>NC_084849.1:13145906-13810906 GCF_033115175.1 Lepus europaeus
AATTAAGACATGCCTAAGATTATTTTCTAAAAATAAAAAAGATCCAATTTGCAGCCAGCAAATTTGATAGAGGTAGGCAGATAGGTGATAAAAGAAGAATGTATTAGTGAATGACGTTAACAGATACAAGCGACAAAGAACAGCACACAACCCACAGTACAGCTAAACGTTAATCCCCTTCACTTTACGAAAGGATTTCTGCCAAGTTTCCTTATATATCAAAACATGTTCCGGGGTTCAGCCACACACATTACAGCAATTCCTTCTGCGGTTATTATTAAAACAAAGCAAAAAAAAAAAAAAAAAAAAAACCTGCTAAAGCTAGGCTTACCTTCCTTCCATATTCAGGATACACACCAGTTCATCTTCAAAAAATATCTCTGGTCCCTCAAGATTCTCAATGTCACTGAAGCCGTTACAAGGAACCTGTGAGGAAGACAGACATCAACAGGCCTCAAGCGTGCGTACTAACGCAGCTGTCACTCTCACACACCAATCTGAGTGGCCGACGAACGTGCCTGTTCGGAGCTATTCCACATGCTCCTAATCTGTTCACATCTGGTACTTGTAAATTAATTGTGTTTCCATAGACTGCAGGTTCTAAAAGGTGAAGAAAAGTTAACTGTAACCAGAACTACAGCTACAAAGTCCTACAGTTCAGGATCAGTCCTTCCCATCACATAGATCAGCTGTACCAACCAGGAGAGAGGGCCAGTGAGATAAGCCAAGGAGGAGGCAACTCCTCTAGCCTGCTGGGTATTTAGGATCTTTAAGATGACTTCTCCTACTTTTCTTTGTAAAAGCAGCCAGGATGTTTCAGGTCAACCCGTGTGCATGCTGGGAACGCAGGGATAGAAGGGTCCAGAGCCAAACCAATCACCCACCCACGGATCAGTCTGAAGTATACTCCCGCTGTGTTCAAAGTCCTTGACACACTTCTAATTAAGCATGGGACAGGGAGAGGGGGAGCAAAGGAACAAACACAATTCTTCATCACCAGACAAAGGCAGAGAAAGCTCAAACCGCACACACACACAAAACCGGCTGCTGCAGCCGTGGATGTCGTAGCCTCACAGCCCGCGGCCAGCAGCACCAAACCTGCACAGCGCCCGGACGCTGCGTGCAAGGCTTCACCCCACGACTCGCAGTCTGTGATGACCGACACTGTCAGCCCAGGCGTGGCTTCTCCAAAGTGCAACACAAAATCCGCTTCCTTGCACCAATACACGTTTACAGAAGCGAATGAGGTGAGGGAATGTCTATTTTTTATTCTGCACAAGGAGAAAGAGTTCAAATTTGTCCAGAGTTCAAATTTTCCTCTTCAAAACTTGAAAAGCCTTGAAAATCTTTCAAATGTATGAACTCCATTAGTAGCAATGAAATGAGAAAATCAGAAGTAATCTTCAGAAACCCAGGCTGGTGAAATAAAACAGGTGGGCGCCCGTTCTAGGACCCCGGACCAGAAATAAGTATCATTTGACAAGTTGTTTTCTGGATTTGCAAAGAATTAAGCATTAGGAGTGGATACAGAAACTTGTGGGAGACATTTCCGGGATGAGAAAAAAAAAAAAAATCCACCATGCATTTCAGCACTATTGAAAAGAAAGCCTTTGCAAGATCATTTTATTTGAGGGAGTTACAACTCTGACGTACAGGCAGCTTTTTAACTCTCTGTCCCTTTACAAAAAATGCAGTCCATCACCAGGTACAACCCGCAACGCCAGACAGCAGAATCGCATTCATCCCGTCAGCCCTTTTGGGAGCGATCTATAGAGTTCAATCACCAATGATGCCCCACGACAGGTGGAGGCTGGGCAGCGGATCCGCTCACGCACACCTCCCTACTCCCTCCTGCCCCATTCTCTCCCTCTGGCTTTTTAGAAAGTAAGGCTGGCAGGGAGGGGAGGAAGGGGACACAATGACTCTCTCACAGCCGGGGAAGCTCCTGCCTGCAGCCCCAGCCACACACGCACACAGCCCACGGCCAGGCAGGGCTCGCGGCCACATCCACAGATGCTTACATGCTCCGAAAAGAACCTCTTGGAGAACGAGGCCACGATCTTCCGGGCTTCCAAGCCAGCCTTCTGCCGAACTTTGTATTCCTCCAACCAATTGACGTAGTCGGTGGGGCTGTAGTGTTTCATAAGGGTAGGCCACCTACGGGGGAGACACACACCGGCCCCGGCTTCAGAGCGCCCCGCAGGCAGCCTCGGGTCCGGCCCGGGGCGGCGGGGAGGGGGTCTCCAGCTCAGACCCCCACCCCCACCCCGCCTCGCACCGTGGCGACGCCGCGGCCCCCTGGTCCCCACGACGGGGACGAGAACGCTGACAATGACAGTAAACATGGACGGCGCGCGCGCGTCCCACGCATCCTCTCGCCCGACCAGAACCCTCCCGGCGCCGAGGAGGTCTGAGGACCGCGCGCCCCGTCCACGCAGGAGGCCCGGCCCCAAGGTCACCGCCGGGGCGCCGCGGGGCCGGGTCCCACCCGCGCCCGGGCCGTAAACCCCGCGCGCCGCGGCGGCCACAAAGGAGGCGCGCGGAGCCCGAGCGGGGACCCCGCGGCCGGACGCGCCATCTGGGCACCGCGTGGGGGGGCGGCGCGGCGGGGCCGAGGCCTTTGTCTGGCGGCCGCGGGCGGCGTCCCGAGCTGGGGTCCGCGGCCGGCCCGGCGCGCGGGGCGGGGGGCTCACCTCACCCGGAACTGCTCCTTCCACACCTTCCCGCTGCTCTGGCACAGCTCGCGCAGCCGCCGGCAGGTGCTGGAGACGCGGCCGATGTCGGCGGCCGTCAGCGAGCCGCTGCACAGGATGTACTCCAGCACCTCGCCCGGCAGGTTGACGAGGCAGCTGAGGCCCGCCGGCTCCGGCGCGTTCTCCTCGGCCAGAGCGGGCACCACCTCCATCGCGCTGTCGACCGCTGCCGCCGCCATCTTGTCCGCGTACCTGGTGGGGGGGGGTCTGCGGCGCGCGCACGCGCACGAACGCGCCGGGGGCGTCCCTCTTCGCCCTGCCCACCAGCCTCGGGGGCGGGGCCTGCGGCGCCCCGCCCACTCTTGGCCGCACCCCGCCTCCAGCTCCTGCAGAAGGGAGCTGAGCTCCGAGCCAGGGAGGCAGCAGCAGGACCTAATGGCCTCCTTTTTTTTTTTTTTTTTTTGAGAAAATGTTTTTAAATCGGCGGCCACGAAAACTGTATGCAGGTTCTTGCATGCTGAGCGTTTTCTGTGCGTTAACTCACTGGGCCCTCTCAAACACCCTAGGGGCTATCCTTCCCAGATTACAGAAACTTGGGGGAGGCGGCAACACCTGCTCCACCGTCCCTTTCCTTAGATTCTAATCCAGAACCGCTTGAGTTTGGCTTCACCGCGCTCTTAACCGCGTTGTAACACAAACTCTTCTTTTTAAATTAAAAAAAAAAAAAAGTACTCGTTTGTTTTTAAATGTTATTTGTAGGGCAGAGAGAGAGAGGGAGCTTCCATCTCCTGGTTCACTCCCAAATTCTCCAAACAGCCGGTGCTGAGCCAGGTGCAAGCCTGAGGCCGGGAATTGCATCCAGGTCTCCCACGTGGGTGGCAGGAGCCCAGGTGTGTGAGCCATCACCTGCTGCCTTCCACGCTGAACATTAGCAGGGAGCTGGGACTCGAGCCCCCATCACTCTGATATGAGGTGCAGGTGTCCCTAGCCGGGGCTTACACGCTGGATCTGCTGTGCCAAACCACGTTCTTTATACAACGCTGTGATGAGCAGAGCCCTCTGTGGTACTGTAGGGAGTGACAACTCCCAGCAGCGCTTGCTTTTGGGCACACGGAGGGAGGGCTGACAGTGCTCCTCGTCAGCAGGACGCCCCTTCGTAGTTTGGGAAGGCATATTCTGGTCTCCCACGATAGGTTCTCTAATTATAACCACTGCACGGATGAGGAAAAGGAGGCTCGGAAAGGTGGGCGTCTCCGGTTCTAAGTCAGGCAAGAGCGGGGCAGCCTGGGTCCCGTCGCTCAAAGCAGGAGCATGGGTGGGTGTACTCCCTGCATCTACATCTTTTCCTTGTTTTAAACTCAGCTCCGTGGGGTACCGCACCCTGTGCTGTGTGCCCTGGGGATACGGACCTGAGGGGAAACGGGGTCCTTGACCTCCTGGAGCAATCTGTTGTCAGTAGACAGAGGCTACCATAGAGGGTCCCCCGACCCCCGAGTGGGAATCTGAGAGGGTGGAAGTAGCCCAGTTACTCTCCTGGATGGTGGGAGGCCATCTGCAGAGTGCACAACCCAGCTCTCCAGGTTTGGGCTAATTCGACCCCCTCCTTCTTTCCCAGTCCAGCCAAGGCGTTGTGGCAACAGAGGACACACTGTGCCAGCTGGGTGCCTATGCCTCAAGGAATAGCCCAGTCATTCAAGTCTTTATGACGCAGGTGTTTCTGGGAACACGGTGCCCCGACTGGACTCCCACGGCAGCAGAGAGGTAGGGACTCCACCTGCCTTGATGCTTGCACTTCAAAGAGATTGCGCTCAGGCCCCGAAGTAAAACATTCCCACGTTGCAGTGCTGGCAAGATTGTTATTGACGAAACGGAGTCTAGCCGGCCGACTAGGTTTCTCTAGGATGGGCACTGACACGGGCTACCCCATGCGGGGGCCTTGCAGAGCAGGTGCCACGAGAGGAGCCCCCCTTGGGAAGATATGGTCTGCTCCCACTTCAACAAAACATGTGCAGAATGCAAACTGACTGAGACAGCAGGGAGATTAGAGGCTCCTGGTGGCTGGGAGGGAACTGGGAGTCACTGCTTAATGGGTACAGAGTTCCCGTTTGGGCTGATGAAAAAATTCTAGAAATAGTGGCGATGGTTGTGCAACTATGTAAATATTCTTTAAAAAAACTTTTATCTGTATTTGAAAGACAGACAGAGGTCTTCCATCTGCTGTTTTGCTTCCCAAATGCCCACAACAGTTAGGATTGGACCAGGCCACAGCCAGGAGCCTGGAACTCCATCTGGGTCTCCCATGCGGGTGACAGGGACTCAGCTAAGTCCTTGAGCCATGACCTGCTGGCTCCTAGCAGGCACATTAGCGGGAAGCTGGAATCTGAAGTGGAGCTGGAACTTGAACCCAGACCCTCTGATACAGGATGGAAGCATTCTAAGGGGAGGGGGTCTTAGCCACTGTACCAGATGCTGACCTGCTAAATTAGGAATCGATAGTTAGGGTGAGTAGTCAGGATTATCCAGGTGGGCCCAGCATAATCACAAGGGTCTTTATAAAGGGGGGGGGGCAGGAGGAAGAGAGATAGAAACAATGAGATGCTGAGAGCAGAGACAGGAGTGGGGCTGGGCCACTTCGGGAGTGTGGACAATGCAAGCAACTGGACTCTGCCCAGGAGCTGTGCCCAGAGCAAAGCCACACAGGTGTTTGCATTGGCTTTCCAGAGCCAATGCAGAGGACTGCGAATGGATCATCTTACAGCTCTGGGTGTCACAAGTGCCCGGGAGGTCCCAGGAGACCCGCAGTACTCATCCACTCTGCTTTATCCAGTGCATTGCCTGTACTGGGGTGCATACCGCCTGCATTGCCTGGCTGGTAGCTGCATCTCTCCAGCCTCTGCGGCAGCAGTGTAGTGTGCCCAGGCAGACACCAGACACCCAGAGCAGATGCCCCCATCTACACACACCCCCATGCACACAGCTACCGCACAGCCGTGGCCCGTGTGCCAGGTGCCGGCTGCAGAAAAATAAGGCACCCGCAAAGGTGGTGTTGGAAGCCACCCCTCAGCAACCAAGATGGCACTGGCAGAGACAAGCGAGGAGGATGGGATTCCTGGTGGGGGCGATGGCAGAAGCAGAAGCATAGAAGATGTGTTTAGAATCTGTCGGCCCTGAAGGGAGGGCAGGTCTGGGCGGGGCAGGGCCAGCATGGTGGGGGTGTTGGGGGGTGAGAAGGCTGCTTGGGGCTGCCCTGCATACAGGCCCAAGGAGCTGCCTCTCCCTCTCTGGTCACTGAGCAGAGGCACCACGGCAGGGATGCTTCTGGGAGGGCAGGTGATGTCACCACTTGGAGGACAGAGGGGCAGGGCGTCTTCCCTCCTAGCTCTTGCCCCAGTTTTCTGCGAATACCTGCCTTTCTAGTGACCAGAAGCCCTCAAAGCCAAGCGAATTCAGTTGTCACTGCAACATGCTGAACTCGTGCCAGAGTTCCCAGACGGCCTCTCGGTCTCTCCCATGCTTCCCGGTACCCAGGATGGGAAGGAGGGAGGGGGATGGGGCTCAGCATCCTTGAAGATCTTGGAAGCAGTAAATCGGGGAGGTGCTGCGAATTCCGGAGGGAAGCTCCCACCTGCAACTCCGTACTGCAGTGGCAGGGCGGCCAAGAGAGCCTGCGCCCGGGGGCCCTTCCCCCAAGGTCCAGGAAGACAAAGAATTTGATGACTTTTTGTTTGTTTGTCTTTTTAAGTCACCTGACTAATTACTCAGGACTAAAGTCTGCTGTTTGTTGAACTTCATCTTGTTTTCCTCTAGAGGTCATTGCTAAAGCGACCTTCTCTCAGCGCTGTGGCTTAACCACCACTGGGAGCCACCCGATCCTGAATGCTTGCCCTGGGCTCCATCTCTTGGTGACTTTGTG
Organism: Lepus europaeus; assembly: GCF_033115175.1. NCBI lineage: Eukaryota > Metazoa > Chordata > Mammalia > Lagomorpha > Leporidae > Lepus > Lepus europaeus. Next base: position 13,152,513 of record NC_084849.1, read on the forward strand.
GAGGGCGCAATGAAAAACATCACAAGCACAATTCCCCCCACTGTGTTTAAATATATCGTAACTGGCCAGGAAACCCGCATTCTACAAGGACTTAAAAACCTCATACAGGCGAGCCCTGGGTTGAGCTGCTACCGGGAACACCCACATCCCACACTGCAGTTCAAGTCCCAGCTCCTCTGCTTCCGATCCAGCTTCCTGCCAGTGCACCCTGGGAGGCAGCAGTGATGGCTCAAGTGCCACCCACATGGGAGATCCAGATGGAGTTTCAGGCTCCTGGCTTTGGCCTGGCCCAGCACTGGGTATTTCAGGCATTTGGGGAGTGAACCAGTGGGTGGAAGACCTCTTTCTTACTCTCTCAAGTAGATGAAAATAAATAAGCAGCAAAAAAAAAAAAAAAAAAAAAAAATCTTATACTCGCACCCCCCACCACTCACTCATTCCTACCCTCTCCCTCTTCGATTTGTGCTCCCGAAGGTTGTGTTTCGGGGTCCACTTGGATTTGTCACTGGTTGCTAGGCAACGGAAGCCACCCAGTGGGGCTGTGTGTCATGAGAGAGGGTCCCCAGCGGCTGCTGAGGCCAGGCCTGCTGCCACTCCAGAGTGTATTATGTGAGTCACGTGGGAAGCTGATGGAACACACAGGCCAGGCACCCATGTCTTCCCTTGAGCCAGTGCTCATGGGTGGGCAGGAGACACCCAGGAACTGGCTTTTAAAAGGAACAAGCTGGGACGGTGTCTGGTCCAGCAGTTAAGACGCTGCTTGGGCCTCTGTGCAGTAATGCTCATGTTCTGGCTCCACTTCCAATTCCAGCTTCCTGTGCTGGGAGCACAGAGGAGCTGGGACTCGAACTGGGCACCCTGATACAGGCTCCGGGCGTCCCAAGTGGTGGCTTAACCTGTTGCACCACAACACCCACCCAGGCCCTTGCCTTTGGGATCAGACACCTGCTGAAATTAAGCTTAGGGTGCTGAGGGCTGTGTATGAAGCTAGAAAGAGCTGGGTGTGGGTGATCCAGGGTGGGGCACTTTCTATGGCTGCATAGGGGGTGCTGGGCAGTGGCGGGGCCGGGTCGGGGGAGAACTTGCTGACACGGAGGTGGGCTGGCGCTTCTTGCAGTTAATGTGGCAGCCCACTGAACTTCCATCCCGAGACCACCCCCTTATTGGCTCCCTGCTAGAGCTTCCTGGGGGGGCACCACTGGGAGCCACGCCAAGCAAACCCAACCAAAGATAACCACCAGCCACGTTGAGTCCACTTTTTAATATTTTAACCATAATGCAAACAGGCATAAGGAGACGTTTGTGGAACCCCGTGAAAGTCAAAGATGAGAACTAGACGGAAGAGCATGCGACGGGCACAGCCTGGACAGCTCTGGGCAGCTCGCAGAGAGCGCGCGGCGGGCGTCAGTCCGTCGCGGGAGGTGTTGGAGCGCACGAGATACTTGGCAGAGGTTAGCAGCATCGAGAGCTCAGAGGTAGGGGGGCGTCCCAGTGTATGACAGCGTGTGCGTGGTGAGATGCGACCCCCGCTCTTTCCACCATTCCCTACCCCCACCCCTGGGGACAGGCCGGATGCCTAGGGGGGCGGATGCCCTTGGTGTGTGTGTGGGGGGGGTTGCTGCGACCACGACAACAACACAACGAGAACAGTGGAGGCAGAGGGCAGGGCAGGGCAGGGACTTTGGCCCAGCACAAACGCCCGGGGCCTTGGTGAGTCTACGTCATAGCCATGAGCAAGAACACGGCGTCTTAGGGAATGGAACGTCCTTCTGTGCACGGGGAGGGGCCTTTGTGAAAGCAGACTCCCCCCAGCCCCCAAATCCTCTCCGGCAGCGGAGAATGGAAGCAGCCACCTCTGGGCCCAAGCAGGCTCTGCTGTCTTTGCAGAGAGTGAGTGACAAGGAGTCCCAGGGCAGCCGGTAGATGTCCTCTTGCTCCTAAAGTCCACGAGCAGGGAGCTTTGTGCTGGAGGGGGGACACATTGGTGGTGGCAAGTGGCAGGAGGCTGCTAGTAGCCCTCCGGCGGTAGCAGCCAGGGCCACTGCTCATCATCCTACAACGACCAGGACAGTCCCCACGACTCCTTGAGCCCGGAACGCTGGGAGTGCCGGGGTGGTCAGACCCCGGGCTGGAGCCTCCCAGGGCTTGGGAGCCAAGTCTGGGCGCTTTGATGTCCTGGAGTCTTTGTGGTGTGTGCAGGCTGGCTGGTTCCTGCCTGCAGGGCCACCGTGTTAATAATTGACTCTACCTTTGGCCCCCACGGCCCCTGCCTGTCCAGAACCGCTAAGGTATTCTGGGACAAACTCATAAACACGCTACGGCATGACTCTGGCCACTTCCCGTGCACGTGGCACTGACAAGCGTTACAGGCTGAGGATGCGTGGAGCCAGAAGTGTTTCCAGTTTTGTGCGTGCGTTTGGATTTGGGGCTATTTGCATATACAAATATGCTATGCTGGGGACCCAAGTCTAAACACAAAAATCTCTCATTCTCCTTGACACCTAGACTGAAGGCAGTTCCGGACATTTTAAATAATTCTGTGCATTAAACAAGGTTTCGGGGTGTGGACCTTTCCACTTGGGGAGTCAGGTCGGTGCTCAAAATTCTGGATCCTGGAACATTCCTGGGGCAGCAGAGGTACAAACGCACAAGTGGACGTGGTCCACCAAAGCGCAATCTCGAAGCCCCTCCCTGCCCCGTTTTCCTAACAGCATGGATGAAAAGGCCTACCAGGGGCTATTGCCGAAGGGGTGGAGCAGCCTTGGCATCCAGCGTGCCTGTCCCCATGAGCAAGGTCGGAAAACCTCTCACCTGCTCTGGGCTTGGGGCAAAGCTTGGCCCCTCCCGGGGCCCACAGCATGTGGCTGCTGAGAGCATGTTTGGTAAGAAAAATCTCGTGATCTCAGGCCGACGTCAACGGGCCGGGCGGTCTGTGCCCCCAGGCCTGGCTGGACGAAGGAGGGTTCACCCCGCAGGCCCTGGCAGAAGCTGGCTGTCGGGCCAGCACCCCAAAGCTGTCCTCAGCGGCAGGCTCGCCCTCACCCTCACAGCAAGTGCAGCAGCCGGCACTGCTGATCGGGTCCCTGGGTCCCCGGAACCGCTTCGTCACCCAGCTGCTCCACTCGAGTCTTAGGCGTGGCAATAACCGTCAAGGGCTCCGTGGGCAGCCTTCCATGCGTGGTGCCACAGCCAGAACATTCGCTTCCAAGCCTGGCTCCGATCACCCTCATTTCCTGCTTCGAGAACCTCTGCAGCGCTCCCTGGTGCTGCCCCAGTACAGCCCACGTTGCTTGATTCACTCCGCAGCTGTCCCTACTGTCTGCTCCCGGCCGTCACCTTCCTTGGGCTCCCAGAGCCAGCCCTGACTCACTGGATCCACTCCCCAACCCATATCTCTCCTCCTCCTTCTCCTCCCATTCCCCGGCGAACTCTTGCCTTCCAAAATCCACCTGTGACATCGCACCCGTATCTCAAACCCCAGATATTTCTGCTAATTCTGAGAATGGCTGTCTTGAGCTTTCTGCTTCTGACCTACAGCGCGAGGAAAGGAGGTGTGTTGTTTATCTCTACACGCAGCAGGGGGCGCTGTGTACACTCTGGGGCAGCAAGACCCAGATTAAGTGAAGAGAACAGTTCACATTTGGTAACGTTGGGGGCCAGCTACCCTAACTGAGCACTTCATGGGCACTGCCTCACGGGATCCACCTTGCTGTACAGGTGCACAGACAGGAAAGGCCAAGCAACTAGCCCATGGCCATGTGCACACTCAGGCAGAGTGGGCACTTGGACTAGACGATCCCCGAGAGTCCTGCTGTGGCAAATCAGAAGCATCCCCTCCAAAAGACAGACGCTTGGCTGTCCCACTCCCAGGAAACCAATGGAAGCCTCCCTTCTCCCTGGGAGTCGAGCCCTGGTGCTCTCTCAGCACCAGGTGTGGGAACCAGGTCCACAGGTAGGAGCCCTCCTGTGTCAGAGTGCTACATTTCTCCTGGACAGACTCACTTTTGGGAAATGGGGTTGGAGCTCGAGGGGTAGAGGGAAAGAAGCAGGCTGTAACCTTGGAAATCTCCAAATTCCCAGTCACCCTTCTTTAGGCTCAACTGTTACTACACATTCCATGCTCTGCACCTGCGATGAGCTGTGGAGCCCGAACCAAAAGCCACCACCAGAGGGCAGTATCTATCCACTGAACTCTAAGTCAGGACAATGCTCTTGTAGCTGCTGGCTACTTCGAGGCTTTTTGATGTAGAGCATGCTGACAAGTGAGAGAAACACACCAGGCCCGCCTCCCGTCTTCCAGCCAGCAGTCACGGAGCAGCTTGTGTTGGGGATGGAAAGGTGTTCACTTAAAGAAAGATGGATTCCAGGTAGAGAGTCATTTCTTCCAACGCCCTGCAAACGAGATGCTGCTGCACCTGCCGGCGTGCCACTAGGCCAGGGATCTAGCAGATGGAGGAGCTGGCACCTGCTAGGCGCTCCCGAGTATATATTTTTTGGTGCTGGAAAAGCATTCGTGCAGGCAGCTTGACTTGGGGAGGGAAGACTGGACACCTCCCCATCGCTGGAGGCTGGACACAGCGGCTCAGTCCCTGGGGAACCCGTGACTTCTTAGGCGCTGTCTCCAAAGTCTCAAAGGTATGGAGAGAAAGTCCAGGGAGCTGGCATTGCAGGGGCGGCTTTTTACAAGTCTGGGGTGGGGTCCCTTGGGCTCTTGGCACCCTCACTCTAATGTTCTTCCAAAGGGGGCCAGGACACTTTCTCCTTGGTGCACCCCCAAACTAAGCATCCAGAAATATGCCCATGCATGCAACAGAAAGGGAATGTAGCCTTCCCGAATGACAGAGCAAAGCAAAGCAGGACAGAACCAGCTAGGCTCGTCTCTTCCCTCCCTAGGGATCTGGGGCTGAGCCCTGGAGGCTGGGGGTCCCAGGGGTTTCTTGGCTGTGCCTGGCTGCTGCCTGGCATTGAGTTTCCAAGCACGTAGGTGTGGAAAGGGCCTTGTCTTGTTTGCAAAGAGAGGGGAAGTTCCCAGGGAAATGTTGGCCCCGAATCCCACGGACGACTGATTTTATGAGTTGAGGGTAGTTCCTTGTCAAAGTCATTCAAGAGGTGAAAATGCAGGGGGATCAGTTTTAGAAGCCGAAGGCCCTTGGGCCAGGTTCTTCCACCTAGAGTCGCGGCTCCAATACATTTTCTGTGCACAGAGCTCCTGGAAGCCACTTCTGCGATTCTGTCCCCAAGGGTGTAGCAGCAAAAGCAGTGATCAGAGTTTTCCTTGGCACAGCTCCCAGGTTCCAGCACTTTGAAGTTCACTACCACGACCAGGGGACACTCGGGACAAGGGACTCGTCCCAAGCTGCCTGGTGGCAGAGGGGGCAGCAGCTATATAGGCAGCAACGTTATTTTCAGGTGGCATTGTCTGGGGAGAGGGGTCCATGAATATGGCTAAATCTCTTGATCTTGGTTGGCAGGCCTGGGGGTGGTGTGGAGGGGGATGGGTTTGGCCCAATCCATTAGATGAGCTCATCTCCTGGGGAGGGCGCCACCTGCTGGCGTCAGAACCTCACTGCATCCAATCTTGTGATGAGTCTTTCCCTTGAGAGCTTGTCCATCAGGTCACATCTCTCCCTGTTGCCGAACGTTTGTAAAACCAGGACAATTAGAGGGCTTCCAAGCATTTCAGGGACACTGGCACAGACCCTTACTTACAGACACATGAAGAATTACACGGGCCAGGGGCAGACTCAGATCTGGGATCGGTGCACCTGCACAGGTGAGACAGAGACCCAGGCCCTCACACGCACACCACGCACCACCAAAATGACATCATCAGGACAGAGAAGAGGGGACTTGGGTGGCCAAGGGGCTGGCTCAGGAGACTCCCATCCAGCACCTGCAGCTGTTCCAAGGACATCCGGCGGCGGCGGGGTTGGGGGGACGATGTGGGGGGGGCGGTGGCAGCGTCCCATGGTCTCATGCACTGGTGAGCCGCCCTTGTCAGCGGGGCGGGGGTGGGGGTATGGGGGTGGGGACAGCTGTAAGAGCCACTGCAGATTACAAAGGCATCGCGTCACAGCAGGGGAACAGAAAGAGATCCGAGAAGGCCTGGGAAACCGCTGCAGGGTGGACACCGGAGGAGGACGCCAGGACACAGCGACAGGACGAGAGGCAGCGCATGGGCCCCGCGGGGCCCTGTGGCAGGGTCAGCCATGTCTGTCCACACCTGCACAGCCTGCAGCCGCCCCGCTGGAGCACGTGCCGAGCGTCTGGCCAAGAGGATCCCGTTAGGAGCTGAAAACCCTGTAGGACGAGAGGTGCCACGTGGTTAGGGCTATAGGAGCACCGAGTCCCGCCAGAAAACCAAGTCCAGCAGGGCGCTGGGCTCGGGGCCTTGGGTCTCTCTCCTGTGTGTCCTGTAGCCCTAGTGTCTTCAAAGAGTTCATGGAGAACGGAGTAAAAAAAAAAATCAAACCTACACAGTTTTTCCATAATGTGTACTTTTCATGTCCTTGACAAACAATTTTTTAATGTGTTTGATTTATTTGAGACACAGATAGAAACAGACCAGGTGGGCCCCCATCCGCTGGGTCACTTCTCAAATGCTTGCAACAGCCAGGGCTGGGCCAGGACGAAGTCAGGAGCCTGGAACTCCATCTGGGTCTCCCACATGGTGGCAGGGGCCCAAGCATTTGAGCCTTTGCCTGCTGCCTCCCAGGGTGCACCTGAGCCAGAAACTGGATTGGAAGGGGAGCTGGGATGCATAGACACTCTGATATGGGAGGCAGGCACCCCAAGAGTGGTCTAACTGCTGCACCAAGCACCCATCTCTCGTGCAATCTGAGGCCCCTTGTGGACGCATTCATTAAAAAAAATTTTTTTTTGGACCAAAAGTTACCTTTCATCCCATTTTCTATGAACTCTCTGGAGCACTCTCACAGTGGGGCTTGGCTTGAACAAATGAATGAAGGCACGCACACATGCATGCTTGCTCGCCACCAGCCAGCAAGAGAGACATTTATAGGGGCTCTTGACAACCAAGGAAATTGTGCTCTTAAAGGCAACTGTGTGAGCCTATGGGATGCAGAAGTATGTTTCGGAGACTACCACGCTGTCATAAGGATGTGACTTCATGAGGATGCTATTTAAGAAATGAGGGTAGGGGTAGGTGTTTGGTGTCCTGGTTAAGAGGCCACTCAGGATTCCAGCATCCCGAGTTGGGAGCGCCAGGCCAAGTCCCGGCTTCTCTGTTTCTGCTCCAGCTCCCTGTGGGAGCCCCAGCTGGAATTCTGGGCTCCTGACGTGGGCCTGGTCCAGCCTCAGCCTTTTCTGGCCTTTGGGAGAGTGAACCAGGGGAGGAAAGATCTCTGGCTTTCAAGTGAATAAAAAATAAGTGAAATTCCAAAAATAAAAAAGAAATGAGCATGTGCAACTGCAAAACAGACAGGGGAATTCCCATCAAGTTCAAGGTGTGTGTGGGGGGGTTTACAGGTGCCCTGGGGCAGGAAGTGGCGGGGAGGGCAAAGGGGGGGAAGAGGACCCCCACAGCTGCTGTGTCATCAAGGGTTAAATCGTGACTCCATCCCAGAACTGTGGTGCCTCAGGCCATTTCCAGCAATTTCTAGGGGTTGAGTGGTATTGTCAGAACCGTATCCATTGTAATAAGCTCCCAGTGCCTTGGGTGAGGAGGGAGCTGGTGTGAACACAGCTTCCCAGAGACAGGAGCCACCGGTCCACTAGGGGGCGCCCCAGATGGCTGCCAGCATCTACAGTAGGCTTCCCACACCCCTGGGGACATTTTAAACATGCAACCGGGGGCACCTTTACTTCTGGGCTTCAGACTCAGCAGGTCTGGCCTGGCCTGGGCATCTGCATTTCTAACACGTGCCCAGACGGCGCCCATGCTGCTGGCTTGGGGAAGCCACCGTGGGAAAACCAGACATGTGTGCCCGTGGCACAGGGCCAGAGCAGAGGGCTCGGTCTGCTCCCCCCAGGGGTGGCGCCAACTTACTCGTCGGTGTCTTTTTTGCTCTCCTCGATGAAGGCGATGGACTCAGATCTAAGGCGGTTGGTCACTTCGTACGTCCGCAGGGTGACTCCGAAAATATCCTCGTGGTACCGGTTGTCATCCTAGGGGGCAAACGCCAGGTTGGGTTTAGTGTGACATGTTGTAGCCCGTGGTGGCTAGCAGGGAGGGGAGGAGGGGGAAATCGCTCCGGGAGCCTCGGAGGGCTGGGGGCATCCGGGATCTCACGAGCCATGGGAGCCCCCTGGGCCGGCCTGAGGGGTGGGGGGATAGGATGCTCTCCGAGGGCAGTGGCTCTGAGTGCCCAGCAAGGGGCAGCTGGGGAAGAGGCGCGTGCCAGGTGAGACAGAGATGCACCGGCGCTGGTCCTGATGGTGTAGCAGGAAGCCACCATCAGCAGACCAGCTTCAGCTTGGCAGGTGGTTTTCCACCTCCACTCTGCTGAGCCCTGGGGGACCCCAGAAAGTAGCTCCCCGAGGGTCACACCAGACAGACCCAGTGCACGGGGGCCCCAGGGTTGCTGTGCTTGGAGCCACACATCTCTATCACAAAGTTGCTGTCATTACTATTATCATTAAGAGTTTAGCATCAGATACAGAGCAAGAGCTTCTTCCACAAAAATGTCACATCACTGCTCACTCAGGAAGGCGGAGAGAAAAAGGGGGTGTCCCTGGGAGCTCTGTAGGAGATGGGACTTCCTTTTTTTGCATCTGGGGCAGTAGGTCACATGGTTACAACTCTCCCACTCGCCTCTACCAGGCTGTGGGCAAGCCAGGAAAAGGCTACACCAGCATGCCTGGCTTTCAGATCCCACTTCTCGCTCTTAGACAGATCGTGTGTGTGTGTGTGTGTGTGCAGTGCCCAGCCTGCCCGACTGTACAGGGCAGTATGGCAGCTTGGTTCAGGGGCAGGTAGAGTTGGCTTGGGCTGGTTTCTCCGCAGCTACCCAGGGGTCCGCCCACTTGTTTTCATACACCATAGCTCCGTGTTTACTCCATACACCCGCATGCCTTCCTATTCCCTCAAACAGGATTTGACACCACCTAGCAGCGCCTCCCCCATGCAGGGACGCCATCACGGCATCCCTAACATGCAGACGGGTGGGGGGCAGCCCCCCTGCCACTCACCCTCAGCCTGCTGATGAACACGCCAGCGTCCTCGGCCGAGAGCTTCCCCTGCTGAGCCATGATGCGCTGCACGGCTTTGAGCACGTCGGCGGCCATGGTCACGTCCCCGCACACGTAGATGTGGCCGCCCTGCTCCTTGAGCGCCCGGTACACCTGCTCCGCCAGTTGCTCCTGCAGGATGTCCTGCACGTACTTCTGCAGGGAGGGGGAGAGCGGAGAGGGGGCGGGGCCTGTGACACATGCAGCACAGCCAACTTGGGAGGCCCATCCCAAACCAGAGGGCCTGGGTTCGAGTCCCAGCTTGGCTCCCGATTCCAGCTTCCTGCTAACACACCCAGGGAGGCTGCAGCGATCGGCTCTCCTGACGGGGAGACCTGGATTGAGTTCCAGGTTCCTGGCTTTGCTCCAGCTCCGGCTGTTGTGGGCATTTGGGGAATATACCAGTGGATGGGAATTCTCTCTGTGTCTCTCTGCCTTCCAAATAAATAAAAACAAAAATGTACAAAAGACGGGGGCCGGCGCTGTGATGTAGGTTAAGACTGCTGCCAGTGCTGGCATCCCATATGGACGCCTGTTTGAGTCCTGGCTGCTCCACTTCCCACCCAGCTCTCTGCTGTGGCCTGGGAAAGCAGTGGAAGATGGCCTAAGTCCTTGGGCCCCTGCACCTGCATGGGAGACCCAGAAGAAGCTCCTGGCTCCTGGCTTTGGATTGGCCCAGCTCCGGCCATTGCGGCCAATTGGGGAGTGAACCATTGGATGAAGACCTCTCTGTCTCTCTCTATCTGTAACTCTGCCTCTCAAATAAATAAAATCTCTTTTTTAAATGTATGTCCATTCACAAGACCATGCAGCCACCCCCCACTACCTGGTTCCAGAACATTCCCAGGACCCCCCTGGGAGACCCTGTCCCCATCAGCGGCCACTCCCTTCCCTGCTTTCTCCCCAGCCCTGGCGACCATGAATGTGCCTCCGCCCTTCTGGGCTTGCCTGTAAGTGGGATCGGGGATTTGCAAGTTCTGCCTCCCTCTGCTTCCCGGCGCACAGAGCGACAACTGCCCAGAGCAGAGTTGAGGCAGGGCCGGGAGTGGGGACGCGCCCCCCGGGAGCACACCGCGCACGCGCGGGGCTGGGGTCACCTTCGGCTTGTCGGGCTCCCGGGAGTAGGCCGTGTACAGCTCTCTGAAGACGCCCTTGTTCTTGGCCTGGAGCGCCTCCTCCCTGTAGATGTGATCGATCTTGGACTGCCGGCACCCGAACACCAGGACCATGGGGCAGGGGCTCATTCCTGGGGACCAGGAAGACCTCACGTTACTCACGGCGCTGACGCCTGCTGGGGTGGGGGGGATGTGCGGAGGTTCCGGGGTGGGGGGTGTCGGGACCTCAGTGTATGCCACGCCCATGGAGGCTCAGGAACACGGGGTGGGCGGGGCCTCTGTGTGCACACACACACACACGTGCACACACCCGTGCCCATACACACGTGCACACACACTGGGGGAATAGGCGGACCTCTTTTCTTGGGCCTCGGCCGCTCCTCTGTCCCCCTCACCACTTAGCAGACCCCACCACTGGGTGGCGCTGAGAGCACAGACACCAGGGCTAGAAGGCCCAGGGTTCGAATCTCAGCTCTGCGTGGCGATGAACAACTTGCAAAACAGAAAGAGCCAAGCCTCAGTATTCACAGGGGAGAGGTTGGTTCTAGACACCAGGGTACCAAAGCCTGGGGATGCCCAAGTCCCTTAGAGGAAGCGGCACAGTGTCTCTGGACATTCTCCTGCATACTTCAGCTCATCTCTCGATGGCGTCCACCCATGACAACACTAGTGCTATGTGGATAGTTCTTATACTGCACCGTTTAGGCACCGACGACCAGAAAATGTACGTGTTCAGGACAGATGCAATCCCCCCGCCCCCCAGATGTCTCCCACCCACAGTCTGTGGAGGAGCGCACAACACGGCCAACTGTCACAACAGCACCCACCTCCCAGCACTGCTCGGGAAAATAAAGGTGAAATACGAAAACCGTGCTGGGCGCCCGGTGCTCGCTTTGTCCCTGCGCTCGCTCTGCGAGAGCCGTGGCTGCCTGGGACAGGTTTTCTTTTTCTTTTGGTTGTTTTTCTGTCTGGTTCACTGCAACACTCTGGGCATGTATAACACCATTGGGCACTCAGTAGGTGCTCAATAAATGCTTGTTTAATGCACACCGCCGCTGTGTGCATCCATCTCCCCATTTTGCACAAAGTACTTCTGTTGCGGGTTCACACAGCAAGGCTTGCTCTCAAACAAGAGCCTTTGGGACAGTCACAGGAACATTGGTCCTGGGGACGAACGCCGGCCCCATCCAGGGCTCCTGGCTTCTCATGAGGGGGCCAGATCATCAAAGTGACAGCAATGTCCCTCGGGATGAATGAGCTAGGTAGCAGCTTAGTCCTATGGGCGATGCCAGCACCACCTCCTGCTCCTCCCAGGCCGCGACACAATGGGCAGACGCAGTGTTGGGGCCGCTGAGCCCCAGGGGGTAGGACGGAGAGGCCGCTGGGCTGTCACTCACCTTTGTGCTGGATGTCAAACTGCCGCTGTTGCCAGAAGCTCCGGAAAGGTGCGATGCCGGTGCCCGGCCCCACTAGGATGCAGGGGACTTGGGGGTTCCGGGGCAGGCGGAAGCTGGGCGCGCTGCACAAGGAGGGGGGAGTCAGGCCTTGCTGGGCTCCAGGCTGAGGCAGCACAGCCCGGTCTCAAGCAGATCAGGCGGCTGTCACGGGGAGCCGAGCAGCCCGACTGGGGCCAGGGGGAGCCCCACGTGTGTGGGAATATTCCAGAAAGATGAGGTCCTCAGGGTCTGGCTGTTGTTCCGTTCTGTGTCTCTCCTCACCGCTGGCACTTGGGGCTGGACGTTTGCTGGGGGCTGCCCTGTGCTACATGGGAAGCCGGGCAGCACCCCCTGATGCCGGGAGCAACCCTGAGTTGTGACACCCGAGTGTCTTCAGAAACCATCAAGCGTCCCCTAGCGTGGATGGTTGGAGAACCACCGATCTAACCTGAAGTCAGGGAGTTCAGTGCACAAAAGAACCGCCTGGGGACGCTGAAAGTGTGGGTTCTGGGGCAGGTGGCGGGTGCAGCCGTTCAGCCATCATGCCATCACTTAGGAGGCCGGCATCCCACATCAGAGCGCCTGGCTTTGAGTCCCAACTCTGCTCCCGATCCCAGCCTCCTGCTAACGCACCTGGGGAGGCAGCAGGGATGGCTCAAGTTCCTGTGTCCCTGCCACCCACACGGGAGAGCCAGATGGAGTTCTCAGCTCTGGGGCATCTGGAGAGCGAACCAGCAGACATGGAGTCTCTCTCTCTCCGTGTTTCTCTCCCCATTTCTCTGCCTCGCACATTAAAACAAACACATAAAAGTTTTAAAAGGCACAGACTCCTGGGCGAAGCAGTAAGTCTGGGCTCTGTGTTTTTAAAACACTGCACGGGATTCAGATGCCAATGGTACATGGACCACTCTGGACATTCCAAACCCGGCGTCTGCCCCAGGCCACGTTTGGGAGGAGAGTTTGTGGCTGGCAAGGCAGGTACCTATAACAGGCCTAGGCTCAGCTACACCCTTTTCTTAATTAGAGATTTATTTGAAAGGCAGACTGTATGTGTGTGTGTGAGTGTGTGTGTGTGTGTGTGTGAGAGAGAGAGAGAGAGAGAGAGAGACACCTTCCATCTGCTGGTTCACTCCTCAAATGGCTGCAACAGCCAGAGCTGGACCAAACTGAAGCCAGGAGCCCAGAACTCCATCTGGGTCTGGGTCTCCCATGTGAGGGGCAGGAAACCAAGCTCTTGGGCCATGCTTTCTCAGGCACATTGGCAGGTAGCTGTATCAGAAGTGGAGCAGCTGGGACTAGAACCAATATGGGATGGTGGCGTTGCAAGCGGGGGCTTAAGCAGCTGTGGCACGATGCCGACCCTTCTGGGGCATTCTTTAAAGCTGACTTTGGGAGGAAAGGCTCCCAGTGATGGAGGTGGTTGGCTCTTACCCATCTCCAAGAACCTGGACACAGATTGGGGGTGCCCGGCAGAATCTGGATAGAATCCCCATTAGTCCGTACCTTCCAGGAAGGTGAGCCCACCTTAGCCTGGTCTTCTGCACTTGACAGGTGCATATGCACTGGCTTGCCTTTGATTAGAAGGCTTCCTGAGCTTGCTACGTTGTTGTGTCTCCCGATCCTGGTTCCTCAACATGGAGGGATGCAGGACACACATCCAGGTCCCCTGGGATCCAGACCACCCATGCAGGCTTGGCCACCCACCCCAGTTCGCAACATCCCTGGGGAGATTTGAGAGGGCCGCTCACCCTCTCACAAAGCAGGGCACCACCTCGTCAGCAGGTATCCGGTTGAGCCAAGAAGAGCACACACCGTGGTGAATTGGTCCTTCTCCATCTACGAGAAGAAACATGGTGGTCTGGCTGCCCCCTGGCCCCACACTTCCCATCATGGCCCCCCACACCCCACAGTAAAAAATGCTCACGGTCAACACCACGTTTCTGCCTTTGGAACGCCTGGTCTAGTTGGGGATGGGCTTGTGGCTTGGCAAGCGCCCAAGGTTCTGCTGGGGGCTGGTGGGTGGGATTCAAGTCCTGCCCCCTTGAGGGAGCCTCAGACCCGGTACCCGCGGTGGGCTCAGCACTCGTGTAGCACCGTGCATTGTAATTGCTTCATCAATGGGTGGAAACACGGGAACTAAGCAGCTGACATGGATACATGGGAGTTCCCCAGGGCACGGCTGGAGGTGGCTTGTTTTAGCTGTTGCCAGGCGTGGGGAGGGGGCGGTGGAGCCAGTGACAGGGGACTCTCAGCTGAGGCTCCCAAATGCACATCTCGCCTCCTTCTCGATGCTGCCCAGGGGACTGGCGCTGCTCCAGGGGACGGCTTTCCAGCTCTGCTTCCTCCCTCCCTTCCTGGTTTCTTCCCAGAGTCCCCTGCCAGGATCTGGGATCCGGCCCGTGAGCCGTTGTTCCATGGGGGGGCCCCCGTGGACACTGTGAGGCCCTCCCAGCGCCTGTGCCCACCTCGGGTGTGGTAGGAGACAATGGCCACGGTGAGGTGCACCTCGTCGGGGTACATGTCTGGGGAGGAGCTGATGGAGTAGTAGCGTGGCTGCAGCAGGGACAGCTGGGTGAGCAGCAGGGTGGCCGGCATCTGGATGGATGGGAACTCCTCCAGCACCTCCACGATGGTGGGGTTCTTGCCCCATTTCCACTCCTCGTACTCCTGCAGACCCTGTGCCGGGCAGAGGGGCAGAGACGGGCGTGAAGCCAGCTCTGGGCTCTTCAGGAGGCCCAGGGAAGAAGCCAGAGCAAAAGGAAAGATCTGGACACACACCCCCCCACGGGAACCCTCCCGGGCCGGGTTTGGATCCTCAGAAGGCCTTCGTGGAACAGGCGCTGGCCCACTCCCGGCTGCATCCGAGCACCTGCCTCTGGGCCACGCAGAGTCGCTCACGGCTCTGCAGGCTGCAAGTCCACAGTCAAAGCCCCATGAGACTCGGTTCCTGGGGAGGGCTGTGCCTCGTAGGTGGCACCTGCTGTGCCTCCTCACCAGGTGAACCAGGTGAACGGGCGCCAGGGGCCTCTCCTCTAAGGGCTGCTATCCCACTCGTGAGGGCCCCAGCCCTCGTGAACAGTCTCCTCCCAAACACCCCATCTGAACACTGTCACCTCGGGGTTAGGGCTCAACATACGAATTCTGGGGGACACAACATACAGACCACTACAGAGAACACGGTTATCTCATTTCACAGGTGGGGATATTGAGGGGTGTACAGGCTCTAGGTCTATTAGACGATGAGGCTGGGTTTTGAACCCACCCACCAGTTCAGGCTCACTGCCTCTTACAAATGGCCCACAAGGGACGAGTTGTTCTTGCATTTTTAACTGCTTGGAAAAGAAATGGAGAAAAAATACCATTTCATGACACAAAAATATGATATGAAATTCAAATTTCAGTGTGCATAAATAAAGTGTGATTGGAACACGGCCACACGTGCCCATTCACTTGTGTGTTGGCTGCACGGCTGCGGAACAGCCCAGGCCGAGGCACCAGATGGAACCCCGCCCTGGTCCTTCATAAGGAGGTAGTTCCGAAAGTTCGTGGAAAAATAGAATTGAAAGATGAGCTTGTTGTGGTGCAAACATTTTTGAAAGCTGTGCACATGAGGGGGTCATTAAAAAGTTCACAGAAAATGTATGAATTTCAAAATGTTCTTGCACCAAAATAAAGCTACTTTGTAATTCCACTTTCCCCAAACTTCTAAAGATTACCCTGTCTTCACACACACACACACACACACACACACCCGTTAATTAAAAGTTTGAGATCAATACAAGGCATAGTGTCTGAAAAGTTAAATAACAACCATTGTGTTCATGATGGAAAACGGTGGCCTCCTTTCTACTTCTGCCATCTGTTTCCAGCTCCCCAGAGGAATCTTGTCACCCTTGGTGTCGATTTCTCTATTTCTAAGTAATGCTTCCTTGCTAATTAGCTTCTTCCTTGCCACCTGCCCTTCAAGCTATCCTCCCAGACTGCAGGAGAGAGCACCTGCTCACTGGAGGAGACCCCCTGGGAGCGGCTTGGTGGGCTTCCTGGGTGAGATTCTGTTATTAGAAAAGGTGATGGGGCCAGCACTGTGGCGTAGCGAGTAAAGCCACCGCCTAAGTGCCAGCATTCCATATGGACACTGGTTTGAGTCCCGGCTGCTCCATTTCTGATCCAGCTCTCTGCTATGGCCTGGGAAAGCAGTAGAAGATGGCCCAAGTGCTTGAGCCCCTGCACCCACGTGGGAGACCCGGAAGAAGCTCCTGGCTTCACATTGATGCAGCTCTGGCCGTTGCAGCCATCTGGGAAGTGAACCAGCAGATGGAGGACCTCTCTATCTCTCTCTCTCTGCCTCTCTTCAAATAAATAAATAAATAAATAAATAAATCTTAAAAAAAAGTGGGGGGGGGGAGAGGGAGAGGGAGAGGGAGAAGGGCAGAGATATAGACAGACAGTGAGAAGCAGATGGAATGGGATCTCCCAGCTGCTGGTTCACTCCCCACAAGCCTTTAATGGCCAGGGCTGGGTCAGGCTGAAGCCAGGAGCCTAGCGCTCAAGGCAAGTCTCCCGCATGGGTGGCAGGGACCCACGGTCTTGAGCCATCACCTGCTGTCTGTCGGAGTCAGCTTCAGCAGGCAGCTGAATTGGCAGCAGAGGTGGGGTGAAGCCCTCTGATTTTGGGATGTAGACTTCTCGGGAGGGCATCTCACACCTGCCCCTGGGGAGGATCCTCCCTGAGTGAGGTTTTGTGGAAACTTGTGGGGACTGAGCCAGTGACTGCCCTGTGAGGGTGACAGGAGCTGTGTGTCGCTCAGCTGACCAGAGGCCTCTAATCTCCAGCAGTCAGCCCTACCCTGCGGTTTTCCGGTGCCAGAAAAAGCTTACTTTTAAGTCAAGGCCCTGCGTGATGCTCTTCTAAATACGGGCTAAGATGGGATTCACGGAAGCTCAGGGTGGAAGGTAGCAAAAGAGTTAGGACAGCAATTTCCATCATGGCCACACAACTCTGGGATTCCCGGGGGCCCACTCCTGTTCAGTCAGGCCTCAGCAACAAGCAAAGGGAGATGATGCTCAACTCCGACCAAACGGACCTCGTGCAAAATAGAGACCGGCAACCTTCGCTCAAGACTGCCCCCTGCTGGAAAAGTGTCAGAATACAGTGTCACAGCTCCCAGAGACCAGGAGATGAGGAGCACCCCCTGGGGTGGGGCTGGGGTGAGGCTGGGGCCGCACACCTTGCTGAGGACCAACAGGCGTTGCTTCTCTTTCTCGTTGCTGGCCAGGGAGGCAAACTGCTGCAGCTGCAGGGGCGTGGGTGGCGTGGTGATGTCCAGGTAGTACTTGAAGGCCTGGAAGACCGTGCAGGGCGGCAGGCGGGGCTCGTCTTTCCAGTTACTGATGACGCCTGTGGGGACACAGCTGGTCTGGGCGGGGCGCAGGAGGGCTTGGCTCCCAGCCAGGGGGTCCAGGCCTGCTCCCGGGGCAGAGGCTGGGGCTGGGTAAGCAGGGTGGTCCTGCAACCCACCAGCTCTCCAGCCACCTGCCACACTGGTTTCCCGCTCTCAGGGCCCAGGGGGCCATGTGGGGAGCTCACATGTGCGAGAAGCAAGTCCAATCAGGGAAACCTGTCCCAACATGCAGAAGTGAACACGAAAGGAGAGAAGCACGTGAGAACAGCACGCCAGTGCCCCGGCATTGCGGGCGGCGCCTGTGGACACCTCGCAGCCCTCTGGGCGCGAATAACACTCATCTTGTGTTTTCTCTGCACCGAGCGCCCTCCCCAGTAGTGGCTGTCATTAACTCATGGTGAGGGCTGGCGTTACATGAGATTAAGGGGCACACAGAGAGGTTAAGGAGTTTGTCCCAGGTCACACCGCCCCCGAGTGTGAAGTCAGGCAGTCTGGCTTCACACCTTGTTCTAACTCCTACTTTGTACTTTCCATCCACACACCTCAGCAGGAGCGCAGCCCAAGACAAAAAGCTGTGTTCCCGCAAGGAGAAAGAACCCACGGAGCTGGATTTAGTCCATGTTTCTCTCCAGGTGCTGCCTCCTTAAGGAATTCCCAGTATGGTTGCAACTATACAAGGGTCTTGGAAAAGTTCATGGAAAACGAGTAGTATGACAAAATGAGGCCTGGATTTCTGTTATTTTTTGGCACCAAAATAAACTTATGTGTTTTTTTTTTTTTAAATGTACAGGCTGGCACTGTGGCGTAGCAGGTTAAACACCTGCTTAAACAGTGCATATGGGCACTGGTTCGAGTCCCGGCTGCTCCTCTTAGGATCTGGATCCCTGCTAATGCAC
This sequence comes from Lepus europaeus, assembly GCF_033115175.1. NCBI lineage: Eukaryota > Metazoa > Chordata > Mammalia > Lagomorpha > Leporidae > Lepus > Lepus europaeus. The sequence continues at coordinate 13,170,551 of NC_084849.1, forward strand.
CTGGGGAAGCAGCAGAAGATGGCCCAAGTCTCGGGCACCTACACCCAGGCGGGAGACCCGGAGGAAGCTCCAGGCTCCTGGCTTCAGCCTCGGCTGTTGCAGGCATTTGGAGAATGAACCAGTGGATGGAAGATCTCTGTCTCTTCCTCTCTCTTTATATAGATCTGCCTTTCAAATAAATAAATTACTGATTAATTTATATTTGAAATAGAGGGAGAGGGAGGGAGGGAGGGAGGGAGGCAGAGATATCTTCCATCTGCTGGCTTACTCCCCCAAATGCCAACAATAGCAGAGACAGGGCCAGGGGTGAAGCCAGGAGCCCAGAATTCAATCTGGGGCTCCCACGGCAGGGACTCAAGTACTTGGACTATCATCCGGTGGCTCCCAGGACACACACAAACAGGAAGCTGGAATCAAAAGCAGAGCTGGGACTGGAATCCCTCCTCCACCAGGGGCTGCAGGCATCGCGAGCTTGGTCAGCGCACCACGTGCCCCTCTGCCAGCCTGCCTGTTCATTCTGTTTTCCGTGAGCTTTTGGAAGTCCCTACACACTGTTGTCACTGTCATGTTCTACCTTGATTCCCACGGTGACTCCAACGTAATGGCCGCAGTTACGGTGCCGTGCACTTCCATGGAAAGTCACCATTGTTCCTGGGACTAGAGCCCTGGGCCCCCCTGTGCCTGCTGAGCCAAGGCCCCGTGAGTCTTCTGCCTTGGACAGTCCCCCAACGTGAATGTCAAGGACACTCATGCCCACAGCCTGCAGCTTCACCTAACGAGGTGAGAGCCAGTGGGCTCCATCCCTGGCTGGCCATTGGTTCTAAGAGGACGTGGGGTCAGATCTCAGCTGCTCCTGCCTTGGTGGGCAGTGAGGCACCGAGGGGCGGTGGAGGCGAGGAAAGCAGCGAAAGGGACCCCCACCGCACTCAGAGGAAGGGAGGAGCCTTGTTTCCCCAGGGCCAGGCCGAGGCTGGTCAGCCGTGAGAAAGGAGGCATCCTCCTCTCCCGTCCAGGCCGCTGCGTGGGGAGAGGGATGGGTCTCCCCTTCCCCAGACACCCGCCCCCCCGGGACTCCCTGGGCAGGGGCGGGGCCGCGGGGGGTGTTACCCAAAGCCGTGTTCCGCTCTTCCAGGAGCTCCACTTTGACCATCTGGTTGGCAGGGGGCGCGTCTTCCAGCCGCTCGATGAGGGCGTTCACGAGGTCCTCGTGGTTGCCAGGGAAGACCCCCAGGTGGTCCCCAGGCTGGTACTGCAGCTCCTGACTCCCGTTGGTGTGCAGACGCACGAAGATGGTGGAGCGGCTGTAGGGGAGGGCGGGGGCAATCATGGGACGGGGCCACTGCTCCTGTGCCGGGCCATCTCGGCTGCAGCCTCCCCTCCCCCACCTTCCATCCCCGTCTGGCCTTCCAGCCAGGCTGTGTCCCATCATTCCCAGCGTCAGCCATGAGCTGAGGGCGGCTCCCCGGGGCTCATCTGGATCCCCGGAGCAGCACTGCTCAGTCCCTCTTGCTGGCTCCTTCTCATCTCCCCAGACCCTGGGCACTGATGCTCCCCAGGGCTCAGTTCTCAGAAATCTCTGCTTCTCTAGCTTTCTGACCATTCTACTCCCCCCCACCCCCGCCACCCAGCCTGCTTCCTCCTGTGGTTTGTGGTCTGTCCCTGACCAGTGAATTTGTCTGTTTTGTCCGTGGCTCCGCCCCTGGTGCCCCCGCCAGCACACGGCACACACTATGTGCTCAGGAAATGTGCTGAATGAAGCAACACCAGACTCGGCGCTTAGCAGCTGCCAGAACAGCTCCTGTTCTCTGCACCACTGGGGTGCTCCCAGCATCTGAACTCTTGGGGTCACCAGCAATGGGGTCACCAGTCAGTGCAATTCTACCTCTCCTGAGAATTCCAAGCTCTACCTCCTTTTGCAGCCAGGGGTCCTCATATTGTCATGGTCAAGGGCAAAACAAAACACCTTGACCTCAAGCTTTTGTTCCTTTTATGCACAAAGTCACCAACAATAACACCATTGAGAGCTCCAAGAAGGAAACACAGAGAGAAACTCGGTTACGCCCGCTGGGCCATGCCCCTTGGCGTTGATTTTTGTGTCTCAAGTTCAGGAGTGCTGCGCTCACTAGCTGGCCTGCCGAATGCACGCTCCGAATGTGATTATTCTGGTTCTTCCTCGTTCTCGGGCAGGGGCACCGCGCTTTCCACGACACCTGCCGACACTGGGATGTGCGACACTTGGGCGAACCAAACCCCCTTCGCGTACTGAGCTACTGAGCCACTTGCTGTTCAGATCTGCCTTCTCTTCAGTGCCAGTTGGCTTTGCATTGACAGAAACACTTGACATTCAACATGAAGCTTCTACATTCTCCACGGGACGTCAATCAACCTTAAATAGACCGATGGGACTCCCTGCATAAAGGAGTTTTTGGCACAACCAACAGCCTTTTTGTGCTCCACATAGCTGCCATTATTAAAAATAGTTGAGCTGGCAGTTTTTTTTTTTTTTGGGGGGGTGGATCTTAACTATTCTTTTTTAAGATTTCTTTATTTCTTTGGAAAGCAGAGTTATAGAAAGAGAGGGAAAGAGAGAGAGAAAGAGAAAGAGAGAGAGGGGGGGAGAGGGGGGGAGATCTTCCATCCATCCAGTGTTTCACTCCCCAGATGGCTGCAATGGCCAGGGCTGTGCCAGGCTGAAGGCAGGAGCCAGGAGTTCCATCCAGGTCTCCCACATGGGTGCAGGGACCCAAGCATTTGGACCATCTTCTGCTGCTTTCCCAGGCGCATTGGCAGGGAGCTGGGCCAGAAGTGGAGCAGCCAGGACTTGAACTGGTACCCATATGGAATGCCAGCATTGCAGGCTTAACCCCCTAGGCCACAACGGTGGCCCCTTAAGTATTTTCTTGAAGCAAAGCACCCCGTCCTCACTGTGGTGGGGATTGATGGCAATGATTGTGAAGGCTGGGGTCCTCACTCCTTCTTTGGGAAGATCTTGCCCGCTGCAGGGCACTAATGTTGTCAATTACGTGGTCTTGCCCAACTGATTCTTCTCCAAACTGGCACCAGTCTTTGGGTCCATCAAAAAAATGATGTGGCCAAGACACCATTACCCACCACCAGTCCCAGAAAGGGAATTCACAGCAGTGAACAGCCAGCAGGGGGCGCTGTGGCGTTTCTAACGCGGGCACCTCCAGTGCTCACTGGTGGCCCGCAAATCAATTCCCGCTTCTCCTCTGATGCTCGCGGCATGCACAGAATAGAAGCGCCCAGGACCCGAACTTGCTGAGCTGGCTCACGCGCACAGCCACGTCCTCCCGTGTCCTCCTGAGCATGGCAGAAGGTGGCCGGGCAGATAAGGGGCAGGGGTGGGAGGGAGCAGGTGGACCGGGAGGTGGCTGGCCCCTGTGGTCCTGTCTGCTGACCCAAGGGGACCCCTGCTGAGCAGCCCAGGACCCAGCGGCCACCCAGCTGCTGCCAGACGTGTGGCTGGGACCCAGGCTCCAGGGGGCAGCACTGGCCTGGAAATCCATGTCTTCAACCTCAGATCTGCTGGGGGTGCGTGAGCTCCTATCTTCTGGTTTCCTCCCACAATGCCTGCACAGCCAGGGCTGGGCTGGGCTGAAGCCAGAAGCCAGGAATTCCATCCTGGTCTCCCACATGGGAGGCACAGACCCAACCACTTGAGTTGTCACCTGGGAGAACCTTAGCAAGAAGCTTCAACAGAGAACAGAGTCAGACCACAACCCAGGCTCTCTGATGTGGGACGTGGGCCTCCCAAGTGGCCCCTTGACCACTACTCCCGACGCCTGCCCCCTCCACCTGCCTGTCCAAGCTTGGGATGCTCACGGGCCATTGAGAAGCAAAGGGGAGGGGGGAGAGGGAAGTTCAGGGACAGCAGCGGCCACGTGGGCCCTGCCCCTCGGAGGAGGCTCCTCATGTGATGTCCCTCCCACATATGGAAGTGTGACGTGCACAGGTACAGGCCTCCCTGGCCCCGCCCCCTGCGTCATAGTGGTCCAATGACAGGTTTACAGGGGAAAGAACAATTTGCTAAAGTCCAGCACTGGAGAAAAACAAAAACAAAAACAAAAACCTGACGCTCACTCTTCGATGGAAAGAGGAAACCTTGCCGGTCGTGAGCCACGGGAGCTCACAAGGTTCATTCGTTCGACAAGTTCACACCGAGTGTCACACACTATTCCAGGCACTGATGAGAGTGTGGTGGACAAGGGCTCCGTTTCCATGGAGAAGTCACCGCCAAAGATCTCAGATGGGGCTGGTGATGTGGATGGGTGGGTGGTCAGGGGTTAAGGGCAGGGGGCTGTGTCAGGATGGTCCAGAAACTTCCCTGGTGATCTGGTTTTGTGAGCAGAGGCTTGAACAATGAGATGGAGTGGGCATGCAGAAATCTGGGGGCAGAGTATTCTGGGAAGGGAGACTGGCACGTGCAAAGGTCCTGAGGCAGGAAAACAGGGTGGTACATTGGAGGAAGGGAAAGGAGGCTGGGATGTTTGGAGTGGCAGGGGCCAGATGCTGAGGGCCTTGTCTGGAGTCTGGAGGCTTCCTTAGATGGCTGTGAAGCTCGGGAGAGAAAGACTTCAGTTTCTGCTTTTTGAAAGTTTCTCAGGCCTGGTTTGGGGGCACAGCAGGTAAAGCTGCCACCTCTGATGCTGGGCATCCTATATGGGCACCAGTTCAAGTCCTGGCTGCTCTGTTTCTGATCCAGCTCCCTGCTAATGGCCTGGGGAAAGCAGAAGGTGGTCCAAGTGTTTGGTCCCCTGCCACCCCCATGGGAAACCTGGAGGAAGCTCCTGACTCTTGGTCTTGGCCTGGCCCAGCTCTGGCCGTTGCAGCCACCTGGGGAGTGAACCAGCAGATGGAAGACCTCTCTGTTTCTTCCTCCCTCTCTCTACAACTCTGACTTTCAAATAAATAAAGAAATCTTTAAAGAAAGAAAGTTGGTCTGCCTGCTGCTTGGCAGGTGGATCTTTGAGAGAAAGCCCAAGACACAAGGGGTCAAGGCAGGTGGCTACTCCAGTCTCTCAGGGTGGAGACGGCCGTGGCTTCGCTCAGGGTAGCGGCTGAGGGTCTGAGATGCAGATGGACAAGGTCAAGAGCATCCCTGAGCTACTCCAGTGCAGCGAGGGGGTGGGGGGTGGGGTGGAGGAGAGGCAGGGACGACCCGGGAGGGCTGGACAGAAGCCAGCTGTTGGTGAGCCCTGTTCAGATGAGCAAGGCTGCAGAGGGGCGACTTCATGCAAGAGGAGATGAGAACGCAGGGCTCTCGGGTTCTCCCCAGTCCCGTGAGCGCTTGGCCTGGCGGGTAAGACCTCTGTGTCCCACACTGCACTGCTGGGTTCCCGTCCAGGCTCCAGCCTCCTGCTAACGCACACCCGGGGAGGCGGCAGGGAGGCTCAAGCAGCTGGGTCCCTGCCACCGACAGGGGAGCCCTGGATGGAGCTCCTGGCCATTGCAAGCATCTGGGGAGTGAACCAATGGATGGGCTCAATGGATGGGCTCTCTCTCTCTCTCTCTCTGAGTGCCTCAGCTCCAGCCTGCACTTGTCCCTCCCTCCTGACTTCCAGGGCAGCCCCCACCCCCACCCACCATGAGCACGCCCTTCCACGGTCCCTTCCACGCTGTTTGCTCACTGTTGCCCAGGCAGCCCGGCTTCAATTTCCAGGCAAGGGCATGAGGAAGGCAAGCACTCTCCTTCTTGGTTGTGCAAGAATTACCCTCTAAAGGCTGTTTACTGCCTCTGAAGCTCTTGGCTGGCCATGAAGAGCCTGGAGCGCGGGTGCTTTGTGAGATCCCGGTGATGGGCTCCTGGGTCAAACAGCCCAACCTTGGCCTTGGGCAGGGGAACATCGGAGAGTCATGCTTTTCCATCCAATTCTCCTAACCCTCCCCTTTTTCATAAACCTGCAAAGCTGGAACTGGTATTAAGCCTGCAAATAGGCAGTGCCACAGGGCAGGCTTTGGAGAAGCCGAGCAGCGAGGTATAATCTGGGCCTGCAGTGTTGATGCACAGCTGATTGGAATCCACGCGCAGCACCCAGCCTTGCGTGGAATCCTCTCCCGCTCAGCCCCACCAGACCCTCGGTCTAGCGTCAGGCGCCCTTGCTGGAGATGGAAGGGGGTGTACGCGGGGACTTTGGTTCAACTCAGCACCGAAACACTTCCCAGTTCTCCCTGCTATTTCTGTCCCACAGCTTGCAAAGCAATTTGTACGCTGGGCTTTCATAGTTTGTCACCGAAAGAAATTTCCATCAGATTCTTCGTCCCTTCTCTCCTGACGCTGCTGCTGCTGCCCTACTTTTTCAGAGGGCATAAATGGAAACTCGGAGACAGAATTCAAACACAGAGCCCCTTTCTAGATCACAGGCCGTTACGCTAAGGCATTTAACCGGCTTCTCCAAAGGGGTTAGTCTCCCGGTCCATTTCGTTAATGTTTGAGGACCTAGGAGAGAACGCGAGAGCCCTGGAGTTCTGTGTCGGGGTTTGTTTCACCCAGGGCTTGGGAGACCACAGCAGCACGCACGCCACGTTTGCAGCTAAGACAGGACGGAGTGCTAAGCAGAACCTATGATGGCTGTGTCAGGTCGCTCACCTCCCGCACTACCTTGCAATGGCCCTGGTGGCCTCCTGTGTCCCCCGACTCTGGGCACAGAAAACCAGGTTGGCGTGGCCTTGAACAAGTCCCTTGTACCTTCTGTCCCTTCTATGTAAAACGTGGCAGGTAACGGCACCTACTCCTAGGCTGGCTGGGATTAGGAGAGCTCCCGCAGGGGGAACTCAGCCCCATGCCCGGGACATCGAAAGCACGAGAAATGTCAGCGACCTTTCCAGCCATTGCTCTCAGCTTACAGACAAGGAGTCAGGGTTCAGAGTGCCTGGGTGACTTGGCCAAGGCCACACAGCTGGTACAGGGCGGAGCGGGGCTTGGAAAGCCCCGGCTGTGAGCTCCAGAGACCACTCTTTGTTCCCGGCTCTGCAGAGAATCAAGATTTCAAAAGGTCTTCATGGGCTGTCACCGCGAAGTGAAAAAGATTCCATTCAACAGGGATCAGTGCCGAGGCCTTCATTAGCGCCGCGGGAGTGACTTCTGCGCGTCCCCGGCTGGGCGGGCTGGGTTTGATCATTGCGAGAAGGCGTGATGTGTAGGGGCAGCAAGGACACGGGCTCCACGCAGCAGCCGTGGGCTGTCAGGAGGGCACCCGGCACGGGTAAGAATAGCTTCGCACAACACGGCAGCGATCACATGGCCTCAGGCACGTGGTGACCCAGTGCCGCAGGCCAGGGTGTGTCCTTCCACTAAAGCCTACGGCTGGGGAAGAACGACTAGCAGGCACCAAGGCACAGGGGCTGCTCCCTCGCCGGGAGGAAATGAAGTTGCTTTGGGTGTCACCGGAGATGCCGGGAGACAGATCATAGTTGGCGCAGGTGTTAAGATATTAGGCTATGTCATATAGATTAGATACTGGGTTCTGTCGCATAATAAGATGATTTCTAACACTTCAAAACACAGAGCGGATGTTGTGAGAGCTAATGAGCCTCCCATCAAGCTAAAGAAATGTAAATAAGAATCCCGGTAGCTGGTTTTCAGCACTCCACCAAAAAGTGCTGTAGAGTAAGGAGACGCACGGACTGAGTGATTTCTGACTTAGACGCTAGGGGACAGTGAGCTCTCTGCAGCTCTACAAGGACGTGGTCCATCGTCAAAAGGGACTCATTAAGGGAGTGGGCAATTGGAGCTGATTACAAACAAAGCAAGCAGAGTGGGCATTTAGCCTAGTACTCAAGACAGTCGTAGCTCATGCTGGAGAGCCTGGGTTCGATTCTTGGCTCTGGCTCCTGCTGCCTGACCCCAACTTCCTGTTCACACAGACTCTGCGAGGCACTGGGTGATGGCTCAAGTGCTTGGGCCCCTGCCACCCGTGTGGGAGACCTGGATGGAGTTCTTGGCGCCTGGCTCAGCCCAGGCTGCTGCTGGCATTTGGGGGGAGTGAACCAGTAGATGGCAGCTCTCTCTCTTTCTCTCTTTGCCTGTTTGCCTCTCAAATAAATAAAAAGCAATGCAAGAAAGACTCAGAAACCCCCTCTCTTTGCTCTTTTCGCAATGGCCAGTGCCGTCTCCCTTTCTGCATGACCAAGGGAGAACAAGACAAGCAGATGCTGCAAAGGACGAGGGGTCTTGGGCGCTCCGCAGCAGGTGCGAGGTGGAAGCCGAGCCTCCGCCTCACCCACGCCTGCTCCCTTGGGCTGGGCGGCCCTGGCGGCACGGGCGGGTGGCCAGCTCTGCAGGAAGCAAGGTGCTCTTACCTGGATTTAGGGCTCTGGAGGTTTTGACGGCTAAGGAGCCGAGCGGCAGAGACTCGCTTCTTGTGGACGCTGGAAAGGCCTGTGGGGGAGGGAAACAGCGGGATTCCAGAGGGGAGGCTGAAGACGCCTCGAGAAAAGTGCCCCAGGTCTTTGGGGGCTCTTAGCTCCCACATGTGCCCTGTGCTGGGGTCAGCTGAAGCCCCGGGAGAAGGGGCCGGGCAGGCATCGGTTGGGATGGGGGCAGTGCCTGTGGTGATGTAGAACACAAAGGAGAGGTGGCTGCGCTGGTTCAGGGCTGTACCAGGAAGGCACACACATGGGCGGGGCGGGGACCTCCAGGCCCCCTGCTGCTGAGCGGAGGTGGGAGCCATGTTTATTTTGGGAGGACTGCACTGCAGAGAGGCCACCAGGCGCATCTTCTCTGGGCACCCACAGGGGGTGGATCTCCTGACTTCTCTCCCACTATGTCCCGAACGCCTCCCCAGTCCCGTGGGGAGAGGCACCTTGTGTCAGTCCAGGGGCTTCGGCCACATAGGTGAGGCGGAACTTGTTCCTCTTCCAGCTGCGGTCGTTGCTGATCAGGGAATTGTTCGCCTTCTCAATATTGACGTCATCCCCCACGCAGAACACATCACAGGCCGCCTGTGGCACACACGGGGCTCGAGGTGACCTCCTTAAGCTGAGAAGGGTTCCTCCCCACCAGCTCTAAGTCATGGCCTGTATCTCTCTACTCATCCCCCCCCGCCACCCTTCCTCCCTTCCACCCACTCACCCACCCCTCTATCCGCCTACCCCTCTCCCCACCCTTCCTCCCATCCATCCATCTATCCATCCCTCTATCCCTCTCTCCACCCTTCTTCCCTTCCATCCATCCCCCCTCTATCTGCCCATCCCTCCATGCACTCTTCCTCCCATCCCTCCCTCCCTCCCTCCCTCTATCCCTCTCCCCACCCTTCCTCCCATCCATCCATCCCCCCTCTATCCCCCCACCCCTCTCCCCACCCTTCCTCCCATCCATCCATCCCCCCTCCATCCACTCTTCCTCCCATCCCTCCCTCCCTCCCTCCCTCCCTCTATCCCTCTCCCCACCCTTCCTCCCATCCATCCATCCCTCCCTCCCTCTATCCCTCTCCCCACCCTTCCTCCCATCCATCTATCCCCCCTCTATCCCCCCACCCCTCTCCCCACCCTTCCTCCCATCCATCCATCCATCCATCCCTCTATCCACTCTTCCTCCAATCCGTTCTCTATCCATCCATCCATGCACCCATCCCTCACTCTACTCTTCCTCCCATCCATCCTTTGCTCCTCACCTCCTTCCTCCCCTCCATCCATCCATTCTTCTACACACTCATACATATCCATCTGATAGAGTTTTGAGTGCCTTGCACGTGCCGGACATATCACATTTACCACTGAGTTTAGGATCTAACCTCTACTTGAGATAACACTACTATGTCATTGATTCCTTAACCCCACATGGGTAAAGGGTCACTATTAATGGAGCAAGTAAACACCTTAGAACCTCTAATCCACCTTTCTCGAAAGATGTAAAACATTATACAGAGGCAGAGAATATGGTACATCTGGATGCCTGCATTACATTTTTACTTCCTTTTTTCTTTGTGTTAAGCTCATTAGTTCTCCAACTTTAATGATCCTGTTTGGAATTAATTTTTTGAGATTAGAAGCCACTGATAATTAAACACTTTCTCAAAGGTAGCTTTTCCCACAGTTTGGCCTCGGACCATTTTGAAAACAATCCAAATGTTCACCGACAGATGAAAGGATTAACGAAACAAGGTGCAGCCACACCGCGGAAGATTGTTTGATCATAAAAATGATGAAGTCCTCACACCGGATCCAACGTGGGTGACACTCGAGAACGTCCCAAGTGGAAGAAGCCAGTAACGAAAGACCCCAACTGCATGATGCCAGTCGTATCAACAGGGGAGTCCGAGTCGGGAATTGGATTAGTGGTTGCTAGAGAGGGGGGTGGGATGGGAGGATGGGGGTTGAGAGTTAAAGGGTCAAAGATTTAACAGGTCTTCCTTCCAGGATGCTCAGCCAAGGCTGCTTGACTGAAGTCAATATCCAGACAGGGATCCCCAAGTGCAGAAGTCGCGGGGTGAGCTCAGCTCTCCTTGTCTAGAAGAAACATGGGTACGCAGCGTCCCCACCCAGGCGTTCCTGGAGTGCAGGGGCCTCTGTGTGCGTGTGCCAGCAAGACGAAGAGTCCCATGGGAAAGACAGAGGGTGCACTCTCCCTTCCTGCTCCTAGGGCTACCGAGGAGAATGCATCCGGGGGCTGGGGAAGGAGCAGGTGGAGGAGACAGAGTCCACACTCAGTGCCCCCAGCCCAGGGAGGCCAGCGTAATCGTGAGTCCCTGGCTCACTTCCTCTCCTGCCGCGATGGACACATTCTGTTGCTTGTGGCCACTGGGCAAATCAAATGTGGCCAGTGCAACTGAGGAGTGCAATTTTTAATTCTATTTTTTTTAACCTTATCTTCCTCTCTCTGTATTTTCTATTGTACACAATTCACCATTATAGGGGCTGGTGCTGTGGTACAGCAGATTAAGCCACCGCCTGTGATACCAGCATCCCATATGGGAGCTGGTTCAAGTCCCAGCTGCTCCATTTCCAATCCAGCTCCCTGCTAATGCACCTAGGAAAGCAGCAGAAGATGGCCCAAGTGCTCGGTCCCCTGCCATCCACGTGAGAGGCGCAGATGGAGTTTCTGGCTCCTGAATTCCAGGCTGGCCCAGCCCTGGCTGTTGTGGCCATTTAGGGAGTAGACCTGTGGATGGAAGATCTCTCTCTCTCTCTCTCTCTCTCTCTCTCAAATAAATAAAATAATCTTTTAAAAACTTCACCATTTTAAAATGTACAATTCAGTGGCATTTAGAACATTCACAATATTAGGCAATCATCTTGTCTATCTAGTTCCAGAACATTCTTGTCACCCCAAAAGAAAACTCCATAGCCATTAGCGGTCATTTCCAGTCCCCTCAGCCCCCATCTTCCATCCGTGTGGATTTTCTTATTCTGGAATTGCACAGGAACGGTATCCTATGATATGTTGCCTTTTTTTTTTTTTTTTTTGGCAATGCAAACTAGATACTACACTTGATCTTAGCCACAAGGCCGAGAAGCAATGCAATGCAAATGAGAAAATGTTTTCATTTAATGAAATTAAAAATGCAACATATCAAAATATAGAGAATGCAACAAAGGGATGCAGAGGAGGACATGTTTAGCGTAAAATACGTGCATTAGCAAAACTAAGTGCAGCTGGAGGCACGCAAGTGTAAGTACCAGAGCAGAGAACCAGAAATAAAATAATCCTAGAGAAATAGCCAACGACAGGTTGGGTCTTGAAAAGCACAAATTTGATGGGACTTTAGTTCTATTGGCCAAGAAAAGATATGCAAATTGGCATGCAGTCTTTTTGCAACTGGCTTCTTCCACTTAGCATCCTGCGTTCAAGGTTCACCCGTGGTGTGCCACTTATGGGTACTTCATCCCCTCCTGTGGCCAAAAGATGTCCCAACGTATGGCTATCCCACATTTTATTTAGCCACTCATTGATTTAAAGTCATTTAGGTTGACATCTAAATGGCCACGTGTGGCCAGTGACTACCGTGCTGGTGAGCGACGTGGGGCCCAGGAGGGACAAGCTCGTCCCAGCAGATGATCTGGGCAGATTTGAGCTCTGGTTCAATGAGGCATGGCCCCTTGGCCTGGCTGCGACTCCATTTCTTGGGTGCTTGTCTACCCAACGTGAAGCGGGAGACAGTCTTCCGAGTCCTGAGCTTCCAAGGCTCTAGGACCAGCTCCTTGCCCACAATGCACCATGCTGGATTGGGAGTGGAAAGCGTGTGTGTGTGCGTGCGTGTGTACATGCATGTGCATGTGTGTGTACATGTGTGTGTGCATGTGTATGTGCGCACGCACGTGTACAGGCCACCCAGCCTCACCCGAGCTGGGACGGATAGCAGGAGTTCTCTCAAGTGCTTTCTCTTCCTTAGTGGTTTAGGCCACGTCCCTAAGCGCTGAGGGACACCTGGCCCCGGGTTCATGAGGTCAGATTACCTTGAAGACCTTCTTGGCCCAGGTCCTGAAGGCCTCTTCCTGCCCACAGAGCTCGTCTCCTTCTCTCATCTTCAGGATCCTCTCCCCTCCCAGCTCTTCCAGGAGGGTGTCCACGGCATGACCGAAGGCGCAGAAGTGAGGGTACGCCCGTGAGCCCAGGCCGAACACGGAGAACCTGCCAAGGACAAACAAGAAGTCCACGCTGGAGGACTTCGGGTTGATAGGGGCGGGAGTGTTTGGTGTTAGGGGCTCAACTGTGTCCCCCCAAAATTCACACGTTGGAGTACTAATCCCCATGTAACTAGGTTTGGAGATGGGGCCTTTAAGAGGTAATTAAGGTTAAATGCCATTATAAGCGTAAGGCCCCAACACAATCTCTCTGTCTCTCTCTGTCTTGTCTCTTTGCACAATGGGAATGCAGCTGCTGCCAGCCAGGAGGAGAGGGCTCACCAGAAACCAACCTTATTGGCACCTTGATCTTGGGCTTTTAGCTTCTGGAACCACAAAAAAAATAAATTTCTTCTACCCAGTCTGTGTTCGCTGACAAACAGACATGGTGGTCAGGTGCCCCACACCCCACTCGTGGACATTCACCTGTGAGCCCGAGAGCCCAGGCGTCCTCTCCTCCCCTCCTTTGGTCTACGCAAGGCATAGGAGAAAACCCCAAAGCATCCTAAAGATGAGCCGGGAACAGCAATTTCCTGGAAGTACTGCCTATTCCTAAGCTGGACTAACGGGAGAAGTTAGTCTATGTTTTCCGAAGGTGTGAATCCTACGAGTGACATAACTAGTTTAGCTTTAAGTACAAAGATAACAAGAGCTCTAACAAGGGGATCGTTGGGGACCTGTGTTGGTGAACAGGCCAGACAAGGACTTGTCATGAACGCATCAGACGTTGGTGTGTAAACGAGACCTTCTAAAAGAGGTTAAAAGAGGTCCCACCAGGTTGGCTCCATCCCTTGCAGTCTCTGCGAGAATTAATTTGCTTCACACTCTCTGCAATGGCAAGGCCGAGAAAATGGTGGTGCCTGAACCAGGGTTCCGCTACTGAGACCCTTCTCCAGTCCGGGGTGGGGACGCCGTGGAGGGCTGGGCCTGGGGCGGCCTCGTGCTAGTCCACAGACATACAGACACTTTGTGATATACATCCGGGACTTGGTCCTGGCTGAAGCTCTAGACCTCACAGGGACTGGAGCACCAGGTTCCTGCTTCCTTCGGGATCCGAGTGTCCTGCTGGAGGCGGACACCTCGGACAAGCCGAGGAGAGCTATGGAGTCACTCCAGACGGGGCCGGGCCCTGCCCTTGGATCTCTCTCTCTCTCTTTAAATTATGCATTTGGACTTGCACTTGGGAAGGAGAGAGGGAGGGGGAGGGGGAGGGGGAGGGGGGAGGGGGAGGGAGAGGGAGAGGGAGAGGGAGAGGGAGAGGGAGAATCTTCCATCTGTTGATTCACTCCCTAAATGCCCACAAGAGCTAGGGCTGGTCCAAGCCAAAGCCAGGAGCCAGGAACTAATCCCACGTGGAGAGCAGAAATGTAAGTGCTTGAGCCATCGTCACTGCCTCCCAGGAGAGCATCAGCAGGAAAGTGGAGTGGGGAGCAGCGGCAGGACTGCAGCCCGGGGCCCCTGAAGTGGGACACCGGTATTCCCCCTGGCATCCGAGCTGCCGCACCAAACGCCCACCCCTGTCAACCCCTTTTGTAGGATGATGGAACAAGATGGCAACAGAGTGAGACAGGGGAGGGAGGTGGGGGAAGAGGAAGTTGGGGAGGGAACCTCCATCGTTGGAAGATGAACTGGAGATGGGTCCAGGGAGCTCAGATCCAGCGACAGCTAACAGGCTGACAGCCACTCCTCCCAGTCCATAGGCGTGCTGTCCCATTTCACCCTCCTCTCCCTCGGATTCCACAGCCTCCTCCATAAAGCGTGTTGGATTCCGCAGCGTTCTCCCTGCTGCCACTCCTTAACCCATGACCTCCGTGATCTAGATACCTCATGCTTTCCTTCCAAGGTGGTGTGGCGAGATGCTCACCGCCTGGGTCTACCTTGCCTTGCACCCCTGCCCCAAGTCGTCCACCTTGGTGTCAGCCCAACGAGACATGGGAAGTTCTAGCGGTGGGCACGCCTTGTGGTCAGGACGCCGTGATGTCTGCCGGACGTCGCTCATTCCTCATTTATGGGGTTGAATGCCTTTAATCGCTCCTCATTAGCTCCCCAAGCCCAATGCCAAGGTTTAGATGTCTGTGTTGATCCAAAGCTACTCCCGCTGAGAGGGCACCAGTGGGTGGGGCCTCTGGCAGGAACGGGCTTGGTGCCCAGACCGGGGGCTGGAGAGACCAGGGGTCTTCCCTGTGGCCCTGTGAGGACACAGTGAGGAGGCGACAGCTGCGCATAGGGCAGAGTCCTCCCAGACACCACCTCTGCCTTGAACTGGGGCTTCTCAGCCTGCAGGTGCGTGAGCACACTGTGTTTCTGAGCTTTCTAAGCCACCAGGTTTATAGAATCTCCTGTCAGCATCCCAGTTCCGTGACAATCTTCATTTTATGGTTTCAAAATTCCCATTTTAAGCCTCTGCACTTGGGAGCTGGCAAGGTCTTGTTTTTTTTTTTTTTTTTTTTTTAAATGATGAGAATTGATTTATTGGGCAGAAATCTATTTAAGTTTGAGATTGGCTAAAATCAAAGATGCCATCCAAAGGAGCCTCTTCATCATGCGTGTCACCATACTTGTGGCTTTTTTTGAATTTTAAAAAATTTTTAGGGGACTGGCACTGTGGCATAGTAGGTTAAGCCTCCGCCTGCAGTGCCGACATCCCATGTGGGTGTTGGTTCAAGTCCTGGCTGCTCCCTTTCCAATCCAGCCCTCTGTTAATGGCCTGCAAAAGCAGTGGAAGATGGCCCAAGTGCTTGGGCCCCTGCACCTGTATGGGAGACCTTGAAGAAGCTCCTAGCTCCTGGCTTTGGATTGGCTCAGCTCTGGCCATTGCAGCCATTTGAGGAGTGAACCAGTGGGTGGAAGACCTTTCTCTCTGCCTCTCCCTGTCTCTGTCCGTAACTCTACTTCTCAAGTGAATAAATAATTCTTTAAGACTAGATAACAAATATTTTTAGGCTAGTAGGCCATGAAGCAGAATCAAAATTATTAGGGGGTACTTAAATAACAGGAGAGAAAACAAATTCTTGCACATTTTTATTGACAAAATTGAAGTCATAATAAAAGAATTGACTACAATTTTGTCATACAGCTAATTGGGGTTCAATTGGGATGTTTTCTACCATCCAATTAATTACAAAAGTTCATCTGTTGGCCAGTGCCGCAGCTCAATAGGCTAATCCTCTGCCTTGTGGCGCCGGCACACCGGGTTCTAGTCCCGGTTGGGGAGCCGGATTGTGTCCTGGTTGCCCCTCTTCCAGGCCAGCCCTCTGCTGTGGCCCGGGAAGGCAGTGGAGGATGGCCCAAGTGCTTGGGCCCTGCACCCCATGGGAGACCAGGATAAGCACCTGGCTCCTGCCATCGGATCAGCGTGGTGCGCCGGCCATAGCGTGCCAGCCACAGCGGCCATTGGAGGGTGAACCAATGGCAAAGGAAGACCTTTCTCTCTGTCTCTCTCTCACTGTCCACTCTGCCTGTCAAAAAAAAAAAAAAAAAGTTCATCTGTTAAAAAAAATCACCCTTAGCTCATGGGTTGTACAACATATGCAGTGGCCAGCAGGCAATATGCTGCCACCCCCTGCTGTGATCGACTTAATAAGGGGAAATTGAAATCTGCCCGAGCCCAGGACCTATGCTTCTGTGTTGAGGTAGAAAATGCAAAACCCACAGCGCGTCCAACGTGAAGTGTGAACCCTGATGCCAACACCAGGCTCTGGAGACCACAAGGTGTCAAGGTCAAAGCAGGCTTGGCATTTGTGACAAAGGGATCACAGTGACATTGACGGTGGGCTGTGCATGCATTGAGGCCGGGGGCTACGGGAACTTTCTGCACTTTTTGCTCAGTTATGCTTTGAAAAACAATGTCTATTGCAATGCATGGATGGGCCTGGCGCTTCAGTATCAAGGAGCCCTGTGATCACCATCTGCTACCCATCGCTCTGAGCAGGTTAGGGAAGGGCTGAGGGATTCGTGGCCGGGCCTGAAGGCTCTGCCTACATCAGTCTCATGATGGCCAATGTCACTCTGACAGCCTCGCTTAATTTCTTCCCAAATCAAACTGAACATGTAACTTTTGAAGCACAAAATCCTTGTTCATGGGCCACCTAAAATTATCATATACTATATGATACATTGGACCATACATTGGAAAATATGGGGTTAGGCCAGTATTTTTCAAGTTAGACTGCATGTTAGAGTCAATTGCAGAGAATTACAGGAAAAAAGAAAAAGAAAGACATGGGTGGGCTCAGTTCTGGATCAATCACCTCAGAATTTCTGGAAGTGGCCTTGGCTGTCACATTGGTATGTTGTAAACATCCCCAGGTGCTTTTGATGTGCAGACAGGATTGAGAACCACTGGGCCATGGCAGACTGTTTCTAGAAGCTTCTATCAATTGTAAAATGCATCTCTTAGGAAGGGTCGTTCATTGAGCAACGTCCAGAGATTAATATCCTTCAGCACAAATGATGGGTGAACCTTGGGTGTGGGGTTCTGGGGGAGTGTGTACAGAAAGAGAACTCGGGTATGGAAAATGGGCATATGAGATAGTGTGCTTCAGTGGGTGGTGGGGCCAGCCACCTGGGGACAGCCAGGATGTAGCCGGTTTTAGTGGGGATGGGTGGGCATGTAAGGTAGATCCCCTCCCCACCATGACAACGAAAATCCCATCTTGCAACCAGGCCCAGCCCTCCAAGAGCCTTAGCCTTCTTGGGCCCCTAAGACCCTTGCTCACCTCACGTTGGCCAGCGGTCCAGCGCTCTCAAAGTGGTCTCTGACGTCGGGCCCATCGCCTGATGACTTACGGGAGTCCGAGTAGGAGGAGACGCTGTTGAAGCGAACCTTGTAGCTCCTGCCAAGACAAAGGGGAGTCTGTGAGCTCTGGCTTGGAGCCCTCCCTTCAGGGCAACACCACTGATGGATCTTCAAGTCACTCGCTCTGGTCCTGAGACCTTCTCCGGTGTGTAGAGTCAAACCATTACACTCCTCTGGCTGTGTCTACGTTTCCACACCCATCACAGTGGGATCTGTGCATCTGAACTTCACTCTGCCTGCACAAGGTGTCTAGCCACGTTTGCCTTAGGACATTTGAGATGCAGATGGTTAAAATGGTTAAACCAGTAAGAAGGCTGGATTCAAACTGACCACCCCTAACTACCAACTGACCAGTCCTTCCTGTCTCCCAAATAATAATGTGCCCAAGAATCACCCCGGGATCTTGTTAACATGGGGTGGGCCTGATAATCTTCATTTTTAACAAGCTCCCAGGAGATGCCAACGCCACCTGTTCCTAGACCTAACTTTAGGTAGTGAAGACTAGACCCATGTTGTGCAGTGTGGTAGCTGTTGGCTACATGTGGCTGTTTGGTGAGAGGTGCATGTGATTAAGTGCAGTGAAAAACTCGGTTCCTAGCCGGCGCCGCGGCTCACTAGGCTAATCCTCCGCCTTGTGGCGCCGGCACACCGGGTTCTAGTCCCGGTCGGGGCATCGATCCTGTCCTGGTTGCCCCTCTTCCAGGCCAGCTCTCTGCTGTGGCCCGGGAGTGCAGTGGAGGATGGCCCAAGTGCTTGGGCCCTGCACCCTATGGGAGACCAGGATAAGCACCTGGCTCCTGACATCGGATCAGCGCAGTGCGCCGGCCACAGCACGCCAGCCGCGGTGGCCATTGGAGGGTGAACCAACGGCAAAGGAAGACCTTTCTCTTTGTCTCTCTCTCACTGTCCACTCTGCCTGTCAAAAAAAAAAAAAAAAAACAAAAAAAAAAAAAAACAAACAAACTTGGTTTCTCACTTGCACCAGCCACACTGTACTCAGTAGCCAAGTGTGGACAGCACGGATAAGCCACATTTAACATCACTGTAGAAAGCTCTACTGGGCTGTGCTGGGCTAGCCCCTTCAGCACTCCCCTCCCAGAGAACAGTCCCTTAGGTATTTCAGGGGCCGGTCGCAGTTCACATATCAAGTAAACATGAAAACTGCTGAGCCCTGACACACAAAAGAGATTACATTTTTATTACATTAGTCTGAAGGGCCAGAGAGCTGTCCCTGGGACTCAAACCTTGGCCTTGAGACCAAGAAGAAGGTAACCAGGCCTCTCAGTTGTCCTCTCAAACTGGTAAATTTTGAATCAGACAAGTCAAGAATAAGACAAAGCAAAAACAGCAACCAAAAAAATCCTAAGACAGAGCAGACGAGCAAAGACCCCCAAAATGCAGGCCCCCCAAATTAAAACCCAGACTCAAGACAAACCCCTCCCCCTCCCACACACAGTTGAGCGCAAAAGGAAAACGAAAAAGGAAAAAAACAACATTGTGCCTGTTGGCAGCAGGGTTTCCAAACTGGATGTTCTTCAAAGTTTTTGCTCCGGCATCAGGATAGTTCTAAATATATGGAAGTGTATTTGCTGCCCCAAAATAGTCTCACATTGAGTCACTTCTCCAAATAAGCGATGCAACGTATCGGGGGCGGCTGCGCCGTTCGTGTGGGAGGGACGGCTGATGGGTGTGGGGTAAAAATAACCACGTGCATTCGTATGAGCCCGGAGGTTTTTCCAAATGCCTTCCTCTTTGTTCTTATCTCTGGATCCTTGCAACAGCCCAGTCCCCAGTGGTGGGCAAGGCATAGAAACCTTCTCCCCACTTGGTAGATGGGAAAGACTGAGGCCCACGGAGGTCAAGCAACTTGATCAAGGCTGCTTAGCGGGTTAGTGGTGCTGCCTGGGTTAGAACTCTGGTCTCCTTGAGGTCTGGGTGTGGTCTAGGGTGCTCAGGCACTGGGCATGCGTGCTCACACGTGCATACATGTGCACACACAGAGACACGTGCATCCACACTGACACACACATGCCCACACGCACACTCTACCTGCGCTGGCTGTCACGGGCTGCAGCCAGACCGTGGACTTCAGTGTCACCATGGGGGAGGGAAGGCCCTTTACGGGGAAAGAAACGCAAGGGTTCCGGGTACCTAGAGGGGAGAGTGGATGGTACCCTATCTCTCCCTGGAGGAGGGGGGCGGGGGCCTCCTGGGAGGCCACCCAGGACAGGGCGGGGAGAGTGAGGACTCAGGTGTTGGAGTTGGCTTCCGGGACCTTCCGTCTCCTGGGCGGCAGATATGTGAGTCTGGCAACACGTGCTCCGTACAGAGAACGCCAGGAGTGAAGTTCTGCACAGCTCAGTCAGCTGCGGCGTTCGGTGCCCTCTGTAAGGCACCAGATCTGCCTGGCGCTGCAGGGGACACGGCGCTGGCGTCACCACAGGGAGGCTCTGTGAGCGCGCACCGGTCGTTCTGACCTCATGGCGAGGGCAAGGCAGTTTCAAGGGTATTCCTGATTATAGGAACCCAGCACTGTGCCTGATACAATTCCACCCAGAACACGTTCTGACCAAGGGTCCGCCCTCCGAGACACCTGCCCCATCTTTCCAACGCCCCCTCCACAGGAGCTGCAAGTCCCCAAGAGCTCCAGACAGGCAGCTTCTAGGGACACAGCTTGCTTGCACTGACTTTGGAGTGTGGGTTTCCCAGGGGGTGGGAGGGAGAAAGAGAACCGATATTTACACGGCGCTTTTAACATCTCCCAGGACTTCTCCTTCCAGATTTTTGCTTGGCCGTTACCCATCAGAAAGCGAAGGTAGGGATTCTAATCTCTAACTTGACAGAAAAAGGAATCTAGGTGCAAGGCTGTGACGTGAACCAAGGCATCAGCCTGGTGGCGCCCAGACACCCATCAGCTGAAATCAGTCACATGTGGACTTGAGGCCCCACCCACCACGTGGAATTCCAAGGAGACCTCCGAGTGAGCCCATTCTCAGCAGCCCCCAGGGGTGTCATGGGACCCTGGAGGGGCCACTACTTACTTCCTCTCCTCCTGCAGAGAGTTGGGGTGCCTCATTTCCATCAAAGCGCAGCCGAATTTCTGGAAGCCAAAACAGATGGGCACAATGTGAAGCCTGCATTGCTGAATGTGGACCAGGGCTGGGCATTGGGGGGCTGGGGTCGTGGGTGGTAAAAGAGGAGCTGATGGCTGGCGGGGGTGGGGGGTGATGCCAGGGACGCTCAGGGGCTTGGGCTAGACCGCAGAGCTCGGGCTGCAGGTGCAGCGAAGGGTCAGCTGACTGAAGGAATGCAGGCGTGGCTCCTCCACCTAAATGCACAACTGCCCTGGACGGCCTTCCTGTGACAAATACAGTGTCCCAGTGGGCATTTGGTACAGTGGTCAGGATGCTGGTGGAGAAGCCTGTACCCCAGATCAGAAAGCTTGGCTTTGAGTCCTGGCTTGGCTCCTGACTCCATCTTCCTGCTCCAGCGATGGCTCAAGTGTCCAGGTCTCTGCTGGCCACGTGGGAGACTCTTGATCGAGTTCCTGGCTTTAGCTCAGCCCAGCCCTAGCTGTTGTGGGTGTCTGGGGAGTGAGCCAGTGGATGGGTGTTCTCTGCCTCTCTGCCTCTCTCTCTCTCTCTCTCTCTCTCTCTCTCTCTTAGATTTACATATTTACTTGAAAGTCAGAGTTACACAGAGAGAGGAGAAGCAAAGAGAGAGAGAGAGAGAGAGAGAGAGAGAGAGAGAGAGAGAGAGAGGTCTTCCATCCGCTGGTTCACTCCCCAATTGGCTGCAACAGCCAGAACTGGGCAATCTTAAGCCAGGAGCCAGGGGCTTCCTCTGGGTCTCCCACGCGGGTGCAGGGGCCCAGGGACTTGGGTCATCTTCCATTGCTTTCCCAGGCCATAGAAGAGAGCTGGATCGGAAGAGGAGCAGCTGGGACACGAACTGGTGCCCATATGGGATACGGGCACTGCAGGCGGAGGCTTTACCCGCTATGCCTCAGCGCTGGCCCCCTGCTTCTCTCTCTTTCTCAAAATAAACAAAAATGTATTAAAGACATACTGTCGCGACTTCTGTCACGTGGAGCTGGGGACACGCAGCTCCTGATTGGGGGATCTATTCCAAACATGGAGTACACTTAGGTGACAATATTCTCATCAGGGTCGGACTAACCAGTGGATGCTAGCAGACTGAGGACTTGGGAATGTCCAATCTGTGCCTAAGTTGGACCCAAACTGAAGTCACTGGCTTTGAGACTTGGGGAGGGGTTTGTCACCCAACAGCAGGTGCAGAGGAAGGGCCTCAGCTGCACCCCTCTTTCTCCCTGCTGATGGAGCCACATGCTAGGATGGGTGGAAGCTCCTCTCACCTCTCCGTTCTCAGGGGGGTCTCCATTGCCAAAGGTGCTGGTCACCACCAGGACCAGAGTTTCGTGTTCCAGGTGCACAATGTCATATTCTTCCATGGACATCACCTGGGTGGGTGAGTGCACAGGCGTGGAGGAGGGGAGAGAGAGGAAGATGAGGAGGAGGAGGGAGAGGAGGTAGAAGAAAGTGAGTGGGAAAGAAGAGAGAAAGGGACAGGTGAGTCATGTCAAGGCATCTCCCTCGGGAGGAGCACCCTCAGTTCTTGGCTGCCACTGTTCCAATGGGCTCAAGCTAACACTTGTATTTGATAGCAGGAGGCCTTACCAGGGTCACTGTGGCCTGAAGGACCACACGCTGTTGGGGGCAGTGGTCCAGGGCTTGGCCGTTTGTTGGCAGATCTTGATTGAGGCCCCGGGGCTCTTTGGAACCCCCTGATCTTGGCTCATTCCTGAGCTCACTTAGGCTAGGAATGACCAGCCTGGACCTAGCTGGATGCCCCACCCCTAGCAGTACGGAAGACCCGAGACACCTGCTTCATGGAGAGATTGTTGCCCTGTGTCTTAGCACCCTTGAGCTACATTTCTCCAAGCGGAAAGGGTCTAGGGCAGCCCACTCTTCAGAAATGCTCCATGAAAGTAAATGATCCAGGGTCATTCATGTCTGAAAAACACACTCTGTTCTTTTTGCCTTTGGAGATTATAATACTTGCTCGTACCTAAAGGCTCTGAGAAGTCCTGCAGCAGCTAGGAAACCCACTGAACTGCAAGTAATGCACAGCTTCCCAAACGGACCTTACAATGGTTTCTCATAAAGCTGCAGTATTTTGCTCTAGAGACTGGGATTTCATCTTGGGGATGCACTCAGGGTTCATGGGCAGGGGGCATCACAGTCCCCCGAGAGCGAGGCAAACATTGCATGTGTGCTAATGGGCATCTTAAGGTGTGCTGTCATTCAATGTCAAGGCCAAATTCTTCCCTGTTGACTTCTCTCTCTCTTCTCTTACGCCCCGCCCCCTTTCTACCCACCTTGGCATCAAAGGCGTGCTTGAAGATCTCACACAGGGTTTTGGCATAGGCTTGCGATTTGCCCGTCTCAGTGGCATAGAGGATTGTCGCTTTGACCCTCTTGGCCATCGCCTGCCCCATCAGCTTGGCTGAGAACTTCACGGCTCTGGGGGGATAAGATAGAGAGGAAAAGATGGGAATTGGGCAAGGTCAAGAAGATGCCAAGTTGGAACCTTTGGGCAAGAACCACAACCTATGAAACAGCACGGGGGCAGGGGAGGGGGACCATGCGTTAGAATGGCTTGTCAGGAGCAGGTGTTTAGCTTCATGCTAAAGACGCTGGTTAAGACACTGTGTCTCACGTTGGAGGGCCAGGGTTCAAGTCCTATGTAGTGTTCCTGGTTCCAGCTTCCTGCGAATGCACACCCTGACAGGCAGCAGGGACGGCTCAAGCACTTGGGTCCCTGTCACTCACATGGAAGACCTGGATTGAGTTCCCTGCTCCCAGCTTCCGCCTGACCCAGCCCTGGCCACTGTATGCCTTTGGGGGGAGTAAACCAGGGGATGGGCGTGACCTCTCTATCCCTCTGCCTCTCAAATGTTAGATAAACACATAAAATTAACACAGTGTTTTGGTTAGTTGCATCAGTCCGTACTTTGATGGGTTTATCTTGGTCTCGAGCCCCTTGGCGTGCCAAGGATTGCCTTGAAATTTGCTCCCGCACCCATTCCCTTGTTCACTCACTCATCAGTACTTGTCCAGGCCTAACTATGTTCCCGGCACTGTTAGAGTAGCTGAGAAACACAGGGAACTTTTTCTTGGATGAGCAGCTGTCGGGTAGCTTATATTCTAGCGTGTGTGTGTGTGTGAGAGAGAGAAATAGACAGACAGAAGCGAATTCCCAATAAGTCAACAGATACTGAGTTAGAAGGGATATTGGGAGGTAGAGATCCACAAGGGTAGGGCAGGTCTGCTCTTTTGGGCACTGTACATCCAGGGTCTTGTGCAGAGCCTGGCACCTGTTGGCACTGAATAAAAATCTACCAAGAGAAGCAGTGGGTGTTCCAAGATGCTCGCCCTGAAGCCCTGGGGCAGGGGCTGAATGTCAAGCCAAGCCTCTTTCCAGCTAACCAGAGAAGCCCACAGCAAGGCTCCTTCCTTCACCTCTCGTGGGTTGGGGACGAGGAGGTGGCGTTGGACAGAGGCCAGAGGTTGGGAAACCCTGGGTTCAGCTCATGAGCGATTGCCCCTCCTCTCTCTAGGAATCTCAGCGCAGACAAATCGCTCCTTCTGCCCGACCTGGGGGTGACTGCCAGGAGAGTCACCACTTTACAAGCCACCCACGCTGCAGGAAGACACTAAGCTAAGGGGGAGAGGAATCAAAGGTGCCTGGAGGATTCCCTTGAAATGATCCGAGCATGAAAAGGCATCTATAATTAACTCCCATTGTCTCCACCCCAACTCAGTGCAGTGAATGCTTTCGATGTCTTTTTCTTTCTTCTCCCAGGGACTGAACAGAGACAAAGGTTCCCTCCCAGAGAGTACGCCAACTCTTCCTGTTGGAGAAGGCATGGCTGCTGCTGCGTGTTGGCTCGGCTGGCGGGGGGTGGGGGAGGGGAGATTCTGGCAGAGGGGATGCGAGTCTTGGAGGGAGGGAGAGAGATCCCATGGCCCCTTTCATGGAGCCAGGAGCTAGGTGTGAGCCCCTGGCGGGCCCACCAGTGTCTTGTGTCAAGGCCTCTGTTGTAGATGTCAAACAGAGAGAGTTCTAGACTCGAGGGGGGGCTGAAGAGCGGTGCTCAGGCCACACCAAGGTCTGTGCCACAAAGCCAGCTGCACAGGTCTCTGCTCCGGGCGCAGGGGCCTCTCTCTGGGCAGAAGGCTGACAGCCCCATTAAACAGCCTTAGCTGGACCCATGCCGCTGGGCAGCTGGCCAAGTATTCTTCAGAACAATCTCTCCTGGGCAGCCTTGGGCCATAACCCTACTTCCTCTCCTCTTTGCTCACTGATGACTTCTCCGTTTCATTCTTCGGCTTGGCTGTCTCTTCAGCTGCCCCGAAGGACCCGTATCGAGTCCACGTCTATCTCATGGCACCATGAGCCTGCCCCTGATGCACCTGCCACGGCTGTAATGTCGACTGTCTTTGTGTAATTCTTTGGCACACCAGTAGCTGTGAGCTTCCTGAGGGCAGGGGCCCTATTTCTCAGGCTTTGCTATGACATGTGTGGAGCTCAGCGCAGTGCCTGGCAGACAGAAGGCACTTGGCAGTCATTAGTCAGCAGAATGAATGGAGAACGGGGTGTGTGAAATCGGGACTGGAGCCAACATCACAGCTTCCCCGGCTCTGGGTTCAAGACTCCCTGTTGGCAGCTCAGAAACCACCATGGTACGAATATTTACACCATGGAAATTGGCCAATGCTACAAGCCAGGGCCTTAGCATCACCAATCAGCAGAGGATCTCACACTGCCTCCAGGACCTGCGGCATTTCTGGCACTAGGCAAAGGAAGTGAGGCTGAGAAGACGACGCGGTGGCAACATTCACCTCCCACACCCAGAGGCCACGAAGGCACAAAGGTGTTGGAGGAAACGGAGCCATCGTTCACCCGAGAAGCCAGCAGTCCCTTTGTCCGGGCTCTCGAGCTTGTGGACACCCCACCCATGGCACCCCACCCACCCATCCCCCTTGCCGTAGCCTCACTCTGCCAGTTTCTTGAAGCCGATGGCGCGCCGCTTCGTGGGGGTCCCATTGGTGCCTTTCCAGACGTGGGTGTTCCAAGGATCGGGCTGGGAAGAGAAAGAGCACTGTGGTCAGCACAGGGAGGGAATGTGGTCAGCGCAGGGAGGGAATGGCTCCTTTGGCTGAAGCTCAGGATGGCCCAAACCTCAGCCTCCACGGGATGGATTCGGCCAGGGGCAACCACAGCACAGGTGCCTTGCGCTCAGTGGCTACTCCTGCTTCTGTGCCCCCCTCCCACTCAGCCTCCAGTGCCTCTCCTATTCCCTACTCGTGGCCTCTGACTACTCATTTCTCGGGTGCTGGTCTTGTAGCTACGCCTGTGCTGTCCAATACGGCAGCCACTTGTCACGGGAGGCTCACGGGCCGGATGGAGATGCCCTCTTGAGTGTAACACCCACACGGGAAGGAAGCAGAAGGCTAAGCATGCAGAGGGGGCCGGAGGGGGCGGGACCTGGTATTCGAAGCAGGGGGTGAGCCGGTAGTTGAGCATCTCCTGGTGGAAGACAGGGGTGATACTGCCCGACATGGGGGGCACGATCCACACCCAGTCGGCGGGGCAGCCCCCCCGACAGCGGTACTCATTCTCCATGTGCTTAATGAAGGACTCAGTGGCAGAGTGGTGGTCCACGATGGTCACCTTGTCGCTCTGGGGGAGGAGAAGGGACGAGGGGTCAGGGAGGAAGAGCAGCCTTCCCCACGGAGGGGCCCCAAGATGGTCTTTGGAAAGCGAAGTGAAGCTTTGATTCTCTCCCGGGACAGCATCTCTATTTGGTGCTTTATCGCCTTTCCTGCCAATTCTTCTCCTCCCTCTCCCCCTCCCCTCCCCCTCCCCTCTCCTCCCCCCCCCCCAATAACTCTGCTTTGTTTTCCTTGTTTGTTTATTTAACATTATAATCACCTTCTCTTTATGCCAGTCAATACTGGCTCTCCCTTAAAACACAAATTTAGATGATCAAGGTGAGCTGACTAAAACAAGCAGAGCAGGCATCTAGCCTTGTGGTTGACACACCCACATCCTGCATGGGAGGGCCTGGGTTTGAATCCCGGCTCTGGCACCTGACTCAGCTTCCTGCTAATTGCAGACTCTGGGAGACGGGCGTGACGGCTCAAGTCATTGGCTCCCCGACACTGCTGAGAGACCTGGATTGTGGATCTGGCTTCTAGCTCCAGACCTGGCCGAAAATGGGCCGGTCCGGGCATTTGGGGAATAAACTAGCTGACGGGAACTCTGTCTCCCTCTCTCTGTCTCCCAGATCTATGAAAATCTTTAAAAAATACAGTAAATGCAGCGAATCGTGTCCAGGGCGTGCTGTGGTTGGCAGATGTGGATCTGCACATTGTCTCAGCAACATCTTCCCTCTCTACCCACAAACCTTTTTCCCATTCTTACACTTTAAAAAAATTAATTATTAATTTGAAAGGCAGAGTAACAGAGAAGGAGACCCACCCAGATCCTCCCTCTGCTGGTTCACTCTCCAAATGGCTGCAACAGCCAGGTCTAGGCCAGGCTGAAGCCGGGAGCCAAGAACCCCATCCAGGTTCCCCACCTGTGTGGCAGGGACCCAAGCCCTTGGGCCATCGGCTGCTGCCTACCCAGGTGCATTAGCAAGGGGCTCGGAGTAACTGGTGCTCTGGTACAGGCCCCCGGCATGGCAGGCAGCCGCTCAGCCCTCTGTGTCACAGCACCCATCCCGCTGCACTTTCCCTTTGTAATCACTTGTCTCCCTCGTATCCCTGACGTCGCTGGCTTCAGTTTCCCTCAAGCC
The DNA here is from genome assembly GCF_033115175.1 of Lepus europaeus. Classification (NCBI taxonomy): domain Eukaryota; kingdom Metazoa; phylum Chordata; class Mammalia; order Lagomorpha; family Leporidae; genus Lepus; species Lepus europaeus. The sequence continues at coordinate 13,197,817 of NC_084849.1, forward strand.
ACGCCCAAGCACATCCATGAGCCTGGAAACTCCACTGCCTCTGTGCCGGTAGCTGAGAGAGAGGGAGGCGTCCCATCCCCCACTTGGCTCTTCCCTGTGACATCTTCAGGGCAGTCACGCTCCCTGCACCGGGCATGGGGACCCATGGGCTATCCACAGTCTCACATAACCTGCGTGTGCCTTTCCTGGGCACCTGTGGTGTCCAGCTGCCCAGGCAGGAGGCCCGCAGGGGACAGAGCTGGGCTGCAGTCTAGAGAGTGGCCTCCATCTCTAGGTCCAGGAGAATCCTGATTTATGCCAGCACAATTGTTCTTTCTTTCTTCTACAGTAAAATATTTATTTGATTTGAAAGAGGGAGAGGCAGAGAAAAGGAAACAGATAATCCATTCACTGCTGGACCTCCAAATGGCTGCAACGGCTGGGGCCAGGAGCCAGGAACTTCCTCAGGGTCTCCCACGTGGGTGGCAGGGACCCCAGTGCTGGAGTCGTCACCTGCTGCCTCCCAGGGTGTGCATTCACAGGAAACTGGGGTTGGGAGCAGAGCCAGGTCCGGGACCCAGGAGCTCTGATCTGGGATGTGGGTTCGCCAAACAGTGGTTCTAACCAGCCGCACCCAGCATGGTGTTTAACAGCGCCCCCTTTCGCCCTCTGAAGGCAAGGCTTAGAAGATAACATTTCCAGCCGTCAACCACCAAGCAGCTGCCATCGGGGCTCTGCATGTTTCTGACAGTGACAGCGATTTTGTCACTGGCATGTGACTGGGTGCCTAGAACACAGGGGTGCCTGTCATCTCAATTCCGATGGCCCTCAAGCAACAAGCCCCACCCCCACCACCCATTCCTGCCCCCATCAGGCAGTCCCTCCCACACTGGACTCAGGACGGGGAGCAGCCCCTGCTGTGGGCAGACGCCCCCAGAGGCAGTTCCTGGGAGCCTCAGCCCTGGTGCTACCTGGAAGCTGTAGAGAACGGCAATGTTGATCTCCACCAGCGCCTGGTCCTTCCACAGGGAGGACGTCTTCCTCATGTCCAAGTTCATCTTCTTGGCCACTTCCTGAAAGGGGAGGGAAACACAGTGTGCTGGGGGCCTCTGGATTGCAGAGCAAAGCGGGGCATGGTGGGCATCATTCACCAGGTTCCTAACTAATCAACTCAGGTCACGGGTGGATTGACTTCCTCAAAATACTTTAAAAAATTGGCTTGAGAGGGAGGGGGAGGGAGAGGGAGAGGGAGAGGGAGAGGGAGAAAAAGAGAATGACTTTTCCCATCTGCTGGTTTATTCCACAAATGCCCATAACAGCCACTGCTGGGCCAGGCTGAAGCCCGAGCCCGGAATGCAATCTGAATCTCCCTAGTGGGTGGGGCAGGAACTCCTGAACTTGAGCTGTCACTGCTACCTCCCAGTGTCCACATTGGCAGGCAGACACAGCAGGACGTGAGGCTGCGGCTGGAACCCAGGCACGCTGATAGGCAGTGTGGGTACCTGAAGTGACATCCCAACCAAACGGCCTCCCGGCAAAAGAATTACTATTGTTTTTCTAAATCGAGACCCCACAGGCAGCAGGAAACTAGAGAGACTTGGCTGGCTTTTTACTTATTCAGCCTTCATTCGGGTGGAAGGGAGAGAGTTAACACTGGGATAAGTGGCAATCCCTGGGAATAGAAGACCGGGGAACTGGAGGGAGTGGATGACCCCAGCCAGAGTGGCCAGCTGCAAAGAAGGCGCACAGGGCGGGGCCTAAGTGATGAGAGGCAGCGGGGCGGCTGCGGCTGCGGGCAGAGAGAAGAGCCAGTGCAAAGGCCCTGTGCTAGAACCAGGTTTGTGCCGGCCGAGAGACAGCAAGAAGTGCCCTGTGTTCAGAGCGGGCAATTCAGGGGAGCTGGCGGGGGAGGCAGGCAACACCGGAGGGTGGAGGAGGCTGGGGGGATTTTACTCCAGGCATCCCTGGAGCTTTTTTTTTTTTTTTTTTTTTTTTTTTTTTTTTTTTTTTTACAGGCAGAGTGGATAGTGAGAGAGAGAGACAGAGAGAAAGGTCTTCCCTTTTGCCGTTGGTTCACCCTCCAATGGCCGCTGCGGCCAGGGCATCATGCTGATCCGAAGCCAGGAGCCAGGTGCTTCTCCTGGTCTCCCATGCGGGTGCAGGGCCCAAGGACTTGGGCCATCCTCCACTGCCTTCCAGGGCCATAGCAGAGAGCTGGCCTGGAAGAGGGGCAACTGGGATAGAATCCGGCGCCCCTACCGGGACTAGAACCCAGTGTGCCGGCGCTGCAAGGCGGAGGATTAGCCTGTTAAGCCACGGTGCCGGCCCCCTGGAGCATTTTTATTACTGAAGTCGTCTAGGTGTGACATCATCAGCTGTCAAAAGCTCCCCACCCATCCCACGCCGCCCCCAGAGTGGGTCTTACTTGGAATGCAGACTAGGGGTGCCCTGAGCTCAGGGAGGGGGGGACCCAGAGGACTCCATCTGGCAGATGGGCAGACTGAAGCCCAGAGAGAGGTGCCTGCACTTGCCCGAGGCCCACGGAGCCAGTAGGCTTTGCAGCTGGAGCCCAGGGAGCTGCCTGGCAGCCAGGGCTCGGGAATCGCTCCCCTACCAGCTGACACCTTTGGCCAAACACTTGGCCAAAACATCGCACGGCACTGATGATCCAGCGAACACAGATGCAGGCGCCGATGTCAGGACGGGGGAGGACCCTGTAGCAAATTCCTTAATTAAAGCCTTGCTTTTTTTACTTTCTCTGTCAATTCTAGTCACTGATGGCAGCCCGGGTCTCATTACGGGCCCCGAACGTAGCCACTTTTCAGGCTTGGGTAAGTGGCATCCTTGTCCCAGCTGTCAACCTTTATACACACAGGCGGCTGAGAGAGCACGGCTGGGGTGGGAGAGAGAGTCTCCGTCAAGTCACCCGCTGACTGCTCTGTGCCACTGAACTCTGAGTCGCGATCAGAAAGCGGACTTCTTAATTCGCTCTCCGAGGCTGCCGGGCCGGCTTCTGCGTGCGGTCTTTATTTGTGACACGTAGGCAGAAGCTGAGCAACGTGCCACTGCTTTACAGAAATCCACAGGAAACCTGAGTTCTCTTAGCAAAGAGGAAACTGTGTACAGCCCCTGACGCTGCTATTGTCATTTAGCTGCACGAGTTCAGTTAAAAGAATAGAAATTAATTGCAAGGGGAAAAAAAAAAACACACACGATTTTACAAATCCCAAAGCAGCTCTGGCCACAGCTATGCAAACAGGTGGAAATCTCTTTTCCTCTTCCCGCCAGAACCCAGATTGCTGGCCGCCCAGTGGAATCTTCTAGGACTTTTTGAAGAATGCTGATGTGCAGGCCCTACCCCAGGTCAGTGATGTCAGAATCTGGGGGAAGGGCTGGCGCTGTGGTGTAGTGGGTGGAGCCGGCACCGCACCCCATATAGGCACCAGTTCAAGAGCTGGCTGTTCCACTTTCAGTTGGTCTCTCTGCTCTGGCCTGGGAAAATACTAGCAAATGGCCCAAGTGCTTGGGCCCCTGCACCCACGTGGGTGAAGCTTCTGGCTCCTGGATTCAGATCAGCCCAGCTCTGGCCATTGTAGCCATTTGGGGAGTGAACCAGAGGATGGAAGCTTGCTCTCTCTTTCACTCTCTCTCTCTCTACCTCTGCCTCTCTATAACTCTGCCTTTCAAAAAATATATATAAATCTTTTTAAAAAAGAATCTGGGAGAGTAGGACCTGGGTACCCCAAACATCTCTGGGTAACTCCAAGGCACAGCAACACTGAGGATGTCACCATCTGCTTTCTTGGGGAGACACCAGTGGACCCGGTACGTGGCTGTGAGTTCTGATCTAGATTCAGCCTTATTTACCATATGAAGCAGGTCCAGCACTTAACTTCTGCTTCTTCTTTTTTTTTTTTTTTTAATTAATTTATTTGAAAGGCAGAGCTACGGAGAGAGAGGGAGAGACACAGAGAGAAAGAGATCTTCCATCTGTTGGTTCATGCCCCAAATGGCTGCAACAGTCAGAGCTGGGTCAGGTTGAAGCCAGGAGCCAGGCGCTCCATCTGGGTCTCCCATGTGGGTGGCAGGGGCCCAAGCACTTGGGTCACCTTCCGCTGCTTTTCCAGGCACATTAGCAGGGAGCTGGATTGGGAGCAGAGTAGCGGGGACCCGAACCAGCGTGGCAGGCGGTGGCTTAACCTGCTACGCCACAATGCCAGCCCCTTCTCTGTCCAGGCCCTTAGAAGCAAGGCTGACAGCAGCAGGCTGCGGGGTGCCTAGGAGGACAGAGCAATGCTGATGGACACTCCATCCGTCCGGGGCTGTTTAGTAGCTAAGGATGACTCCGCCCTGGAGGGGATCAGACCCTCCCCCAGCCCCACCGGCCACCCAAGGAGAAAAGCCAGAGGGGCTCTCCTGTGTGACCTTGAATTTGTCACTTTCTCTCCCTGAAAGACTTCAGTTTCTTCATTTGCAAAGGGGGGGGGGGTTACCGTTCCTCAGGGTTACGGTAAGGGTTACGTGAGAACCCAGTGGCCCTCTGCACCCCAACCACTGCTACACGAGTGAGGTGGAAGAATCTGAGACATTATCATGAATGAAGACCACCCCCAGAAAATGCACACCGCAGGGGCTGGAGCTGTGGTGCAGTGGGCTAAGCCGGTGCCTCTGATGTTGGCATCCCATGTCAGAGTGCTAGCTGCGGTCCTGGCTGCTCCACTCTGATCCTGATGCATGGGGGAAGGCAGCAGATGTACTGGGTCCCTGCCCCCTGGGAGGGAGACCTGGATGGAGTTCCAGGCTCCTGGCTTTGGCCTGGTCCAGCCCCAGCTGTTGTAATGCAGTAAACCAGTGCATGGAAGATTTCTCTCTCTGTGTCACTCTGCCTGTCAAGTAAATAAATAGATCCTAAAAAAAAAAAAAATGCACACTCGCATGATACCATCTACATCCACTTCTATAACTGTGATTCCCCTACCTGTAGATTCAACCAATCACAGAACAGAAATATTCGCAAAAGTACTGCATCCCTGCTGAATACATCCCGACGACTTATCCTGTCCTTATTCCCCAACCAACACAACGTAACAACTATTAGCACTGGCACTGGGTCAGGCGTTGTAAGTCACCGCGAGATGATTCCGAGTTATGAGGGGACTTCAGAAAGTTTGTGGGAAAATAGAATTAAAACATAAGCTTATTGTGCTGCAAAAAACTGGAAACCATGTATAGTTATATATATATATACTATGTTGTTTTCATAAACTAGAGACTCCAGGTATGGGAGGATGTGTGCAGGTTCAATGCCAATACTATGCCCCAAGGGACCTGAGCATCTGTGGACACCAGGAACGTCCGAGTTTGCATGCAAGGTGTGTTGACAGGGTGAGCACAGGTGTGTGCTGTGTGTCTTGCTACAGACATGGGTGTCTAAGGAGCTTCCAGAAGCTTCCCCAGGACTGTGGTTCTGTTCGAAGCCCTTCCAGTCCCCGAGCTCTGAAGCTTGCGACTACTGAGCCGTGCCCTCTGCGGTGTGCTTCCCCTGCGGGGACCGGGGAGGCGCCTTACCTCCAGGATGTTGTAGCGGGAGTTGTCGCAGTAGTCGCGGACGCCGATCTCCGTGCCCATGTACCAGCCGCTGAAGGGACAGGCGCTGAACTCCAGGCCGCCAATCTCCAGGAGCATGTTGGACACAGCCGGGAGGCCGTACCACTTCAGTCCCAGGTCCTTGAACCACTCGAACCTGAGGGGTGCAACACAGCCCGGCTCACCACGGGGCAGGTGTCTCCTGGGCAGACACGGGGGCGAGACCTTCTTGGTCAGGGGACTTGGGGACTGACGGGACTATGTCAGAACCTGATTCCTAGGCCCTGTCTGCAGATCTCATTATGACTGAGCTTTTAAAGGAGTCCCTGAGTCGAGGGCCTCCCTTGCATTTCCCTGCATTGCTGGCTGCAGCCGGTGCAGTGCCTTCCCACCTACAGATTCCTTTAGAACTTGACCCCGCCCTGCCCTGAGGAGTTTTAAATGAACATCAATGGGTCTGAGTGATGGTGAAGGGGATAAAGTTGCTGCCTGCAGTGCCCAGTCCCGGCTGCTCCTCTTCCAATCCAGCTCTCTGCTATGGCTTGGAAAAGCAGTAGGAGATGGCCCAAGTGCTTGGGTCCCTGCACCCATGTGGGAGACCAGGAAGAAGCTCCTGGCTCCTGGCTTCGGATCAGCTCAGCTCTGGCTGTTGAGGCCACTTGGAGAGTGAACCAAAGGATGGAAGACCTCTCTCTCTCTCTCTGCCTCTCTATAACTTAGATGCTTCATGTTTGTAGCCCCGAGGGCTGGATCAGGGCAGGTTCTTAGTGACTGCTCGGCAGTGGCGAGAGGGAGGGTCTGACTCAGCACATGGGGACCCCAGGCTGCTCAGGGGGTCTCAGTGATTCTCATGAGAGACCACTGGGGCCCGAGCCACTGAGGACAGGAGCCGGAGCCCCCTTCAGCTCTGTCTGGGCTGGACAGAGAGCCGGGAGGTGTGGGGATGGACAGGGAGGGGCACTGGCACCCCCACCCCACTCACGCCCGTCGGCCCCTCTCTTACTTGGGGTGCCTGATGGGCACTTCCAGCACCAGTTCCGGCGGGATCTGGAAGAGCTCAGGGTCATTGCCGTTGGCTTGGAGCAGCAGCGGCAGGACATCGAAGCGGCTCCTCGGGGGCTTCCAGCCCTGCTGTATGCAGATCTGCAACACAGCAAGGGTCGCCCCATCGAGCCTAGGCCCTCCGAGTGCCCGGCCACGTGGGCGCGGCGGCGGCAGACAGCCAAACGCAGGCCCCCAGTGGTCACTCCTGTACGAGGCTCTCCCGGACCTCGCCGTGTAACCACGCAAACCCCGGTGGGCTCCAGGTCAAGCGAGCGCTCCTGCGTTCTCAGGGCCCGGGCGCTCCCACGCAGCGGAATCTGGCTGCTGCGCATGTGCGGTCTGCTCGCTCCCACAGCGCGGCGCAGGTTGCGGGGTACCAAGCGTGCCCACAGCATTTCTCTGCGTGAAACGCATTCGCGAGAGCAGCTGCTCAACGGGGTGAAACGCAAGCTGCTTAAGCAATGACAGTTTTCTAGTGGCGACGGTCACAGAAAACCAGCAAGTAAAGCCAATTTTAATAACGGACTCAAATGATATATTTACAACTCAACAATATGCTTTATACTGATGCTAAATCATGAATAATGTGTTAAAGTACTGCTAACAATATATTCTGATGAAATATAGGACATAAAATTAAATATGCAAATACTTACTATCCAATAAACATATCAAAAAGATAATTTGATACACTAAACATTGATATCAATTAATTTTGATAGATTGATAAATCATTAATATGAATATATTTAAGGCTAAGATTAAATCTATACTGCTTTACTAATCCAATAAATCCATTAATTTATTAATAAGTATGGTAAATGGTTAGGTACCACTTAACAACATTTTGTTCAATGATAGACTGTATATACAATGGCAGTCCCATAAAATCATGTCACCTGTTGATAGCGCAGCCATCTTAGCCTGGGTAAATGCACAGTATTACGCTTGCATGATGACAGTATCACCTAACGACACATTTCTCAGAACATGTTCCGGTCATTAGGGGATGCGTACACATCATCATTTCAACAGGTAATCAATATCACAGTTATCAATGAGAGTTTTCCCACGAGTTTTCTCATGCTCCATCTTAAGAGACCTGGGGGCTGGCATTGTGGTATAGAGGGTAAAGCCACTGCCTGCAACGCGGGCATCCCATGTGAGCATTCGAGTCCCAGCTGCTCCACTTCCTGTCCAGCTCCCTGCAAATGCGTGCCTGGGAAAGCAGGGGAAGATGGCCCAAGTGCTTGGGCCCCTGCACCCATGTGAGAGATCTGGAAGAAGTTCCAGGCTCCTGGCTACGGATTGGCCCAGCTCTGGCCATTGCAGCCATTTGGGGAGTGAACCACCAGGTGGAAGATCTCTCTCTGTCTCTGTCTCTCCCGGTCTGTAACTTTGCCTTTCAAACAGATAAATCAATCTGTAAGCGATCTGGTGTGTATATTTCATTTCTGACTCATCTCTGTTTGGACAAGCCACAGCGGAAGTTGTTCAAAGCCGCGTGCCGCCAGTGGCTGCCCCTTGGGCCGTGCTGGGTTGAGGGTATCTGATGGCGTAATTCTGCGGTCAGGTTTGGGGTGGTTACTGAGGCTGTGCTGAGGGGACGCATGCTGTCTGCAGACAGAACGGGCAGAGAGGCTGCGGCGTTCAGGACTCGGTATCCACGAGACAAGGTCGGCCAAGTACAGAGTTAGCGCTCAGCCAAGTGGAGCAGGGAATCTGGCGGAGGCTGGAACTGCACAGGTGCTGACTCCTGGTCGCCCTGGTTACAGCCCCCCTCCTCATGACAATGCTATTTTAATAAGAGAAGCCATAGGCAAATGAAGCCAGCAGCCACGAGGGGGTGGGGCAACTCTTAGCCTTGCCAGCTCCGTCTTGGAGATGGGGTTCAAGGAAAGAACAAAGACACAGTCCCCGGGGGCTGGGCTGGGTGACAAACAAGAGGTAGTGACAATGCAAACACGCTACCATGTCTTACCTGTACTGCCTGTCCACACGGCCACCTGGAAGGAAGCTGGATTGGGGGTGGGGGGAGTGCTCACTCTCCTGGAGGCTTTTTGAATTGACTTGGGCCACCAGCAATGGTGGTGGTGCTTGGTGCCATGGGAACTCAAAGAATGGTTGGGTGGCTGAATCATTGTAGAAATAAGGGGACGAACGCAGGATACGCGCCTGACATAGGGCTCAACTCAGAAAGGATGCCAGCATGCCAGACCCGGCTCCCACATATCAGCTCCTTTCCTTTTGGTGGGAGGCAGGAGATTTAAGCTGCAGTTCTAGCTTTTCCTTTACTCACTTGGCCTCAATGAGACTCAGTCTATCCGTCTGTGAAATAGGACAATAGTTCCCATCAAAATGGTTGTGTGAGGTCACGAGAGGAAAATGACCAAATGCCCAGCTGTATAGATTCCAGAAAGACAAGGGAGGTGGCAACCAAATGGGACAGGGGGTCTGGAGGAGGACAAATAGAATGCCACCAGCTGCTCTCGCTTGGATGGAAACACTGAACAGGAAGCGTACGTGCATAAAGACCATTGGGGACGGCAGGCGTTTGGTGCAAAGGTTGGGACACCACTTGGGATGCCCGCATCCTATATCAGAGTGCCTGGGTTCAAGTGCTGGCATTGCTTCCAATTCCAGCTTCCTGCTAATGCACACCATGGGAGGCAGCAGGTGATGGTTCAAATGTTTGAGTCCCTGCCACCCATGGGGGAGACCCAGGAGTTCCCAACCTTGCGTTACTCCAGCTAGCGTGGGCATGTGGGCAGTCAACCAGCAGGTGAGAGGTCTCTGTCTGTCTCTGTCCCTCTGCCTTTCAAATAAATAAAAACCAATAAACTGAGATTCCAAAAGGCTTCTTGAGGCCCTGAGAGCCCAGGTGGGGGCACGCACGCTCATACCTCTGTGAACTGCACGTTGGCTGGGTCCCCCAGCGTGGAGCCATCGGGCTGCTTGTAGCCGGCATAGCGGATGAGCTGAGAGTTCCAGACACGGAAGTCATGCTTGCCATCAGTCCTCTGGGGAAATATGGTGATGGCCGACCTGTGGGGGACAGGGGAGGACGCCTGGCATCAGGGCAGACTCTGCACACTGTGACATGCTGGACATGGTGACGCCCAGGCAGACACCTGCTGGAGGCTGGGGGTGGCTTATTCCCGTGCAGGCTCCCCTGGGCCACTGGGACACCTGTTGGAGGGGAGGATCGTGGCTTCTTCTTCCACTGTCTGCAGAGGCCCCGTGCCAGCTTGCTGTAAGCAAAAGTGCTTCTGCAGCTGGAGATTTTTAAACAACATTGACTTGAGCCAGTCTTCCAGAAAGTTCTTTTGCTGCAGCTCATCTCTAGGGACAATCGGACCCTGGCCCCTTTTAGGATGCATGGTCGATTCCTAGTTCCAGCCTTTCTTCCACCACCATCATCCTTCTCCCCAAGTCTGTCCACCCTACACCCTTGTAAATCATATACAGCCTCAGGATGAAGAAGAAATCAACCTGCCCACATACTCCTGTTTATTTAGTGAGGACAAAACTGCGGGTCACCAGCCACGGCCCTTACCTGCCTACCTAGGCGACCGTGGAGCCTGCATTCTGTTGCTAAACTGTAGAAGCTGTGCAGCTCAAGGCTCCTTTGTTAGAAGGCAGATGAGCAATCGTGAGGGCAGTGCGGGCGACACCCGAGCACCAAGTCGAGCCTTTCTCCGTGGCATCAGCAGAATCCCAAGTGGAATCTTTTGCTCGCACGTGGTTCCGTGGTACAGCGTGCCAGGAGTTCTGGCTGCCTGCACGCCCCTGTCCCATCAGGGCACTGAATTCCACTGTCCTGGTTGCTTCTTGGGTCAACTCAGGGGGTCACGTGTCAGGGCTAACCGTTGGTCCCAGATCTGCTCCCAAGAGAGCTTGCCCCTAGAACTTGGCCCCTGCTGGTCCCACTGCCCAGCTCCCTCTCTCTGCTGTCAGAAGCCCAACTTCAAGGCCAAAGTCAAAGGCCCTGCTTACAGGTAACACCCCCTGTCTTGCCAAGGTCACTGGACCTTCTTTCTGAGAACGTTTTTATGCAAGAGAATACAAGAGCATTTCAAGCTGCAGGTGTGTGTGTCTGGGGGGGGGGGTCACACCTAGGGGTAAGTTGAGAGTCATGTGCTCTTATGAATCCCAGCCCCCCCGGTGTCTCAGTGCCGTCCTGGAGATACACACGAGTGGGCCACCTGTTGCCGTGTCTCTGCAGGAGCGCCAGCGAAGGCACGATTGTGTGTGTGGTACACATAGCTACAGCATGCTGAGAAAGGCCAGGTCACACAGCAGGTGTAGGAGGTGCTTTCTCTCTGTGAGTGCGAGGGCCTCAGTGGAATCTCACAGCAGGGCCGGTGGGATGCCCGGCCCTTTACCTCCTCCTCTGCCCCTCTTCTTCAACCCTTTCCTCTCCGTTATGGTGTGAAAACGGCTTGTCCCCCCCAAACTCCTCCGGGATGCTCGTGCCCCAAGCCGTATGCTAATAGCATTAAGGGGGAGGAAACGTAACCCAATTATGGCATTAGGGTAGGGTTCCCATGATTAAATCCTGGTGGCTTTACAAGCAGGACAGACACATAGATCCTGACAGAGGCCCACGCTCTGTGTCCTGCCGTGCGGTGCTCCACGTCACCTGGCAACTCTGCCAGCAAGATGCGGCCCCTACAGCTTCACCTCCAGGCCTGCAAGCCAAAACCAACCTCTGTTCTTGACAAAGGAGCCTGCCTCGGGTATTTCATCATAGTAACAACGACAACAGAATGGACTAACACCCCCTCTTCCGTATCAATTATCCCAATACATGGTCTCTATTCTTGGATGACTCTCATTGTTTTCAGACAGGGGACTTAAACTTAAAAAATTCAGCTGCAAATTTTCTTTACAAGCTCTGCTTCCACAGATAATTTTAAAAAGTAGAGGTGCATTGCTGGGTCTGGGGCGACCCTCCCTCACCACCATCACAACACCATTTGAAAACCACCAGACTGGCTCATAAACTCTTGGAGGCTCCACGCCTGGTTCCTCCATGAATGGTCAAGATGTGAAGAGGGAGGGTTCTTGGATATCCTCCGAGGGGCGAGGCTGCCTGGGAGAGAGACCTGCACACTAATTTGCCACACAGGTACAGGCTCAGATTCTAAGCTCTCTTCCTACCAGTGGGCTCAGACCCTTGGCAGACACGATGGATTTCTCTTTCAAAGAAGAGACACATCCAAGAACATCAGTGCTTAATGCAAATAAGCCACTTCTGGATAAGCTCCGTGTAGCCACGCAGGCTGGTAAGCCAGCCTGGCAGCATCTCCAGGGTGGGGCCAGGCTGATCTTTAGCATCTGGGGACAGATGTAGGTGCCGCCAAGATGGAGTGGGATCAGCAAGTGCAGCCAGCTGCCTGTGGGCCCCCGCGGCGCCTCTCCTGGCTGAGGCTTGCTGTGATGGCGCCACCCCTACGGTGCCCGCCTGCTCCTGCAGTTTGGTTTTCGTCCTGGTGCAACAGGCATCCGCGGTGTGGCTAGCAGCCGTGGGGCACGAAGGCAGGATGCCCAGGCAGCAGGAGGAGATGGTGCCTGTTTTACGAGGGGTGGAATCGGAAGTGGGTCTGCCCACAGAGCAGGAGGCGGGGGAAGTCGTGGCTGGCAATGGGATGTTCCTATTCCTGGGAACCTGAAACACTCCTGCCTGCCTTTTCCCTGGGTGATGTCGAGCATGGTGTGTGTTGCTATCATTTTACAAACTGTACAAGCATCTGCTTGTCCCAGAGGCAATGCACTGGACAGCTCTCCCAGCGTGGCCCAGCTCCCCATAAGCCCTGCCCGGTGAGCCAGCCCAGGGCCCAGGATCCCTGCAGCGGGGACCTGAGGCTCTCCTGGCCACCCCCACCCCGGCGTCCAGCAGGGGGCGCTCACCTGAGGTTCCCTTTGTTGGTGGCATACTTGATGTGGTTGCAGATGTAGTTGAACATGCCGTGAGCCGTGGTGCAGTCGCGGGCATCAAACACCTGCAGGAGGCCCACAGTGAATCTGGCTGCCCCTGAGGCCCCGCCCCCGAGGCTCCAGGCACCCATGGTCTTCACTCGTTAGGAGGAAGGCAGGGGCTGCCCTAGATGCTGCCCTAGGGGAGCGGTGAGCATGGCAGGACTTGGTCCCAGGCTGGGTTTTCTATGTTAATAACCTAGGTTACTCAGAGCAGGCAAACACCCCTAACTGTGGGAGAGCGATGGTGAGTAACAGAGGGAGATTGAATGAGCTGGTTCCTCTTCCTCTTACGAGATCAAACCGACGCCCTATGATCTTGATAACTAATCTACTTCCAGCTCTCAGTGACTCCCTAGAATAAAGTCACACGAGGTGACACAGAAATGGGTACCTTCAGGGAGGAGGCAGACAGCAGCGACAAGAGTGGGTGTAACACAAATGGGAGCGGTGAGGTTTACGGTACAATGGGGAGCGTAAACCCTACCAGGAAACTGACAAGTCATTAAAGGTAAAAAATCCACTGTGCTGGCTAACTAAGGCCTGACTATCACCCATTGTGGCCTTGATCTGAGAATCTGGGATCCAACAAATGCCGTGATGGGCATCAGGGAGTCTTGCTAGGAGTTGGTCTCTCTCTTTTTAAAAAAATTTACTTGAGGGGGCTGGCGCTGTGGCGCAGCAGGTTAACGCCCTGGCCTGAAGCGCTGGCATCCCATATGGGTGCTGCTCCTCTTCCCATCCAGCTCTCTGCTATGGCCTGGGAAAGCAGTGGAAGATGGCCCAAGTGCTTGGGCCCCTGCACCTGTGTGGGAGAGCCAGAAGAAGTTCCTGGCTCCTGGCTTCGGATCAGCGCAGCTCTGGCCGTTGCGGCCAATTGGGGAGTGAACCATCAGATGGAAGATCTCTCTCTCTCTCTCTCATTCTCTCTCTGCCTCTCCTCTCTCTGTGTAACTCTGCCTTTCAAATAAATAAATAAATCTTTTAAAAAAATTTACTCCAGGGTCAGAGAGCAAGAGAGAGAGAGTGCTCCCATCTACCGGTCCACTCCCCAGATGCTCACAATGGCCCCAGGCTGGGGCCAAAGCCAGCAGTCAGGAGCACAGTCCAGGCCTCCCACATGAGTGGCAGGAACCCAGAGATCAGAGCCAGCACTGCCTGGCAAGAGCTGCATCAGCAGGGAGCTGGGGTCAGGAGCTGGAACCAGGGGTAGGGAACCCAGGCGCTCTGATGTGGGACACGGGCTTCCCAGCTGCCTTTGCCAGTAGGCCAAATGCCTGCCCTAAGGGCTGACCCTCTTAAAGCTCCACCCCTCACCAAAGGGCCCTTGGAGGCCTTCGGGCCTCACCACCTACCTGCAGCTTGGACCACTGGATCCTGCCGACGCAGCGGGAGGCGTTCCGCCAGGCATGCTTGGCCCCGTAGATGAGCTCCGTGTCCTTGAGCTGGTAGGTGCTGGTGCTTTCGATCTCCTTATTCACCTCCTCCAGTCTCTCCATGTGGGCTTTGGAGCCAAATCTGAGTGAGGAGGGGAGGGTCATGGACAGGCAGCCAGCATTCTCTCTTCCGAGTCAGAAGCTGGCGGCGGGCTCAGCTACTGCGGGAGGCCAGGGGCCACACAGAGTCCTGAGCTGGTTTCTGCACACGAGAGTTTGAGCTGAAGCTGCAGACTCACATGTCCACCATGCCTCTAGCAGTATGTGGTGGACCACGCTGGCTGGGTGGGGACTGTGGCTCAGAAGAAACACAGCTAATTGGATGTCGCCGGATAGGAAGGGGGCCCCGAGGCTCCCAGATCCTCTCGCAAGAGCAACTGGAGATCTGACTTTTCATGGGAATGCTTCTAACTTCTAAATGTTGGCAGCAAATTTAATCATGGAATGGTAAATGATTATGGAAGATTTCAGGTTTACGAGAGAGAGTAACATGAAGGTATTTCCAAAAATTTGTGGGAAACAGACTTCAAAGCTATGTTTATTTTGCCACATTTGGAAGCCCACACCTTGTCTATGAACTTTTGGAAGACCTCTTGGACAAGGAATGACCACCCCCAACCCCCTGGCCTAAGAGATAACTTGACAGCTCCTGGGGGACGATGCACCCAGCCCAGCCCACGCTCTCCCCAGAAGTGGCTGCGTCATAGACTGGCATTTACCGTCGTCAGACATTTGTTTATGCTTTGGCCACCTGTGTAAACCGCACACAATATTAGTCAGCCCGCTTTCAAAGGTTACATAAATGGTGCTGTGCCCCATCTCTCCTTCCCCAACTGGTCCTTGGTCTCTTTTGTTCAAAGTCATCCCCATGAACACGAACATGCACGATGCTAACCCCTTCATTGCCTCCAGCTGTATACTATTCCAGGCCTGGACCAGACCACGTTTTTTTTTTTTTTTAACTCACTCTGCTGTTGATGGAGTTGGGCCAGTTTCCTTTCCTACCATAAACAATGTCCCTGTGAACATTCTCATGCGTGCCTTTTTGTGAACAGGTGCGAGAGTTTCTGTGCCTATGGACTTGCTAGAAGTATACCAGATTCTAGGCCATCCTTTGTAAACTCAACCGAAACGCTTCTGGCAGCCAGCGTGCGCTGTTGGGCTGCCAGTTTTCCATCTCTGTGCGTGCTCAGGCTCTCGTGCACCTGTGGCTCAGGCTGGAGCCCGGGTCTTTGTTCTCAGCACGGAGAGCTCGCCCCAGGCCCCCGAGAGGCGCCGCCTACTTGCCTTTTAATGGAGGAGTAGTACTGATCGATGAATTCTTTGGCAAGAGGGAAGAGCTGCTCTTTTGTGCGGATGTCTTCCGGCCTCCGTGTGTGCTGGGAGGGGAGCATGATGGACCCCATGCATATGTGCTCGGTGCATCCGGTTTCCTGCAAGACAAAGCCCTGCATTGCTTGGCCGTGTTGGGCTGTGGACCTGGAACTGACGGGCGTGGTTCTTGTCTTCCCTCCCGTGTCGTCACTACTTGTGAAACTTGACTTTGATTTCCTCATCAAGAAGTGCGCCCCCTCCCCCCCCATCGCCCCGTTCTGTTACCCCTTGAATCTGGACTGGTTTGGGGCCTAAAGAATGTGGCAGGTCCGGGCCAGGCCTCAAGAGATCTTGCACACTTCTGTTCACTCCCCCAGGGCCCTGCAGCCACACGTGAGCAAGCCCACGCTACTGGCCGGCAGAGGAGACCACGTGGAGTGATTAAGCCCTGGGGAGGGTGTTTGGCACACTGGTTAAGATGCTGCTCGGGTTAAGAGCCTATATCCTATATCACAGTGCCCGGGTTCTTATCCCGGCTCTGTGTCCAATTCCAGCTTCTTGCTAATGGGCACCCTGGGAGGCAGCGGGTGATGACTCAAGTACTTGAATCCCTGCTATGCACGTGGGAGCCTCGCACGAGTTCCTAGCTGGCTTTGGCCTGACCCAGCCCCTGACATTGCAGGCATTTGGAGGAGTGAACAGCAGGTGGGAGATCTCTCTCTCTTGGCCTTTCAAATAAATAAATAAAAATTAAAATAAATAACAAAAAAAGAGTTATCTCAACCAGGGCCATCCTAGACCAGCCTGGCCTGGGCTGACTACTCAGGGACCACAGGTGCCTGAGAAAGCCCTAGGGTGACCCCCGAGCCCAGCCCAGCCTGTAGAGTTTGACTAGTAGCCGCTGTTGCTGTTCTCCGCCACTAAGCTTCGGGGCGGTTTGTTCCGCTGCCGTAGCTAACAGATACACCATTCCTCCAAGACGCCTGCTGCCTACAAAATTGTAGAGCGGTGTGTTAGCTGGCTGAGGTTCCAGACGCGCTGCGCCAGCTGCACAGCCTGCTGTGCGGTCCAGGACGCTCAGCTCACGTTCCAGCAGCGCTCAACCAGGCCGCGGGGTGCTTCCCGAGCCCCTCAGGTGTTTTGGGAACGAGGTACAGGGACCAAGAGCATTTACACCTGAGTACTCACCGGTGCATACTCAAACAAGGGTGAGTGTCTTGCCAAGATTTTAGGCAATGTCTGGAGACGGTACTGACACCTGGTGGGGGTGGGTCCTGACACCTGGTGGGAGTGGGTACTGACACCTGGTGGGGGGTGGGTACTGACACCTGGTGTGGGGGGGTACTGACACCTGGTAGGGGGTGGGTACTGACACCTGGTGTGGGGGGGTACTGACACCTGGTGGGTATGGGTACCGACACCTGGTGGGGGTGGGTCCTGACACCTGGTTGGGGGTGGGTACTGACACCTGGTGGGAGTGGGTCCTGACACCTGGTTGGGGGTGGGTACTGACA
This sequence comes from Lepus europaeus, assembly GCF_033115175.1. Taxonomy (NCBI): domain Eukaryota; kingdom Metazoa; phylum Chordata; class Mammalia; order Lagomorpha; family Leporidae; genus Lepus; species Lepus europaeus. Next base: position 13,214,669 of record NC_084849.1, read on the forward strand.
TCTGGTGGGGGGGGTACTGACACCTGGTGGAGGGTGGGTACTGACACCTGGTGGGAGTGTGTACTGATACCTGGTGGGAGTGGGTACTGATACTTGGTGGTGGGGGTGGGTACCGATACCTGGTGGGGGTGGGTACTGACACCTAGTGGGGCAGTGGGTACTGATACCTGGTTGTGACAAGCCAAGGCACAGGTGGTCCTCCCCACCCCCACCTCCTCCCAAGGCTGACCCGGTTCCAAATGGGGACAGCACCGATGTTGACAGGCCCTGGTGCACCCCGCAGCCCCCACAGGTACTCACCAGGGTGCTCTTAAGGTGCAGGGTATCAGTGAGAACCACGTCTGTCTCCCAGTTCTTGACCTTGAGGAAGCGGGGGCACTTGGAGGGGCTGCCATTCTTAGTGGGGGACTGCTTGCCCGAGGCAGGGGGCTGGAGGAGAGAACGCAGGTGGAGCATTAGCCAGGGTCTTGAGGGGACTGTGCATCTGCCCCCCGGACCTGCATGGAGTCGCCACTGCCCTCAGTGAGAGAATAGCCCAGGCCCCTCTGGTGGACACGTGCAGGGTGCTGGGGGACCTGCTTCCTCTCCCTGTGGAGGGGGAAGCACTGTGGAAGATCCTTTTGGGGAGAGAGCTCAGGAACCCCAAGGTGGTCTCGCTGGGGTCTAGCACAGGGTCCGCAACATCGAGCAGAGACTCAGCGAATGTTTGTTGAATGAATACACGACTGAAACACACCACCAGTCTCTCTGGTTGATGACAGCGCCCAGCGCTAAGGAAACCGAGGATGGGTCAGTTTGCTGAGGTTCCTGGGATTCCTGCTACAGTCCAAACTTACCACTTCTGGAAGGTACTGGGAAACCAGAGAGGAGTGCAGGAGAAAGTTTCAAGGCACAGAACACCTGCCCCAGGTTTCAGGGTCTCTATGATAACGCTCCCCAACTCCTGTCTTTGAACACCTCCAATCCACCTGTTTACCTTCACTTCTGTCAATGAACTGAGCTGGGGGAAATGTCCCAGGCTGATGGAGGCCAGCGCACCCGCATCAGACCTCGTGGACTAGGATCACCGTGGTTCCGGATGACTCTGCACCGTTGTCACCCTGCCAGGGCAGAGGCGTGCCTATGTATTGGGCAAGCAAGAGGGACACAGCCAGTGTCCCGGGGAGGCAGCAGGCACACCCTGATGGGCCGTCCAAGCAGAGATCAGGCAAGCCAGCTGAGTGACATGTGAGGAGTAGATGACTGAGTGATGACCTTGAGGTGGGGTGCTCATGCAGTCAACTAGTATGTACTGAGCACCCAGCACCCTTGGCTTCCTGCAGCATTATTGAGGATAAGTGGAGACAAACAGTAAGCAAGCAAATACGACATTGATGGGAGCTCAGGTGGTGCTAAAAATATAAATCGGGAGGAGGTGGAGGTGACACAGGCACGTGCAAAGGCCATGAGGGGAGGAAGAGGTTGTTGAGTTCAAGGTCGTGCAAGGAGGCCAATGCGGCCATGAGGGGGAGTGAGGATGAGGGCCAGGATACGGAGGCAGAGGGCTGGCAGGGCCCACAGCGCATCAGCCCGGAGCAGCTCAGGCTGCCGAGGTCATCTACGAATTAGGATTCCACGGGCTGGGTCCAGGACAGAAGTCACAGAGAGCTCCAAAGGGCTAAGACTGAAAACTAACACTTGCTGTGTCCATTTCACAGATGAGGCTATTGAGGCACACAGAGTCAGGCAAGATCACAGCACTAGCAAGCTCCCAGCTCCAGCGTCCACCCATCCCACTCCCCGCTGTGCCGGCTGGCACCCTCGGCCACTCACTGTCGTCTCTCACTGCCTAAATGGTAGCCACTGCTCCTGACCGTTAGGCTGCCACTGGTCCAACTTCTTGTATCACTGGGACTGCTGCTGCTACCGCAGACACAACTAGAATTCCCAAGTTCCTAAGTGAAAGGCTTCTGGAGGTGGCACCTTTGGGAGGTGATTAGGATTAGCTGAGGTCTTGAGGGCGGGGCTGTCACCATGGCATCCGTGGCTTTATCAGAAGGTGCAGAGAGACCCGAGCCAGTGCACCTGCCGAGCTCTCTAGGCCTTGGGGAGCCACGAGGACCCCTGTGCTCTGTACCTTCCTGGTCTCCGATGGACCGAACACCGGCAGCCTGGCAGGGAGGACTTGGATGCACTCCTCCCCTTCTGACCCCTGCACTGTTTTCCTTAAGTCTCCAGGGGACGCCGCCTGCAGGCAACCCCGTTCCCCCGAGGGCCTGATGTCCTGTGCACCTTGTGGGGACTCCGGCTGTGCCCTGCCTCTCCCAGCAGCTAACGAACGGAAGTCACGTGCTGGGCAGGCCACTGGGGCCCCACGATTGGATGCTGCTGACCACCTGCATCCTCCCGGAAAAATGGCCAGCCTGGCTGGAGAGAAAGGCCCGCAGCCGCCCTCGCTCAACACCGGGCTTCTCTTATCCAGCTGAGGAACCATCCTGGCCTCTCCACTTTGTGCTCTGGAGACTGAGGGTGACACATGTGGCGTGGGCACTGAGGCTGGGCCCAAGATGCAGAGGGTGCGGAGAGTGGCCAGGCTCGGGGTGGGGGTGTGTGTGTGGGTGTGGCCTGCAGGCAGGCAGTCGCCAGAGGGAGGGAGGCCTAATAAAAAGCCCATCTGCTGAGGCTCCAGATGTGCAAGGGGTGGTTGTTAAGAGTGGAGTAATTGGCTGTGCAAGCGCGAGCTGGGCCACTCCGAGCGTCATCGGATTGAACACTTGAAACCAGGCATTAGGAGGCCGCCGGCAGGGCTGCTGGACTCAGGGCTTTGATGGTTTAATTAGCCAGCAGTCATATTAGAGGACTCAGGAGGGGACCGAGAGGGGGCTTCATAGAGCAGTCAGGGGCCCCGCGCGCTCCCGCTCCACGTGAAGGTTGGTGGCACTCAGGATGCTGGGGACCGGGCGTGGGTGGGCTGTGGCTGTGGCTCTGGGTCCTTTCCTGGCTATGTGTCTGCAGTGGACAACGGGAGTATGGTGGCGGCAGGAGATGCAGGTGGCTCTCGGTGGCTCCCACGGGCCAGGCTCCCCGGGATACTTGCTCCTGCAAGGGCAAGGAGGCTCCAAGCTCACGGGTGTTGCAAAGGCGTGGCTTTAGGGGGCCTGCAGAGGGCCTGAGCAAAGTGTCGGTAACAGTCCGGCGGTGCAGGCCCCCAAGTGGACGGTGAGGCTGCCGCCCTCCAGGGACTGAGTCTGCAGTTGGGAAAGGCGCCTCCCAGCTTCTCTAAAACTCGGATCTGCAAGCTGCCGCCTGCAGCCTAGCTCTGACCCTCTGCCTGCTTCTGCACAGCCCAGGAGCCAACAGTGGGTTTGCCAGGAGCTGGTGTTGTGGTACAGAGGGTTAAACCATACCTTCAACACCCACATTTCCTATCAGAGCACTAGCTAGAGTTCTGGCTGCTCCACTTCTGATCCAGCTCCCTGCTAAATGTGCTGGGAAAGCAGTAGAAGGTGGCTCAAGTCCTTGGGCCCCTGCACCTGCCTGGGAGACCTGGAAGAAGCTCCTGGCTCCTGGCTTTGGATTGGCCCAGCTCCAGCTGTTGTGGTCATTTGGAGAGTGAACCAGCAAGTGGAAGACCTCTCTGTCTCTCCCTTTCCCTCTCTGCAATTCTGCCTTTCAAATAAATAAATTAATTTTAAAAAGCCCACACAAAACCCACATCCGAACGCTGTCCCTCCCCGCCATGCCCCTCCCTGACTTCCTTACTTCTGATCTCCCACTCCTGCTCATGCACACCCTGGAAGGCAGCAGTGATGGCTCAACTTGGCCCCGGCCACCACCGTGGGAGACCCAGATGGAGTTATGGGCTCCTGGCTTTGGCTTGGCCCAGCCCCAGCTGTTGTAGGCATTTGGGAAGTGACCCAATGGATGGAAGATCTGCCTTTCAAATAAAATGCAAATAAACATTTGGAAAATGAAGAAGAGGAAGAGAGAGTGCTCTCTGTCTCTCTCTGCATGTGAGCACACAGCAAGAAGGCACACCTGTGAGGCAGGAAGAGGGGCCCCAGCAGAAGCCGGACATGCTGGCCCCCGGTCCCAGATGGCTGCCCTGCAGGACTGCAAGAGATGCGTGCCTGGTTTTAAGCCCCTCCAGCCCACACATCTCACTATGGCAGTCTGAGCTCAGTAACAGGAGACGTCAATGAACTGTGAAATTGTGGCGACCCCTCCAACACGAAGCCAAGGGCGCTGGTCTTGAATTAGTCCCCCGGGAGCTGTCTGATTGAAGGAGTGACCTGATCCAAGCCAGCATTCAGGAAACACAGACGCTCCCTGGCTTCCCAATAAACCCGCTGTAAATGTCCTAAGTAGAAGCGGTGCTGAGTATACCTGCCACACACCACGGCCTAGCAACACAGCCCACCGCCCAGCACAGGCTGCTTCTCCTCGTGGGGGTGGGGGCTGGGCTGGGGGTGGGGGTGGTATCTGGGCACCTGCAAGGCAGTAGGCCGGGAAAACATCCATATTCAATTCCAAGCATGGCTGCTACTCCCCACGTGCAGTTTTTGTGTTTCCAGTGTAAAGTCGAGAGATCGTAAGTAGAACCATCATATGTTGGGGACTGCCTGTGTGTGGTGAAAAGGATTGCAGGGGGTGGGGACAGAGAACCCACAGTTGCTGCAACAATGCAGGTGAGAGGCCATAGAGTGGAAAGCCCAGCTGCAGTCACTGCGGGAAGGAAGCTGGTGGAGATCGGGGTGCAGGAAGCGGAACTGAGAGCCTTGGGGTGCGAGAGAAGGTGGGAGGGCAAAGCACGGAGCCGGGGTTGACTTGGGGGATGGTGGTGTAGAAGTGGAGGGTTCGCTGGAGGAGCAGGGTCGGGAGGTGACCTGGGCAGGCAGGCAGAGATGCAGCCCCAGCATCAGGAAGCTCTAGAAACGGAAGCCTTCATCACCGGCATCCACACGAGCCTCACAGGGAAACCGGTGCTGAGCGCTCGGGCAAGGCTGGGCCCTAAAAAACACCTGGGGAGCTGACCACTGCCCTCTGCAACTTCACCTGCGGGCATTCCTGCTGTCAGGACCTCAGCGTCTATGTTACAGGCATCAAGTTTAAAATGAGGTCAAGAGGAAGGCCCTGGTGCAATATGACCAGTGTCCTTATAGAATGAGAATCTTGGGGACGGACACATACACACACACACACACACATGCCAGGGGCACGCCCTGTGACCAGGAAGGCACCACGTGCTTGGATCTGTTCCTCTCTCACAGCTCCGAAAGAACCAGACCTGCCAGCACCTTGAACTTGGACTCTTGGCCTTCAGAACCGGGACGCAATAATACCTTTTGCTTTCGAAGCCACCGGCTTGGCAGTGCTTTGTGACAGCAGCCCTGCACACCAAGCCAGGAGCCAAGGCCCTGGCTTGCACAAAGCAAGCAAGTGGCTTTCGTCTTCTCGTACTCTTGGCACCGGCAACAGTTTCTCCATGAGGCCTGCAGCAACCTGTCCTGCTTGGCTTGTCCCGAAATGAGGTCGGCATGCTGGGCCCGAGCTGGGCAGTGGGCCATCCGCACGGGGGACCAGACGCCACATGCTGTGCCCCTAGCAGCAGCCCGAGGCAGCCCTGCTCCAACCTGTGGGGCCACCTCTCGGGCAGCAAGTGCAACCCAGTTATGAGCTGTGGCAGCTCAGGGTCCAGGATCACAGACCCCCAAAGTGGCAGGGACACATCCATCCATGCATTTAGAAACTTGCCGCTTGGAGAACTTAACAGTTGCAGCACAATTGCCTTGTAGTGCATTTAAAGTATTAGCTCTAAAGGGATTCATTTTTTACAACAATTCCATGTAAGCTTGAAATCGCTTCTTCTTCCCTTGATCTCCCGCCGCCTATTCAACAGTCCAGGAGGATGGGTGGGGAAGGGGGTATGCGTGAGTCAGACCCAGTGCAATTTGGCAGTGGGCGGGGACGAGGACCTCTGGGAGTAAGGGCGCTTTAAGTGTGATTACTTTCTCCAAACTGCTCTGAGCGAGTTCACAGCGTAGCCAGATACGACCAGACCACTTTAAACTTGCTCTCACGATCAGACCAGAAAGCACAGGCACATGGGGAGTGCATCTGGAAAGGAAGCCTGTCGCTATCTTGTCGCCCACCCCCACGATACTGCCTTGTGCCATGTGCCTCTGTTCAAAGCTCGAACTTGCTGGAAGGAAATACGGAAAGCGTGCACCCGGTTTTGTGATTTTTTGGGAGTCTTTGAGTTTTGAAAGCCTCCTGGGACCTTCAGACATGGCAAATGGGTTGGGGCTCTCTTGACCCCCAAGGGTCTCTGTTGGGAGGGGGTTTTAGCAACTGATACCCATTTGCAAAGAGAAGAAGAAAGATGACTTTGACCCAGCTTGGCCCCCGTGGGAAAAGGACCTGAATCCAGGTGATGCATAGAACACACCTGCAGAGTAGGGCTGCCGATCCCTGATCATCGTCCCGCGCGGACAGCAGTCAGAACAGTCTGCCGTGAATACGCTCGCTGTCACAACAGCCAGCCAGCAAAATACATGGGAATTCCTGCAGGGCTGCACCCAAACACCCATCCATTCAGGCCCCTACTTCCTGGCTCCACGCTGGCTGTGGCCACACTGGGCAGCAGGGCTTGGGGGTTGGTCTCTTGGCCGAGTGACAAGTCACTGAGATGGCTCAGGGGAGGGAGGCGAGATGCTGGCAAGAGCTGGAGGGGACAAAGACTCTGCTACTGCACGTTCCTGGAAAGCACCTGCGCAGAGGGGACCGAGAAACCCTGGGCAACTTGAGGAAGGGGGACCCTGGAGGTGCTCTGGGGACAATCCACCCTGGGTCGTGAACCAGAACAAGGCACGGGTAGCTGGCCCTCTCGGGGTCGGGGCAAGAATGAGTTGGCCAGTGGTGCAGAGCTGGGGACAAGGGGCCCCTCCCAGAGACAGGAATTCGTGTCAAAACACAGGAGGTTTCTCGAAAGCTCTGAGAGAGGCTTCCGGAAGGGAGGAGCCGACAGGTGCCTCAGCTTGTCAGCCCGAGTGGAGGCTGCCAAGGCCCGCCAGGTGGGCTCCGTGGGTGACGCTGGCTCACGGCAGGCCTGGGACACCCCAACTATCACAGCATGATGACTGCCACCTGTGTCTGTCTCTCGCTTGTCTTGGGGGTGGAAGTTTCTGGAGCTTGGAGCCAATATTTGCGGAAGAGACCACGGCTCAGCTGTGAGCCCCTCTGGGCCACGGATGCTGTTGCACTGCCTGTCCTTGGGAGCCACGTTCAGTAAATGCCTCTTTGGTGGCTGACCTGGGCTAGGTCACTGTGTACCCACGGGCTCAGTCAGACCTCCTGGGAACCCACTTTTCAGATGAGGAAAGAGAAGTTCTTGGGGGTGAAGTGACCCCCCCCCAAGTTAACAAATAACAAGCAAGACAGCTGGGCTTGGAGCACAGTCCCCACCCTTCCCCACCAGTTCCTGTCTTTCTGCTCCCACCTTCCTGCTTTTCTCTTTGTGTATTCCTACAGCCTGGCACCCAGGGGGCACGAATCACAGGTGTCACGTGGACTGGGATGGACAGGGACGATGGCGCGGCCGGCCAGGGAAACAGAGGCACTTGTCATGGTCCACTGGGCGTCATGGAGCTCTGGGTGGGTCACAGGGTCTCCTTTGAAAGATGGGGAGACAGCTTCTTGCTCTGCCCTATATTAGTCATATACCTGTACTAGCCAAAGAGTCATTTACCTAAGTCAGCAACATAGTAGCTTTTAAGGAAGAACAAGGATACTAACAACACTTTTTAGCCTTCCTTCTGTGTTGGGCTCTGTAGGGCTAAGAGCTTGCTCTGGGGGCAGGCACCTGCTGCAGCAGTTAACCCAATGCTTGGGATTTCCACATCCTGGCCAGAGTGCCTGGGTTCCAATCTCACCTCCACCTCCAGCTTCCCGCTAATGTGCACCCTGGGAGGTATCAGGGTATAGCCCAGGGATCCCTGCCACCCACATGGGAGACCGGATTGAACTCCCTTCTCATGGATTTTGCCCAGCCCAGTCCTGGCTGTTGTGGGCATCCGGGGAGTGGGGAGTGTGCGGGCTCTGAGGTCCCGTGGGCTGTGTTTAAAGCCCGCCTGCACCTGCAATACTTATTGGTCATGTGACCCCATCCAGCCGCTACCCGCTCTGTGCCTCAGTGTCCTTCTCTGTAAAATGGGGTCTGTGAAAGGATCTCCCTGAGACCACGGCCCGGGTCCTGAGCACAGTGTCTGACGCTACTCAGTAACAGGCAGCTGACGCTGTCGTGGTCGATGCCGGCATCTCGGACCTGAGCGTGTCTCATCCTCCCCACGATCGGGGAAGCCTGTCGCTCCTACCAGAAAGGGCAGGCTCAGCAGAAATGCTAATGAGTGGTCTAACGCCAGCCAGGAGGGGAGCAGCCCCCTGCCCTCGAGCTCGTGGCCTCCATGCCGCAGGCGAGCGAGTCCCAGGGTTGCAACAGCCACACGCTTGCGTGGCGGTATTATTATCCCTGCCCGCGTTATTTTTATCCCGACCTCAGCAGTGCACGGTGAGTCAGGGCTGACGGAGGTTTCCTTGCCGGGGCCCTGGATTGCCACTGGAAGGCAGAGCAGCGCTGGCTGCCTGCGCGCCGAGCCTGGCGGCCCGGGGCTGGCTGGCCCCATGGGTTTTCAGCAAAGCCAGCACCCACCTGTGTCTGCGGATGGGGACAGGGTCCTGGTTGCCTTCGATCCTCTAAAGATTGGGGAACCAGGGGCCCACAGACCTGCTCCCCCCCCCCTTGTAAGCTGGAGCCCGCAGAGAGGCTGGGTGACACTGACACTCACCTGGAGGAGAGAAAGGCGTCGCAACAGATTCTGACATTTCAGAAGCAAGCAGCAAGCCCCGGGTCCCCAGGGTGGGGGGAAATGCCAGGCTCCTGCTGAGTCGCTGGGGTGGGGTGGGGGCCGCAATGGAACCGTGTTCCACGTGACTTCAGCAGAGAGGGCCAAGAGGGGTCACGGCAGCAATGGATGCACGGATGGACAAAAGCACCACGCCTCCCCCCCCCCCCCCCCCAGCCCAGACTCTCCCTCAGCCCGATAAGGGTTTGATTGACACTTCATGATTTGAAAACAGAACATCTGTCCCCAGGCAGGGCATGGTTCTGCCTCTCCTCTCTTAGGAAAGCGAAACAATCAGATACGACAGACACATATGGAGAAGGAAGCTTGGGAAAATCTTGGTCCAAATCCCAAGGTTCTAGGACGAACGGACAAAGAGCAGCTCCTCCTGTCCTTTATCTAGAGTGGCGTTTCACAGGCGCACTGCCCATGTGAAGGGCCTGACGATGGTGTCAGGGCTCCGCCGGTGTCTCCGGGGGTACACAGCTCAAAAGGCGACCCCAGGGGCAACGGATCAGCCGCAATCACTTCATTTACTGTAATGCCTTTCTCTGCAAACTCCTACTTCATCTTCAAAACCCGGCCGAATGTCACCTCCTGGGGTAAACCTCTCCTTGGCACCTGCTGACATATCTCGGTGGCCATGGCCTTTTGTGTCCCTCTTTGTTTCGGCACCCGTTGTGCTGTCTCTGTGCCCGTCTCCCTGCCCTCGTCCGCAAGGCCTTGCGGGCTGGGAAGACCGAGTTTGCTCAGCCTCTACTTCCCCTAGAGTGTGCGGTGCGACGCCAGGGACGGGGGAGTGGTGGGTGGGTGGTTATTCATCCCGTCCGCCCTGGGCCAGCTGCAGCTGGCCACGGGATGGTCCCAAGGCTTCCACCCACTGCGTTTCCCTGGCCTTGCCCACAGCTAACCCAGACAAAGATTAATCACGCAACACGAATGGCTTAGTTTTCTGAGGCTCACTTAAGAGGAAGTGCCTTTTTGGCTGATTGTCCTTGAATTTGGATAAAAAGACCATCAAGGAGGACGGTAACCCCTTCTGGGCCAAAGGGACTGACCCCACTCTTCCCCACTAACAGTGGTCTGAGTCAGGAAGTTCTGTCTTGTGTCTAGCCTGCATCCACCCTGCCTCACTTAAATATCTTTGCTCAGTGGTGATGGTGGTGGGGGTGGGGGTGCAGACCAGCGGCTCCCTGCTGCCACCTCAGAGAAGCAGGACGTGGCTGGGTCTCTGTGTGTCTCTAACAATGCTGAGCCCCCATGGACACTTAACGAGAGAGCACACTTGGGTTACAACGAGGGGGAGGAAGCCGATGGAGTGTCATGGGTCACTGGGGGGAAGTGGAGTGAACTTGAACCCTAGGCTTGCCGGCCTCCGCGTCCTGTTTCCTGGAGCTTCCAGGTTAGCACGCGCGGCAGCCCTGACCTCAGGAGGACTCCGTCTTTCCCACGTTCGCCAACGCCCTTCAAGGAAGCAGGACTTCTGCTTTGCAGGAGGCTGGGAGGCTGGGTTCTCAGTGTCCCTCCCTGAGGGTTCACCAGGGCGCCCTGCAGGATCTGCCCGGGACCCACCGTGCCCTGTTCTCAGCACTCAGCTCCACCCCCCAGGCTTGAAGGTCAAGGTTAAGTTCTTCAGGCTGCCTCTGATTAACCAAGGTGGACGAGGTGGATGGCACAGATCTGCCACTGCTCCGATTCTGCAGTGATTTTTTTTTTAAATTTAATTTTTATTTTTTTAAATTTTTGACAGGCAGAGTGGACAGAGAGAGAGACAGAGAGAAAGGTCTTCCTTTTTGCCGTTGGTTCACCCTCCAATGGCCACTGCGACCGGCGCGCTGCGGCCGGCGCACCGCGCTGATCTGAAAGCAGGAGCCAGGTGCTTCTCCTGGTCTCCCATGCAGGTGCAGGGCCCAAGCACTTGGACCATCCTCCACTGCACTCCAGGGCCACAGCAGAGAGCTGGCCTGGAAGAGAGGCAACCAGGACAGAATCCAGTGCCCCAGCCGGGACTAGAACCTGGTGTCCCGGTGCCACAAGGCGGAGGATTAGCCTGCTGAACCACAGCGCCGGCTCTGCAGTGACTTTCAAGGTCTTCCTGGTGGAGGTCAAGGCCTCCTTGAGGAGTAACAAAGCCTCACACCTAGAGGTGCCGGGTAGGTAGATCAGCAAAGCAGTCTGGGTAATTTCAAAACAGAACTCTGGATGCATGTGAAACACATGAAATATCCTTCACTTCCACAACAAATAAAATCTTCCCTATCTTTCTTGAAACATGCAGGCCTCTTGGTCTATCTCCATCCGCCCTTGTCATCAAGACATCGGTACAAAAAGATTTAACGTTCACCCTAGCTGTTGTAAGAAAATCAACAACACTAATGCTTCATATATATATATATATATATATATATATACACACATATATATATACATCTATCTATATATATGATATCATATATATATATGATATATATGATAGATGTTATCATGGACATTTGCGAGGAAGACAATAAGGAGTGGTGGGGACTGGGGCAAGCTGGGGAGCAATGCCCCGTCTACAGAAGTCAGCTGCCATCCAGTGTATACAGATTATCGCCGCGTAGGAACTAAGGCTGGGGTGAGTGGTTAGCCTAACAGCTAAGATGCTGGTTAAGGTGTCTACATCCCACACCTTGGATTTCTGGTTGCAGAGTCCTGCTAATGCAGACCCTGGGACCCATGTACTGCAGGCACATGGGGAGGGAGCCTCTCTCTATGTCTGCATCCCTCTCTCCATTTCGCTCTGTCTCTCCAATAAATAAATTTAAATAATATAGGCTCAATTCGGCCAGATAATGCATACTTTTACATTTTAAAGAGATGCTGTAGGGGCCGGTAGAGGCAGCTGTGATGGCTTGAGCCCCTGGGTTCCCGCCATCCACACTGCACACCTGGACTGAGCCCCTGGGTTCCCGCCATCCACACTGCACACCTGGACTGAGCCCCTGGGTTCCCGCCATCCACACTGCACACCTGGACTGAGCCCCTGGGTTCCCGCCATCCACACTGCACACCTGGACTGAGCCCCTGGGCTCCCGCCATCCACACAGCACACCTGGACTGAGCCCCTGGGTTCCCGCCATCCACATTGCACACCTGGACTGAGCCCCTGGGCTCCCGCCATCCACACCGCACACCTGGACTGAACCCCTGGCCACTGCAGGCACATGGGGAAGGAGCCTCTCTCTATGTCTGCAACCGTCTCTCCATTTTGCTATCTCTGTCTCTTCAATAAATAAATTTAAATAATATAGGCTTAGTTTGGCCAGATAATGCATACTTTTACATTTTAAAGAGAAGCTGTAGGGGCCGGTGTTGTGGTGTGGTGGGTTAAGCTTCTGCCTGCAATGCGTGTATCCCACACGGGTACCAGTTCGAGTCCAAGTGCTCTATTTCCTATCCAATTCCCTGCCAATGCACCTTGGAAGGCGGCTGAAGATGGCTCAAGTGCCTGGGCCCCTGCCGCCCATGGGGGAGGCCTGGATGGAGCTGCAGGCTCCTGGCTTCAGCCTGGCCATTGCGCCCATGTGGGGAGTGAACCAGCAGAGGGAAGACCTCTCTCTCTCTCTCTCTCTCTGTCTCTCTCCCTCCCTCTCTCTGTAACTCTGCCTGAAATAAAGAAAGAAATCTTTTTCTTAAGGGAAGCTGCAGATAAATGCTTTTAAAACTTTGAAAGGCCAGCAACATACCAGAGGTATAAATGTGATCGTCGCCTCAGGACCACAAAGGGCAGCCCTGACAGGTGGTCAGCAGCCTGGCCCTGGCCTGAGGCGGCTCTTTGCTGCCCTTGGTTCAGAGAGGGCTCATATTTGGCAACAGTTCTTCATGTTCCATTAAGAAAAACAACATAAAGGAATCTGAAATTGTATTTGCTTCATTTCATCATTAATGGACAGTAGTTCCCTAATGTTCATAGTGTGACCTTGGTTTTTTACACCAAGGTTTAATTGTTTTATTGATTTGAGACACAGAGAAAGAGAGCAATCTCCCATCACTGGTTCACTCCCCAAATCCCTTGCACCAGCCAGGACTAGGCTGAGCCAGGAGCTGGGAAAGTGATTCACATCTCCCATATGGGTGGCAGGGACCCGGCGACCAGAGCCATCACCTGCCGCCTCCCAGGGCGTGCGCTGGCAGGAAGCTGGAGGCCGCAGCCGGAGGATGGAATTGAACCCAGGCACTCCGTTGTATGATGTGGGCGTCGTAAGTGGCACTGCCTGCTCCTGGCCTTGATTTCTGGAGCAGGCGTAATAAGAACTTACAACTGTGCTCTTCCCTCAAGAGGGCTCAAGGGAGGCTCAGCCCACAGGACTGTAGGTCTGACCCCCAGGGAATCCCTATATATATATCCTTATCTTCCCCGACAGCCACGAGCACCTAAGGAGAGCAGGGGCCATCCCGACTCGGCACTCGCCCGTCTTGCCCTGGAAGTTACCTAGAGAGGCTCAGAGCCATTGCTTGATGAGCTGGAATGGAAGCTGCTATCTGGGGAAGCCCCAAGCCCAGGTAGGACACTGGGGACAAGGAAGGCGGTCATCACGTGCAGGGTGACCTGGGCCATCCCCCGTCTGACCTCCGCTGGTCCTTCCACCCCAACTTCACTGGCATGCAGAGGATGTGTGGGCAACTCCCAGGCTTCCGTAGGGTTGCCCTGGCCTGGTCACGAGCAGCCTGGCCTGATCTCCAGCCAAACCTGGCCGCGCCTGGGGAATGACGCTGACTCAGCTGTCAACCCGCATCCCAGCACTCTCGCGGGGACTCCAAACTTTGGTAACAGATGGAGTTGGCGAGGCCGCGGGAAGCAGTCACTCTCCTACGTGGCTCGTCGGATTGGTGCAACCCGTGTGGTGAGCGATTTGGTAATTTCTGCTCAAATCATAAATGCACATGACCTTTTGCCTAGAAAGCACTTCCACTTCTAGGAATCTATTGATACGTCCGCTCATGTGCCAAACGAGGCATTTGCACAATTGTCACTCGTTACAGCGAAGCACTGGCAACGGCCCAAGTGTCCATCACCAGACTGGCTCAACAGATTAGGGCTTGGGCACGCAGTAGAATATTATGCCGCTGTCCAAAACGAACGAGGATTCTCTTCACCTAGTAGCTGGGACGGCTCTTTAAGTTCGGTAGAGAAGTGAAAAACAAGTACAAAACAACATGCATGGTCCCTGTTATACGTATACAAATACATGGAAGTGATGTGTGTATATTTGTCTGTATCAAACACTGCCAACTAATACCTAAAGCTCTAACTATGGCTTGCCTCTGGGGAGGGAGGAAGAGAGACCCGACAATGTTTCCCATGCACCTTTGACGTTTTTAAAACCTGGGACCACAGGAAGGCCTTTCTGGGCAAAACCAACTAAAATTTGAAAAACAGCAAGCGCACACATAAAACCAGACCGAAGCCCAAGTCCTCATGCCAGGGTGAATGATGAAGCATCCCTGGCCACTGCACCCCCGCTCTTCGGCCATGGCGGTTGGGTTCCATCGTGACGCGGCCTGGGGCTTGGCCTCCCTCCCCTCGGCTTCTCCCCTGGGAGGGTGCAGGCGGTGTGGGAGTGTGGGCACCAGGCTCGCCTGGCACACTTACCTGCTCCTTCTCTGAATAGGGGTTGTTGAGGACCACAGGCGCGCTGCCCTTCCCCCACAGGTCACTGAAGACGCGGTCGTTCTCCACGCCAAGAGGCAGAGGCTTGTGGGACTTGGCATCCAGGTCCCTGCAAGGTAAGGCGGGGCGGTGAGGCAGGAGACACACGAGGAACGGCCAGGTCACTGCCTCAATCCAGAAGCCCCGGGTCTGTACCGACCCCCCAGGGCTCACCCACAGCTTTGGCCACCCAGCCTGCTGCTCCCTAAGACTCTCCAGTGGCCATTGGGGAAGCAGCCACCATTGTCAAGTACAAAGAAGACCTTGCAGGCCGGTGCCGCGGCTCACTAGGCTAATCCTCCGCCTTGCGGCGCCAGCACACCGGGTTCTAGTCCCGGTCGGGGCACCGATCCTGTCCCGGTTGCCCCTCTTCCAGGCCAGCTCTCTGCTGTGGCCAGGGAGTGCAGTGGAGGATGGCCCAAGTGCCTGGGCCCTGCACCCCATGGGAGACCAGGAGAAGCACCTGGCTCCTGCCATCGGATCAGCGCGGTGCGCCGGCCGCAGCACGCCCACCGCGGCGGCCATTGGAGGGTGAACCAATGGCAAAAGGAAGACCTTTCTCTCTGTCTCTCTCTCACTGTCCACTCTGCCTGTCAAAAAAAAATAATAAATAAATAAAAAATAAAGAACTTGCACAAGTTGACCGCGAGGGCTGGCGCTCACTCATCTCTGTGGGTGGGGTTCCAGAATGGCCGCTGTGGTGTGGATTTTTCCCATCGCTCCCTACTTCCATGTTTCACAGATCTCAGAACACAAGAGGCCCATCCCTGGAGGACTTTCATGTACTGTGAGTGCTGGACAACGCCATGCCCGTGGGACTTTGTAGGGGCGGGGGGTGGGGGAAGCAGGAGGCTGGTGGGATCCAGCAGTTTTGTTGGCCAGGGTGGTGGCCAACATTCCAACCATGACCAGGGCTGTGAACAATACAATACCTGCTTATGATAAACAGAAGGATTCTGCAAATAAAGGGGCCACAGCAACAACACAGTGGTACTCATGCTAGCTCATGTTTATAAAGCACCTACTATGGGCCAAGCACTTTAAGCATGTTCTAATTCATTTCATCCTTGAGACGACCCCAGGAGGTGGGAATGATCGTCAATCACCATTTAATGATGGCGCATGGCAGACAGAAGCTACCTGCTCAAGGTCACCAACATTCCCGCCCACTCTGTGGAAGTAGCGACTCTCACGGTCACCATCATGGTCACCACTGTCCCCGTCATGATCATCAACACTCTTCCTCCTCCTCATCGCCCCATCACCGCCATCCTCATCAGAAGCACTCTCATCATTGCCATCACACTGTAGTCTATCATCAATGTCACCATCGCTTATCACCGTCATTCCCAGACCCGCCGTCACCACCACCTTCCTCTCCACCGTCAGCACACTCATCGCCACCGTCGTCATCCTCAAACTCCTATGTGGAAATGGAGGCACAGAGAGGGAACGTCCCTAGCCCAAGTCACACAGCTGGTACAATGTGGATGCAAACTCAGATTTGTTCCTGATATCTTAACCACTGAGCTCCTTGGGCTCCTGGACCTTGAACTCTCAGACACTGGGGCCGAGGCTATCTCAGCAAAGTTCCAAGGCTGGCCATCTTCAGAGGCAGGGATTCAGGCCATCTGCCGGCCCCACCTGACCTCTGGTTTTCAGTCCTCCTGTTCCCTGAGACCCTGTCCTTTTGTGACTCGCCCATCCTACTGTGGTCTCACTCCGTGTTCTCCAAGGTGGGGCGACGTGACCCATGCTGGCTTTGGTCCCAGGTGATGAGGCTGGCATGTGGCCTACCGTCTGTTGTATGCTGCCAGCTCGGGGGCCTCTTGTGTCCCCCAGTCTGGTGCACTGACAGCCTCTGGGTTGAACCAGAAGTCAAGGCCAGAGCTTTGAGTGCACGCCCCTGCATGGCCCCTGCCCAGCCCCTCCGTCTGCTCACCCAGGGCCAGCCAGAGCCTTCCTTGTTGGTTTCACAGAGTCCCCATGGCCCACACCACAGCCACTTAGCTCTCCTGCTTGGAGAGGTCTGTGTTTGTCAGCGGGAACATTCTGTTTTCTCCTCTTTAAAATGTCACCAAAACACAGCCAGAGTGGCTCTTGACTACAGACATTACCCGAGTCAATGGTTCACTTACGTGGTGATAAACAGCGGGATTGTCTGTTGAGAGGGCTGCTCTGAACGTCACCCAGCTCCCTCTCAGCTCCGCAGCTCCTGACTGTAGCAGCCCACATGACTGCAAAGAGGAACTCAGCCGGGAGGGGAGCAGGCTAACGCGTTCAGAGCATCTGCAACACACTGGCTATTTGCACTGAGCTGTTATACTCCATCTCAACAGGCACGAGAAGCCCATTTCACAGATGGAAAAACTGGGCCCAGAGGTGTGACTTAAGTTTTCCAAGGCCTCACGGTAAGCACAGAGCAGAGCCAGGATTTGAAACCAGGTCTGAATGAGGGCAGCCCAGATTCCCTCTTTTCTTAAATCTGGCTGAGGTGTTTGGTCTAAGCCAGAGATGACAGAGCAAGGAACCCAACATCTCTTGCCAAATGAGGCGGGTTTACAAAAATTACAGGGTAGATTACCCAGGCAACTCCAAAGTGAATCACACAGTCTGTCTTGTGTGAATTTGCAGGGAGAATTTGCAGGTTTATTAACATCCTTCTCTCTCTCTCCTCTCTCTCTTTCAAGCCACCACTGCTCTTATTTTAAATAACACAGCTAAAGTGTTTTGCCAATACAAACTTATTTCCTGTGTGATAAGTAAGGCAAGAATGTTTTAAATAGGTGGCCACAGGGAACAGCCAGGTTGGGCTCTTTGGCATCCATTCACCCCAGAGCCAAACCAGAAGTAGATTTAGTTGGATTCCCAACCCACAGGCTGTCAGTGACAGCCAGATTGGAGAGAAATACCCGGTTATCACCATGAACCTGCTCACCCAGAGTGGTGGGTGTGGCATGCTGGGTAGGGGCAGGGCTGTGCAGTGGGTGGAACTGGATCCAAGTCTTAGCTTTGCTAGTTTTAAGCTGTATGACTGCACATCTAACCTGTCTCAGTTGGCTCTTGTTTCACATAGGGTTAATAACAGTATACATGATTGTGCAGTGGGGCAAAGCTCGGGGCTCTGAGCTGCACAGCCCCTGCTGTTACTCTTGCTACTAGTTTATGGGCTCATCAGACATGGACGAAGGAACCTGTAGTTCTTGGCAGGCCAGTGACAGTTCCTCTAAGTCATCACTGTCCACTAGAACTTTCTACGATGACAAAAGTGCTTCGTGTCTGTACCATCTGCTATTCCAGCCACCAGCCACGTGTGGCACTGGAAACGTGGCTGTTGTCACTGCAGAATTAAATGCTAAGTTCTGCTGAGCTTTAATTAAATTCAACAGCCACAGGTGGCTTGTGGGTACACCGTCGGACAGTATGGACTGAAGCCTTCATATCTCTGCAGATGGGGGAATAGGAGCCTCCATGGCTCCTTGTTGAGGAAGGGGGTGTCTTCCCTGGGGGCTGGGGCACGGGCGAGAATGTCTGTCTCAAACCACTGCTTGCACTGCCACGTTTTGTTCCTGGTGCCCAGGAGTTCGTGAATTCTCTGCTTCTCTTCTAGAGTCTCACTGCCCGTCACTGGAGCCCCAGTCTGCCTCTCCCCTCTTCCCAAGGAGTACAACATATCCACACCTGTGTTTCCACTGCCCACCCCCAGTGCCCTCTCATCTGTCCTCTGCTGAGAGCCAACGCCCACCCAGGCATCAAGGCCCACTTCCTGCCTCGCCTCTCCTTGGACTCCCTAAAGGAGCTCATCCATGGAAAATGCCTAGCACATAGTCGGTGCTAACTAAACACAAGCTGCGCTTATCTCCAGGTAGAAGGGAAACTGAAGCCTGCAGAGCTTGGTTAACTTGGCAGAGGCCGCAACACGGGGGAGCAGTGGCTCCAGCTGAGAATCACTGTGAAAAAGGTGTATCGGGGGGACCCCCCTGGAGGGGCAGTGGGCTGCACCTCACGTTCATGTAGAACCTTAAATGTAAATATCCGTTGTTCCCTCCAAATAGGGTCGATGCACGCATGTGGTAAGAGCAAGTTTGGTAAAGCTGTGTTTATCATTCTTCATGAAGAAATGCACCAGGAACCCCCTGAAGGCAGTGAACGGGACCTCACGTGGCTTCTGAGACACACTGGGACCCCTTTCCCTGGGATCTGCCTGGCCCGGATTCCGGCAGTGGACAGCAAGGTCCCTTCCTTGTCAGAAACGTCCCTTTCTCTGC
Organism: Lepus europaeus; assembly: GCF_033115175.1. Classification (NCBI taxonomy): domain Eukaryota; kingdom Metazoa; phylum Chordata; class Mammalia; order Lagomorpha; family Leporidae; genus Lepus; species Lepus europaeus. The sequence goes on from NC_084849.1 coordinate 13,233,505, forward strand.
TGTCCTCCCCCCACCCCGGCCCTTCATCCCAGCTCTTTTGCTCCCCTGATTTTTCCTAGCAGAAGGCCAGGTGGAAAGTTCTGCCTCCCACCTGGCAAGTATTCTCTGTTCTTCGTGGCAAGAACTCAGCCCAGTGCCTTTTTCTTCCACCTTCCTGGCTGGGTGAACAGGCCCAAGCCAAGAGTCAGTCTAGCATCTCTAAACCTTCTGAGAACCATTGCTGGTCTGAAGCCTGGCTTCCCCACCGCCAGCTGCCCCGATGTCTTGCGCACAAGCCACCGGGGTCCTGAGCCTGACCCCACAGGTGCCTCGCACGTGGGCTCACTGGCCCGGGGACGATCACTGACCATCCCTCGGGCCTGGGAGGGGAGTGGGTTTGAGTGCAGGGCCTGGGAGGCGGGGGCTGCTGCCTGCTGCCTGCTCCTGCCCAGCCAGGCAGGGAGGCCGCCAAGGAGCAGCTGGCGTTGGCAAGAAGCCCTGCCCGCGTCTCCGCAGACGCCAGCCATGCTCTGACTCTGCCGTCTCCTTGCCCTCCGCGGTCCGGCAGCCTTTGCTTCCCGCCCCCACCTGCCTGTGGCTGTGGCTGGCACAAAGACTTGGGGGTCGGGATGGCTGGGTCTGGGGTCTCCACAGAGCAGGTTGGAGGGTGAGAGGAAGCCCCAGATTCTAGCAAAGCCCGCTTCTGCCAGCAGGAGTTCCGCAAATGCCGCAGCTGAGAAGGGAGGTCGGACACCCGGGCGCGGTCACAATGGGGATGCTTCATCCCTCATATCCTAAGGCTTGGGCCGCATTCTTGAACGTGCACGGCTGCAGGGCCCAGGCTAGGAGCGAGAATGGGTGGACGGAGCTGTCTGGGCGAGAGCCCAAGCATCCCCTGCCACGCGGGATGTAGCACCTGCGCTAACCGCTCTTCTGACACCCACCAGTCGGCCTCAGTCCACACTGGCAGAGTGAACCAACCGCGGATGGAGAACATCAGAAAACGCTCCTAGAACACCTGTTTCCACGGCGTGCACACTGGATCAGATATGACACGTGGTCAAGGGATGACGTAAACTGTACTGGAGGATGTGCAGAGGCTCTGTGCAAGCGCTGTGCCATTTTATACAAGGGACCCAAGCATCCACGGGGTCCTGGAGCCAGTCCCCCACGGATACTGAGGGACAGTCCTATCTGCCGTGAAACACGGGAAACCACTTCCAAAGTGGATTCTCTTGATTCATCTATGTTGTCCCAGATGCACGTTTTCAGAAAACCCTGCAGGTCAAACAAACTTGCAGCATGGTGACCCTCAACCCCCAGCTTGCAACCTTTGACCTAAAGGCTAGCCCTGGTTCCCCACTTGGAGCGACACTGCAGAGGATGCGGTACGCATTCCAGGTGGCCTGGTAGGAGCTGGACTGGTCAGTTGCTGGGCCTGCAGTGGCCATGACCTCCACTGTCCGTCACAAGGAACCTATGTGGGAGGGCTGGAAGGAATCGGAGGGCTCATCTGGTCCACATCCCATTTTACAGATGGGGAAACGGAGGCCCAGGGCGTTCACAAAATGAGGAGCTGGTGAGTGGCAAAGGGTGAGGGTTGGCAGCAAGGCTGTGACCTCACAGAGTGGCGGGGTCAGGGACAGGGACAGCCTCAATCAGCCCAGGGCTGGGTCACAGTATGGGTTGGATGAGCGTGGAAGGCTGAACAATGGCCAGGTCTGTCTCTGTCACCTTACATGGAACAGGACTCTTTGCGGATCTGGAGGGAGTGAAGGGTGTTGAGATGGGGGGATTATTTTGGGTTATCTGGGTGGGCCCTCAATGGGACCACAAGAAGGGAGGAGCTTTGCCACAGGAGATGTGGAAGGTGATGTAGCCATGGAAACAAGATGCTTCTCTGCTGGTCTCGAAGGTGCAGGGGCCGAGAGCCATGGAATGCACAGACCACAGCCCTAGAAGCTGAAAGAGGCAAGAAAATGGAGTCTCCCCTGGAGCCTCCGGAAAGGAACTCAGCCTCGCTGGTGCCCCATGGTGACGTCAGCCCAGGGGGTGTGGTCTCAAGCCACTGGGTGTGATGTGTGACAAGAGCCACAGGAAGCTGATAAAAGGAGAGAATGAGGGCCAGTGCTGTGGCACAGTGGGTTAAAGTCCTGGTCTGAAGCACTGGCATCCCATATGGGTGCCGGTTCTAGTCCTGGCTGCTCCTCTTCTGATCCAGCTCTCTGCTATATCCTGGGAGGGCAGTGGAGAATGGCCCAAGTCCTTGGGCCCCTGCACCCATGTGGGAGACCTGGAGGAGGCTCCTGGTACCTGGCTTCAGATCGGCGCAGCTCCGGCCTTGCAGCCAATTGGGGAGTGAACCAGCAGATGGAAGACCTCACTCTCTACGTCTTCCTCTCTGTAATTCTGTCTTTCAAATAAATAAAATAAATCTTAAAAAAAAAAAGAGAGAGAGAGTGGGGGCAGGGATGGTGGTGGGGCATGGTGGCCCCACCCACATATCCTAGAGCCTACCACGACCCCCACTCATACCCCCAAGTCCCTGAGGTCTTTCAGTTCCAATCTGACCTCTGCCTCAGGGCCTTTGCTTCTGCTCCACCCTCTGCCAGGAGCACCCTTTGCTAGATTTTACCTGGTTGGCAGCACACAGGGCCTTTGCTGACGAATGCCCCAGCAGAGAATTCAAAGGTGGGAGATGTGCAGCCTGGGAGAGAATCCACCCATCAGATGGCCCTGGGGTCAACACCACCAGTGGCCCTCCTGAGGTCGGCTCCCAGGCAGAGACTTGTAACTGCCCCTCCTCCTCTCCTTCTTATTCCAGGTCCAGCTCTGAACTGAATGCTGGGGTGGGGGTGGGCATTCCCTGTGGCCTGGCAAGAAGCCAGGTCTTGGGCATCTCCATCTGTGTCCTTTGCATGGGGCCATGGGTGCTATCTTTAGTAGGTGTACCTTGGTGCCTCAGTCTCCCTTTTAGACCCTGAGCAAATATCCCATCATCCTCGGAAAACGTGATGGCTGGAAGCCAAGGGCACCGTGGCCAATGGTGCAATCTACAAAGTAGCCGAGGTCAGGAGGATGGGGCTGCAGGGCAACTCTGGACTTTGGTGCTGGTAGCTGTGTGGCCTGGGACCAGTGAGTGCATGTCTCTGAGCCCAGGTGTGCTCATGAGGAAAACAAGGCGCTGGGAGGAGCAGGTGAATGGACCGACATCCAGATGTGGGCGTGGGGCCAGGCTCACGTGGAGAGCTGGGTAGAGGTCTCCTCTCCTGACAATTATGCACCCCAGGGCTGCCAGAAGAGGAACCCCAGCCCCTAGGTTCGAACTTGACCTGTGTGTCCTCAGCTACCGTCTATTCTCTTCCCTCTCAGTGTGGTCACTGAGACTTCCAGGTGGAACGAGGACCGCCCCCTGGGGCCGGTGCTGTGTGACCCTGGGGAAGTTGCTCTGCCTCTCTGAGCTTCCTCGTCTACCCAGTCAGGCTGAGACCACACACGTCCTACTTCCAGAGCCGAACTCACAAATCTCTAAAGAGGCAGCTATCCAGAGGGTGTTCTGCGGCTCACCAAGCGGCCTGCGACGGGGAGGGGCTGTCAGAGCACAGCGCGGCTGACCCGCAGGTCCAGATGGAGGCTGGACCGCGGACCTTGGCCTCTTTAAAACCCTCCTTCAGGGCACCAAGCTGAGCAACCTGGATATTCTCCGGCAGGCAGCATTTTAAAGTGATCGCTCCCAGCGCGGAAGGAGGCAGAAGTCCCTTGAGCCCCTGCCCCCCTTGCTCAAGCCCCCTCCCATGCTGCCGCCGCCTGCAGGGGCCACCTGCCACCAAGGGTGCCGGGAGAGACTGAGTACACGCCACCTCCCCCCAGCCCCAAACAACAGGTACGTCCTATGCGCAAAATGCAAGAGACTGAGCCAGAGCTGGGATCTGTTTGCAAGAGGAAGGCAGGAAAAACGAGGGCAAGAGAACAGAGAGCCGGGGGCCGGGAAGCAGTGAGGGTCATGGCCGCTGCGGAGTGGGCTCTGGACTGGGGGCTCCAGGCTGGTGGGCCTCCTAGCTGGCCCGGGCTGGCCGCTGTTCACCCGACAACCAGGGTGCCTGTGCTGACACAGCCCCAGCCACAGGCTGCATGGAGAGATGATGTGGAGGGTGAGGTTTTTTCCAGGCAGCCGTGGGCTCCAAGGGGCTCAGCTGCTCCCAGCTGCCAGTCCTGGGGGTGGCCTCAGATGACACAATATTCTGCCTTTGGCCTCCCATTCCCGACTTGGGACACTGATTCTCACTGGGTCCTTATGTGGCAATGCGGCCACATAAGGTTGCTATGGTGACTGGGGCGGGAGGATGCCCCTGGTGTCACAGTGGGAGAGGGGTGGCATCAGAGGTGGGACCAAGGACCAAGGGGCCAGGCGGCCACATGACCTTTGTACCTCCACAGAGAGAGCAAGCTCCACTTCCCGGCTCGAGATCCTCTGCCTGTCTCACGTAGAAACGTGGCTCCAAAATGTACTGTTTGCCACGCACGCACTTGCCGAACCTGCAGTACCGGGCCAAGCCAGGGAAGGCTGATGGGCCTACTGCTTTCTCAGGAGCCGCTCACCACTCAGGAACTCGCGTCACCAAGGCGACGCTGCTGGTGGCATTTGCGTTGCCAAAACAACACACCTGTGCGTGGCTGCAGCTGACGCGTGGTGTGCGCAGTGAGCCTACGTTAACGTGCCGACGTCCGACCCTTCGTGGGGGGCCTGTCCGGGCACTCATGCACCCACCCACGCACCCACTGGATCTCACCCTATGCTCTGACTCCCGGATGTCACCCTTAGGGCGTTAGACTGAACACACAATAGCGAGTGCGGGTAGCTTATAAGATGTGCTTCCAAAAGTTTGGGGAATATCAAATTAAAAGGTAAGCTTATTTTGGTGCAAAATCTTCTTAAAATCCATGCATTGGCTGGCGCCGTGGCTTAACAGGCTAATCCTCCGCCTTGCGGCACCGGCACACTGGGTTCTAGTCCTGGTTGGGGCGCCGGATTCTATCCCGGTTGCCCCTCTTCCAGGCCAGCTCTCTACTATGGCCTGGGAAGGCAGTGGAGGATGGCCCAAGTGCTTGGGCCCTGCACCCCATGGGAGACCAGGAGAAGCACCTGGCTCCTGGCTTCGGATCAGCGAGATGTGCCGGCCGCAGTGGCCATTGGAGGGTGAACCAACGGCAAAAGGAAGACCTTTCTCTCTGTCTCTTCTCTCTCACTGTCCACTCTGCCTGCCAAAAAAAAAAAAAAAAAAAAAAAAAAAAAAAGAAATCCATGCATCAATTTCCCATCATTCCTGTTTCTATGACCTTTTTTCAAGACTGTTGTGGGCATGGATTTCAAATCTTTCTTTCTTTCTTTAAAGATTTATTTACATATTTGAAAGGCAGACTGTTAGAGAGATAAAGAGAAAGACAGAGAGGCAGAGGGCAGGGAAAGGAGGAGAGAGAAAGAGAGGGAGAAGGAGGGGGAGAGAGAGAGAAAAAGAGAGAAAAATCTTTCCTCTGCTGGTTCTCTCCCCAAATGGCTACAACAGCCGGGGCTGGGCCAGGCTAAAGCCCGGAGCCTGGAACTCCATCTGGGTCTCGTACATGGATGGCAGGGGCCCAAGGACTTGGGTCATCTGCTGCTGTCTTCTCAAGTGCATTAGCAGGGAGCTGGATTGGAAGTGGAGCAGCCGGGACTTGAACCCGTGCTCATGTGAGAAGCCGGTGTCACAGGCAGTAGCTTAATTGACTGGATCACGACACTGATCCCTTCAAACCTTTTTGCACCCAAATAAACTTATCTTTTAATTAAGTTTTCCATGAACATTTTAAGGTACCCTAGTATTATCCATGAATCAGCTCGCAGTTAGTAAAACGGGCTCTTAAAACATTGTAAAAATAGTTATTTTTAAATTTGAAAGCAGAGAGAAAGGGACAGTCAGAAAGAAGTTTTCCATCCTCTGGTTCATTCCTTGAATGTGTGCAACAGCTGGGACTGGGCCAGGCTTCAGCTGGAGCCAAAGCTCCGTCCAGGTCTCCCATGTGGGTGGCAGGGGCCCAAGGACTTGAGTCACAGCCTGCTGCCTCCCGGGGAGCTGGATCAGAAGTGGAGCTGCGATTGGACCCCAAGCACTCTGATAAGAGATGTGGACATCCCAAGAGGCATATTAACTGCTGTGCCAAATGCCTGGCCCTTTAAAAATATTTCTTATGGGGCTGGTGCTGGGACACAGAGAGTGAAGCTACTGGCTGCAATGCTGGCATCCCATATGGGCGCTGGTTCGAGTCTTGGCTGCTCCACTTCTGATCCAGCTCTCTGCTAAGGCCTGGGAAAGTAGCAGAAGATGGCCCAAGTGCTCAGGTCCCTGCACCCATGTGGGAGACCTGGAAGAAGCTCCAGGCTCCTGGCTTCTGTCTGGCCCTACCCTGGCTGTTGCAGCCATTTGGGGAGTGAACCAGTGGGTGGAAGATCTCTCTCTGTCTCTCCTTCTCTCTAACACCACCTTTCAAATAAATAAATAAACCTTAAAAAATCATGTCTTAGAAAACGAGGTGAGGCACTGCATCTGATAGGGATGCAAGATACAAAGCCGGGGTGCATGTGCTGTTAGGAAACACTCAGCCTTAGAACTGCTGGCTCAGTGGGCTCCCTAGCGCCCTAACCTTGCCGTGGGCCACTCTCTCCCAAACCCCATCTGCAGTTCCTGCTGCTTAGGGTCAAGCAGCCTCACTGTGTGAGGTTGAGATGGGTGGCAGTGATGGATGAAGCATTCCTGACATAGGTTCCTGAGCTGGAAAAACAGGTCTGTCGGGGCAGGAGCCCACAGAGCAGCTCGGCCCTCCTCCTTGTAGAAACAAAGGCAGGAGATGGCTTCCCTGGGATGGAGATTGAAGACTGCCCCCCCCGCCCCAACACACACCAAGGGCGCCCATTGAAGTCTTCACACCCACAGTCAAATCCAAGTCCAAGCCTAAGCCTGATGTTCTCTACAGAGCCTGTTTGTTGGGAACAAGGTCAAAGTAGCTCCTTGGAGAGTGTGTGTGTGTGTGTATGTATGTGTATATGTGCATATAAATATGTGAGCACACATGTGGATGTATACATGTACGCGCACACGTGTATTGCATACATATATGTGTATATGTATGCTTCCGTATGTATATGTATATTGCATGTGCATGGTGTGCGTACATATACGTATGGATGTGTATGTCTATGCATGTGTACTTATGTGTAAGTATGCATGTGTATGTGTGTATATGTGCATGTGTGTATGCATATGGGCATGTATGTACATGTATATATGCACCTATGGATGTGTATATGTATGTGTGAACTACATGTACACCCATGTATGTGTATATGTGTATGTATGTATACGTGTATGGATGCATGTGTATGTGTGTGCATGCATGTGGATATGTGTGTACATGTATGTATGTACCTATGGATGTGTATATGTATGTGTGAACTGCATGTACACCCATGCATGTGTATGTATATATATGTCTATGTATGTATACGTGTATGTATATGTGTATGTATGTATATGTGTATGTATGTATATGTGTATGAATGTATACGTGTATGGATGCATCTGTATGTGTGTGCATGCATATGGGTATGTATGTATGTGTATCTGTATGTATGTACATGCATATATACATGTATATGCACATGTATGTACACACATGCATATGTATATGTGTATATGTGTATGTACATGTATGCCTGTGTGTGTGTGTGTGAGCCTGCAACAGGGGATCTCTGGGGACTGCGTATCCTCCCCTGTGGTTCAGACTCCTGGGGGCTCTGCTCTGACTGCCCGTGTCTCCTGCTGCCCGGCTGAGAACCACAGTCAAGGGCAGGGGCGAGTGGCGGCCATTCAGGCCAGTGGCCCCTGGGCAGGGTCTCTGCCAAGGATGAGTGAGTCAGGGTCCCTGCTCAGTGTCCTCGCTGCTCTCTGGGAGAGGTGCTAAGAGGGACAGGGAGGGTCATTAGGGGCCGGGGGCAGAGGTCGTGGCCAGGGTAGACGGGCACTTGCTCATGCATCCTGCTCAGCGAGGCCAATGCTCTTATCCCAGACACACCACTGCTTCTCAGCTGAGACTGGGACCCAGGAGGTGGTCACAGCCTGAATGTGCGGCTTGTCCTGGATGCGACCCTGCAGGGACCCTGGGCTGGGGCAGCTCCTTGTGGTGGAGGAGCTGAGTGCTGGCCTGGGAGGTCTCTTGCTTGTTGGAGGCAGTTGTGGGCACACCAGACCTCTAGTCTCCGGCAGCCAGGAGGACCCTGGGGAGTGACCCGGTGGCCAGCTCTGGAAATGGACCCCCAGGGCAGCAGAGGTCCGCAAGCACCTGTTCCAGCCAGAGGGTCGGCCCTGGCCTGTTTCTGGGGCCAAGACTGCATGTGCCTTCTCCCGGAGCTGAGACCACAGGAAGGGGGACTGCAAGCCGTGTCCGGGGGAGTCACAGAGGGAGGAGTGGCAGGCAGGGACCCCGTTCTCCTCGCTGGGGCCTCTGATGGGGCCGCCAGTGTCCTGCAGAGGGGATCCAGGGCCTCGCTGGAACGGGCTACATTTCTGAGCCGAGGCTCAGGGGTCAGGAAAACCCCAGGCGGTGGCCATGGTGGGCTGAGGCTGCCACGGCCCGGGGAGCCCCGCGCGGCGGTCCTGAGGCTGCCCCGTCAGGGAGGGAGCCCAGATCCCACATCGCCCCTCATACACGTCAGGCAAACGCCTACCACTGCTCCTTCCCTCCAGGACCTCAAATGCTGTTTTCCCAATGAGAACGGCCCTGGCCACCCTGCCTCCTCTCCTTCATGACCTTAGCGCGTCGCTGACCTAAGTGTGACTTTAACTATTTCTCTCCGTGGGCCATCTCCCCCGCAATACTAAGATGCCCCCAGGTCAGGGGATGTACCTTCCCACTCACTGAGCCACCACCAGAGCCAACCACGGTGCCTGGCACACAGTAGGTCCTCAGTGCACACTCAGTAAATGCCTGGACGCCAGGACTCAGCTCCTGCAACCCAGGTCCCCAGGGGCTTCCTGGGGCTCTCTAAATGCTCCCAGGCCTCTTAGGAGTTAGGGGGTGGTGGTTGGGACACCATGGTGGCCTGGATTCCGTGTGGCCCAGCCCCAACCTCCCTCTGGGCACCCTCGCCCCGCCCTGCCCTGGCAGCATAGGGCCTGTAGGGTCCACGCCAGGCCTCTGACGGGAGTGGAAGGCGGAGAGGGACTCCTCTCTCCTCTCATCCCTCTCCTGACCCAGAATCCTCCAACCACCTGGCCCAGACATCAAATCCTCCCTGGGGAGGAGCTGGCACCACCCATGGAGAACTGGAAAACTCCAATCTGGCAGACACAGAGGGGCTGGTCCCCGGCTCTTTAAGCGTAGCCTCAGCTCCTGCGTAATCTGAGTGAGATCACTGAGCTTGGGAGTCCGTGCCTGTCCCACACTCTGATTGTCTCCCCTGTGCTCGACTGTCTGTCTTGGAGACAAAGCCGGTTTAGGCGGAGGGTGGCCCAGGGCTTTGGCACTGAGCACCGGTGCCTCTCCCTTGCCAGGCAGTCCCAGGAAGAAACCCTCCTCCCTAAGCCTCAGTCTTTGAAGAGGTAAAATGTGGATCTCTCTCTCTCTCTCTCTCTCTCTCTCTCTCTCTCTCACACACACACACACACACACACACACACACACACACACACACACCCACCTTGTAGGGCTCTTACAAGATTCTCCCTGTCTGGGGATAAAGACAGGAAGGCACCACGTCCACCAGCAAGATTCGTAATGAGCTATGGGTTCCACAGCAAGAGACGCATCATTGAAGTTGTGCCCGTTCACCTGTTGTCACTGCGAGTTTGGGGGCAAGGTCAAGGGTGGCCAAATGCATGCACATGATCTGAGCGGCTCTGGGCTGTGAGGCTGAGACTCGCATGTGCACACACACATGCACACACACACACCTGGGCAGCTCACCTGTCCACCTGGACTCCTGTGTCTCTCGTCTCCACCTTGGCAGGGCCCCCTCCGTCGACTGCCTTGCTCCCACCGGCGAGGAGGGTCAGCACGGGCTCGATCTCCTTCAGGAGCTCATTTTTATCCCCACTGCCTTGCAGGCCTGCCCGGCCACTTTTCTTGGCAGGGTCCTGGCTTGACGTTCTGGGGGCCAGGCCATTGGCGCGGGAGGGTGAGCCGGCTTCCTGCCCATGACCTTGGGCGGGCTGAGGCCAGCTGCCAGGCCCCGTGGCCCCGTCCACTGGCCGTGGCTGCTCTTTGCCGGCTGACGGCGGCTGGTGGGATAGATCGACGGCTTTGGTGGGGGCACCCAGGGGCTGGGTTACCCGGATGGTCTTGGGGGTGCCGTCTCCGGTGAAGGTGGTCTCCAGGTGCGTGGTGAAGCCCTCGGGGCCCCTCAGGATGAGGACGACGTGGGTCTCCGAGGCAACACCCCGGAGCACTTCCAGGGCACTGTCGTAGCTCAGGTCCACCAAGGGCCTGCCGTTCACGGCAAGAATGATGTCGCCGGCCTGGATGAGGCCGCTCTGCTCGGCGGCGCCGCCTCGAATCAGGTCGGAGATGATCACGGGGGGCTTGCTGATGCGCTCCTTCACCAGGAACCCCAGGCCCCCCACCTTGCGCTTGAACAGACGGACCGAGATGACATTGGGCTGGATTTGCTGAACGCCAAACACGTGCTCCTCCATGGCGCCCGGCGGGAGACCTCAACGCCTACGAAGCCGGGAAGACTTTACCAGGAGGTGCTAGGCTCCAGGCTTCGCCGAGGGAAGGGGCCGGGGAGCCGGGGCCGCCGAGCGCTCTCAGTCTTCTCCGGCTCTGACGTCAACCCGGCGTCACCCAGTCACGGCCGCCCGGCTGCCGGTGGCATGATTTCATGCGTCTGCCGCCTCCCTTGTTCTCCAAGGAAGCAATGGCTGACCAGGCAGACGTCGGGAGAGGTGGCGGGGGAACGTGTCCCTGATCAACGGGTCAGACAGGCTGAGGGGGAGAAGCGTCTGGCGGAGGGGTCGAGGGGGACATGTGGCAGATGTAGACTACTCCCTGGGCATCGTGGTCCCCCGTCCGTGAGGTGCACAGCCGATCTGGGGCTCCCGGAGCTGAGGAGAGGGAGGGCGTAAAAAGAGGAAGAAAAACAAGACACTGACGTGGAGTACACGGTACCACTCTCAAAGCTAAGATGGAAACGGTAGCCAGCAGACAGGCCCCGGCTGCAAGCCACCAACCTCAAAACCAAATCCCTTCTCTCACAGGGGACGCCTTTCCCAAGTTCATCCCTGTGATCGAGACCCCCAGAGACCAAAGATCCTCCTGGGGACACCAGGGACAGTGCCAGAAACCAAGTGACAAAAACCCCGAGACCTCTCCCGTCTCCTTCCAGGCGTCGGCACACCCACCTGTCACTCAGCCCTCAGCTCTACGTTTTGCAAACAGGTTCTGTGCGCCACGTGGGAGCTCAGCTGGCACAGAGCTTGGGGCTTCCCATTCCAGACCCCCTGGCCCCCCAAAACCTGCCCAACAAACCCACCCTCCGGGGACCTGCAGACGATGGGTGCCACATGACCTTCGTAAGCCGTTTTGTATTTATCAGCTGACTCCAAGTTCAGAGAGAGAGACTTGACGCTGACAGACATTGTACATCCCAGAGATGGGTCCACATGTTGAAACCTTGCTGGAGAAATACCAGCAACAGCTGACCTTGAGCCCTCAGGACCAGCCCAGGTGCATAGTAGGTGCTCAATGAATATTTATGCATTCAGGAAACTCCCAAAGACAAAACAGGGCAGACACTTGCAAAGCATTGATGCTCTTCATGTGTATTTTTCTCCTCCTTTGCCCCCAACAATACAGGCCCCCCCCCCCCCCCCCGCCAGCAGTGGAAGAGCCAGAAGCTTGGGGAAGGTTTGGTCACTTGTCCAGGGTCTCATAGAGAATGACAGAGATGAGATTTGAACTTGCACCTGAGCTTATCAAATTGTGCTCTAGTTATTCTAAGTGTCTATTCTAGTTTTCTTTTTAAATCTCAATTCCCAGCTTTGCTCCCCCAGAAAGGCTGGAAATTTCCAACTTACTTGTTGGGGTACCCAAGGCCAACAGGGGCCCAGGTGGAGATGCTGGGGCTCAGGTGAAGTGTGTGTGTGTACCATGTAGCAGGTGCGCAGGGGTGGGGTAAGTGTGTCGGATGTGTCTGGGCTGGGGCCAGGCAACAGTGGGTGTGAGGGGCTGGAGGCCTCCACCAGCTGCCCTGTCCCCTCCCCTCCCCTCGTCCCCTCCTCTCCCACCCCGACCCCTCTCCAGCCCAGCAGCCTTCCCACCAGCATCCTCTCCACACTTCAGCACAAGGAGGGAGCCCCATCTGCCACCACGAACAGAATGACACTCTCTCGCTTCCCTCTTAGCCACTTCCCAGGGTCACCCAGGGGCTGAGATGCCCGCAAGTTGGGGGCAGAGGCCTCCCCACCCTCCCCAGGCGGAGGTGCCACCCTGGGGAGCAGGGTGAGGAGTGTTTTTGCAGCTTGCATTACGTAATCCCCCAGTCAGCCCCTCCGTGTGGGTGGGGGATAACGAATGCCCGGGCCCAGCCCAGGCTGCGTCCTCCGGCTGTCACGGTGTGTGTGTTTCCCTCCGTATGTTCAGGTGTCGCCGGGGCGCTGTGTCATTTCTCTGCTGTGTGTGGCCGTGTGCCGAGTGGCTCTCAGCAGCTAGCCGCCGGGGTCCTGGCAGGCAGGGAAGTCCCCACAGGACGCCACGGCCACCTCCCTGGCGAGGGCTGGTCCGCCCTTTCCTGGCTTCCTTGTTTTTTGTTTTTGTTTTTTTCTCTTTTAAGATTTATTTATGTATTTGAAAGTCAGAGTTACAGAGAGAGGGAGAGACAGAGAGAGAAGTCTTCCATCTGCTGGTTCACTCCCCAGATGGCCGCAATGGCTGGGGCTGGGCTGGGCTGAAGCCAGAAGCCGGGAGCTTCATCTGGGTCTCCCATGTGGGTGACAGGGACCCAAGCACTTGGGCCATCTTCTGCTGCTTTCCTAGGTGCATTAGCAGGGTGCTTGATCGGAAGTGCAGCAGCTGGGACTTGAACCGGCGTCCATACGGATGCCGGCACTGCAGGCAGTCGCTTCATCGGCTGCGCCCCAGCACTGGCCCTTTACTGGCTTCCTTACTTCCTCCCAACCCCATCTGTTCCAGGTACCAGGTGCAGGTAGGGCTCTGACCCCCAGGACTCCCTTAGGCCCCCAGTGTGGCCCCGGCCTCTGTCCTTCAATAGAAGAAAGGACTGGAAGGTGAGCTCCCAGGGAGGCAAGCCCCCCCACCCCCACCCCACCCCAGCTCACTCCTCCCTGGTGCCAGCTCTGGTCAGACTGGAGTACAGAGGCCGGACTTGGCCTCTGGGTGTACTTGGCCGGAGAACAAAGCAAACAGAAAGAAAGCAATCCGCACCACCGCCCGCCCCTCCCAGCGTTTCTGGGGCCATTCTCAGCTTGTCCTTTCTTTCCCCTTTGGCTTCAAGAATCAGGGAGGGCCCTCTTGGCTGGAGCTTGCGAACACGGGGGACTGGTTCCTTCTCACATATTGGCCTTAGACAGGAAACCTAATGTTTGGAAGGAACTGGAAAGAGGCTGGGTTGGGGAGAGGCAGGGGAATTTGCTCTCTGAGAGACAGAGACAGACACACAGTCTCCCCTTACCCCCCCCCCCAACTAACAATCCCATAACACTTTTTCTTTTCCTCCAAAAATCTCATGCTCACCTCATGTTATATATTTTTCCACCCTCATCAAGGTCAAGTTCAATTCTCAGGTTCATTCGGCAGAGAAATACGGAGCCCTATTGGTGCTAGTTTGCAGGTGCCCAGCTTCTGTGAGCGTCCTCAGGCCCCCCAGTGCCACAGGGACGCCGTGTAAGGTGTCTCCTGGCTTTGCAGTGTGTTTTCAGGTGGGGTCTGTTTCCCCTGACCCTCAGTTTCCTTATCTGTCAAACGGGGTCATTAGTAACAACGAGGGGAGATCTGGTGAAACAGAGGGTGCAGGAAACCCGGTGACACCACAGAGCAGAGGCTCATGACGTGGTTCCCTGGGGTGGTTATGTGATATTTAATGATGTGGGCTTCCTAGTCTACCACCGTCCTGCCCAAGCCCCCTGCTCCCCACCTTGAAGTTGCACCAAGCACTCTCGGGCTGCTCACGGCTGAGGGGGGGGGGCACCACCTTCAGGGCGTTGGAATTGGGCAGACCACCCAGCCTCTGCCCTTTGCCGCTGGGTTTTAAACACATCACATAATGCACACCTGAGCACACACCATGGGAACAACACTTAGGCGGAAGATACTTTTTCAGATTTTGCCTTCTGAAGACACCAGAAAAATGAGGAGAAATTGCCACTAGCTTGCCCCCTTTTTAGGTGGATCATTGGAAATGGGTGCGCTGGGGAGAGGATGGGGAGAGAGCAAATCCACCCATAAGCACACGGAGAGAGAGGTTGCAAGAGGATGTCGGCTGAGCCGGTAGTGCAGTATCCGAAATCCTGCCTCCCGAGCGGCCGCTGAGACCTAACTCATCTGCGTCACAAACGTGTCACTCAAAGCAGGGACGAAGGTGTACTTACAGACAGGGAGTGAGCACCCAGGTATGCTATTAGGGGCAAGTTCTACGTGGGTAAATGCATAAATAACTACAGAGATTATTCTGGAAGGAATGGACATCAACAATTGCATCTTGCGAGGAATATTGGAAGTCAGAAGTAGGAGGGAGGTGCACCTTGCACCAAATAACATTTTTCCTATTTGAGCATCACGTACATTATTTTATCCCAAGCCTACTACGTGTAAACAGACAATACGAAAGCAACAGGGCCCAGTCTGAGGACCTGTGGTTGTTTCAGGTCGTTACGACCTGTGGGTCGTAAACCCACAGCATCTCTAGCCCTGCTTCCACTCCCCCTCCAAGCTCATTTAAAAATCGATCCTAGGTTCTCTGAGTCTTAAAAAACAACAAAATACTTCCCACCCCCCAGACAAACAAAAGACTGAAAGTGTGCATCCAACTGTGCTCTTTAGAAACAAGCAACTTCCTTGCACGCCCTGAACTGCTAATTTGCAGTCTTTCCCCAGAGACATCACCACCCAGGATTGGAGCTCACATGCTTTCTCCCACGCGGGCAAGTCACAGCTGAAAACCAGCCAGCTCCCAGCAAGCCAGGGTGAGCTGGCATTCGGTGCCTTGGGGGTCCCAAGCATGGGTGCATCCTGCCCAGCTGAGTCTCCCCAGACAGGGAACCATCCCCCCACCACCCTCACTCCAGTGTCACGGCCCCTGTTGACCCAAGATGACTTTGATCTTCCCAGATGTAACACCCACATCTGAGAGGCAGGCATGGGCTCAGCTTAGAGTTGGCCAACCACTGGTGGCAACCTGACAGCGCACCTTGTCGTGGAAGGTTTGAGAATCCTGCACTCTCTTAGCTTACTGCTTCCTACAACCTTTTGGATGACCAAATTAAAAAAACACATACCTTTGGGGTGGGTGCTAAATTTGAGGACTTTCTCCTGTAGGTCAAATGCAATAAATATCCTTAAACACACACACACACACAGTGACGCCTTGTAGGGTCGTTCAGAGTATGGAGAGATTGGGAAAATCTAAGTACTCATGAACACAGGACTATTAAATTAGTAATAGCATATCCACACAATGGAATTCTGGAAAGGAATTCAATAAAGGGGGGTGAGCCAGGGTGGGCATTTTGGTGGAGCACTTAAGACACTGCTTGGGGCAGAGCCTGCGTTCCATATCGGAGTGCCAGTGCCTGGGTTCAAGTCCTGGCTCTGCTTCGGAGTCCAGCTTCCTGCTAACGGGCACCGTGGGAGGCAGCAGGTGATGGCTCAAATACTGGAGTCAAGGCCACCCACGTGGGAGGCCCGGATGGAGTTCTCCGCTCCTGGCTTTGGCCTGGCCCACCTCCCACTACTGCGGTTATATGAAGATAAACCAGCCGATGAATGATCTCTGACTGCTATTCAAATAAATTAAATAAACTTAACTACTAAATATAAATCAAGAAGAGAGAATGAGATCTAAAGCGGCCAATCGCCAAGACGACATTGTCAGATTTAAAAAGTAATGTGGAGAATGCTGATAAAGAAACATAGGTGTACGTTCACCCATTTCCACAGAAAAGCTTGGAGATGCAGCAACGTGTCCTAGGAAATATCCAGTACGTGGGTACCCGTGGCTGCTTCTGCAAAAGGGGCCTGGGATTACATGTGAAGGGAAGCTTACTTGTTATTGCACACTCTTTTGTATTGTTTGGCTGCTTTCAAAATCGTGTTTTCCACTTTAAAACAGAGCAAGGTCTTTAAAGATGGACCACCGCTGCTTCTCTGCTTGGCTTTGTGACAATACGCCAGTCCCTTAACCTCTCTAAGTCACAGTTTCTGCACCTGAAACACGGGGGCGAGACGAGCATCTCTTTAGGGTGTCTGTGAAGAGGGAATGAGACAATAGCCAATGTCTTCCGGGTTCTTACTGCACTATAGACTACGGTACGTGTCCACTGAAGAGGTCCTTCTACTTCCACTGTTACCATCATCACACAAGCACTCATTTTTCTGTTGAGCATGTGGTATCTAATGGACATAGGTTGCCTTAAGCACTTTGTGCCAAAAGACCAGTTAAAAGCTGTGGGCACCTGGGTTGATCCTGATTCCCAGTATGACGGGTGCTTGTCATCAGCTCTCCCTTCTCATGCCAACAGGGCAGGGTCTGGTGTCCCTGGAACCGGAGAGACAGATGCAGGAAGAAAAAGTGAGGTCATGGAACCTAGCAGTGAGTCAGCACCACCAAGGTGGGGGTGGGATGTGGTTGGCCCAGCTCATCGGCAGCGAGACATCTGGGGGAAGCATAGAGCCTCCATTCTCTCTGTTTTTCAGAGCTTGTGTCCATGAACTAATTCAGATGAATGTAGCCAATTATATCCAACACGTGGACAGCTAAACCCAGGTTTCAGGGCTAAGGGTCTTAAAGTCCTTCCATTGACCTGGCAGTGACACAAAAGTCCCCACGGATGCACCTCTGCCTCCACTCTTGCCGGACACACCTCACTGATGTCAGCGCTATGAAGCCGTCAAAGCTGTGAATCTGGGGCCAAAAAGACATGAGTGTGACCCAGCTCTCCCACCTGTTAGCCCCAGATTCCTCATCTGTAACACGGAAGGGTGATAAGGCAAATACATGGGACAGCGAAATGCATTGAAGTTACAATCTGGGACGGAGGAGGGTGGGGGGAAAGATGTCAGCGGCAAGTGCAGTTAGGACAAAGGTGGGATTACGGGGTGTTCGTGAGCGTGTGTACAGGAAACGTAGCAGACTGAGGACTGGTAAGCGGGGAAGGCTTTGGAGGAAGTCAGGAGAAAAAGGCAGATGCTGGGGGTAAGAGACGGAGGAGAGGCCAGGACGGGGGATGGCACGGAGGTTGGGGACGAAGAGGCACTGGACAAAGCCCTCTGGGGCAGAAGAAAGCCCCCCTCCTGCTATAAAGCTGCAGAGATTCTCACGCACGTCTCTCGAGAGACAAGGTCAGGATTCTGGACTTGATTCTCCGAGCCACAGTATGGACTGCAGGATGTCGAGACGAGACGTGCCATGGTCAGATTTCGATTTTATGAAATCACTCCGGCTGCTGCAGGATGAGAAATGGGTGAGAAAGCAAGACTGGCCTTGGCCTTGGGAAGCCCAATCAGGAGGCTGCCCTAGGCCAGAGATGCGAGGTGATGGTGGTTAGCATTAGGGTATTAAAAGGGAGGAAAGGGGGCCGGCGCCATGGCTCAACAGGCTAATCCTCCGCCTTGCGGCGCCGGCACACCGGGTTCTAGTCCTGGTCAGGGCTCCGGATTCTGTCCTGGTTGCCCCTCTTCCAGGCCAGCTCTCTGCTGTGGCCAGGGAGTGCAGTGGAGGATGGCCCAAGTGCTTGGGCCCTGCACCCCATGGGAGACCAGGAGAAGCACCTGGCTCCTGCCATCAGATCAGTGCGGTGCGCCGGCTGCGGCGGCCATTGGAGGGTGAACCAATGGCAAAGGAAGACCTTTCTCTCTGTCTCTCTCTCTCACTGTCCACTCTGCCTGTCAAAAATAAAAAAAAAAAAATAAATAAAATAATAAAAAAAATAAAAAAGGGAGGAAAGGAGTAAGTGGGTGGATTGAGTCAATGATGTGTGGTGGGTGACTGGGTGTAGGGGTGAGGGAGGACCTCCTGGAACCTGCCTTGCACAGGTAGACAGGGGTATAAAGTCATTTTCTGAGAGAAGGGACACTAGAGGGCAAGGAAAAAATGGAGTGAAATAAAGAATGAATGAAACACTTCATAGAACCACCCTCCCTGAATATTAATACATAATTTCACTATGGTCAAGGATATTCTAAGAGTCAACACTTTCCGATACCATCACTTGCATAATTCTGGGAACTCGGGGGATTTCAGGAAATACACTTAATTTAATTCATTCTTCAGCTTTGCCACTGGCTGGCTATTTGATCTTGGGCAAGCAATTTAATGTTTTGACCCTCAAATTCATTTTGTGAAATTGAAATGCTAACAACAACGGGTTCCTAAGTTTTGGAGAAGATTCAGGAAGCTGGACACAGTAAAGTGCACTTTGTAAACTGTCGGCTGTAATGGTGATGTTGGTTTTTAGGAGGCATCAAGAATAGTATCCTGGGGCCGGCGCTGTGGTGTAGCAGGTAAAGCCACCGTCTGCAGCACCAGCATCCCATATGGGTGCTGGTTCGAGACCTGGTTGCTCCACTTCTGATCCAGCTCCCTGCTAATGCACCTGGGAAAGCAGTGGAAGATGGCCCAAGTCCTTGGGCCCCTGCACCCACATGGGAGACCTGGAAGAAGCTCCTGGCTCCTGGCTTTGGATCAGCACAGTTCTGGCTGTTGCAGCTATCTGGGGAGTGAACCAACAGATGGAAGACCTCTCTCTCTCTCTCTCTCTCTCTCTCTCTCTTTCTCTCCTTCTCTCTGCCTCTGCCTCTGCATTTCTGTAACTTTGTCTTTCAGGTAAATAAATAAATCTTTAAAAAATAGCATCTTCTGAATTTCAGCTCAGAGTTGACTGGAGACTCAGCCATGGTTCTCCTTTCAGACCTAGCATCTTTGGGTGCTCCCTGGTGTAGATAAACTGGATCAAGAGGACAGTAAAATGTATCTCATGAAAGGAAAAAGAAGCAAGAATGGTTATTTTTAAGGGAACAGTGACAACATCTACTTAAAAGTTGATGCTTAATAAATCACATCCTCCACGTAGGCCTGGATCAGTTATAAATGAATTTCAGGAAAGACAGAACACAATCAATAAAAAACACAAACCATTATGGCAGAAATAATTCCACATGTCAGACATATCAGTAATAACAATAAATGTAATCAAGTCAAATTTGAGTAAAAGATTAAGACTCTTAGATGAGCTAATGTGCATCTATAGTTCCCCTACGATGGAGACAAGAACCAAGGACAAGAGGAAAACCAGTTCACCGAGGCAGGCCTTGCCTGGTGCACATCTTGCCTGGCACACTTGACTGTGGCCATCAATGGTATGGTTTAACTTGAATGATAGAACTGATTTCTTAGAATACATTAGCACCTACCTAACACACAATAAATATCTGAGTAAATGATCAGCTAGTCACAGGATTATCTTCAACTGAATGATAATCAGGTTGGAGTTATAAAATTAGCTTTGTAAATAATCAGTTTCATATGTTCAACTTAATGTTTTGAATATTTTTATACACAATCTATTGAATTATCTCATCCCATGTTTACAACACCATATAAAGGATATGACACTATCATCCCCATTTTATAGATGTCAGAAGTGAGGCTCAATAACATTCACTGAATCCTAGATTCTACAGCTAGTGTCAGCAGGGGTGGGGCATTCAACCCAAGTTTGCCTGAATGCAGTCTTCTCTTTCATCACTTTCTAAGTAATGCTACATATTTTAAAGCAATTGGCCTGATCAATAACTATGTGATAGCAATTGGTAAAATGCAAGGAATTCTAAGGATAGTCTATCCCAATGGATTTTCTAGTGTATTCCTAATATGGCGTTACTTGATGCCCCATAGGTCTTAGGGATCCTTGAAAATTCTGGGAATTTGTGCATAACTTTTGTGACTGTGCAAATGTGCACTTCTCATTAATATAATTTTCCAAGCACTTCCTGATCCAATAAATGAAAGGGTCTTAGTCACTGGATTAATCATCCATTCAGTAGATAAGGAGGCTGAGGGTCACAGCTGGAGTGTGTGTGGGAGCTGCCTCAGGTTCTTAGAATCAGAGTCAACTCAAGTTTCTCAAACTCAGGATACACGCTCATTTTCCTTGCCTCCCCATGAAATTAGGAAATTTGCTGGGAGTCCTATATTTGACAGTGATAGCAATGTCAGAAAGTGAGCTGCAGGCTTCATAGGAAATACGGCTTCTATCTAGTTCTATTATTTCTTAAAAATCCAAAGTCACTCCAGCGGTCAAATATCACCTCACTTCCCTTCCTGGTGAACCACCTCCAAATACTACCTGTCTCCCCAGGGTGGAGAGCAGGACCTCTAACGACACCATATCAGGTGGGGAGAAGGGGAGAGGCTGCGTCCAGTCACTTGTCAAGGCACATGTTTAAATGATCAGCTTGTTACCTAGGATGAAAAGCTGTGGTCAACGGCAGTAACCTTGGGAGACTGGTTCCAGGAACCTCATGGACGCCAGCACCTGTGAATGCTCAAGTCTCTTCTACAAATGCATGGTATCTGCCCATAACCTATACATATTCCCCTTTTACTTTAACCCATTCATAGATGCCTTGCAAATGGTGACAGCTGTTATACTGTTCAGTTTAGGGGGTAGTAAGAAAAAAGTCTTTTTCATGTTAATACGGGTACAATTTTTTTTTCCAAATATTTTCAATCCACAGTTGGTTGAATCCACAGATACAGATCCCATGGACATGGAGGGCCAACTATTCTTACTTCATACTGTAAAGAAACCATAGATGATAATTTAATGTTTAAGACAAAAAAATAGAATTAAAAAGGATTGTGGTATAAGAGACTTCTGGCACAATTTCTTCCTTGGAGTCACTACTCTGCTCCTGGAAGGTGGAGATCATGTTTCTCTGGCTTACAATCTAATAGGTCTTGGCACATAGTAGGTACTTGCACAAGGGTCTCATACTCAGGTGTGCAGCTGCTGAAGGAAGTAGCCCAGGTGTGAGGTGAGAGGGAGCGGAGGGGACTGCAGACATCCGGAGAGGTCCTGCCATGTCACCCAGGAAGTTGAGGCTGGCATCAGTTCACCTCCTGCCAAGCAGAGAGGCAGGCAGTGCCAGCTCATCACAACGCATGCTTCACAAGCTTGGTTAATAAAACTTGAATTCAGAGAAAGGAGAGTCAGAGCTGGCACTGTGGCATGGTGGGGTAAGCCTTTGCCTGCAGTGCCAGTATCCCGTATGAATGCTGGTTCGAGTCCTGGGTGCTCTGCTTCTGATCCAGCTCTCTGCTATGGCCTGGGAAAGCAGTAGAGGATGGCTCAAGTGCTTGGGCCCCTGTACCTGCGTGGGAGACCTGCAAGAAGCTCCTGGCTCCTGGCTTTGGATTGGCGCAGCTCTGGCTATTGCAAGCATTTGGGGAGTGAACCAGTGGATGGAAGACCTTTCTCTCTGTCTCTACTTCTCTCTGTAACTCTGGAACTCTGCCTCTCAAGTAAATATATATATTTAAAAGGAGAGTCAAGGGAGAGGGACCCTAACAGAGTTTGTAACATCCCCAGCATTGGGTGTGGCCTAGTGCCCTGCTACTCTGTGTGTGGTCTGTGATCAGCATTATCGGAATCACTGGGGTGATGCCGGCAATGCAGAGACCCAGGCCCCACTCCAGAACTATGGAGCAGACCCTGTATCTAAGGTCCCCAGGTGCTTCGCGTGCACACTGGCAAAACCTGCCCCAGTTTGCCTCTAAGTGTCTGGGCCATTATTTTGCAGTTGCATAAAACTTCTAAGAGAATACTTTGATCTAGTGAGGGTGATAATGTCAGGTTGAACGGTATAAAATTGCTGTTATTCAACTATTTCATGACTTACCAAAATGGCAATTTCAAATAACATTCCAATTTCAATTCCAACTATAACCTGTTCTGTACAAAAATGCTTCAAATCCGGGACGTGCCCGCTTCACCAACACTCTGGTTGGAGTCTACAGATAACCGTCCGTATGCATACAGATGTGTTCTATTTAGTTAACATAGTCTTAAAAATTGTTTTTGTGCATGGGCAACCACCATTTAAAACTGGAGACTGTGCATAAGATACAAATCTCCAGGTATCTTAGAACCGTGGAAGATGAGTGATCTGGTGCCCCCAGGCGACCCAGGAGGTTGGTGGGCTCCCCCCACGCACAAGAGCTTGCAACATCCATCCCAGGCTGCTGCTCAGCCCTGCCTGAGCACGGTGCCACACTGGAAGCGACAGTCACTCTCAATTCCACGTCTGCTTCTTTCCTCCTTAGTATGCCGCCCCAAACCCTCCTTGGAGTGACAGCTTTCTCTCCAAGAGGAGATTGTTCTTTTGATGTGCACTCAGTCCTTGTCACCAGGAATTGAGGAAGATGGTCTCAGGCCTCACACCTGTCCTTAGCGACTCCACCTTGGGGCGACACAGACCGGCTTGGTCTTATTTTCTGCCATACCTGGGTACCTGCTGCACCCCTGGAAGATACCCACCTTGGCACCTGCTTCCCTTACTGAACAGAGCTCTGCAAATTTCCCACCCTCCCCCAATGAAACCCACAGTAGAATGAGAATAACATTGCCTAGACAGTCCCTCAGCAGACATCAGAGGAGGGAAGGAAGGCTGGTGGGGGAACGTCACGATTAAGGTCATAGTTAGGGGCTGGTGCTGTGGCACAGCAGGTTAAGTCCCCTCCTGTGGTGCCGGCATCCCATTTGGGCACTGGTTTGAGTCCTCACCACTCCACTTCCAATCCAGCTCCCTGCTAATGTGTCTGGGAAAGCAATGGAAGATGGCCCAAGTGCCTGGGCCTCTGCACCTGTGTAGGAGACCCAGAAGAAGCTCCTGGCTCTTGGCTTCAAATCTGCCCCGCTCCGGCCATTGCAGCCATTTGGAGAGTGAACCAATGAATGGAAGACCTCTTCTCTGTCTCTCCTTCTCTCTGTCTGTAACTTTGCCTCTCAAATAAAAAATAAAGAAATCTTTTTAAAAGAAAGAGCATAGGTAAACACAACAATACAAGAAATCGGGGCCAGCGCCATGGCTCAATAGGCTCATTCTGCCTTGCGGTGTCAGCACACTGGGTTCTAGTCCCGGTCAGGGCACCGGATTCTGTCCCGGTTGCCCCTCTTCCAGGCCAGCTCTCTGCTATGGCCCGGGAGTGCAGTGGAGGATGGCCCAAGTGCTTGGGCCCTGCACCGCATGGGAGACCAGGAGAAGCACCTGGCTCCTGCCCTTCGGATCAGCGCGGTGTGCCGGCCGCAGTGGCCACTGGAGGGTGAACCAACAGCAAAGGAAGACCTTTCTCTCTGTCTCTCTCTCTCACTGTCCACTCTGCCCATCAAAAAAAAAAAAAAAAAGAAAGAAAAAAGAAAAAGAAATTGGCAGGAGTTTGGCTTTGTAGTTAAAACAATGGTTAAAATGTGAGCAATCCCACATCAGAGTACTTGGGTTTGATTCCTGGGTCTGGCTTCTGACTCCTGCTTCCTAATAATGCAGAGCCTGGGAGGCAGTGGCAATGGTTCAAGTAGTTGGGCGAGACCTGGATTGAGTGCTGGGCTCTTGGCTTTGGGCTGGCCCCGTCCTGGGCATTGTGGGCAATGGAGGAGTGAGCCAATGGGTGGGAGATCTCTGTGCCAAGCCTGTCCATCTGCCTCTCTCTCTCTCTGCATCTCAAACAGGCAGAAAGAGAAAAAGACGACCCCAGGCCCGAGTTCATGTGGTTTTGCACCAGGCCCGTGGCATCTCGGTGTCTGTTTCCCTTTCGGTAAAGGGAAAACGGCGGCAGCACCTGCTTTGCAGGGCTCTTGAGAGGACCGCGTGGACGAGTGTCAGCTGGCCCAAGGCGCTCCGTCCACTTCCACATCTTTGCATCACACCTGTGCCCCACCCAGGCACCTATGTGGTTAATATCTTTCCTTAAAATCGACTCATAATTTTACCTTAAATACTCACTAGATCCTCACCGTACAGACCATTACCTGTGGAATCACTTACGAATGTGCTAGCTACACTTTTCTATCCTCTATCAAAACAAATATTTAACGAGTGAGTCTTTAGAAATGGGTACCCCCTCTCTGTAATCCTGAGAAAACATGGAGGAAACTCCCAGCGAGCGACTTCGTACGAAATGAATGACCAGCAATCTTCCGAAGTGTCAATCAAGCCCAAGAGCGACCAGGCGAGACAGACAAACCGTCACAGTGCGGATGGCGCCGCGGAGGAAGAAGCGTGAATTCCTGGGACAGGGCACACGGGGGGAAAGCGGAGCAGTTCCGGGGGACAGAGGAGAGGGTCTGTGGCCGAGCTAACACAACGTCGTGTCAGGGTCCTGCTCACACTCACTGTACTGTGGTCACATGTGAGAGTCACGTCAGGGGACGCCAGACTGGGGTATTAAGAAACATGCTGTCGTTGCTTAGAACTCTCCTGTAAGTCTAAAATTACCACAAACTGAAAGTGGGCTTCCGGGGGCAGGTGTTTGGCCTAGGGGCTGGAATGCTGGTGAAGACATCCGCACCCCATATCAGGGTGCCTGGCTTTGTCTCAGCTCTACTCCCAACCCCAGCTCCCTGCTAATCACAACCGTGGAGGTAGGAGGGTCCCTGCCACTCACATGGGAGACTGGGAGACCTGGGTTGAGTTTCTGGTCCCTGTTTTGTTTTTTGTTTTTTGTTTGTTTGTTTGTTTTGTTTTTTTGTTCTGACAGGCAGAGTTAGAAAGTGAGAGGGAGAGACAGAGAGAAAGATCTTCCTTTTTCCTTTGGTTCACACCCCCCAAGTGGCCGCTATGCCTGGCCCACTGTGCCGATCCGAAGCCAGGAGCCAGGTGCTTCCCCCTGGTCTCCCATGTGGGTGCATGGCTCAAGGACCTGGGCCATCCTCCACTGCCTTCCCGGGCCACAGCAGAGAGCTGGCCTGGAAGAGGGGCAACCGGGACAGAATCTGGTGCCCCGACCGGGACTAGAACCCAGGGTGCCAGCGCCACAGGTGGAGGATTAGCCTAGTGAGCCGCGGCTCCAGCCCTGGTCCCTGGTTTTGACTTGTCCCAGCCATTGTGGACATGTGAGGAGTGAACCAGCAGGTGGAAGATCCCTCCCTCCCTCCCTCTCACCCTCCTTCCCACTGTCTCTCTCTCTCTCCCTCCCTCCCTCCCTCTCCCCCCCCCCATCTCTTTGCCTCTTATAAATAAGCAAACTACCCACCTGCTTTCTGCCTCTACAGCTCTGCCCATTCTGGCTACTTCCCATCAGCGCAATTGTACAACACGTGGCCTTGCATCTGTCTTCCTCATGCAATGCTGTGTCCCCTAGGTTTACCCGTGCTATAGCGTGTATCTCATGTGTCAGAACTTCTCACCTTTTAAAGGAGGAGCATAATAGTTCATTGCACGAACAGAATACGTTTTGTTCAGCCATTCAGCCACTGATGGGCTCTTTTTCTCGCACTCTGTGGTTACCAAAGTAACGCTGCGAGGAACATGAACTTTCACGGATACGCTTCTGTCTGGACATCTGTCTCCAACCCTCAGGGTGCTTTGGGGGGGGGGGTTCCTTTTGGGGCCATGAAATGTTTTTGCAAGTGGACAGAGGCAATGGTTGTACAACACCGGAAATTAACTAAATGCCACTTTAAGAGGGTTCATATTACGTTATGTGAATTTTACCTCCATCAAACAAAACAACACAAAACAGCACCACCAGTGAGTCCGGAAACCTGCGCATATATGGGCTTGGCTCCCGTCATGGTACCTGGCCCATGGCAAATACATCAACAACATTGGCCACTGTGACGGTCATTGCCAGACACTTTTGTGCAACCTCTCATGCCTCCACCAGGAAAGTTCCTTCAAGTTTAATCTACAACTCGGGACCAGCACTGTGGCATTGTAGGTAAGCCTCTGCCTGCAGTGCCCACATCCCATAAGCTGGTTTGAGTCCTGGCTGTTCCATTTCTGGTCCAGCTGCCTGCTGATTGTCTGGGAAATCAGTGGAGGATGGCTCAAGTGCTTGGGCCCCTGCACCCACGTGGGAGACCCAGAAGAAGCTCCTAGCTGGATCAGCACATTTGCAGCCATTTGGGGAGTGAACCATCAGATGGAAGACTTCTCTCTCTCTCTGTCTATGACTCTGTCTCTCAAATAATAAATCTTTAACATCTCAGCATTCCTGGGACCCCGCCTCCAGGGAGCTTTGCTTTGAAATCCAAGGCGTCTCCTCCCAGCCCTGGCTGGCACAGCCCTGCTGGTTGTCCCCATGGAGCCATGTCGTCAGACGCCCACCAGCTACCTGTGGACAGGGCATCCAAGCCATTTTACCAGATTGTTGCACAGCGTCCCCTCCTTGGGGAAGCAGGGTGCCCTTCCCACCCAGGACTCCTCCCGCCACAAATATGCGGGTGAGGCTGCAACGCCCTGGCGCCATTCGTCTGATGTTGTCATGCCCACTCCTGTTTCCTCAGTGTGCCCTGGGGTGTGTTTTTGTGTCTGAAATGAAAGCAAATGCTTGATTTGTTTTGAGGATGTCACGAGGGCTCTACAGAACCCTGGAGACCCCTCTGGCACGTCCCCGATCCAGGAAGCATCTTTTAGCTTGGGATGGGTGAACCGGGGATGGCTTTATTATCAATCAACTCTTCCTCTTCTCTCTTCAACAGCACATTCTCTGCCCTCCTCTGGACTTGGCTGGGCTCTGCCGACATCCACAGACTCACTGGCCCCTGGTTTCTGATTGGATCCCTGATGGAAAGATCTTCATCTCCTCTGCCCCTTGGATCTGGGGATGAGGTAAGTCAGACGCAGCTGGATGGTCCAGGGCATCCGTCTGGACAGATCATCCTAAGCATTGGCCCCATCTTTACCGATAAACCTAGGGATTCAAGATGCACTAAGCATTGGCTGGTCCCAATCACCCCCTGGTGGGGGGGCAGTATCTCTAAGCTTACAGAAGAATGAATGATGTCCAAGGTGACAAGGGAGACTCGCTGGCAGTGGCTGGATTTGAACCTTGCATGAATGGGTTGCAGAATCCAGCCTCCGCCCACTCCCCACCCCCCATCACTTCACCTCCAGAGGGGTCTGAAGCACTCACCAGCCAATGTCATGGCACAGCGCCCTCCAGAAGTGACAGTGCTGAGTCTGGGAGGAAGCTGCCACTCAGAAGAAGGTCAGCCCTCGAACACGTCCCAGCGCGCCCAGGCTCCGACGCACGCCAGAGACGCTGGAAGCCATTCCAGGGAGGACTCTTGGGCTCATTTCCTAACTCCTCCAGAGGCCCCGAGCCTGCTCGGCTGCTGACAGAGGCAACTGTCGCCTGCTCACTGCTCAGTGCCCCTGATGTAATGAGCACTGCCAAACAGGGCTCGGCTGGGATGCTAAACAGCCCTAAATGACATTGTCACCAGCCTTCATAAAGCA
Organism: Lepus europaeus; assembly: GCF_033115175.1. NCBI lineage: Eukaryota > Metazoa > Chordata > Mammalia > Lagomorpha > Leporidae > Lepus > Lepus europaeus. The sequence continues at coordinate 13,261,207 of NC_084849.1, forward strand.
TGGTGACTCACGGCCCTGATTAAAATGCTCAGGGAAAAATGTAAAGACAGACTGCCATGGAAAACAGTGACATTCTGCTAAACTGCACGGTTCTATCTTCCAGGAAATGAGAGCGGGGGGGGGGGGGGGGCGTGTGCGAGGCATGTGTGTACATGTGTGTGTATGTGGCGTTGGGTATGCTGAACATTCTTCTCCTAGGAGATGTGGGACAACTGAGCCCAGGAGAAAGTCTCACTAATGCTATTCCTGCCTCTCAACGTTTTATTAGGAAAGATTTCCACACAGGAAACTTAACCCAGCCACTTTCAACTCGATTCAGTCACTGAGGGGGGCATCTTCAGAAAGGTCGTAGAAAATACATATTTGAAAAAAACCAGGCATAGCTTTTCACATTCTTCTTGTACCAAAAAGTAAACTTACGTCTTCATTCCATTCTTTCAAGAACTGTTTGAAGTACTCACATAGGAGCTTCTGCATACTTGTCCATAGCTTTTCACATTCTTCTTGTACCAAAAAGTAAACTTACGTCTTCATTCCATTCTTTCAAGAACTGTTTGAAGTACTCACATAGGAGCTTCTGCATACTTGTCCATCTGCCTCTATCAAATGTCCACCCATCCATCCATCCATCCGTCCATCCATCCATCCGTCCATCCATCCATCCGTCCATCCATCCGTCCATCCATCCATCCGTCCATCCATCCGTCCATCCATCCATCCGTCCATCCATCATCTCTGTCTTCACAATGAGCTATTTAGAAATAAGTTATGGGGGCAGGCATTGGATGCAACAGTCCAGACGCCTACGTACTAACACCACAGCACCTGCCTTGCAGTCCCAGCTCTGATTTCAACTCCGGCTCCCTGCTAATGTGCACCCTCAAAGACAGCAGGTGATGGCCCAAGTACCTGGGTCTCTGCCATCCACGTGGGAGATCCAGATGGAGTTCCAGGCTTCTGGTTTTGACCTGACCCAACCCCAGCTGTTGGAGGCATTTGCGGAGTGAGTCAAATAGATGGTTCACTCTGTGTGTCTGTCTTCATTTCTCTGTGTCTCTGCTTTCAAAGTCAATTAATTAATTAATTAATGAAAATAAGCTACAGATCTCATGATGCTTCAGTCCTAAAATCTTAAGCAGGCACATCTTACGAATAAAGAGGGCTCCCACAGAAGCCACAGTACTATTATTATACTTGAAACAATTAATTAGACTTGCAAAATCTCACCAAATACTCACGTAAGGTTATTTTTTAAACAATGACAACCTAAGTCGCAAATCTAATTGCATCGCTCGGGAGAGAGAAGACAACCTGAACACCCCTCCCCCCGCCAAAGGCAGCCTGGGGTTCTCGGGTGGGGAGATTCGGGGCTCCGTGGAAGCTGGTTCCTGACCTCAGAGCCCCAGGATGAGGAGCACAGGGCACGGTGCGTGTCCAAGGCACACCCTTGGAGTCAGACAAGACAGCCGGCCCGATTACGCCACATTGTTTTTAGAATGAGAGCCATCCTCAAAGCTAAGGCTCCACATTTTCTCCAACGCCATCACCAGCTTTCACTGCAACACGCGGCCCCTGACGACGTCTTGCTGTTTCCGAAACTCAAACGTACCCTCAGAGCTCTGGGCGGTCTCACAGGGAGGACTCAGAAAGCAACCACCCTTCCCGAGGCAAGGCGTAAAGAAGGGTACCCCTAGGAATCCTGGGCACTGTAAAAGCAGCAGCGTTTATTGGCCTGGGTGGTGTGGCACAGTGGGATAAGCGACTGCTTGCAATGCCAGCATCCATTTAGAGACCAGCTCAAGTCCTGGCTGCTTCACTTTCCACTCCCTACTGATGCACCTGGGAAAGTAGCAGAAGATGGCCCACGTGCTTGGGCCCCTGCACCCACATGGGAGACCCAGATGGAGTTCCAAGCTCCTGGTGTCAGCCTGACCCAGCCCTGGCTGTTGCGAGAATTTAGGGAATGAACCAGTAGATGGAAGATCGACCTCTCTCCCTGCCCCTCTCTCTCTTCCTTTGCCTTCCAAATGAAAAGAAAAAGAAATATTTATCTACACGAAGGAGCTGTGTATGTTAAGAAGAGGATCAAAACCGATAAACATGTCAAGCCAACAAACGTAGGCGGTCCCCTTAATCTACCCTGAGTTCTGTGAGAAGCACAGGTGCCCCCATCAGTGGCTCCCACGCCACTGTGCAGAAGGACAGCTGGCAGTCCTAACCAACAAGCCCATTGAGCTTGCTAGCTCTGTTCGGTACCTGCAGTCTACCGCGTGAACGTAATTGGTTTTCACTTTCCTTACTCAGAGCTGCTCCGAAACTCAAAGAGAAAATAGACCTCGAATATGTCAGTTGCAATCAAGGACTGCTCTGATTTGTCCCCTGAAGGTTCTGGTTTTATGCTCAAAATCTCTGGAATGAAATACAGCCCCGTGGGGTCCATGTAGCAGGGATGGGACAGGTAGACGGCCACCTCGTTAGCCTCCCCCTATTTAGCTATAGGCAGGTGGACACCTGTTCAGACCCCATGAGCCCGTTCAGTGTCTCTTCATGTCTTTTCCATGTCTACGTTGCAGCCTCTCATCCGGGGCCTGGCACGGAGCTGGGAGCTCGGGGCCGGTGCCCTAAACGAAGAAGTGGCTGACTCGACTCTCATGTATAACAACCGCAAATCCTCGCGCTCAGAAGAGGCGGCTGTGCTGTGATACTATCTGGGGCTGGCCAAGCTTTCTGAATTCATAAGAACCTTGCTTCATTGCTAACTGAAAGTGGGCTTGCGAAACACCCAGCCCTTTAATCCCCTCGGTAGCAATGTAGCAATTTTGTCAGGCTTTGAAGAAAGCAGCAAGCCCTGGCTATTACTGAAGGCTGGCAGGCACCTCTGAGAACCTAGAGATGTTCAGGTGCTTTCGGTCCAAGACTCCTTAAGCGTCCTGGATGACCAAACAGGAAGTCCTATTATTCCCAGGAAATCCCAATTAAGAAGAAGTGATCAAATTCCAGCAGCTAACAGAACAGGCAACTTGGAGGTGGGAGGAAGCCTCTACCTGGGAACTTCCGGCCCCTGGATAAGGACGTTGGTGTTTTCCACTGCACTGGGCCGTACAGTTTCTTTTAAGAACTGTCCACATAGCTGGCGCCGTGGCTCACTAGGCTAATCCTCTGCCTGCAGTGCCGGCACCCAGGGTTCTAGTCCCTGTTGGGGCACCGGGTACTAGTCCTGGCTGCTCTTCTTCCAGTCCAGCTCTCTGCTGTGGCCCGGGAGGGCAGTGGAGGATGGCCCAGGTGCTTGGGCCCCTGCACCTGCATGGGAGACCAGGAGGAAGCACTCGGCTCCTGGCTTCGGATCGGCCCAGCACTGGCTGTAGCGGCCATTAGGGGAGTGAACCAACGGAAGGAAGACCTTTCTCTCTGTCTCTCTCACTGTCTATAATTCTCTGTCTCTCTCTCTCACTGTCTAACTTTGCCTGTCAAAAAAAAAAAAAAAAAAAGAAAAAAAAAGAACTGTGCACAGAAACCATAGAACATATTGACAGTCAGCCGGTTGGGTGTCTCAGCTGAGGCACAGAGATTCGAAGCTGAAAACGTCTCAGAGGGAAGTGAGTCCAGGGGCTGTACAACACCACCCAGGGCCGGGACAGCACCACACACAATAGCTAACAGTGCACCTGCTGTGAGCTGAAGGCAGAAAAGCAAACCAAAACGAAACAGACGGCATCTCACCTCTACATCTCACAGAACTTTCACGCCTGGGAGAGGGTTGGTTCAGTGTCCAGTGCCTGATTAGACTTCAGGCTGTTTCTGTGCAGTGCTCACACCACCTCTGTCTGGGCACCTGCCCCGGGGCACAAGCCAGGCCCTGGGCTTTGCCAATTAACACTCATCACAATACTTTTGACAAACGTGCTGCTTGCTGCAGAACCACCCTGTGATAACTCCTTATTGTCACTCAAGACCCTTGCCCCCAGGCCCCTGTAAACCACCTCCATGCTGGCATTTTCTGTTGCCCCATCATTTTCACTTAATATCTTTGCATGGGTTCACTTTCCCAGCATTGCCTGGTGCTGTGCACAATCCCCCTTCCCTTGGAATGAGCATGAAAGTAACATAAACATACGCAGGGCTGCAAAAGCAGGGTGGAGCACTGAGCTGGCCGCTGCAATGAGCTCAAACCATGGGCTTCGGTGAAATCAGCGGTAATTAAACTGGACCCGTTAGCTCCCGCATTTACTGATTCCCACGATTAAGCCTGATTATGCCTTGTAAGAAGAATTTGTTCTTCCAAAGGGCCAACCAGCGGGGCTAACAGCCATCATTGCTGGGGACCTCGGGTGGATGTCCTGCCAGGCCAAGGTGGCAGGAATCACACTCAGTCCCAGACAATTGGTCCAGCTGATAACAACCATCGGCAGAGATGGGACCACATTTCAAGTTCAGAATCCTGGGCTTCACCACACTGAAGTGATCATCAGTGAATGCCGGACAGAGAGTCAAGCCACTGAGGCTCGATCCCAGCTCCGTCTGAAACACGCCCATCACATTCACCAAAACACGAACCCTTCCCGAGCCTCAGTTTCCCCATTTGCACAATGAGGGTGGTGGGCATGAAATCTCCCAGGGGAGTCATGTTACAAACAGAGCTACTTCAAGTCTCCCCTGGGTGGTGATGCAGATTCTAGATTTAGGGTGGGGTCTGGCAACTCAGTGCCTCAGTGGCTTCTGATGCTGCCGGGCACTAAGGCTGGCATTTGGGCTTCACCAGACAAGACGATGTCTAAATGCTCTCATATATTAGGATGACAATGACAGCCATGGCTACAAGCCTTGCAGCCTTTGTGTTACAAATCAGACAAACCCACCCTGGTCCTGGCAGGAAGCAAGCCCCTTTGCTGAACCTGCCCAGGTGGTCCTGAAACACAAGCTCATCTTCCATGCAGCCCAGTTTCTGACATGGAAAACCCCAATTCTGTGGGGGCATGGATGATTGCAGACGGCTCCAACCACATTCCCAGGCTCACCAAGACCCACAGAATCCAAGCAACAGGCAACACATTGAGGCTTGTCTTAAGGTTCCCCAAAAATACACCCAAGAAGGGGGCACTGCCAACACCGCATGTATGCACAGCCCCCCCAAATATTCCTGTGTCCTGAGACATCAGCACCCCCACCAGCAGGGACGTTTCTGGACAGCCATCCCAGTGGTACCTCGGACAGCTCCTCGTGGCTGACAGCAGAAACAAGCCAGGAGCAGCCCACCCCATCACCACTCTCTACTTTTCATCATTCCCGGAGGGGCCTTGTGCATAGAAGACACAGCCTCCAGGGACTGGCTTTGGACATTTGGGGAGAACGCAGAGACAGAGAGAGGAAGAGCAATAGGCAGGCTGATCTGGAAGCCACATCCACACTGTTGGCACCAAAGAGCCACACAGGAGACTCTCCCCGAGGGCTGGGGTTTCCGTATAGTCACCACTGTTGATAGAAAGCCATGGTTTCACACACATTATCACAAAATCAAAACGGGCCCTCATGGGAACTGCTGTTCTCATTATAGAGATAATGGAATCTCAGAGAGGGTCATGAGCCGCAGGAAGTCACACAGCTACAGAGCAAGCTAAGCTGGACCTCAAGCAGGGGTCTTCACCTGGCCTCACCTGCTGTTTACTTTCTCTACATGGTCCAGGACTCTGGGGGAAAATGCAATTTCTGGAGATGTAGCCACACCCCTGACTGTTGGGATAGCCTCTGAGCATACTGGAAATGAGGTGGTGGGTGCTGAGGCAGGGGTGTGTGTGCCTGCAAAACACCCTGGATGAAGAGGCCGAAAACCAGGGTTAGGGTCCCCGACAGTGCCGCCCGCCAGCCAGGTGACCACGGGCAGGTAGCTAGGCTAGCCCTGCCTCAGTGTCCATATTTGCAAAATGGGATTCTGATTGCTGTGCTGGAGACCGGTGAAGAGATTCTGGGGACAGCTTGTGGGTGACAGCGCCTTGGACCCTGGTCCCCCAGCCGGCTTCTGGGCTCCCTGCAGGTAGAAGGGGGCTGGGATGACACTGGGCAGGGGGAAAAAAAAAAAAGACCCAGGCTTCTAGAATCCATCTGCTGGCAGGGAGTGGATGTGACCCCAGCAGCCACGAGAAACTCCTTCCCTGCTTCATCCTGAGATTTAGAGAGAAGGGCAGGAGAACGGATGCTCCGGGGAGCTGCGTCAATGTTTTCTGGTGTCTGCGAATGGTTTTCCCTCAGCCCTCTGGGGGAGCGAGCTCGAGTCAGCTCCTTCCACTCCTTGTCCAGCGCTGGACTGCGTGCCCTGGGGCGCGCGCTCCCTCGCGCCAAAGCCTTGCCCAGAGTCCCTTTCTCCCAGGCCCAGAGTGCGGTGTGAGCGGAGTACAGGGACGCACATCCGAGGGAAACAACCCGCTTGGCTTCCTGGGGGCCGCTTGGGCCGAGATGGAGGCCCGAGCAATCCACCCTGGGGTTTCTCCATCCCGCAGCAGGGGTCGGATCCCATTGGCGGGAAACCCGAGCCCCGAGGAGCCTCTGAGAGGGTCCCAGAGCCGGGAGGAAAAAACACAGCACCGTCTTCTGCATGCGGTGCCCCTGTCCTGGGGTTCAGAGTCACACGAATGATTTTTTTTAAAGGTTCCCATCATAACCCTACAAGAAAGATATGGTTCCCCCATTTTGCAGACGGGAAAACCAAGGCTTAGCGAGGTGAAGGGACTTCACGCCACGGCCACGCAGCAAGCAAAGGGCAGCTCTAGCCTTGGGACCCGGGGGAGTCACTCAAGAGGCCCCTGTCCTTTGGTTCTTGGCGCGCGTTCAGCGCCCGTCCTGAGCAGCGCCCAGGGCTGAGCCCTGTCTGGACCCTTTGGACCCAAGGGACTTCGGGAGGCCAAGGAAGTTGGGTCTCGCGGGGACCCTGCTCCGGCCCGCGGCCACCTGCGGGCACCCCCTCGCTAGCCCGGGGGATGCTCCAGGAGCGGCGCAGCCCCCTTTGCCGGAGAAGCGCAACTTTCGCGGGTCCTGGGAGCCGGCGCTCTTACGCCCTAATCCCGCCCGGACTGCGGAAGTGAGAGGAGCCAGAGGCTTCGCGGTTACCGCAGGGGCACAGCCAGGGTCCCCGTAAAGTTGGATGCCAAGCGGGAGCGATGCTCGTGAAGAGCTAAGCCCGCCCCGCCCCGGGCGCCCCGCCGCGAGCGGCTGGCAGGGCCCGGCTCCGCCATTACCGCGGGGCTGGCAGCGCGATCCGGCCGCGAGCCAGGCTCGGGGCAAAGCTTGAAGTTGAGGCGGAGCAGGTGCAAGGATCCCCCGTGGATTGCGGTCCCCCGGCCGCGGGCAGCCCGCTGGGGCCAGCGAGCGCTGCCAAGGGGTCGGCCATTACCGCCGGCGCGCGGCGGAGGACGGACCCGGGTCCCTGCAAAGTTGGAGCCAGGCGGGCGCAGCGACCCCCAGGGCACCGGAGCCCCTCTGCCTGTGGCCGCCTGCATGGAGGACAACGAGGCTGCCCGAACGAGGTTGGGACGCGGCGCAAGCCTTGCGCACGGGAGAGGCGAGCCCTGGGGGACAGGAAGAGGGCGCGGGCCGCCTGCGCCTACAACTCACCTGCCGCCGCCAAGACGGGCAGCGCCAGGGCTGCCTCCTTGCTCCTCGCTCCTCGCTCCGCGCGCCCGCCGCCGCTTCCTCCGGGGCGCCCGCGGCCGCCGCGCTCCGGGTTCCGAGTGCTAAGGGTGGGCCGCCCCGCGCGGCTGCAGGGCGCTGGGCGCACCCACTCACCTTCGGGTAGGAGCCGCGCGCGTCCCTGCCCTTCCCCTCCGCTTTGTGCCGCCGAGCTCACTCCCCACCCCCTCGCCTAGCCCCCACCCCTGCCTTGCGCCCTCCCCTGGCCTCCCCTCCCCTCCCCGCCCTCCGGCCCCGCCAGCCCAAGTTCGGGACGCCGGTGCGGTGCCGGCTTCCCCCGTGCGCGCCCCTGGCTCACCCCGGCCGCCGCTCGCCGCCCGGCCGCCCCTCGGCGCGAAGTGGCTCCTCGCGCAGCGGCTGGAGGCGCGGCGTAAATATGTGGGGACGGAGCCGTGAGCTCAGCGAGGGTCGTGAGGGGGAATTTATTTCTTAATGTCCCTCCTTTATCCTATCATCGCTGAAATGAATTAGTGGTGACGTCCAACCCGGCTGGTTTATGGGTGTGGGGAGGGAGACGGCACAACCCTCGTTAAAAGAGTGGCTCCGGGCTTCGGAGCATACATCTTTTATATAACCTAATTTCCATTTTTTTTCTATCAGGAAACACACACACACACACACACAATGTGCGAGGCTGGAGGGGGTGAGTGTAGTGACCATGCAGGAAGGACAGTTCTCTCTGGGTGGAGCGGGGTCCACGGGAGGCAGCACGGTTATTTGTGTCCCCGCGTTGCTGGTGGGGGCCGTTTCTGAAGGGGACCGTGGCAGAAGGCACAGCCCCCCACGCTGGGCAGGGCTGGAGGCCCCCAGGCCCCAGCTGGGGTGGCAGCTGGTGTTTGGGACCAGCGCTTGGGTGCGCAGTCAGGGATGGAAGCAGCCGGTTCTGCAAGTGTTGCCTGTTTCCTGGCATCTCCAGGGCAGCGCTGAGGTCTGGCCTCTGGGGGGGGGGGCGTGGAGAGGACTCGGTCACCTGTGGCCTGGCAGACTCACAGGTGGGGAGAGGCCAGGGGCTGGGCTGGGCTGGGGGAAGGGAAGAGGCAAAGACCCAAGCTCCCCTTCCTTTCTTAGGGGCCCTACCATATGGGCAACCATATAAACCCATCTCAAAAGCTGTCTTTTCCTGGGCAGATTGCAAAGGATTTTGCATTTCACTGTCGTTGCTGCTCACACACTCTTGGGGAAGCAGTGTGTGTGTGGGGTGGGGAATTAGGGAACGAGAGGAGGATTTTGTGCTCAACCGCTTGCTCATTCTCTCTCTCTCTTACACACACACACACACACACACACACACGGCACCTGCCCAGCCTTGCCAAGGGGAACGAGCCCACTGCAGCTCCAAGTAGCCTCCAGAAGACGCAAAGAGGAAAACCATCACCACCCCCTCTGTCGCTAATAAATGCTTTTCAGAGCGTCTTGCACATCCAGCGGTGGAGCAGGGGGTGTGACTTCTGGGGCAGGAAGAAGGGTGTAGGGGATGACAGGGGAGGAAGGACTAACCAAGGAGCTAAAGACAGGGCTGGGACAGGACGGGTTGGGGGAGGGGGAGGGGGAGGTCTGGATTGTCTTCCAGCTGCTGGTAAGGGCGCAGAAGTAACTCCGTCAGCCCCAGGACTCTGCCACTTCCTGCCTCTGCTACCCGCACGCGCCGGGCCAGTTGCAGAGCCTGTCTCCTCCATGGGGACTTGGGCCAGGGGTCACTGCGAGGATGCCCGCCTGAGATGACGCTGGCTCGGCTCTGGCAGGCAGCCTGGCCGGTAGCAAGTGCTTTGGAAACAGTGGCTGAGGGTGACGAGAATGACAGCGACATCCAGGTGGCACAGGGTCTGCCCCGAGAGCGAGGCTGCAGCTGGATCCCTACAGCCAGGTCCCCTTCCCTCCTGGACCTCGCTTCTCCTGCCTGAACCATTTCAAAGTTGAGCGCTGGGCTTCGGTGGTGTCAGTCTCAGAACACTGCTCCCTCAATTACCATGGCAACTGGGAAAATCAGGAAGCCAGGGGAAGGGAAGCTGCTCTCCGCTGGGCTAGCCGCTCACCTGCCCGAGTGAGTGAGGGCTGGGGCCAGGGGAGGTGCACCTGCCCTCCTGGAACTGGAGGAGGAGCGGTTGGGAGGGAGGGCGGCCGCCAGGTGGGGCCAGGGCCAAGACTGGAAGGCAGAGTTGGTCCCACTCCGGCAGGTGAGAGCATGGTGACAAGGTAGCTCTGGAGGGGGAGCCTCTGAGTCCAGGGTAGGTCCCCCACGTGTGGGGGGGGGAGGAAGGGGAGGAGAAGAGAGACTTCGGGGCTGGGGGGAGAGTTAGAGATAAGAAGAGAAACAAAGAGAGGAGATCCAGAAAGGGAGAGGGAGGGAGGGGGGACTGAGACTTGCCCTGCCTCGCTCTGGTGATCTGCGTGGGGGTCAGGGGAGCAGGTGACACCACGGGCTACAGCAGTAGAGACTCCAGGCCGCCCTGGACTCGTTTTGCAGGTTTGGAGCTGAGCGTTTGACAGGCTTCGCCATCGAGGTGCTAAGAGATGCTTCCTTTTCTTCTTCCCATTCTACAGTGGGGAGAACAGAGGCTCTGGAGTCAAAGTGACTCCCAAGTTCACGGGACCCCGAAGGGGGCGCTCTTTCTGCCTTGTGGTGACAGAGGGAGGGGGACAGTCACAGCCGTTGGGGAGCATCTGGGTTCGGAGGGGATTGCTGGCATTTGGGAAGGCAGTGTCTCCAGGGGTCCCCAACAACTGTAAGCAAAGAACCACTTTTGCCATCAGCCAGGTGGCCCTGGGGCAATGCACAATGACAGTTCCCAAAGTGCCCCCTGGGTGGGGAGCCTTTGAGATGGCCCCGGGCATTGGTGCTGACTGGATCCCCCACTTGCTTTTGGGGGGCAGATGACCCTGATGCTGCTCTTCTGTCTAGAATGTTGTCGGATGAAATGAGCCAAGACTGTGGCAGTGTCAGCCCAGGGCCGGGGCTCCATGAAGAGTCACTGTGATAAGTTACTCTTGGGTTGTCGCCCAGGCCCTCAGCCCTCAGCCCCTGCTGTCCCCTTTCACCCTCCTCGCCATCAGCACCCAGCCCGGTCCCCACCCCTTGGTGCAGCTGTGGGCCTGGGGGGAGCAGAGCCCTCTGGCTGTGCCCAGAGGAGGAGAGGGGGCGGGGCAGGGCGTCCGGCTTTGCCAGCGTGGCTGCCATGGAGGGGTAATGCATTACCCAGGGTAATGAAAACATAATTATCTCCTTTTGGCTGCAGAGAGGGGCTAATTTAATAGGCTGCGATCGAAAGGCATCTGCTGAATTCCCCGAGCAGGGAAAACACTTGAAGGCCCCGGGCGTGGGGAGTGGACAGAGAGTAGCTGCTGCACCCGGGGGCTGTAGCCAGGCGGCAGCTGCCTCGGGGCGGTGGGGAGGGGGGGGAGCGTGAGGGTGCAGGTGGGTGTGGCAGTGACAGAGCCACGCTTCTGGCTTGTCCTGAGTCCCTGGGCCTTACCTTTCTCATCTGTAAAATGGGGTTAGTCTTCCCCCCTCACATTGACCAGGAGGGTGAGATGAAGGATATTAACAGGGGTCCCAGCCCTTTCTAAGTAAGAGTTTAACCACACCCCACCCCTCTTCTGCCAGTTCTGCCAGCCTTCGGGGCTCAGCACAGGCACCCCACCTTGGAGAAGCACCTGCTTGGAGCTCCCCAGTGTTCATGACACACAACCCCCTTGGGGATGCCTGCGGGCTCTATGCTAGGCCGTGCAGAGCCCCCACCCCCCACCCCAGGGCAGGGTGGCCTGGCTAGCAGTCACGCTCAGTCAGTGACCCTCAGAGCCTGCTCTTTGGATGTCAGGGCCGGCCTGAGAAGGTGTCGGAAGCAGCGTTTCCTGGACCACACCCCAGACCTGCTGAATCAGACAGGCAGGGCGGGGCCCTGCTATCTATGTTTCAGGCAAGCCTGGACACAAGCTCGGGTTAGGGAGCCTCTGTTCCTGCCAGAACCCATGAATAAGTGAGCGAGAATCTCAGTGTCTTTTCAGCTCTCCTCGCCTAACGCCAGTAACCCCACTGCTAGACGCCGACTGGCTGCCCAGCCCCGTGCGTCATGACCTTGAACCATCACTCACCATCTCCCACACGGCTTCCCCCTCAAGAAGCGCCTCTTGGATCTGCCCCTAATTACAGGCCAGTGGGGGTGTGTTGAGAGACCCAGGGGGAGCCCCCTGAGTCCCCCCTCCTGCTGTCACTCACAGGTCCCCTCCCTCTAGGCAGCAGCCCTACCCACCCAGGGCTTCTGATTCTGGAACAGAACTTCGCTCTTGCCACACTCTCTGCTGCGTGGCCAGGGAAGTCAATCAGCTGTGCCTGTTACCAAGGATGGCCTGGCTTTGCAGGTGGCACAAGGAAGAACCCTTGGAAATGGCTGCCCCTGACCCTGACCTTGTACCCAGGGGAGAGCAAGGTCCAGGAAGGCTCGGAGATTTATCCCAGGGGCAAGAGCTGGTCAGTGGCAGGTCAGCTGCGGATGCTGGTTCTGGGGCTTGGGAGAGATGAGAGAGGGGATCACAAAAGCAGTAGAGGACAGAGCTGCTGGAGAGCCCACAGCCGCAGGGAGGGAGCGCAGCCACAGTTCCTGGCGATATCAACACCCCAAGGACTTCGGCAGGACTCCGCAGGGAAGCAAGAGGGAGAGCCCTTTAAGGCTTAAAGAGGCAGCCTGGGCAGCAGCGGGAATGCTTCCGGACCTGGCTCTGCCACTCACATGCTGTGTAGCTCGGGCAAACCCCTTCACATCTCGGGGTCTCAGGGATCCTAACCTGATGATGGTTAGCTCCCTGGAGTTGTGTGCACGTTTGAGGACAAGTGTGTTTTTCTGGGGTAGAGGGTTTATGGTGTTAGGTGCATTTTTAAAGGGGCACAAGAACTTCTTAAGGTCAGGAACAAATGAACCAGACCTTCAGAAACGGGGAAAGTTTCCTGCCTAAGAATCCAGCAGGCAAATAAATTTGTAGGTGCCTTTTGCTCGGTACCCAGCCCGTGTGGTAAAGCGGCAGTTCCCACAGTGACCAACAGATGGCGCTAAGCCTTCACTGTAGCCTCCCTGAGACCGAGTAGGTGGACTTGCTGCTTCCTATACTCAGCTTTTTGGACCTGGGACCTGGGTCTTGGCGAAAGCTGGGCTGACGTGGGTGGGATGAGAATGCTGGGCCACCCCAGGGACGATCAGCATCTTCTGGCTCCCTGCCCCGTCTTGCAGCAAGGTCCCGGTAGAGGAGGCATCATAAATGGTGTGAGGGCTGGGGCACTGGGGTGTAGGTGAGGGGTGGGGTGGGGACCAGGGGGAACACGGAGAGGAGCCTGAAGTTTGCTACCTGCAGCTCCAGTGCAGTCCTTTGGTCTCCCCTCCTCCCTAATTGTAGAACCTCCTCCTGTCCCATCCCGAATGAAGGTACCCCCTAGCAGGAAGCCCCCAGAGCTGGAGTTCTGATGGCTTCAGTCCTAGAGAGCAGCCATCACCAACCAAAGACAATGGCAGGGAGAAGCCGGCAGCTGGAACGTTGCCAACTTGGCTGTGTTCCCAGGAGACACGTGTGGTGGGCTGGGTGTGAGACATTGGGGAGCAGTGGGGTCTGTGGCTAACTTGCACGCCTGCCCCACTAAAGGCACTCACATTCAGACAATCCCAAGGCAGCGTCCACTAGTGTGAGAGCCCTCAGCAAAGGGAGGTCAGCACCAGAGGGCAGAGCTGCTTGAGTGGCCAGGGAGGTGGCTGCCCTCCCCACCTGCTAGAAAAGATGGCGCAGCTTGGCTTCCTCGTGAGAGTGAGGGCGATTCTGAGGCCAGCCCCTGCAGGCGGGAGTGGGGGAGGAGGTAGAGCAGGTAAACTTCCTGCTGGCCAGAAAGCTGCCCAAGCCAGGGCAAGGGTACTCCACTTCTTCCCCGACTCTGTCTTCCATGTGACCTTGGCCAAGACCCCTTAGCTTAGCTTCCCACTCTGCTCCAAGACTGTCTTGGGCAGTGTTTTAGGGGAGGTCTTAGGGGGCTGCCTGTCGTGCACACCACGGGGGCATCTGGGGCAGGGTTTGGTGGGGTCCCTGAGTCGCCACCCCCATTCAGAACATCCTGTTAGCTACTTAGCTGCCTGGCTTCCTCTGTTAGCTTTCTTTGAGAGTTGCTGGTCCGGAAGTTCTCCCTCTGACTGTTACCCATTCACTCCCTGCTCTTGCTGGTGGGCCATGTGCCCAGCACTGTGCCAGAGGCTGGGACAGCCGTGTCCCCCCGGGCAGGATTGTCCCTGCCTGATGGGGGAAGTCACACAGGCAGTAACAGCAGGTCTGCTGGCATGTCTCCTCTGGCCAGCCCTGGGAACGGATTCTGCTGGTCTCACCTCAAATTAAAAGCAAAGTTTATTTATTTTCATTTACTTGAGAGGCAGAGAGAGAGAGAGCAAGAGAAAGATAGAGAGAGGATCTTCCATTTGCTGGTTCACTCCCCAAAGGCCTGCCCCAGCCAGGCCTGGAGCAGGCCAAAGCCAGGAGCCTGGGACTCCACCTGCGTCGGCTACATCGGTGGCAGAGGCCCCAGGACTTGATCCACCACGTGCTGCCTCATGGGAGGTGTTAGCAGGAAGCCGAGCCAGGAGCAGTGGATCCAGGACTCGAACTGGCACTGGGATACAGGATGCAGGTGTCCCAAGTGGTGGCTCAAGCCGCCACTCAGTGCCCGCCCCTCACCAGACTTTCAAAGCCTTCATGGGAGAACCACTTTCTTCTCTCCAGCCTGACAGCCCAGAGCTCCATTCACCTCCTGTGCTCGGACAGTTGATGGATTCCAATGGACACGCGAGCACACTGGCCTACCCTCTTCTCTAACTGTGGAAGACGACAGGGCACAAAGCGGCGGTGTGATTTCACGGCTTCAGACTCGCTCCTGGCCTTGGCTGCTTCCTAGCTGTGTGAGCTTGGGCCAGTTAACCACCCTTTCTGAGCCCCAGCTTTCCCAGCTGGGGCGGGGCACAATGACAGCCCCTACTGCCTAGGACGGTGCTGGTTAAATGGGATCACGCACGTGGTGCCCTTAGCACAGTCTGGTGCATCATGTGAGCCCTGACCGTGGAAGCGCCTCTCCTGTTGTTTTGTGTGGGGTTCTCATCCTGTCCATGCTTGGCGATGGGAAGCTCACGGAGGGCTGGGAGTCATGACCGGACCTATTCTGCTATTTTCCGATTTGACTCACAGATTGCTTGCTGACGTCAGGTGCTAGGGGTACTAGGATGGTTTTTTACCCAACAGTCCCCAGGCTAGCAGCACCAGGCTGTTGTTAGAAATGTACATTTTGGGGGCGCCATCATGGTGCAGTGGGTTGGGCTGCTGCCTGTGGCGCCAGCAGCCTGTATAAGCATGAGTTCAAGTCCCTGCTGCTCCACCTTGGATCTAGTTCCCTGCTAATGTGTCTGCAGAAGCAACAGAAGATGGCCCAAGTTCTTGGGCCCTGCTAGCCACGTGAGAGACCTGCATGGAGTTCTGGGCTCCTGACTCTGGCCTGCTCAGCCCTGGGTATTGTGGCTATTTGAAGGGTGAACCTTGGGGCCAGCACTGTGGTGCGGCAGGCTAAAACCCCAGTCTGCAGTGCTGGCATCCCATATGGGTGCTGGTTCGAGTCCTGGCTGCTCCACTTCCGATCCAGCTCTCTGCTATGGCCTGGGAAAGCAGTGGAGGATGGCCCAAGTCCTTGGGTCCCTGCACCTGTGTGGGAGACCTGGAAGAAGCTCTTGGCCCCTGGCTTCGGATCAGCTCAGCTCTGGCCATTGCAGTCATTTGGGGAGTGAACCAGCAAATGGAAGATCTTTCTCCTCCTCCCATAACTCTTTCAAATAAATATTTTTTTAAAAAAGAAATGCATATTTTATGAATCTCCCCTAGGCCTACGGAGTCAGGAGCCGGGGTGGCGCCTGGCCATCTGGACCGCAGGAAGCCACCTGTGATCCCGATGTGTTTGCCAGTCGAGGAGTCACTTGTCAGCATCGATGATTTTTAAACTTGCTTTAGTCAGGGAAATATTTTGTTTGAAAAATTTTTTTTCTAAATAGAATTGTATGCAGAAGCCCATATATAAAATAGGCTAAATACTAGCTATGGCGGAATCATGAGAGAGAGAGAGAGAATCAGCAAGACCCCTGCCTACGCCGGCCTCCTTGTGAGCTGCTGGAGCACTTGGGACTGCCTGGGACGCAGCTGGGAAATCCGCGCCTGGCAGATCTTTGCTCTTCTACTCCTGAGCTCACCTCCTCAGCAACCCATCCGCTGATGCATCCCCCCATCCATCTGTCCATCAGTCCATCCATCCATCCACCAGTCCATTCCCCACCCACCCACCCATCCATCCATCTCTGTCTGTTAGGAGACCACTTCTGTCTTGCATGTTTGGGTGTCTGACCCATGGAGGCACTGGCTGCCTTTTTACGAGACTGTCTTTCCAAGGGTGTTTGTATACAGAACGGCTTTGGAAGATAGAAACGGCGTCCATGCAGAGACAGAGCAGCGTGCTTCCCGTCCAGCGTAATGAAGACACCAGCTATCTCTGTAGCAGTGGGCAGGTTTGTCTCTTACACAGCGTGTCTGTTTCCTGGTTTGGGATTCCCTCTCTGTAATCCAATTCCTGTCCCTTGGTCCTGCTTGGGCTGCCCTGTGAGAGCTGGCACAAATGCCAAAACTCTGCCTTGCACAGTACTATTGCTGTGTGTCTCGGGCCCAGGAATCTCGGGTCTTCTGCTAGAATCCCCAGAACCATGGTGGCTGGAGCGGTAGCTTGCCAGCAGGGGACGCCTCCAACCTTCCCCATGGCTGCTGCCCCTCAGCTTCCCCTCTCCCTCCTGTCCCCCAGCCCCATGTGCTGGCTGCTTCACACGTGGTCCCATCCTCTGAGCACTGACAGCTGGCTTGTCAGGGTGCAGGACTTCAACTGGCTAAGCCTCAGGCAGGAAGTGGGGGGGCTCTGTGGCAGAGGGGACAGCAGGGGGTCCAGGGGAAGCCGTAGCTCTGAGGGGGCCGAGGGAAGAACCTGGACTCTCCGGCTTGTCCCTCAGATGTGACAGTGTCTTTCAATCCCGCCCACTATGCCAGCGCTGGTCCACCTGCTCTACTCACCTCTGCGCTCCTTGGGACAGGGACCCTGCTCACCTCCCCACCAGGGCCCAAGCACGCCATGCAGTGTTGGCTACACACAGGTGTTTAACAAGGCACTGCTGGCTCAGAGGAGGACTTAGGGGGTGATACTGATGCAGAGGATAACAGGAGGTGAGATGCTAACAGACACCTGTTGGGGTTGGAACATTCAGCCCCCGGGGCCCTGTAAGAGAGAGCCATGAGATCACTGGGTCTGGCCCTGCCAAGGCAACTGCAGGTGGGACTTGAGATTCAATCCATCTCTAGCAGGCTGCTTTTTAAGTTGATGTCTTTGGCCTGTGAATGATGTTGTAAATATCCAAATAGCCCTGGGCAGGAGCAAGGTTCCCCAGCCCTGAAGATAAACAGTAACACTTAGGGCTTGCATTTGCCAGGCACAGCCCTAAAGTCTCAGCTCTGTGCTAAGGGGCACACAGACTCACCCTCCCGAATCTGAAAATCCAAATGGGGGCAGGCATTTGGCACAGCAGTTAAGCTGTTTCTTGGGGTACATGCATCCCACATCAGAGTGCCCGACTCAAATCCTACCCAGTCCCTCTGCTTTCAGTCCAGCTTCCGCTACCGTGCACTCTGGGAGGCAGCAGATGGTGGGTCCAGAACTTGGGTCCAGGACAATCATGGGAGAGACCCGGATTGAGCTTTGAGCTCCTCACTTCTGCCTGAGCCAGCCCTGGCTATTGCAGGCATTCAAAGAAGTGAACCAGCAGATGGAGAATCTCTCTGCCTTTCAAATAAAATGATAAAACATTTAACATCTTAAAGCAATGCGTGAGTTTTAAAAATCCCAAATCTGGGGGCCGGCACCATGGCTCACTTGGTTAATCCTCCACCTGCAGCGCCAGCATCCCATATGGGCGCTGGGTTCTAGTCCCGGTTGCTCCTCTTCCAGTCCAGCTCTCTGCTGTGGCCCGGGAAGGCAGTGGAGGATGGCCCAAGTGCTTGGGGCCCTGCACCCGCATGGGAGACCAGGAGGAAGCACCTGGCTACTGGCTTTGGATCAGTGTAGCTCCAGCCGTGGTGGCCATTTGGGGGGTGAGCCAACAGAAGGAAGACCTTTCTCTCTCTCTCTCACTAACTCTGTCCAAAAAAATACCAAATCTGCAATGTTCCCAAATCGGAAACTCTTTTTGACTATTGACAGGATGCCACAAGTAGAAAATGTCACACTTGACCTCATGTGACGGGTCACGGTTAAAACACAGGTGCACCAAAGATACCATGTTAAAGTGCTCTCAGGCTGTGCGTACTTGACCTACACGAATCCCATGTTTAGAGTCAGGTCCCATCTCATCATGCATATGCAAATATTCCAAACTCAGAGCTAATCTGGAATCCAAAACACTTCTGGTCCCAGGCATTTCAGGCAAGAGACACACTGCCTATTAGCAGTCCTCTGTCGGCACGAGTACCTGAGGTTTCAAACACTTGCTAAATGGCAGAGCCAGGATTTGAACCCAGGAACATGGGAACCGGCTCCAGGGTCTGCACACTTCATCACTGCAGGATGGCGGCTGTTGCTGCTGAGGAGGGAATGGCTTGAGGGGGCAGCTTGGGGCCCAGAGGGATGGGGTAGCGACACACAGGCAGCCTCTGCATTGCTCCATCACCATGGAGACCCTTTCCTGAGTATTTACTGCGGCCACACTCACCCTCCTTTGTCCTTCACAGTCACCCTGGGTGGTGGGGTGGGGGAGAGGAATCTGGGGCACAGAGAGGCAGAGTTCCTTGCTCAAGGGCACACAGCTCTGCAGGTGCAGCTGCAGAATTTGAACTTGGGTCTTCTGCACTCCAAAGCCCACCAGTTAAGGGGAGAGGCTGGTTGCAATGAAGCCCTGGAGGGTTGGGGTGACCTCGGGGCAAAGGATTCCTTTGGCTGGACTTTGGGGTGAGGTTTGTTTGACCCTGACCTGGAGCCAAAAAGCCGACAGTGGGATACTGGGGACGAAAGAGATAAGTGGGTGCCCAGGGCATCCTCCTCACAGTGGCATCGCACTGCTCAGCAGGATGGAGAGAGGGGGGATGGGCCCTGAGCCAGTCAGGACTTGGCCTGCATCCGGCCTCTTCCTTTGGCCAGCTCTGGGACCTGGGGCAAGCCCCAGTGTCTGCCTGTCTCTCAGAATCTTTGGAAACCACCATACTAACAGTTACAAGGCACCTGGTGTGTAGGAGGCACTCAGCCTGCGTCTCTCCTTCATTCACTCAGTCATTCACTGCACCGTGGCATCTTCCCATAGACCCCCACCCACATCAGCTGCGTCCGCACTTGTGATTGTGCTGACCCAGCTCCAGCCATCAGCGTCTTGGTGAGGAAAAGCCAAGTGACCAGCATCTCCCTTGGAGCACCCTCAACTGACGACTCCCAGGAGTCGGGTACAGATAGCCCAGCGCCCTCCCCCTGGGGTGGGGAACTCGGAGGTGTAGGTTCCACGCTGGCTCCTAGGGCTCCTGCAGGATTAAGTCCTGGTGGCCCAGGGTGGACCCGCATCTGGGAACATGCCCTTAACTGGCTCCTCCCTGGTGGCCCATGGTAGACACGTCCTTAACTGGCTCCTCCCCTTCCCTGTCTCTTTCCCTCTCTCCTGCCCAGTGTTTCCTGGGACCATGCTCCAGAGAAATTCATTGGTCCAGCCCTTGTCTCAGGGTCTGCTTTTAGGGGAGCCCTAGTTAAAGCTAAATGGAGGTGTTTATTGAACCCTTATACATGCCACAGGGGCTCCACCCTATGCCTACGTTGACTGGGTAGATGCAACACCTGGTGTCAGGCCATCAGAGGGAAAGGCAGTAAACATGGAACCTCAAGACATGGCCCAACTCCAGCCTCTTCCCTTGGTCGGCTGTGTGACCTGGGGCAAGTTACCTAACTCCTCTGATCCCCAGTGTCCTCCTCCCTTTCAAAAACTGCTCCTCCTGCTTTCTCTCCTGGCAGAGAACACAATGACCCTCCTTCTACACTGCATCTCACAGAGAACACCATGACCCTCCTTCTACACTGCATCTCACAGAGAACACCATGACCCTCCTTCTACACTGCATCTCACAGAGAACACCATGACCCTCCTTCTACACTGCATCTCACAGAGAACACCATGACCCTCCTTCTACACTGCATCTCACAGAGAACACCATGACCCTCCTTCTACACTGCATCTCACAGAGAACACCATGACCCTCCTTCTACACTGCATCTCACAGAGAACACCATGACCCTCCTTCTACACTGCATCTCACAGAGAACACCATGACCCTCCTTCTACACTGCATCTCACAGAGAACACCATGACCCTCCCTCTACACTGCATCTCACAGAGAACACCATGACCCTCCCTCTACACTGCATCTCACAGAGAACACCATGACCCTCCTTCTACACTGCATCTCACAGAGAACACCATGACCCTCCCTCTACACTGCATCTCACAGAGAACACCATGACCCTCCCTCTACACTGCATCTCACAGAGAACACCATGACCCTCCCTCTACACTGCATCTCACAGA
Organism: Lepus europaeus; assembly: GCF_033115175.1. Taxonomy (NCBI): domain Eukaryota; kingdom Metazoa; phylum Chordata; class Mammalia; order Lagomorpha; family Leporidae; genus Lepus; species Lepus europaeus. The sequence goes on from NC_084849.1 coordinate 13,281,528, forward strand.
GAACACCATGACCCTCCTTCTACACTGCATCTCACAGAGAACACCATGACCCTCCCTCTACACTGCATCTCACAGAGAACACCATGACCCTCCCTCTACACTGCATCTCACAGAGAACACCATGACCCTCCTTCTACACTGCATCTCACAGAGAACACCATGACCCTCCCTCTACACTGCATCTCACAGAGAACACCATGACCCTCCTTCTACACTGCATCTCACAGAGAACACCATGACCCTCCTTCTACACTGCATCTCACAGAGAACACCATGACCCTCCTTCTACACTGCATCTCACAGGTTCCAGATCTGCAGTTATTATTCCCCAGCCTTTTCTTGACCATTGAAAGAATAAGCATGTTCAGGCCAGCATTCTGTACATTTTTTTGCCTCTTGCCAATGCTTGACCCTGGACCCTATCTTTATTTGCCTGGTCAACATGCACTGAGCACCGACGGTGTGTTCCAGCCCATGGGGAGACAACAGCAAGCAAGCAGACGCAGCCCCAGCCCTCACGGGGCTGGTCTCTCTCGGGAGGCTGGGCACACGCAGACACACAGCCAACAGAAAAGCCCACAGGGACGCACATTACATAATGTCAGATCGTCATGACAACTGCGACACACACAGCAGGGGCAAGGGGCAGAGGGGGACTGAGCTGGGGCTAATTTTAGCTCCCGTGGCAGGGAAGGCTTCTTGGAGGATGCGCGTACAGTTGGTGCTCAATAAAGGAGCTTTTTAAATGCAGGAAGGTAGCATCTCCAGCAGCCATCCAGCCAGGGAGTGAGGCGACAGATGAGGACATCACCTTCGTAGAAGGAAGGAGAGCCAGGGGCTGGCGGCGTGGGACAAGCCATTGAGGAGTGCCGGTTTTGCTCCCAGCTGCTCCAGTTCTGATCCCAAGCCCTGCTAACACCTGGGGGCAAGCATCAGAGGGTGGCTTAAGTGCTTGGGCCCCTGCCACCCACGTGGATGTGAGTTCCAGGCTCCTGGCTTCCGCCTGGCCCAGCCCTGTCTGTTGTGGGCATTTGGGGAGTGAACAAGTAGACGGAAGACCTCTCTTTCTCTCTCTCTGTTTTCTAATAATGAGAGGAAGGGCGGGAGGGAAGGCCGGGAGGAGAAAGCCCAGAGAGCAGGTGGTAGCCTGGTGGTTGAGACACCCACATCCCACATTAGAGTGCCCGGGTTCCATTTTCAGTTCTGGCTCCCGGCCCCAGCTTCCTGCTGGTACAGCAGGCAGCATCTGGAGTGGCTAAGTCCCTGCCATCCGTGTGGGAGAGCTGGGTTGAGTTCCTAGCTGCCAGCTTTGACCTGGCCCAGCCGCAGCCACTGTGGGCGTTTGGCAAGTGAACCAGGGGATAGGAACTCTGTTTATCAAATAAGTAAATACATGGAAAACAATTTTTAAAACGACAGCCATGTCAACTTTCCCAACCGCGTCTAGGACCGTGGACCCTTCCCTGCACTGACGCTGGTTGGGGAGGGGAGGAACAATGACTCTTCAGAAGTCTGCTAGGTCTCCTTTGTATACAAGTTTCCTTTGGCCAATTAACACCACTACACGGAAGGAGGCATTGATATTTGATCAATACTTGTAGGAGAGCTGTCAGAATCAATGAGGGGCCATCTAAGGTCACAGGAAACCACAGGCATTGGCCCAAACTGGTCCAGGGTGGATGCTGTACCCAGGCGCAAGGCTGAAAAGCAGCCAAGGCCAGCAGCCACTCCCAATTCGCTGTGTCATCTGTCCCAGGCCGAGTCCCTTCGCAAGGGCCACGCCACCAAGCCCGACGATGACCCCAGAGGCGGCTGCTCTTTGAGCCCCACTTTCTGGGGGAGGAGATAAAACCTCCCCCCAGAGGCGGTGAAACAACCTGCTCAAGGTCACACCATGACCGTGATGGTGGTGGGCAGGGACGAGCACAGGGGAGCCACGTCTGCACAGCCTGGGTCGGCAGAACTCCTGTGCAGCTCAAGCTGGAGTCGGCCCCATGCCGAGGGGCTGTGCAGCTCAGAGCTTAGCTGGATGACAACCACGCTTCTGTATCCACGATGGAGCCCACGGCTGCCCCGGTTCCCCCAGCGTGGGCGGCTTCTGTGTGAGCGACTCCCTCTGTCTCCTGCAGGCAAGGCCGTCCCTGGGTCCATCGTCCTGCACCAACAGAGTTGAAGCTCCCTGGGCTCAATGACCAGGCCTCCATCATCCCGGCAGCTGGAGGGATCTTTATGGATCAGCTTGCAGGGTTGCCTTAGACCCCCTGGGATATCTGGGGCATTGGTGCCAACAGCTGTGGGTGGGTTAGGACCAGCCTCAGCCTCTGGCAAGGTTTCCAACACCTGCTGGTGCTCGCATCAAGACCACCTCGTGCTGCACGGACTCTGAGCTGTGTTGAACCAACTGGCACACGCAGAGCGTGCCCACAGTTCGGACTGCACCCTCCGATGACATTCTCTTCCCTTCTCCGGGGCTGCTCTCCAGTCTTAGCCCCCATCTTCCCTGCCTGGGACTCTCCTCAGCCCTAAGGCTTCTCCGCCCAAGCCGGGGCAGGGGTCTTCCGAAGGCTCAGCTCTGGCCACGTCACCTCCTACACCCTTGCGTTCTTCAGCATTCCCTGGTCCATTTCTTCCTCCAAGCCACAAACGTTGACTGAGTGCCCCTGGGTGATCCTGATGAGGTTTGATGAAGCGTGCGCTTCACCACAGCCTTTGTTTCTGGATGGTTCTGGTAGGAGTAAACTTGAGGGCGATGTCTCTTGGTGTGAGCCTGGCATTCACATACCTTCTTTTTGCAACTGCACCCCAGTTTTCTTTGGGGAGTTCTCCTTCCCATCCACTCAAAGGTTTGGGGCTCTGTCTCCTGCCCCAAGCTCTTTCTTGATCTCTTAGAGCTTCCACTGTGTCCGTCCAAAGCATCCCTCACTTTGCTGGCATTTTGTCAGAGTTGGTTGATGGTGTTTGAACCCAAAGATGGGACTCATTTGCACCTTGCAACCTGCTGGGGGTGGAGTGTGGGCTGCCCTCTGTCGCTCCAGCTCCTGCTCCCTGCCTGCCAGCGGAGAGTCTCAGCAGGACGGTGGGCGCGGGAGGACAATGAGGTTGGGTTTAGTCCCCCTGTGGTCCAGCGGCTACAGCCCTGTCAACGGCAGCCCTTCCCACGCCACTCATTCCGTGGGTTCTCCTAACTGCTTCCTCCTCTCACTCCCGGAGCCCCCCGGTGGTCCTGGGTCTTGTACCCTTCCTCGCTGGTTTCCCTTAACCATGGCTGCACCCTTGCGAACCAGCCCTGCATTGCTCTGTCTTCCACAACAGCTCACCTATTTCTTTCCTGCCAGGGTTCTGACTCCCAGCAGGGGAGGTCTCTGCCATGATTGGTGCCCACTTCAGATGCCAGGGGAGGTGGGAAGAGAGGAGTCTCCCAGGTTCCTGGGAGGTTGGATGGGGATGGAAGATCTGGAATAGAACAAAGAAAAATTGCCTAAAGTACCCCCAGGGAGCACTAAGAAACACTGTAGAAAGAGCTCCGGGGTGAGTAGACCAGGGCTACCACCTCCAGCTCTGTGACCCTGGGGAAAACCACGCCCCGTCTCTAAGCCACAGCCTTCACCTATAAAATGAGAAGTGAGTGTCCTGTGTTGAGTTGTGCTGGAGTGTCAGGGACATAGCATTATTCATGTGTCAGACAACTGTGTATTGGTCCACTACTCAGGGCCTGGCCATGTGCTGAGAGCTGGGGCCACAGCAGTGACGAGGTGAGACGCCGCTCTTACTCTCAGGGAGCTGACAGCCTAAGGGGGAGTGGACAAGCACAGAGGGAGCCACGCGAGCGCCTAGCAAGGACTCCCTGCGAAAAGCCCTCTTCCGAGGAGCTCCACTGGAATCTTAACGTTCTCACCAAGGAAAGGATGGATGTTGGGCTGAGCCTCGGAGGATGAGAAAGCTCCCTGACGTGCAGACCCGGCCGGGGCAGAAGTGGTTGGTGGAGGGGGAAGAGTGCGGAGTGCGGTGGGGCTTGCGTGTCTCAGGGAGGTACTCTGCTTCCAGGCTAAGGCATGGCGTGATCTCATCCTGACCTGAAAAGCCACTCTGGCCGCTGTGTGCAGAACAGACGAGAGAGGGGATAGGAACTGAGGCCAGAAGTGAAAACCTCATGGCGACTTAGCCTTGGAAGTGGCCGCGAAGGTGGCAGAGATGGCTGGCTGTCCACCCAAGGTCAGGCTCCACTTCCACAGTGGAGGGCTATGATGGGGAAGCACCTGCTTCCAGCTGGAGACATTTCCCAGTGGCTGAAGTGGTTAAGAGCAGGTGCGTCTCCCCTGCCTTCCCTTTTCCTGTCCTTCAGGTGGAAGCCAAAGTCCTAGGGGATGACAGAGTCCTCCCTTGGGAGCTCCTTGGGTCTCTGGATCATTACCTGCACCTTACAATCAACTTCAGCTGATTGGACATAAACTTGTTACAGGGAGCCACTGAGATGGAAGGTGTATGTGTTACAGCAGCTGGGACTACTTAACCGACCTGCAGGAGGAGGAGAGGGGGAGGGATAAGAAGGATCTGGCCTTGGACTGGGTGTTGTGGATAAGCAAGAAAGAAATCACGGGGGGCCAGTGCCATGGTTCACTTGGTTAATCCTCCGCCTGCAGTGCTGGCATCCCATATGGGCACCGGGTTCTAGTCCTGGCTGCTCCTCTTCCAGTCCAGCTCCCTGCTGTGGCCCAGGAAGGCAGTGGAGGATGGCCCAAGTGCCTGGGCCCCTGCGCCCGCATGGAAGACCAGAAGGGAGCACCTGGCTCCTGGCTTTGGATCGGCACAGCGCGCTGGCCATGGGAGCCATTTGAGGGGTGAACCAGCGGAAGGAAAACCTTTCTCTCTGTCTCTAACTCTGCATGTCAAATAAAAGAAAGAAAGGAAGGAAGGAAGGAAGGACGGATCGCTGGTGTGAAGGGGTTCATGTTCACTGAGAGAGGGAAGGAAGGAGAAGGCTGATTTTTTGTGGCAGTAGAGTTTAGAACAAGGATGTTTGCGGAGTCTGAGAGCCATTTGAGTGTATACGCTAAGAAGCAAGGTGGATATAAGGATCTGAAAGAGAACTGGGCTGGAGACACAGGCCAGGGACCTGTGGTCTTAGTAGGCACTCAACAAACATTCTTTGAGTTGGAATGTGACTCATGTCTTCCTTGCTTTGAACAAACCTTTGGAAGCCGGTGGGCACAACATCATCCAAAAGTGACTTCAAAGTCCCCTGGACCCCGCAGCAAGCTCAAGGACCATGGGCTTCCTCGTGGGGCCCATTGAAGAGGCTCTCTGAGCTCCAAACAGCCCGAGGATGGAGCTGTTCAGAGGCTGAATGGGGGCGAATCTGGCGATGTTTTGCCCGCTGCACCGAGTGAAACTCTCTCATCTCCGAAGCAATGAAACCCACTTGAATGTCTGGCTTTTATTCCTTCAAGCAGCTTCTCCTAATAGGCCAGGGTATGAAAACAGAGTGTAAAAGAGCCAAGGCCTCTGTCTCCCTCCTGGGGCGACAGGTCTGCGGCTCCATGGGGGGTTTTTGGAGGGGCTGTTGCAGAAGGAAGGGATTCTGGGTAAGCTGGGAGGCAGCACGGCTAGGAGGAGACCCCCTGGAGAAGCTGAGGTCTCGTAATCCCAATTCCAACGGCTGCAGCGGCCAAGCAGTCACTGGCTCAGAGACGTGGGTCATGTGGGGACCTTGGAGAAGGGGAGGGCACAGGCCACGTGCAAAGGGATGGGCGTGGCATGGCTCCCACAGGTTGTTGCCACACGGAGCACAAGCCCCGGCATGTGAGGACTTCTGGATTCTCAAGTCTCACGTTCAGATTTGATGTGCAATGTTTTGCTTTAATTGTGGGAAGCTGGGACAGGCTATTGGCACAACGGTTAAGACATCCATGCCCCATGCTGGAGTGTGCCTGGGTTCAAGGCCTGCCTCTCCTCCCGATTCCGGCTCCCTGGGAGGTGGTCGGTAATGGCTTTCCACAGGAGCTTTAGGCTCCAGGCCTTGGTGCAGCCCAGCCCTGGCTGTTGCAGGCATTTGAGGAGTGAACTACTGATTGGGAGCTTTCTCTTTCTTTCTCCACCCATCTGTTTCTCAAACAAATTTTAAAAATGCTTATGACTAAGCACATTTGCAGGAACTGATTTATTTATTTGAAGTGCAGGGGAAAGGGAGGGAGAGCGAGAGAACAGGCAGGAGTGAGAGGTATCTTTGGTCTGCCGGTTCACTCCCCAAATGCCTGCAATAGCTAGGGCTGGACCAGGTTGAAACCAGGAGTCAGGAACTCCATCCAGGTCTCCCAGGTGAGGGGCAAGCACTCAGGACATCGGCTACAGGCTCCCAGGGGAGTCAGCAGGAAGCTGGATTGGAGGCACAGATTGCTGGGACTTGAATCAGCCACTGCAGGGTGGGACGCGGGCATTCGAAGCGGTGTGCCAACACCCACATGAGTCTCCTTTCCAAGAAGTTGTCCAAGGATGAAAACATCTAATCCCCTTGGAATCATTATTGAAGGAGCCCAAGTTCATGGACTCAATGGCATCCACGATGAACCATCATTGTGGTTCCCTTCAATGCCCTCTTTGGCGAGGTTACCATGTTTAGTTTGGCGAGAACAAAAGGCAGGGTCAACTGTGACGAAGAGTGAGCTAGGGATGGAGCGGGAAGCTGGCTTGGCTTTGTCTGCTGCTGAAACCAGGGCTGCGCAGATGCGCAACAACCAGTGGCGAGCAAAGGCAGGCACGGAAGGAACCGGATGAACCACAGGAGGCACAAACTCAGAGCTCCGGCTGCCTGTTTCCGGGGGAGAAGAGGGGGACTCCGTGGTCCCACAGGCGACACATTCCCATTGTGCGACGTCGACACTGCTGTCCACGGAGGATGCCTACAGGATGCCGCTGGGTGCTGGCCCTCACCGAGAATCACGGACACAGCATTAGCAAGGCCAGCGAAGCGGTCTCTGTTTAGCCCCTTCTTCTCTCCCTGCCAGAATGTTCTCAGGTTCATAAGCGCAGCTCCAGACTTTTCTAAACATGAACCTATCAGTGACAACCTCAGTCAACTCGAGTAGCAATAATATTCCCACTTAGTGCACAGCTACTGCATGCCAGTCACTGTTCTAGACCTTTGTAATGGGTTTTATTTAGCTTTGAAAGATTTTATTTGAAAGGGAGATCTCTTTCTCTTTCCCTCCCTCCCTCCCTCTCTCTCTCTCTCTCTCTCACACACACACACACACACACACAGTAGTCCAACTGTCTACCCATCCAAGAGAAATCTTCCATCCGCTGGTTCACTCCCCAAATGCCCACAACAACTGAGCCTGGGCCAAGCTGCAGCCAGGAGCCCAGGACTCAGTCTCGTTTCTGGTGTAGGTGTCAGGGTCCCAAAACTTGAGCCGCCACCTGCTGCTTCCCATGGTGCACATTAGCAGGAGGCTGGAGCCAGAGCAGGTGCCGGGCTCAAACCCAGACCCTACAATGTGCTACGCTTGTGTGCCAAGTGGCGCTTCCATGGCCACACTGAATGTCTGCCCTCAGTTCGTGTTTCCAGGACCTTTCCTCTCACCATAGATTCTGCTTCCCTGGCAATAGCTAAGAGTACATGACCAAGGTCTGGCCACCCACAGTGCTGCAGACCCTTCCCCCAAAGTGATTGGCCTGAAAGGTGAGCATGTGACTCAAGCAGGGCCAATCAGAGCCTTTCCCTGGGACTGAAATACTTGTTACTGGGCAGAGGAAGCCATCTTTGTGCTGAGGCTGCAGGTGGCAATGGGCGTGCCATTTGGAAAAAGCTCATCTCCAGGAGGTCAGGCTGCGAAGAGACAAAGGAGAGGACAAAGGAAGCCAGGGCTGCACCAGGTTCCTCTATCTGACACTTACAACCACAGAGTCAAATTCTTTCATCACCCCTGCAAAGCTGGCGTTCACAACACCTGTTTTACACATGAAATTGAGGTTCCGAGAGGTGAGGTGACTTTCCCAGGGCCAGAGGCTGCGTTGATGCCCCCTGGCTGACCCTGTCTCTACCATGTTGCTCTGCCTGTCCTGTGGACCCAGATGTCTGGTTTGCAGTTGATACGAGGAGTCTTCAAAAACTCCGTGGGAGAATGGAATTAGGTTTATTTTGGTGCAAGTGTTGAGATAAGGCATGATTTTTTTCAGAGTATGCATTTCCAAAGAGCTTCCGGAAGGCCTCTCATGGAGTATTTTCTGTTGTTAATTCAAGCTCCTGTAGGGCAGGACTGGCTTCTACTAAGTCATTTCTTGAGAGGTGGGCTGGCATTCTCTGGAAGGAGGAGGGGACTTGGAGCCACAAGGCTTCCGGGGCAGGCTCTACCTGTCAACGAGTCGGGGAAGCCTCCGACTGTGAATTTCCTCACTTGTGGAAAGCAGGCAATACTCCGGTTCATACTCAAGATATAGGTTGTTACGACAGCTGGAGGTGATGAACTGTGATTGTTTCAGAAGGAGAAAGCCCAGCAGGGAAACCAGGTACAAACACTATCGTCTACCTCCCTGATATGTGAATTCTGTTCTAGTTGGCGTCTCCATACCTCCCAACACACAGAACTCGCTATCTCCTGGGGCAGTTCTGTCCAGCTTGGATCATTTTGATCACTGCGTGAGTTTTAACCTTTCAAATGAAATTTCCTTCTTGGACTCGCGTTCATTGGTTCTATTCTACCCCGAGGGTCCTTCTTTCCTCCCATCTATCCATCCACACACCCATCCATCCATCCATCCACCCATCCATCCATCTATCATCGACCCATCCATCAATCCCTTCAACCATACATCTATCCACCCTCTCACCCATCATCCATTTACCCATCCATCCATCCATCATCTATCCATCTCCCTTTTCTCTTTCCTGACTCCCTTCCTTCTCCCTTTCTTTCTTCTTTGCATCCATCCATCCACTGTGCTAAATACCAAAGATAGTTGGCAAACCAAGAAGACACAAACCACTTCCACATTAGATCCCCCTGCCCTGCCCCCATCACCTGTCCAACCCATCTCCCCCTGGCAGTCAGAGTGATTTTCTAAAGCACAGATATATTCTCAACCCCTCCTACTTCAAGTCCATCAATGGCCATCCATTGTTCTCGAGATAGAACGAGTTACAGGTCCCCGCCAGGTCTGGCCCTCATCCGAGTCTGCAGTCCTGCCTCTCTCTGACCTTGTAACCTACAGTCCAGCCACATAACATAGCTCACAGTTAGTGTAACGGGCCACTGTCTTCCACCCCTGGGCCTTTGCACAAGCTTCTTCATGCCTGAAATATCTTCCCAGCTGTCGTTAGTTGGCTAAGCCCTTCTTATCCTTCCGATGTCAGCTGAAACATCGCCTCGTGCAGGAAGCCTCTTGTCCTTCCCAGACTGAGTGCAGTGGCTCTGTCCCATCTCCAGAGCCCTTGGGCTCAGCGCCAAGCTGCCATAGCTCACGCTATGCTTGGATCCCTGGTCGCCCATGTGTCTCTGTCTCTGTATTGTTCTCACAACTGATTCTGCGATACCCAACAGAATCCCAGAGCCAGAGGCTGGCGCGGCGGGGTGGGAAGTCAGAGGGAACAAGTTCCGGTTCCTGTTGCACGGAAGGCCATGATATTAATGATAATGCATTGTGTCTTTCTACATAGCTGGAAGAGAAATTGTGGATGCTCTCACCACAGAGAAGTGGCAAACGCACGAGAAGCGGCTATGCTAACGACCCTGCTTTGGTCACTACACGACGCATATATTGAAATGCCACAGTGCACCCCATAAATACACACAGTTATTGTGCATGAACTGCAAGTCCAAAGGGAAAAAAGAGAAGAGAATTGAAAGAGTGCCATCTCCCTTTCCACGCTGCCTCCTGTCACCTGCCTCCTCTCTTTTTAAAGAGACGGAATGGGAGTGAGGGGCTTTCGGAGGGGCCCCCAACTGCAGCGGCTCCAGGGTCCCCCAGAGCCAGAAATGTTTCCCTGAACAAATCTTCTGAAAGTGTTGCTCAGGCTGAGACCCCGCAATGAAGATACGAGGGTGTCCATGCCTGTGTGTGTGTGTGTGCACACTGTGGTTCTGTGCTGGGGTCCCAACTCAGACTTGCTAACACCAAGGCCGGGGGGCTGGAGCAGGAGCCTGCTTGTAGGCCTGTGGCCCAGTGGTTATCATCCTTAACTGCTGGGGTTGCATCCTGACACTGCCCTCATGTCAGCCATTCTATGTATCCGGGCCTCAGTTTTCCCACCTGTAGCACGGACCTGGTGGGAAAGTACTAACTTCTGGGGTCAGGATGGCATTCGGTGCCAGGAGGCCAGCAGAGTGTTCATTCAGCACTGGGCTGGGTAAAGCCAGAGCTTGAGGACCCTCATTGTTTTCATTCTTCAGCTTTAAGTTCAAGTTCAAAGCCTTCTGCTTATCCAGATGTCTTGGCCTCTGGTGCCAGCTCTGCCTGCTCACTCTCTGGGTGGTCCTGAGCAAGTCCCCTTCCCCTCTGGGCTCTGCAGAGCAGCTCCTGGGCCACCTGCCTGCACCTGCCCTTTCAGGGGAGGGTTGGGATCTTGCTGGGTGGGGGACGCACCTGGCTCACCTGGACTGACATGTGTGCAGAAACCCAGGACGCTGTGGGTAAAGGGCTGGGCAGCCAACCTTGCTGGCCAGCCTGGGGCTTCCTGGGGTTCTAGCGTCAGAAGCTCTACGCCTCGGGAGTTCTCTGTCCTGGGTACGACTCTTCTGGGGAGAATGAGGTTGAGAAGGGAACAGGCAGCTGTGGCTATGGTGGCCTGAGAGCAGCTGCACAGAGCCTATGGCACCACTGGTTGGGTGCAAGGTAGGGCGTGGTGTTGGAGAAAGAGAACGTGGTAGGGGCAGGGGGCAGGGCTACAGCTGCTGTTCCCACTTCTGACGGCTCACCCCTCCCAAGGCTGGCTGCCCTGGGAAGGGACAGCAGGACTTTTCCAGCCCGGACCCTCCACCTGCACCCTTTCCTCACCCCCTGTCAAAAGCAATCTTGTGGCGCAGCAGGTAAAGCCACCACCTGTGACGCCGACATCCCCTATGAGTGCAGGTTTGAGTCCCGGCTGCTCCACTTCCAATCCAGTTCCCTGATAATGGCCTGGGAAAAGCAACGGAAGATGGCCCAAGTGCTCAGTCCCCTGCCACCCACATGAGAGATCGGGTGAAGCTCCTGGCTTTGGTCCAGCCCAGTTCCAGCTGTTGTAGCCATCTGGGGAGTGAACCAGCGGATGGAAGACTCTGTCTCCCCCTCTCTGTCTGTAACTCTGTCAAATAAATTTGTGTGTGTGTGTATGTTTTTAAAGGAACCTTGTGGTAGGCATTGTGGTGTAGTGGGTCAGAGCTGCCATTTGGGGCAGCTGCAGCCCCTGCGGGAATGCTGGTTTGAGTCTGGCTGCTTTGCTTCCCATCCAGCTTCCTGCTAATGCACCAGGGAAAGCAATGCATGATGGTCCCAGTGCTTGAGCTCCTGCCTCTCAGTGGGAGACCTATTTCCCACAGATACGGAAGGTGCGCAACATTCTGTGTGCATGGGGTAGCGTCCACCCCAAAGAACACTCTAGACCAAAACGTCAACAGTGCCAAGACTGAGACCCTGTGCCACATGTGGTATCTCTAGTTTCCCCCTCCCAGTGGCCCCTTGATGTGAGTACCAGAGAGGGGGAAACTGAGGCTTAGATACCTACAGGCAAATATCCAATGCAGCCAGGATGGGAGCCCTGGCTGGCTGGGTGCTGGACCCTGAGCCCTCAGTCACTGATCTGGGGATGGTGGAGAGGCTGCCTTGGCCAGGAGGCAGGGGGAGCACTCGGCTGTGGAGGGAGGACTCTCCTGATGAGCGGAGGGTCACCAGAGGGTCGGGCTGTGGCAGAGCAGCTGGTGCAGAGCCCAGAGCCAGCCCATGGGAATTCTCCTGGCCAGCCAGAGCAGCCAGCAGAGAGGGAGCTGAGTAGAATTTAATATCTGGCCATCTGCAGCCGGCAGCCCCTCCCTGCAGATAAGAAAGCCCTTCCGCCAACCTCGTGTGTTGGGTCTGCTGCTAGCTGTGCAGGACAGAGCACCTCACACACCCTAGGCACCCATGCACCTGCCGGCACCTGGCCTCTGTGCCCTGGGAGCACCAATGGATACTGAGCCCACTGGTAGCTGTGCCTGTCAGACCATCCCCGTCTGTGACTTGCACCTGCCCGTCTAAGCGCCGTTCCTTAGTACACTGGGGCATTTCTTTAACCTCAGGCTAAGCAGGAAGGAAGACACACAGAATGCCATGAGCTAAAGCCTCAGCCATGGGAGAAAGCATGTAGAGGGGGCGGGGCGAGGGCCACCCTTGCCTGTCAGCCCACCTTGACCTTCAGAGAGACCATGACCTCTCTTGCTCACGTGCCAGAAAATTTCCTGCTTCTCCTGGACCTGCTACCAGGGAAATACAACCAGCTCCCCTCCCTGAGACCCGAGGGGCCCTTGCTAAAGAAACAGGCTCCTCGTAACCAAGGGAACTGCCATTAATTAAGGTCTGTATCAGGCCCCGGGCACCATGACGCAAGATCACTGGGGATCACGTAGGGGGGATGGGAGGAGGGGGCATCACTCGTGTCCCGGTGGGGTCTTCAGGAGCCCTCTTTGGTGAGAGGCATGGGCTGCTCCCTGCCAGTCTTGTACCTGGCTACCTGTTCCGGGTGGAGATACTGCCCTTCGGGAGTTAAGACACGCCCCCAACTGCCAGGCAGCACGTTAACAGCACTGGCTCATTTGACCAAAGCGTTCTATTTTAAAATTTAAAAAAAAGTACTTATTTGAAAGGCAAAGAGACAAGAGTTTCTACTACTTGTTCATTCCCCAAATACCCAGCATGGCTGAGGCTGGACTGGTCTGAAGCCAGGAGCCATGAACTCCATGAGGGTGTGGCGCTGTGGGTGCAGAGAACCATCAGCTGCTGCCACCAAGGGTGCATGCCTACAGGACGCTGGAGTCGGGGACAGAGCTGGGACTCGCACCCTGGCACCTGACACGGTGTGCAATGTCTCCTGTGCCGCTGTCACCACTACTCCAAATGTCTACTCCTACAGCTCTCTCTAGGAAAGGGACCTTGACCCCCTTCCCGTAGGCTCCACATCCCAGCACGGCTCAAGGGCTGGAACCTGCAACTTCCAAGTTCATGCCCTGTTCAGAAACTGCATTTTTTCTCGGTTCACCAGTTGAATGACCAAGGGCCAGACTGGAGGTACACAAGTGGGCAGGTGGCGGTGTCTGCTTGGGGCGTCCCCCACACCGAGCACAGCAACTCTTGTGAGCACCTATTGTGCACTGGGTGCTTAGTAGGTCCTACGCGCTTTCTCATCCCAGCAGTGGCCCTGTGGGGACCATCACCTCTGTTTCCCAGGCCAGGAGACCAGGGCTCAGGAGGCTTTTGTGGCTTGCTGAGGGTCCTGCAATCAGATGGTGGCTGAGGTGGGGCGGGGAGCGTGGCCTCTGCCCCCACGTGGGGACCGTGGGGACAGTTCCTTGCTCTGAGCTTGTGGTGGTGGTGGGGATCCGCTGGGGTGGGCCTGTCCCCTTGCCTCCTGGGTGTGGCCACTGTGCTTTGCTGCCTATGGGGGTTCAGGGCAGGTCCCTCCCGTTGGGCTCAGCCTGCTTGCATGATCTCAAACCAGGTAGGCGATGCTAGATACGGGGGATGGAGGGCCTAGGCGTCTTCAGTGAGCCCTGCCGGCCAGGCTGGGAACTGTGCTGCCGCTGGCCCGGAGCTCGCCGCAGGTCCAGCGAGGAAATTGCATCACCCAATTATGGTTCGCTCGCAAGGCTCTTCTGACCAGCCAGGGTGCTGCCTTCCTGACCCCATTAATCATAACTTCAAACTCCAAGTTCAGGGCAACCTAGCGGCTCACGGCCGCAGCCCAGAGACAAGGACCTGACCTCCGCGGCGGGAGACGCCAAAGCCGGGGAGTTCCAGGAGCAGCTCCCCCCGAACCCCAGCTCCCTCACCTATGGGAATCAGTGTGGTCTCTCACTGTCCATTTTTCTGCCACACCCCATCCTCCTGCTTCCCTAAGGCACATCTTTGTCGGAGAATCACATGCTGTTCTTCCCACCCGAGGCCAATACTCCACAGGGTCACCGTGAGGACTTGAAAGAACTAGTTGAGAAGCAGAGACAGACCAGACAGGCAGAGCTCCTATCCACTGGCTCACTCCCCAAATGCCCGCAGTGCCTGGGGCTGCGCCAGGGCAAAGCCAGGACTCCACCTGAGTGCCCTGCGTGGGTGGCAGGGGTCCAGCAACTTCCCTGGTTCACGGTCACCCCACTGCGGCCAGCAGCAGCACCCACCGCCCAGGTCCTTGCACCTTGCTCAGTGCGTGAAGCCCACCTGTCTACTTTGGAAGGACCCCTATTTTACAGATGGGAACACCGAAGCTGAGAGGGGCTAAGGGTCTTGGTGTGGTTGTGGCCGAGCAGGATCCTCACCAAACCTGGTCTGGCCTCTTTGCACCTGTTTCCTGATAGGTGTAGGTGGGGCCTTCTGAGCCAGGGGCTGGTGCAGGCTCTGAGGATTCCCCCAAAGCCTGAGACCTCCAGAGATGAGTGGGTTTGCAGTACCTTCCATGGAGATGGGAGGAGTGGGTCAGCACAGGGCTGTGCAGAGGCAGGGGGATGGCCGAGTTGGCCTGTCTGAGCTCAGAGTGCCCTCCTCACACCCTTAGGACATCATCTCAGAAACCTGGCTGTGGCTCCCCACAGGCCCCCGGCGGACAGCGGCCCCACTTGCGTGACTGGAAGGGCAAAGAGCCTCCGCTGTGAGCCCCCTTCAGGGAGCCTCATCTGAGCCACAGGCCGTGGCTGCTGTGACCTCCTCCCCCGTGTCCGTCCCTGCTTCCGCATAATTTATGGTCCCGTCCACATTAATGATGCTACAGAGGCCGTGAATGGGGCTAATTGCTTCCAAATACCGAATACTGGCTGATCGGAGCGCATTAGCGGGGAAGTGGCCGGCCCTGCACAGGGATGGCTCACGGGGGGCCCTGGGGACACCATGTGCCCGGCTGGGATTCAGAGACCTCCTGCAGGCCTGGCCACCCTTAGGCCCAGCCACAGGAGGGGTGCGGCTCCTGGGAGGAGCGGGCGCTTCGTTCAGCTCTTCCCTTACCCCGGCCAGGTCATTGCAGCAGGAAGAAGGGGCCACAGGGGCACCCCCAGGCCGCAGCCAAAGCCAGCGCTTGCCAGAACTTAATACTGCAGTCTGCACTAGGGCCCGTGCCAGGAAGTTCAGTGGACCTCACTTAATTAATGCCTCAGTGCCGGGGAATGGGGGGCACTCACACTGCTCCCATTTTACAGGTGAAAAAACCGAGGCACACAGAGCTGACACCACACCGCCAGTGCCCAGAGCTGGACGGGGCCCCTCAGAATCTGGCTCCAGGATGCCTGCTCTTACCCAGCACAGGGAGGCTTGTGCCCGTCAGGCCAGCTTCCAGCTCTGGTTCTGGAAGTTTCAGGGTTGATTTTTCTAAAATGCCCCCTTATATGTCCAATTGTTCCATCTGCAGTTGGAGGTCAGCCCCTCTTGCGTGCCCTGTCCCGGGATCCCAGGCTCCTCTCCCCTACCGCCGGGATTCTCACCCCCTGCAGGCCGGGTGGACACGGAAAAGAGGAAGGGACGGAGGGAAGCAGAGCCCCCCGATCCTGCTCCGCTGGAATCATTTTGTCTGTATGACCGCACTCCATCCTTAATAAAAATCCTACGTGGCCGCAGGCTGTTTTTACCCAACGGCGAGGTGACGAGGACACCGAGGCTCAGAGAGTCTCTTCACTAGCCCAGCAGCACACAGCACACAGGCGCAGGAGCCAGGGGGGCCTGACTGCAGGGTCTGTTCTCGTTGTGACATGTGGCGCCCTGTTGTCACTCTGCGTGTTTCTAGCTGGGCATTTCTTACGAGGATGCAGGGTGTTCGCCATTCGTCCAGGTAAGGCAGGTATCTGGGGAGTGTGCACAGCCCACTCCTTCTGTGTCCCTGGCAGACATTACTAGTAGATCACAGCACACGGACCTGCTGAACCTGGTTCTGCTCTCAACACTGTGGCCCTGGAGCTCATCACCAGCTGCACTGAGATGGAATTCGAGATGACAGCCAGGTGCCACTCCTGCTGGATCCTCAGGCCTCCGACAGCCTTCTAATGACAAGGACTTGGGCCATCTTCTGCTGCTTCCCCAGGCACATTAGCAGGGAGCTAGATCAGAAGTAGAGCAGCCGGGACTCGAACCAGCACTCTGATGTGGGATGCCAGCATTTCCAGCGGCGCGGTTTACCCAGCCACCCCACAGCGCCAGTGCCCCAGCCTCTCTTCCATGAGCCCAGCCGGCCTGCTGGCCAAGGATCCCAGCCCAGGCCCTGAACTTGCTCCCTGTGCCGGCTGCAGCAGATGTCTCCCGGGCTTGCCTCGCTCCTTGCCCCTTTTCTGGTAGCAGCAAATCCTTTGTCTGTGGGGAGCACCCCCCCTCAACTCATGGCCGTGGGACTGGCTGAGGAGCAGCAAGTGCCTCCCGGCAGTCAGGGGCGCCCACATCCGCCGGGTCCCCCTGCCCTGCCAGCACGCGCCAGCTCTGCCCCTGCTGTAACCATCTTCCAGGCTCCCTCTCCTGATGTATTGGTGATCTGTCCCCACGCAGGACAGCGAGGACTCCATCCATTCTGATCACTGGTGATTCTTAGAATGGTGCAGGGAACACAGTTGGTGCTCAATAAAGATGTGTTAAACAAATGGATGCCTTTGGCTGACGATTAGGAGAGCCTGTGTGATACTGAAGGAGGAGAACAGGGGAAGATTCCAGGGACACTGATCACCTTGATCCACCTGTGCCTGAAGCCACAGCTGCAGACAACATATCATACAGCTGCTCTCTCATTCACTCTGCCACGTATACTTCATTCCATAACTGGGTAAGACCCTGACAAGCAACCGTCTGTCTGATCTGCCTCAATAGCTCAGAAGAGGAACCAGGAAGCATAAAACCAAGCAAATGGACAAAGCTAGCATTAGAAGCCACCATAACTGCGAGAGCGCCTTCTTCGGCTTGAAGCTTAGATTTGGAGAGAGTTGGGAGAGAGTGGCTCTACCTCTCGTGAAGAGGCAGTGGGGACAGCCTGTGCAAAGGCCCTGAGCTTTGTGAGCTGGAGAATCCTGACATGTGCAGAGTGGGGGGCCATGTGGTGTGCGATAAGGCTGGCCAGCTGGACGTTGGGTCGTCACTAGACGGGGCCAGCGCGGAGCTTGGCCCTGACGCTCCCTGGAGAGCCACAGAGTGGCCTGGGGCAGGGGCCCGACAGTGGCACTGTCTACAAAGAGTGACTGGGTTGGGAGAGAAGGAGAGGGGGGAGGAGGGGACACCTGTCGTGGCTCCAAGCGGTCTGGGCTACTCCAGCAAAGCCAGACAAGTGCGGAGGTGGGGAGACGCGAAGTCCACAGGGCGCCTGAATTTCCCGTGGCCCCCTCATGTGTTCCAAGTCTTCAGAATCGTCCTGCGGGTCCCCCAGGGCCACCCCCAGCCTGGCCCTGAAACGCTGTCACTTCTAGGCTCAGCCTCCCACACGGCTCCCCTACCTGCTTTCCTCTCTGGGTTTTAAGCTCTTCATTACTTCCTAATTGTCCTGACTCCAGTTTTTTCTTGTTCTTGTCAAACAGCAATTTACAAAATGAGTCATCGTTAACTTCACGCCACTCTTCATTTATAACCGGGCGAGTCCCCTCCCAGCTCCACCTTTCTCTCCCTCGCTTTGTTTCCTCTTCCAGAAACGAGGGGGAGAAAAATACTCTTCTTTTTGATGCCTTTTTTTTTTTTAAATCTCTTTTGCTAGCACAGATGCCATTGGCTGCTCAACTTCCTTGTGTGTTCCCTGTGCTGTCTACCAGAGCAGACTTGGGGTCCCAGCCTCTGATGGGATGGATCCTGTGATGTGCGACACAGCCAAGCAGCCCGGCCGCAGACTGTCTCCTGCGGTGGACAGGTGAGGGAGAGTTGAGTTAAGTGGAGGCCAGTTAGCAGGGGACAGGGATCCGCTGCTCACACCGGTGAGCAGATGGAATGGCACCTGTCGGGCAGTAATCCTAGGTGCCTTTTTGTAATAAAAAAATGTGTGAAAAGATTTATTTGAAAGGCAGAGTTTAGAGTAGAGAGAGAGAGAGAGTGAGCGAGCGAGAGCGAGAGAGAGAGCCTTCCATCTGCTGGTTTACTTCCCAAATGGCCGCAATGGCCAGACCATGACTGGTCCGAAGCCAAGACCATGAGCTTCCCCTGGGTCTCCCATGTGGGTGCAGGGGCCTAAGTACTTGGACCATCTGCTGCTGCTTCCCTAAGTACAGTAACAGGGAGCTGGATTGGAAGTGGAGCAGCCAGGACTCGAACTGGTGCCCATATGGGATGCCTGCTACGCCATAACACCAGCCTCAATAAAAGAAAAATTTTTTAAATTTATTTTAGGGGCTGGCACTGTGGCATGGCAGGTAAACCCACTGCCTGCAACACCAGCATCCCAGGTTGAGTCCCAGCTACTGCACTTTGGATCCAGCTCCCTAACAACTCACCTGGGCAAGCATTGGAGGGTGGCCAAAGTGCCTGAAATTTGAACCAGAGAGCACTGTTTACAGCTGGTAAAGCCTGCAGGACCAGCATCCCATATGAGCACCGGTTCAAGTCCCAGCTTCTCCACTTCCGAACCAGCTCCCTGCTGATGGTCCAAGTGCTTGGGTCCCTGCACCCCACATGGGAGACCTGGATGAAGCTCCTGACTCCTGGCTTTGTCCTGGCCCAGACCCGGCTGTGGAGGCCATCGGGGGAGTGAACCAGCAGATGGAAGAACTCTCTCTCTCTAACTCTTTCAGATAAATAAATCTTTTTAAAAATTATTTTTTTGAGAAGCAGAGAGACACACAGGTAGACAGAGAGCTCTCATCTGCTGGTTGAAGCCCCAAATGCCCAGAAGCTAGGAATTTAATCCAGGTCTCTCCTGCGGGTGGCTGGGTCAGCTACTTGAGCCATCACTGTTGCATCCCGGGGTGTGCACTAGCAGGACGCTGGAGGTGGGAGCCGATCCGGGACCTGAACCCAGGTGCTCCAGTGCAGGCTGCAGGTGTCCCGACCAGCGTTTTCTCTGTGCCAAATGCCTGCCTCTTCCCCAAGGCTTTTAAGGCAACAACTTCAAAGGGTGGAGAGACAGGTGCTTTGAAGAGTTCAGGTCAGTCAACAAACATCAGTGGGACATCTCCAAGACCTCTGCTGGCCGACTAGATGGCTGGGGGCAGGCTCTGGATCCAAGCTGCCTGAGGCTGTTCATAACAAGCTGTGGGGTTCTGGGGTGGGGAATGACTTCACCTCTCTGAATCTCAATCTCCTCATCTGTAAGGTGGCAAAGACACAAATCCCTCCCCTCCAGGGCTGTTTTGAGAACTGAAACAGCTGTTGTAGAAACCCTCACCTGCCGAGGCCAACGAGAAATGCACCTTGCAGGAAGAAATAGCCACCAAGAACAGCAGGTGTCGATGGATACGATCACCCAAACGGAGTGTTCCGAGTGAGTGAGAAGGAAGAAATAAATCGGGGCCGGCGCTGTGGCACAACAGGTAAAGCTGCTGCCTGCAGTGCTGGCATCCCATATGGGTACCAGTTCGAGTCCTGGATGCTCCACTTCTGATCCAGCTCTCTGCTATGGTCTGGGAAAGCAGTAAAAGATGGCTCAAGTCCTTGGGCCCCTGCACCCACATGGGAAGACCTGGAGGAAGCTCCTGGCTCCTGGCTTCGGATTGGCACAGTTCTGGCCATTGTGGCCAATTGGGGAATGAACCAGTGGATGGGAGATCTCTGTCTCTCTGCCTCTCCTTCTCTCTCTGTGTAACTCTGACCTTCAAATAAATCAATAAATCTAAAAAAAAAAGAAAAGGGATTATCAAAAAAAAAAAAAAAGAAAGAAAGAAAGAAATTGGCCAACTATCAAGAAGGGGTCCATGGCCCAAAGAGATTATTCTGTGTTGTTCCATTTTTTGAAGTTCACGGGGAGGAATGCTCCTAGGGGCAGGAGTGGGGACAGTGTCACCCGGTCGGGAGGGGTCTGAGGGAGACTGCAGGGTGTGTGGGAAATGTCTAATGCCTTGATAAGGTGGCAGGTAGGCAGGATGTGTGGAAAACCCACCTCGTGTGTGTGTGCCTTTAAGATCGGTGTACCTGGGGCTGGTGCTGTGGCACACTGAGCTAAGCCGCCGCCTACAATGCTGGTGCCCCCTGTTGGAGCAACCATCCAGGTTTCAGCTGCTCCACTTCTGATCCAGCTCTCTGCTATGGCCTGGGAAGGCAACAGAGGATGGCCCAAGTCCTTGGGCCCCTGCACCCACATGGGAGACTCAGATGGAGCTCCAGTCTTCAAATCGGTGAGCTCCAGCCACTGTGGCCATTTTGGGAGAGAACCAGCGAATGAATGGAAGATCTCTGTCTCTCCTTCTCTGTCACTTTGCCTTTCAAATAAATAAATAAATAAATATTTTTTTAAAAAATGATTGATGCCTTAATTGGGTGTGACTTGCACCTCAATTCAAAAAAAGAGAACAGGTTAGGTGTTTGGTGCAGCACTTTGGTGCACCGCTTGGCATCCTGCATCCCATATTGGAATGCGGAGTTTGAGTCCCGGCTCCACTTCCATTCCCAGCCTCCTGCTAACGCGCATCCTAGGAGGCAGAAGACAATGGCTCAAGTACTTGGGTCCCCACCACCTGTGTGAGAGACCTGGCTTGAGTTCCTGGCTTCTGGCTTTGGTATGGTCCAGCCCTAGCCACGTGGGCATCTGAGTGAAGCAATGGATGGAAGATGTTTCTTTGCCTTTCAAATAGAAGAACATTTAAAAGAGAACAATAGATAGGTAAAGGGTCTGAGTGAATTTGCAGGGGAGGGGAGAAGAGTGGAGTCCCAGTGCAGGGCCTGGCCGAGCACCTGCAATGCCAGCCTTTCCATGTCCCCTTCCCCTAAGAGAACCCCCCCCACTCCGCCATGCTCTCAAAGACCCCTAGACAGCTGGGCAGGGGTGGGGGAAGCACCTTACACAGAGGAAGACACCCTGAGACACTGGGTAGGACCTCAACAGGAAAACCCATTCCCAGGCCTGGCCCCAGCCCTGCTGCCTCAGCAGCTCTGGAACTGGGCCCAGGTGTCGGGGTTTGTCAAGTCTCTGCGTCATGCTGATGCTCGCTTCCAAGTGAGACGCCCACTCCCATGAGACTGCCCACTCCCTATGAGACCGCCCACGCCCCTATGAGACCGCCCACTCCCCTTTGAGACTGCCCACTCCCCTTTGAGACCACCTACTCCCATGAGACTATCCACTCCCCTTTGAGACTGCCCACTCCCCTATGAGGCTGTCCACTCCCCTTTGAGACTGCCCACTCTAGGCGGAGCCGCTCCCGGGAGGAAGCTCTGCCCTGTGAGGCCCCCTGGCCTTTGCAATCCCTCTTCCTCTGTTTTCACAGCATGTCCCCCGCTGTTCTCCCCCAGCTTCCTGTGGCTGCCTCCAGCTGCGCCCACCCCAAACACGCATCTGGCCTCCAGGGGGCCTTCCTGGCCTTTTCCTCCCCCCGAGCCACCCCCTTCCCCTTCCAGTGGCTTCAACCATCTACCTGCTCTCACCTCCCCAAACTTGCCCATGAGAGCACTCCTCCACCCTGGGCTGCAGGCAGGTGCACGTGGCCGTCCCAGCACCCCTGTCTGGGTCAAGTTTTGGTTCTGTCCATCCAAGCAGGGTGAGCCTTGCCCTTGGCTTTCCTCCCTGGGGCATCAGTTTCTTTGCCTTGAGATGGAGAAAATGCTGCCTGCACCATCAGGTTGTTCCGACGATTGCATCAAAGAGACAAAATAGAGGTGGTAGCCGTGCCGCCGTAACTGGGCCATTCTGAACCTCACCTTCCTTATCCGTCGATGCGCAGGCTCAACAGAGCTCTCGGGTGCTCTGAGCAGTCTGGCGGGATGTCCCTGTGGGCCAGTCTTGAAATCTATGATTCCACCGAAGCCTGAGCTGTCACTTAGCTGGGGAGACTTCCGGAGAGTAAGAGAAGGGGGACGACCGCCACATGTAGCTTTTGGGGGACCTGGCTGACGAGCCGACGGGAGAGTTTGCTGCAGCTGGGTTGTTGGAATGCAGGACAGAGGGACAAGAGGAGGTCACGTGTGGGATGAGCAGAGTGACTCCAGTGGCCCCGAGAGCAGCCAGAGAGAGTGATGCCCTCGTCGCTCTTTCGCAGCAGCAGTGCCGCCCCCACAGGCTGGGAATCAGGGGCTCCTTTAGGAAGATGGGGAGAGCCAGGGAATTCCTCCCCAGGAAATCTCCCAGACACATATAACTGGGTACAGTGTCAGGTGGCTCAGAAATTCTGGAATCTCCTCCAAGGCCCCCTAGTTAGAAGCCCCCGTGGGGAGCATCTCGCATGAGTTCAGGGGTCTGAGTCTCTTCCTGGTGTCCTCTGCTGTCCCCACAATTTCGGGGGAGATGGGCCCCCTTTTGGGCTGTGACATGGGCGTGGCCTGGTCTACAAGTCAGGGGGAACAAGATCCCGAGGAGGCTGAGCCTAAGACTGACTCCTCCTGGGAGAAGACCCCTTCCCACACAAGACACTCGTCAGTTCTGTCCATCCACCACCTTCAGCCCACCATTACTCATCCGTCATCCATCCATTCCACTTTCTAGTCATCTGTTTATCTGTGGAGCCTTGATTCACCCGCCCTCCCTCCCTGCCTGCCTCCTATCCACCCACCCATTTGCTCTACCTTCTATCCATCCAGCCGTCTGTTTACAACTGATCCGTATTGATCAACTGATCCTCCCTACCTTCCCATAGGCACACCCATCATCGATTTATCCTTCCATGTGTTCGGCACCAAGCCAGCTCCAGGCACGCCAAGATGAAGAAATCCTCACCCCCTCTCTCTCTCAGCGCAGGGGACAGAAACCAAAGCCACCTTCACAACGCCCCTGGACTCATGCTAGGGCCGGGGAACCGGAGCCCCGTGCCCACAGCGAGGGAGGCTGGGAAACGGGCCAATGTTCCAGAGCCGGCGATGGCTCTGGGACCTGCACCTTTGGCCCGGCCAGAGGAGAAGGGGCATGGCCACATGACTTCCGGGGTTTGCCCCTGGTGGACAGAGCCGTGCATGGGAGTCCCAGGGCCCTGCAGTGCTGCCTGCTGGGGAGGGGGCCAGCTGAGGCAGGGGTCAGCCTTGGACTCCCCCGATTTACAACTGCCCTCCACCCGACTCCTCTTCCCTTCTGTCAAAGCCCAGAGGTTCTCGGGTTCTGGCAGGAAACCCGGCCCTAAGCCACGATTGCAACCTACGGTGCCCTTCGTGCTGCGATTTAACACGAGGGCTCCCGGGTTGCACAGTAATGCACGAGGAGCGTGTTGCCACTCAAGGAGACGCCGGCTTCCTGCGGCTTTGGGGTAGAGGGGACGTGGTGACTTCTACGGCAGGGTCAACTCCGGGGCCTCTTTTGAAATTAGCAAAGGAAGAGAAACCAGGGGAGCCTTTCTGGCTGGAAACTGGGCAAGATTGGCAGCCACATCACCCAACATTTCCCACGGTTTCTGCAAAATAGACTGTCAGTTAAATTGAGAGAAAAGGCCTGCACAGACCAGGGAGGGCCACACCCCGGGCCTCATCCTGCTGTCCCCGATGAGCCCCAAACCCTAAAGTGCAATGACAGCTACCACAGTTTTCCCCTCCTCACTTCTATGGGGCCTGGCAGGATCAACAGGAAGCGCGAAACGTCAGATGCATGGAGGATGTCTACAGGCGGCACAGAAAAGGGAGCAGAGGAGGGAGAGAAACTGATAATGACAAGTCTGACCGGCACGAGGTTCCCGCCTCCAGCTGGCAAGTCTGAGAAAGTCTTAGACAAACTTAACAGAAATCAGTATCAGAAAATGTCAGCCATAGGAAAAACTTCGCGCAAGTGTTTAAGGAAAAAAAAACGAAGCTGACAAAACCCGCAAACAACAACGCAGGCCATCTTTACAAAGGAATACAGCTCGCTGTGGGTTTCTTCTGCTCAATGAACTGTCGAAGAAGTAAATGGGCAAAAGAGCTGAACAAGCATTTCTCAAGCGATGACAGCCCAACTACCAGCGAGCACATGAGAAGATGCCCCGGGCCCGTGGCCATTAGAGACAACCACGGTGAGGTCTCTCCACGCCCCCAGCATGGCTACGACAAAACCCTGACAATTCCAAGTGAACACGTGGCACTCTCACACACGGGTGGCAGACAGATCAGGCGGTCCAAACAGCTTGGCCTTCTGTGAGCGGTTCTTAGAACGTTCACCTCTTAGAGGATCCAGCACTTCTACCCCCACCTACGTCTCCAGGGAAACAAGTCCAACATCCACAAACACCTGGATCTGGAAAGCACCCAAATGTCTATCTCCAGGATATGGATCCATCCACGGTGGGCTGTTTGCTCAATGGGACACCAGTCAGATGGAAAAAGCTTAAAAGGGACTAAAGAAATACATGCAACAGTGGGGGACAGATCTCAAAAACAAACATGATAGGCAGGGGAATAAACCAGATGTAAGGCCACTGTACCATACGATTGCACTCGTGAAGTTCAAGGACAGATACAAACTGGACGCCGCTGTGATGGTGGTGGTGGCTGCCTCTGGTGGGTGAGGAGCGACAGGAAAGGGGCACGAAGGAGCGCTCTGGGGTGATGCAACTATGCTACATCTTCATCTGGTGATACGGATAATCACCTTGTAACAACTTTTGTGAGCTGTGCACTAAACATGTCTGCATGTTGTTGTATGTTTGTGACGGCTCAGTATTTTTGTACAAGGATACATGCACGCATGCACGCGGTCTACAGACAATACTCCATCCTGGGTACCAGGTTGTGGTCTGAAAATTCTCTACGCTTCTAATTGTCTGAGGCATCTGTTATGTATGGGCCAGAAGTGCATTCTCAAAGGCTTACACAGTTTACCACTTAATTCCAAACCATGAAACTCACGTATAAGCTCAAATGACAGAGAATACATAGGGTACGATGTTTCATAACTGATATTGAACAAACAAGCCAGGAAGACAAAAAGATAAGTCTATGTATTTCTTTGGTAGTGGCTATCGATAAAGCAAATACAAGTATCTAAAGGAAGATCTGTTAAATGACGCTATTCTGTAACAATGATATTTCCAACTTCAGCACCCAGAATACAGGCAAGGAACCGGTCAACTGGCAAAGGAGAGTAGAATCTTAACATTTAGAGGAAAGGTGACTGTACAAGGATGATTAAGTTGCAGCTGGCCACAGCAGCATCCCCTGTCAGAGCGCCGGTTCCAGTCCCGGCTGCTCCGCTTATGATGCGGCTCCCTGCTAATGCGCCTGGGAAAGCAGTAGAAGATGGCCCAAGTGCTTGGGTCCCTGCACCCATGTGGGAGGCTCAGATGGAGCTTGTGTCTCCTGGCTCTGGCTCAGACCTGGCTGCTGTTGCCATTTGGAGAGTGAACCAGCAAATCAATCAATCAATCAATCACTCTCTCTCTCTCTCTGTAGGTATGTATGTGCACGTGTGTCTCCCTATCACTCTTCACATGAATAAGTACACAAACAAAGGAAGGAAGGCTATGGAGTCATTTCTCAGACAGAAAGTCATCTAGCTTTTCCACGAGCGAGGGTGGTATGACCGAGTATTCGCCGGTCTGTAAAGCCAGGTCCTCTTTCTCCTCTGGCCTTTTCTACTCACAGGAGTGGGGGACCCCGAAGGAGCCCCTTCCCCTCGCTGAGCCTCGGATCCTTCGTCTCTCGTCTTCATCAGCCTAAGAGGGCATCCATCCATCCATCCATCCATAGACCAATGGCTGTTGGCCACCCGCTAAGTTAGGCCCGAGTGTACTTGGGAATGAGCACCGCACAGCCGTGCAGCCAGGAGGGTGACGGAGCTGGGCAGAAAGCTAGGACAGCATGGAGAGGCAGATGGGGGACGCTTTGGTGAAGAGACATTTCACCAGAGACCTGATGCAGGTGAGGGGATGAGACACACGGCACCTGGGGGAAGAGGTTTCCAGGCAGCTGGTGCAAAGGCCCTGAGGCATGAGAACTTGCGGTGTGCTGGAGAAATAGTGTTGTGGCTGGAGGAGAGCCAGCGAGGGGCAGAGACAATGGGGACAAAAGAAAAGCCTCCGGAGCCATGGGGAGACCTTGAACCTAATTCTGAGGTTGCAGGGGAGCCCCTGGGAGCGTTTGAGCAGGGGAGAGATGCCCTTGGGGCGTCTTCCATGGGGGTAACAAACGTGGGTCACTGTAGGGACATCGTGGGCTCCAGGGCATCAAGGGACACACAGAGCTGGGCAGAGCCAACTATGTTTTTAAAATCTGACTTCCCCAAGACCCAGGAGAATGTGGTCTTCTTCCTAGCTTGAGGGACGTGTTAGGGGCAGCAACTCAACCCCGACGTGGTCATCGTTTGTCCAGTTGTGCACCTGATTTGGGGCCGTGCACAGGTGTGACAAATATGGGCTCACTCTGCATGGCCCTGGTCTCTGCCAGGCTGTGTGCGACTCCGTGGGTGGGGATGGAAGGGTCCTTGCCAAGTCCTCGCTCACGCGGCATCTGACGACCTTGCTGCGGGCAGAGGGTGAAGACACGCCCCGAAGTTCCTTCCTCTTCCCTGCCTGGCCAGGACAAATGCTGCTGCCCCAGCAGCCCGGAGATGTAAGCACGCCCCGTGTAAGAAACGGATGCTCGCTTCCGGGGATGTCTCCTGGGAGCGGTCCAGCTGTTGACACCCAGCTGCTCTCAGGGA
This sequence comes from Lepus europaeus, assembly GCF_033115175.1. Lineage (NCBI taxonomy): Eukaryota > Metazoa > Chordata > Mammalia > Lagomorpha > Leporidae > Lepus > Lepus europaeus. The sequence goes on from NC_084849.1 coordinate 13,308,361, forward strand.
AGATTTCTTTATCCGAGACCACTCTCCCCTCTTACTGCCCCAGGGGTGGGTAGCAGAGGGTGCCCAGAAGCACCTGCTCCGTCACTCACTCACTCACTCACTCATTCACTCGCTGGCTCCATATCATCTAGTGTGCATATTCAACAGAGCCCGCTCCCATGAGCACAGTGACCATGACCCTGGACCCTAGACCCAGCCAGCCTGGGTTTGAATCCTGCCCCACCTTCCTGTGTGGTCCTGGAAAAGTCACTTTAATCCATTAACTTTGTTTCCTCCCCTGTGACTTGGAGATCAACCTGGTGGGCACCTTGTACAGCTGAAGTGAGGGTTTGTATAAAACGCTGAGCCTTGGGCTTGACATATGCTCAGGCGTTCAGACGGTCACTGTTGCCACTGCTGTCGCCGCCACCACCACCATCATCATAACGGCCTGGCTTTGAATCCCAGTGACACCACTGACTTTTGGGGTACTTGGGAATTGCACGACCTCCTTCTTGGAGCGATGGTTGGATGTTGGTATCGCCCCAGATTCCTATTTTGAGACCCAACCACCAATGCAATGGTACTGGGGTGGGGGGTGGGGTCTGTGAGAGGCGGCGAGGTCCTGAGGTCTCTGCCTGGGCCTTTATAGAAAGGTTCCATGGAGCGGCCTCGACACAGCTGTGTGGGGACAGCATGAGACAGCGTCACCTTTGCAGTGGGGCGTGAGCCCTCACCAGACTCTGGATCTGCTGTGGCCTTGACCTTGGCCTTGATCTCGGATGTCCCAGCCTCCGGAACTGTGAGCCATGAACCCCTGTTTGTCAATCTCCCGGGGTGAGGTGACAGGGACAGACTGGGACAGTCAGGGTCCTTAGAATTCCGGGAGATAATGCATACAGGTTGGGAAGAGTGCCTGGCCCCCAAAAGGATGTCCCACATGTGAAATCAGTCCCCAGAGGCCACGCTGACCCCAGAGAGGAAGGGCAGAGTCCTTTCGACCTGGGGCGGGGGGTAAAGAGGAGACTGGCTTGGGCCCCGCCCCCTCCCCCATGGGAAGAATTCCTGGGAGTCCCCTGTCTGCTTTACATGTTCTCTTTGAGAGCCCTCCTGCCAGGCCCCCAGGGATCAGCCAGCGAGTACCCCACCAGCTTGGGGCGACTGAGGCCAGCAGTGTTAAAGCAACAGCGCGTCCAGCCCAGCCCTTGGGTCCTTGGGTCCTTGGTTCCTTGGGTCCTTGGGTTGTGTGGGGCAGATGGAAGCCAGCAGGCAAGGTCAAGGTCACGCAGGCTGACCGTCCTGTCCTCAGCAGAGCTGGGGGCAGGGCACAGCATAGCCGTGGAGACCACGAACTTCAGAGCCGGACCAATCTGGTTTGAATCTCGACTGCTTCCTCCTGGCCGTGTGGCTTGGACAAACCCTTGTGCCCCACTGGGCCTTAGTTTCCCCTCTGTTAAATGGGGATGATGTTACAGTGCCTGCTGGGGTGGACTGGTGGGGGGGCGTTCTGCCTGTGTCTCCCATAGACCAGACCTGGTGTGAGGCATGGGGGTGCCCTGGAGGGCAGGGCAGGAGACAGGGTGGACTGGGGGGTGTGTGTTCCGCCCGTGTCTCCCATAGACCAGATCTGATGTGAGGCATGGGGGTGCCCTGGAGGGCAGGGCAGGGCAGGAAACGGGGACCCCGCCACAGTCAATGGTCCATAGCTAGCACCACGCAGCTCTGCTCACGGACCGGCCCACTCCTCCTCCTCCACCTGCCCTAGACACCCTGATGGCCAAGGCCTGGGATGGCCACGCTCTTCCTGTAAACTGCTCCAGCCTCAGTTTCCCCAGGGCCAGCAGGGTGCTTGCTGGTTGATTGTGGGGGTGTTTTGCAGGCACTGAGTCCGCTGGAGACCCCTCCCCAGACCTGGTGGTCCTGCGGGGAAGGACCCGGCTCTTTCCTGCTTTCTGAGAGCCTGGGGCACCGGAGCCATCTCCCAGCACCTAGCACGCAGGCTGCACTTGCTGAGTGGCGGGAGCCTCGCCGGGACAGGCTGAACCGAGAGCAGGTCAGGCCAAGGAGTCGCAAAGCTGGCTTTCACGCAAGGGGCTCGGGGCCAAAGCTTCGTGTCTGAACTTGAATGAAAGGATCCTGGGAGTTCCTAGTAAAACCACATGGGCTCGTTCCTGGGAAACAGACAGGAAGCCCGATGGAGGAGCCAGTGGGGCCTTGACAGGCCCTGCCCCACTCCCTACTCCCCACTCGCGCTCAGCTTCTGCTCCCTCGAAGAGCGGAGCTTGTGGCTGATGCCCTGACACTTGTACCCGGGCCTGGGCCCAGCCCATCACCTCCGGTGCACAGCACAGCTCCTGGGACCACAGCTGTGGTGTCCCAGACCCAGACCCCTCTGCCTCCCCAGGCTTAGCTCCAGGGGTGCAGGAACCACACAGCGGGGTGTGCAGCCAGTGTGTGCAGAGCGGCTGAAGGAACCAAGTGCATTCATTCCACCCCTTCCGAGGGGCTCCGCCTGTGGTCGTGGACGGCTGCCCGCGTTGTCATCAAGGCCGGGGTAAGGGCCTCATGTTCTCACGACACCACGGGGGACCCACGTGGGGGAGCCTGAACCGTGGGCAAGCCTGGGACTTGCGCTGGGAGCTGAGGCTGTTCCGTCCACGCTGGGCTGAAGCCCCCAATACCAGGGGGCGAGGAGGCCAAGGTGAAGATGTGGGGAGGTGAAGTGAGGGCAGCTCATGGAGCCAGGGGGCAGCCGGCCAGGGGGAAAGGGTCCACAGTGAGTGACGTGGAGGCCAGGGGAGGCGCCAGAGAGAGATGCTGGGAAGAAGGCGGTGGGTACCCCGTCAATGCCAGCTGTGATGTTTAGAGCTTAGCATACCCCACAGGTCCTCCATGGCTGGGAGGGTCTTCGCAGGAGCCTGTGTGTGCAACAAACTGCGGTTTGCTCATTTCAACCCTCTGCACACAGTAGGCACTGCCTGCATACGTCTTGTTCGACAAGGCTACCAACCAGTGAGGCTCTCCTGGCATGTGGCATCTAAAGCACTCCCCTGAGGGCCCGGCATACAGCAGGTGCTCAATAATTGCATGTTGCAGGAGTGACGGAGGGAATGCACGAATAAAGGAATGTTGGTGCCCCCTCAAGCAAAACACAGCCTGTGCTCCCAAAGCCACACTTTCTTGTCTGCTTGGACCGTGGCGCTCAGCTTCACTTGCAATACCTCTTCCAGGAAGTCTACCTGGATCTCCACTTCTACCAGATCAAGTTAATTATCCCCCTTCTCTAAACAACCATGCACTTGAGCATGTTTTCAGTAATTACCCATCAAGCTGAATGGAAACTTCTTTCAGGTCAGTCTTTGTCCACTGCCTGAGGGGATCCTAGAACCTGGGCACCTTGGTCTAAACACGTCTGTACTTCCTGTACCTGGGACCAGGTAAGGAAGCAGTGTGCTTTCAACGAAACTTCGGTTCCTTCTGATAATGCACACGGGCTGCCTGCTCTCTGGGGGTCAGACTGGCAGCTCTCTGTGACTCAGTGTCCCCAGGGGCTCCCACCTCCCGGTATTCTCAGGACCCGTGGCTTGCTTTCGTCCACGGGCTCCAGAGGGTGAGAGATGTCCCTTCTGCAATGAGATCACAAAAGCTTGCGACTTCCTCCCTGATGGCCGACTAGTGCCTTCTTACAAACTCCCCATCCCTCCCCTTTCATTGAATTTATTTATTTGAGAGGCATAGAAATAGACAAAGAGCTACCTTCCCCTGGCCCACTCCCCGAATGATCACCACAACTGGAACTGGGCTAGGCTGAAGCCAGGAGCCCAGAACTCAACCCAGAACTCCCACGTGAATGGCAGGGACCCAAGCACTCCAGCCATCAACAGCTGCCTCCCAGGGAGTGCACAGGAGAAAGCTAGAATTGAAAGGGAGTTAGGACTTGAACCCAGGGCCTCTGATACAGCACTTTTTAGCCACAGGGCTAGAGCCCGCCCCCAGCCTGCACCCTCTGGGGAAGCACGCAGCCTTGCCGTCCAAGTGCACCATGGAAGAACTCATTTCTGCCAATGGACGCCCGAGCTGGAACGGAGCTCCACCTGCCAGGCCTTTGGGTGGCCGCTGGCCCTGCCCAGGACCCTCACACAGCAGACCAGACTCCTGAGCCCCCGGCGCTGGGGGCCCCAGCCCCGCCATTTTTGGCAATGCAGCTACACAGCAATCACTCGCCCATCCCGGACTGAGACAGGTGTGGTCCGTAAGGCAGGTAGCACCGAGCCTGCAGCCTCGTCCCTCCCCGTCCGACATCTCGATGATTGGGGGTGGGAAGGAGAACGACGTGGGCTTCCCCTCCCCCAAACCCCATGTTTCCCCATGTTCCTGATGACAATGCTCCTGTCTCTTCTGGCTTCTTCACAGTCCAGGGTAGAACCACCTCCTCCAGGAAGTCCCCCCACCCCCGGCTTCCCCATGCTGGTGAGATGCTTTCAGAATGTCTGGCCTCACCCAACCACATCTCACAGGTCGACTACCAGCAGTCCCAGGTGTCTCTGTGACCTCCCAGGCCTCGCCTCTGCTCCAAACCCAGACACCCGACATCCCCTCCTGGCAGGGTCCTTCACGCCGCCACCAAGACCAAGCAGTAAGGATCCAATCACGCCACCAGCGACTTGTGCCTGGCCCCAGGCTAGACCACTGCAGCACACTGTGACTTGTGCCTGCCCCCAAGCTAGACCACACACCTCTGACTAATGCCTGGCTCCAGGCTAGACCACATGCCACCTGTGACTTGTGCCTGGCCCCAGGCTAGACTGCACACCACCTGTGACTAATGCCTGGCCCCAGGCTGGACCGCTGCAGCATACTGTGACTTGGTATTTAAAATGGATCTTGTCCTCCTCTTAGGCTCAGCGTCTTTGAGGCTCGCTGCTGGGGGCGGGTGGGTGGCGGGCTCAGGAGGGCTACGGGAGCTTTACAGAGGCACACGGGGAAACAGTGCTAACCCGAGACACCTGCGCTTGTCCCGTGCTGCTGCCAGCCCCGTGGACACCTCCGCAAGCCGTCTGCCCTTTCACACCCGCGCGGCCCCCACAACTCCCCCCAGGGCATTTTCCTTAAGCAAAGGCAGACTGGGCCCGGGATCATGACAGTGGGTCCCAGAGGCCCCCCAGGACCCCACAGAATGACCAGCCTCGGCCTCATACCTGCCCGAGCCGCCGAGGCTCCTCCTCCACCTCCTCCTCTTTCTCCTCTTTCCTTAGGGGCCGGCAGTTCCGGCAGGCTCCTCCGTCCTGGTGTGCCCAGCGCCTTGGCCTCTTCAGCCTGCCGGCAGCCTGGCGCCGAGTCGGTCTGACCCCTGGCCCCATGAGCCCTTCCCCTGCCCGGGCTCCGGGCTGTGAGAATCAGCGCAGGTGCGTCCTGGGGCCCAGCTGTCTCCTGGAGCCTGAGCTGCCCAGGAGGTTTCTGGGTTCTGGCTGAGGGTGGGGGAGGAAACACAGTTGAGCCTTGTAATACACCACGGGCTCGTCTGCCCACCGCGGTTTCTGGTCCTGGATGGGAGTCTCCAGGAAGGTTCTAGAAATCTGTGTGTGTACTGCGTGCACTGGTGAGTCTCATGCTTGGGCAACGTGGCGGAGCAGAGCGCCAAGGCTGGCCCAGGCTGCTGGCCGGACAGATGGAAGGACAAGGCGGCAATGCTCTGTTCCCGTCTGAGACTGGGCCCAACTTGCACTGTCCGCTTGTCTGTCTGTCTCCCTGTGTCCTGCTCTGTCCTCGGCCCCAGTGTCCGCCCCGGGGACTCTGTCCGTCTTCTCCGGCATAGTCCAGGCCCACTTCCTGGGCCTGTTCCACCGAGGGGAGGGAGTCTCGTTAATATTTGTGGGAGAAAATGGCGGACTTGATGGATGTGCGGGAGGATGCACAGGTGGAGAGGCAGGTGGAAAGGGAAGTGGCTGGCTGGACGGACGGACCGAGGGACTGAGGGGTGGATGGAGAGGCGGCTGGGGAGGCACCAGGGTCAGCCTTCTAGGCAGGATCCTGCCTGGGCCCCGGCCTTAGCCGCTTGTCCCGAGTGGTGAGAGCCTCGAAGCCGTTTGCATCCTCTTGGTCTCCCCAGCCCCATAGCCACCTTCCTCCCCAGAGCTGGGCTGCCTGGCAGTGGGTCCCAAGGGTGGGGCGAGGTGAGGGCCCCACCTGGACACCACTGCTTAGAGGCTGGACTAAGTCTACAAAAAAATAAAACTGACTGAAGTCAGCCTGCTTTGTAGTCTCATAATTTTTTTTTTTAACATTGTGAGCTGTTTTATTAGAGTAAACTGAACTGTTCTCCATAGTGGGAACTATGTAAGGTTTTTTGTGCTGCTTATTTTTTTGTGGAGTGGCATTTTTAAAAATTTAATGTAAAAATTGCATATATTTATGGGGTGCACTCAATACGTGTATCAAATGATCAAATCTGGGTGATTCTTTAAACATTAATCGTAACAGTTTTCTCAGGATACAGAGCTGTTCTGACCAGCTGTTCAAAAATTCATTCCTGAGAAAGTATTTTGTTTGGCTAAGTTCTAAACCATTGCTGTATTAAATGTTACTAATAAGCTTCAAATGAACGCTTTGATAATTCACTCTATTTAAAAAAATGTCGTTGAGAGAGTGTGTGCGAGTGTGTGCGTGTGCGTGCGTGTGTGCGCTTCTATCCACTGGTTCACTTCCCAAAGGCCCACAGTGGCTGGGACCAAAGCTGGAGGCCAAGAATTCAATCCAGGTCTCTAGGGACCCAATTACTCGAGCCATCACCACCGCTTCCAAGGTCCACATAAACACAGGAAGCGGGAATGGGGAGCCGGGAATCAGAGCCTGGTGCTCTGATGTGGAGGGCGCACCGTGGAACCACTAGGCTAACTGCTGCCTCGAGACTCCCTCTGCATTGGACATAGCATTAGGCTGGCTCGGAAGCTGAAACAAACTCTCCCCACCCCAGGGGTCCGCTGGCCTCTGGCCCTGGCAGGCTGGGTCCCACTAGATTGTTTGGAAGGTTGGAAAGTTTGTTAGCTGTTTGCAATTGTTTAAAGTTTGTCAACCGTTCGCGATTGTTTCCAGTCGCTGAAGGCTGTGTCTCCTCCCTAGGATGAGGTCCGCAGCCATGTGTGTAAACAGCAGATGCAACATAAACTGAACACAGACACCCAGAGACGCCACAGCGCTTAAACTGCTCCTGCCATTCTTGGAATTAAAAATAAAGCTGCATTTAAAAATAAAGGGGCAAGATGAGCCACCGGGTTAGTATTTTTTGTATTTTGCTAAACACACAATTTTAGTGATCTATTTTACTTCATTTGAACACATCTTTTCTGCTGAAAGAAGCCAAAGCCTCAGCCATGAAAATAATCCTCCCGGCCACAGGATTATCATGGAAAGTCATTTTGTCAAGCGGAGGAGGAAAGTGGGAAAAAACCGATCCATTCCAGGGCTGGTGTCTAGCCCCGTGATAAGGCGCCCACGCTCTGTGTTGCAGGACCTGGATCCAAGTCCCGGCTCTAGCGCCGACTCCAGCTTCCTGCTAACGCTCACTCTGGGGGGCAGCTGTGCTGGCTCAGTAGCTGGGCACGGGCCACGCAGGCGGGAGACCCGGCTCACATTCGCTCTTCCCCAGAGGTAATCTATGCCGTGAGCTCCCCGCCTGGCGCTCCAACCCTGCTTTCCACCGACAGAGAAGAATACAGCAGGGCACCTCAAAAAGTCCATGGAAAAATGAAGGGGAGGTAAGCTGAATTTTGGTGCAAGCCTTTGGAAATCCGTGCCGAATTTCCTGTGAGCATTTTAAAGAGCCTTTGTATGTACAATTTCAAAAATGTTTTGCATCAAAATCAACTTTCTTCCCATTTTCCAGGAGCTCTCTGAAGCCCCCTCGTGTTGCAGCATTGCCTGGTGCCGGGACAGACGCTCCTGTGCACGGCGCCAGCAGTACCTCCCCATCTTCCCCTGTGACTTCTGTCACCCTGTAGGATGTGACTGAGCTCTGGTCCCCTGCATGCTTGGGTATCTGCTTCTTCCTTTTCCACTGTTGCATGAGAGAGAGAGAGAGAGAGAGAGAGAGAGAGAAACTGGATGGCACTGGTTCCCTCCCCTGCACATGGGCATTTAGGCTATTCCCTAAATAAAAAGCCCTCCACCTCCACAGCCAGCGAGCCCTGGGCTGGAGTCTGCACAGGAAAGGTCACAGGCGGCTTTAACAGCTCCCGACTGCCCAGGGTTATTTTCACCCCTGCCCTTTCCAAGCTCAGCCGATGGCCAGGCCAGGCCTGGATGCCTTTCTCAACTCTGGGGGTGCCTTCTGCGTGGGTCCCGTGACCCCATGGCTGTCACAAACCCTGTACCATGAGCCCCGTGATCTGCGCTATTTAGGCCACTGTACCCTATCTCAACACACGCGCACACACTCTGTCCCCGGTCTCTCCACGCCAGCTGGAGATTTCTAGGCCTGATCGTGTTACTCTGCTCTGCGCTGCCTGGGCTGGCAGCTGGGGACCCCAGGGCTGTTCCCACTGCCTGTCTACGCTCAGATGTTTTCCTGTTCCCCAAACACTCCGCTGGCCACTGCCCTGGTCCGAGAAGCACACAGGGGCTCACAGTTTGAGCCTGATTGGTCTTGTGGACACAGGCTTTAAACTCCCAAACCCTAAGACATTTAAACCCCACAGCCCTAAGTTAATGGTGCTCAGAAGGCGGAGGTCTACACCAGCAGTGGTGTTTAGGAGGTGGGGCTCTTGGCGTCCCCTGGGAGGGGCTGCTATAAAAGCCTCCTGGCCCCTCTCCCTCCTTGCTGGCTCGCTTTCTCTGTGTGTGCTCTGCTGTCACCGTCCACTGCCTGATCTTAGACCTGCGTCTCTCCAGCTCTGAGCTAAATCAACCTTTTCCCTTTAGGAAATCAACCGTCTCAGATGGTTCGCGGTAGAGACAGAAGGCAGAGTAATACAATGGGTGTTGTGGGTGCGGTTGCGTCTCCTCTCCATACTGGCGTCTCCCCAGCTGATGGTGATTTCCTACGGGGAGGGGACAGTGACTTAGGCACACAGGGTGCCCAGAGCGTGGAGGCACTGGGTCATTAGAGAACTGACAACTGGTACCTAAAATGAGATGAGCACCATTCTCTGTGTGTGTTTTCTGATCGAATCCGCACACGGCCCCACCCTGTGAACAGGCGATTCCTGGGACACAGGAAGACGTTCTAACTCTCTGGTTGGAAACCACAGCTCAGACAGCTCATGCCTTTTGTCCAACAGCAAGCTCCTGTGTGGCTGGAATTTGAACCTGCGTGGGCCTGACCTCTGAGGGTGGTCTTCTGCAGCCTCCGCCATCTGACCAGCTGGACGTGGGAGTTTGGAGGGGAGACAGGTGCTGTTTTCAGCCCCCATTCCTTAAGCCATGTTAGAAAGTCTGGGGTCCACCTGCCAGGATTGCTGTAAACACCTTCTAAAGGGGCTCGTGTAGCCTCATCCAGGTTCCAGTGTGACCTTTCTCAAGAATAACTCTCAATGGGCCTGCTATCTCCCCCCTGCTCAAACCCCACCCATGGCTCCCGATTGCCAGACTTAAGAAAGCTGCCAGGCCCTCTCGGACCCAGGCCTGCCTTGGTCTGCAAAGCTCCCCACACTCGCCCCCTCCAGCCTCCTTGTTCCAGCCACACTCAGCTGTCCTCCATCCTCTCCCCCCAGGGCCTTTGCACGTGCTGTTCCCTGCATCTGCGGCACGGATCCACCCCTCTCTCCCGCCCTATGGTGATGCAACCTTTGGATCTCAGCTTGGAGACCTTTCCATGCAAGAGGCTCCTCCCAGGTCTCCCACAGACCCAGGTGGTGCCCACCCCTCAAACACAGCCGTGGCCACGTCACATTGTAAACTGCACATAGACAGGGGCTGCCTGAAAGAGGAACTGAGAAATTCATCAGCATGGGGCTTGATGTATAGTAGGTGTTCAATGAACACTTGATGAATGACTAAGTAAAAAACCCAAACCCCAGGGCATGGAGCCAGGAGGGTGCAGACTGGGGGAGTGAGATTGGGCAGCCCTGTTGATCCCTTCTGTCTGCCCCCGGATGCCCATATGTGCCTTTGCAAGCAGCTCTCAGACCCCAGTGGCCCAAGCAGACCCCTCCTCCCTCCTCTGGCTTTGCTACTACAGGAAATGCCTCCAGCATTTTGCTCTCTCTCCCTGGCCCATGAATGCTGCTTGCTCGCTCCTTAGTGGGAAGGTCCTGTGGGTTTTTTGTTGTTGTTGTTGTTTGTTTGTTTGTTTTTAACAAGCTTCAGTGCCGGTCTGGGTTCAGCACTGCTGGCTCCCGTCCCAGGCGTGGGGGCCGGCAATTCTTGGCAGGGGGTTCTTGCCAAGCCGCAGGTTCTCATTCACTGAACCTGTAGCAGGGCCTGCGACTGCATTGCGCACCACCTCTCAGGTCCTGGCGCTGTGAGTCTAAGGGTCAGAACTTGGGAGCAAGGCAGGAGGTGAGCGCCGTTCAGATGTAGCAACAGGGCCCCCCCTCTCCAAATGCAGCCCATCCCCCATGTTGCCACACATGCCAGTCATTCTGGTTTCAAAACCCCTAGTGGTCTTGTTTTAGTCTGTGTGGGCGCAGGCGTGTGGCTCAGTGGTTAGAAGGCCACTTGGGACACCCAGGTCCTATATCGTAGTGCCTGGAATGGAATCTTGCTCTGCTCCCAACTCCAGCTTCCTGCTAACACAGACCCTGGGAGGGAGAGGTGGGCACAGTGGTGATGGTCAAGTAGTCGGGTGTTTACCATCCACGCGGGAGACCCGGATTGAGTTCCTGGCTCCTGGCTTTGGCCTGGCACAGCCCTGGCTATTGTGGGTATCTGGGAAGTAAAACAGTGGATGGGAGATCGATTCTCTCGCTCTACTCTCTAAGATACAAACATAAAAGTCTGCATAATGAAAAGCAGCTCTTTAAAATCAACACCAGTGTGGGAGGACTGGCCAAGTGTGAGGCCCAGCCAGGCAGGCCAACGTCACCACCTCGGAGTGAGTTTCTTAGGATTGCTGTCAACTGCCGTGAACATGGAGACCTAAAACAGGCATCTGTTCTCAGCGTCTGGAGGCCAGCAGCTCCCCATCAAGGTGTGGGCAGGGCCACACCCCCGGGAAGGCAGGGCAGAGAATCCACTCCATGCCTTCATGGAGTGCCAGCATCCTGGGCTCCCCTCTGGCTCATCAACACCCTTGCCCCCCCCACCCCGGCCCGTCTCCATGTCCCCTTCCTCCCCACGTCCCACCTCTCCTTTGCCATTCTCTTGAGAACTGGAATGCCACCAGTCATGGGATTTATTTAGAGCTTGCCCTAAATCCCTAACTCATTCGTGTCTCGAATGAGCCTATGCCTGGGTCTGAATGCCCAAAGTCACAGGTGAATTGTGTTTGGAGGTGGGGTTCTGGGCAGGTCGTTAGGGTCGGATGAGGTCTTGGGGGAGGGCGCTGGTGGGTTTCGAGGAAGAGGGGGCTGCACTAATGCACCATCCATGCGTCACCACGCAGCAAGGGGACCCTCAGCAGACACCGCTCCATGCTCTAGGACTTGCTGGCTGCACGGCCCTGAGCCCTGTCAGCTCCCACTCTTATAAATGATCCAGGCCCAGGCAGCTGTTGCAGCCACAGAAATGGACTGACACTGTTTCCAAATGAGATCACCACCGGTTAGCAGGCATTAGGATATAGGTTCAGCTCTTTGGGGGTCCCCATTCAACCCACCACAACGTCCCTCAGCAGGAGGTGAGACTAGGAGAGAGAATTAAAAAAATTCCTGTCTGGGGCCAGTGCTGTGACACAGTGGGTTAAGCCACCACGTATAACAGGGGTATCCCATATTGGAGCCAGCTGGTTCTGACCCAGTTTTCTGCCAACACCTGGGAAGGCAGCGGAAGATGGTCCAAGTGCCAGGGAAGTGGGAGACCTGGAGGAGGCTCCTGGCTTCAGCCTTGCTCAGCCATGGCTGTTGCAGCCATCTGGGGAGTGACCAAGTGGACGGAAGGCTCTGTCACTCTGCCTTCCAAGTAAACACATAAATGTATCTTTTTAAAAATCTGACTCAATGAGCAATGCTGAGAAACCGCTCATCCATATGTAGATGAATGAACCTTGGGCCTCTTTCTTACTCAAGGCAACGATCACTCAAAATGGATCAAAGATCAAACAGAACGCCTGAAACAAGGCAGCCGCTAGCAGGAAACACAGTGGAAGGGCTTTAAGCCATCCGTGCAGACAACGACTTTTTTGGGAGGAGACCCCAAAAGCACAAGCAACCAAAGCAAAACAAGACACAAGGGATTAAATCAAACTAGAAGCTTCTGCTCGGCAAAGGAAACAGTCAACAGGGTGAAGAGATGACTGACGTCATGGGAGAAAAACTCACCGGACAAAGGATTCCTATCCACAGTGTATGGGGAACCTAAAACCCCCAGCAGTCAGGGCTCGTGCTGTGGCGTAGCAGGTTAAGCCACTGCCTGTGACACTGGTATCCCGTACGGGCGCTGGATTGGGACCTGGCTGCTTTACGTCCAACCCAGCTCCCTGCTAAGGCTCCTGGGAAAGTGCCTGGGCCCCTGCCACTCATGTGGGAGACCCAGATGCAGCTCCAGGCTCCTGGCTTTGGCCTGGCCCAGCACTGGCCGTTGAGGCCATTTGGAGAGTGAACCAATGGATGGAAGACCAACCTCACCCTCCCTCCCTCCCTCCCTCTTGCACTCTGCCTTTCATTTAATAAATCTTTTTTTAAAAACCCACAAAAACTCAGCAATAACAAAACAAAGAATCCAGCTATGAAATGGGCAAAGGATCTGAACAGACATTTCTTAAGAGAATACAAATGACCAAGCACTTGGGCCCCTGCCACTCATGCGGGCATTTGTGTGTGTGGGGTGGGGTGGGGGTGTTGATCTTTCTGTTTCTCTGACTTTCAAATCAATGACAATGAACAAATATATTTTTTACAGAGGTAAGTTTGTTTTGGTACAAAAGATCTTGAAATCCACACCTAAAAAAATGCATGGAAATATGAAAAGAAATTGTGGACTATGGAAAAAACTCCGCCTGGAGCCCCAGCACGTCTGGACCCGAGAACAGGTGGGCTGGGCACACTTCCAGGCAGGAGCACCTGCAGTCGGGGGAGGGTACACGGCTGGCCCTCTGCCTCTCTGCCGGCTGCACCCCTGAGATCCCCGTGGGTGGAAATGACAGGGGAGAGGAAGCACCCACTAGCAAAGGCTGGGGCTCGCTGAGCGACCAAGGTAGGCTCCACCCCGCCCCCACCCTGCCCCTCACCCCACCCCCGCGCGTGGTGGCCCTGACCCCGGAGGAGCCCCGAGCTGGTCACCCTCTTGGGCAGGTCTCATCGCCTCGTGCAGCCTGCTCTTTGCTCCTTGAAGTCATGGAGGAGAAAACCCACCAGCACCTCCCTTCCAAAGACAAAGCCACCAGGCAAGCAGCGACCCGTGACGTGTGGCCCACTGGTTCCTCCTAGGTACTGGACAGCCTCATAACTCCAGGGATGAGGCTGACTGCCCACCTGGTGGACACCCACTGGTTGCTGCTCGTGGCCCTTTCGCCATGACCTCCGTGGGCTGGAGGGGAGGACTCCAAGCAGCAGCCGCCCCCTGCTCAGTTCCAAGGCTGGGAGCAGAGCAGCCCTCAGCTGGGGTCAGCGTGGCCACATCTGGTCCTCTTTGGGAAGTCCCATTGCCTCCGTTTGGCTTCCGACCGGCCCCAGGATCTCTGCTCCAACAAGGACAGCCTCCTACTCTGTTTGTGTTTGGGTACGAGGGACAACGCGCCCCAGGTAGTATGCGCTCACGGTACAGACGCCTAGAATGAAACCCTGGCGCTGGCCCTCCCCGAGTGTGACTTTATTCTCTGAACTCCAGGGTCTTCATCTGCAGACCAGGGACTCTAGGGGGACAATGGCCTGCCGTGCTCACAGATGAAGTGAGCTAAACCCGAAGACAGACATGGTGCTGAAACATGAAACCACGCACAGAAAGACCGGTCCTGCAAGGCCTCACTCACAGCTGGAATCCTAAAGCCAGGCTGACTGCCCAGAGAGGACAAAGCAGGGGTTACCACAGGATGGGACAGTGGGAGAGGATATAGAGAGATGTAGGTTGGGGTTGACACTGTGGCGTAATGGGCTAAGCCTCCGCCTGCAGTGCCGGCATCCCATATGGGCACTGGTTCGAGTCCCAGCTGCTCCACTTCCGATCCAGCTCTCTGCTATGGCCTGGGAAAGCAGTGGAAGATGCCCCAAGTCAGATCCCTCAGCAAACTGGCACTGAGGTATCCAAGGCTGTGGGACACCCCTCGAGTGACAGAATGTGCCACCCAACGCTGCTGTCGCCCTTGGGTACAGGCCTTGTAGATGGAACGCTATGCTTCCTCCACCCTCTCCCCTGGCACCTGCCCCTCCCCCAACTGCCACGTGCTACGGCAGGGGCCATGGGATGGTTAGAAGCCTGGCTCCGAGAGGCAGCTGCACCTCCACCTCTGCCTCTTATCAGCTACGTGGCTGTCAAGGACTCACTGGCTACAGCTTGTCTGTCCTCCATCAGGACACCCTAGCTGCTTCCTCCGTCTATGCCCCATTCTATTGGCCAGAACCCTGCCGATGGCAGCAACAATTCCCACTGTCATCGTGGTATCGCCAGCTGAGTGCACGCTTGGTGACACCTTGCCCCAGATGCAAGTTCCTGGAAGGCAGCGATTTTTCATTTCCTTATCCCTAGCTTGGCCCTACTTGCTGGAGCGTAAAATATCCCAAGGAAGTGCTTGTTGCTCAACAATGGAGTTTCAAAGTCCCGCCTACACCATTAATAATAAATGTCTAAAATGCGGAGCCCCAGAGCTGCTCCACAAAAGTAGAAGTTCCGAGACGTTCCCGAGACATTCTTCGGGGTATTAGTTTTGTGGGGTTTCCGGGAGAGCTGGGGGAAAGCCACGCGTGAGAGTCCTCGGGGCATCCCACGACACAGGTGATGACTCCACCAAAGACGGAGTTTAGGGGGAAGGAAACATGAAGCCACCTCTGGTTGTATTTATTCTGTTTACCTGTATCAGGTGCCAAAGGTCAACATACCTTTCATTCTTCTACCCCCTAGCCTTCTCACCCATCTGTGCATCCATTCTATCGTCCATCCAACTATCCCCTCTCCCCTCCCTCCCTCCCTCCATCCGTGTGATCATCCATCCTCCCATCTATCCCCTCTCCCCTCCCTCCCTCCCTCCATCCGTGTGATCATCCATCCTCCCATCTACGTAGCTATCCATCTGTCTCATGCGGCCATCACAGCTCTCTACCATATGTGCATCACAAACACCTGTGGCTCCCACACACCGAGCTGGGGGCTGCTGTGTCTAATGCTAAAGACAGGAATTCACATCCTAGAGGCGGGGGTAAACAAATAAATCAGTCATTTCCATTCAGTGTGCAAGGAGCTATGGCAGGACACAAGACCCAGGAGGGTGGGGGAAGGCTTCCTGGCAGAGGTGACGGAGCTCAGGCCGGAGAGGCCAGTGAGAGGTGTTGTGTAGGGAGAGGAGCCCGCCAGGTGGCCAAGCAAGGTAAAAACACTAAGTTCTGGGGAATGACAAGGGGACCTCTCGGCTGAATCGTGGGAAGCGATGCTGGAAGGGAAAAGAGAGCCGCTCAGAGTCCAGTGCCTGGTCACAAGGGGCTTGGGTTGAACTTGAGTTTGGACTTTGCACCAAGGTCAGGGGGGCTTGGACTGATATTGAAGAGGCCTGAATGAACAGCGTGGGTTCAGAAGGACCTCCTGCGTGGGAAGGGGGTTGTCCTTTTGAAGCAGGAACAGCAGCTGGGAGATAAGTGATCGAGCCCCAGGGATGATGGGTTTTTGGCCAAAAGCCTTCCTCCTCCCCAAGTTTGGCCTTGCGATTGCCTTTCCCAGAGCAATTTTACGCTTGGCTGAAAATCTGGCGACGCTGGCGGGAGGGACGTTTGTGATTCAGACAGTCATTAACATTCTCCTGAAGAAGCTCCCTTGAAGCTCAATCAGGAACCTCAGACCCCAAGACCAGGCCAGGATTCCTACAGAGCCCGAATAGGGACAGCACCAGTCCCACCATGGCGTGTGGCCAGCGTGTGGGGCGGGGCTTACATTGCATCTCACTCCGCCCCCTACCCAGGGGAGGGGGTGCATACTCTAGCCAAGGGGTCAGAGAACAGAATACAGGCTTACTGAACACCTAGTGCCAGGCACCGCACTGCTGGGATAGGAGAGAAACCAAACCAGTGCCCTACTTTCCAGAGCCTGCAGCAAGTAGACAGGACGTACGTGGGGAAACTTCAAAGAGTTCATGGAAAACGGAATGAAAAGATCGATTCAGAGGCTGGTGTCACGGCACAGTGGGTTAAGCTGCCCTTATCTGAGTGCTAATTCCAGTCCTGGCCTCTCTGCTTCCATTCAGCTTCCTGCTAAAGAGCCTGGGGAGCAGTGAATGATATCTCAAGTACTCGTGCACCTGCCATACATGTGGGAGACCTGGATGGAGTTCCTGGCTCCTGGATTCAGCCCAGCCAAGCCCTGGCTGTCGTGGCCATTTGGAGAGTGAACCCATGGATGGGAGATCTCTCTCTCCTTTTCAAATAAATCCATAAATCTTTAAAATTAAAAGTTTATTTTAATACAAAAAATAACTTAGAAATCATTTCATGCAAAAGGTCTTCAAAAAGTTCATGGAAATGATGTTAAGAACAAACTACGCATGGATCTCAAGATGGTTTTTGTATCAAAATAAATGTATCTTTTTTTAATTTTATTTTTGACAGGCAGAGTTAGACAGTGAGAGAGACAGAGAGAAAGGCATTCCTTTTCTGTTGGTTCACCCCCCCCCCCCCAAATGGCCGCTATGGCCAGCGTGCTGCGCCAATCTGAAGCCAGGAGCCAGGTGCTTCCTCCTGGTCTCCCATGTGGGTGCAGGGGCCCACTTGGGCCATCCTCCACTGCACTCCCGGGCCACAGCAGAGAGCTGGCCTGGAAGAGGGGCAGCTGGGATAGAATCCGGTGCCCCAACTGGGACTAGAACCCGGGGTACCGGTGCTGCAGGCGGAGGATTAGCCAAGTGAGCCATGGCGCCGGGCTAAACGTATCTTCTATTTGCAACTTCATTAGCTTTTGGAAGTTCCCTCGCTCGTCAGCAGAGTCAGCTGTCAGCGCTGATGGTGCAGAGAAAGGCGGGGAGGAAAAGCCACGGGAGCACCCGCCCACCTCTGAAACTGTGTAGTCAAAATACGCAGCCCATCTTGGGTGCAGCAAGAAACAGATGTCCCGGGCCAGCATCGAGCTAGCGACTGGGATGCCTGCACACCACATTGGAAGACCCGAGTTCAATGCCCGGCTCCTGCTAACGAAGACCCGGGGAGGTCCGGGTGACGGCTCAAGTCACTGGGCTCCTGCCACCTACGAGCACGACTTGAGTTCCTGGCTCCCAGCTTTTGTCCGGGCCAGTCTCAGCTAACGTAGACACTTAGGGAGTGAACCAGAGGATGGAAGCTCACTCTCTCTCTGCTTCCCTCCACCCCCAATAAAAAAGAGACAGAGAAAGGAAAGAAACAGGATAGAAAGATAATTCTTAAAGTTGCCTAGGTAACCAGTGTGAGACCAAAAATAGTGCTAGACCTCTATGGGGAGACTAGGGCAGAAATGACAACAGGAACGGTTGAAGGTCTTTGATCACTAAATTCCAGCATGGGCAGGGGCCTCAGAGTCTGGAGACAACCAGAGAGGAAACAGCTACAGCACCGGAAGCGGGAAGACGCCGGGGAGAGAAGCACTCGCCCGCGAAGGCTCTATCTTTTCACTATGTGCGCGTTTGCAGATAAAAAATACTGCGCTTAGAGAGAGAGATAAGCTATAGGTTAAACGGAGTCAGAGGAAAAGCCGAACACCGGGGGCAGGCAGTTAACACGGCTTGATGTGGGGCAAGCAGTCTACCGATGGAGTTAGAGGGATCGTGAACTTGGAAGGCACACATCGTAGATCTTTATCTTACACCAACCTCTACGTGAAATCCAGCGTTTGGTCTCACCGTGAACAGAGATTGCCTGTGACTTTCTCCGCAATACAAGCCATTTTCATATCACCTTGTCGTTGTCGCAAATATTCTGAAATGTTTATGCTCATCGCTACATAAAATTACAGCACTTGCTAGACTCACAGCGAGTGCCTGTTAATGTGCTAATAAAGAAGCACGCTTATTACCCTGTCACATTTATTTCTTTAAAATACAATGTTGGCAATGACGTTTCCAGATAATTGGTTCATTTGCAATCCTGGGTGCTATTTTTCCTGCCTTTCGAAGCGTTATTCTGAGAAGGGATGCGCAGACTCCAGCAGGCTGCCGAGAGGTTGGGGGCTGGCATTAGAGACAGGAGACCAGTTACCCAATGAAGGCAGCAGCTGGGGTCGCTTCCCGAGCACCCACAGCATCCAGACACCGCTAAGCCCCTTGCAAATATTGCTGCCTTCGGCCGTGGCAACCCCCACAGGGCATGGGCGCTATTTCCCAGGGGAAGCTTTCTTAACCCTGTGGCCTCCCAGGGCCAATTCTCTGGGCACCACCGTGGAAGTTTAACACGTTGCTCGGGTCCTCCTTCCCAGCTTAGCCTGCAGAGCCTCTTGGGACCAAGCCTCCGTGCTACCACAATGTCCTAATTTGGGCTCCCCAATTCTAATCCATGTTCCCCACTGATGCAAGACTTGCCCGAACTTGATTCTCTCCAATTGGGGTCCCCTGGAGCTCCATAAAACACTCTGATCCTGCTCTAATTGTGGGTTTTAATCCGTTGGATATTACCATCACCCTTTATCCTGGATCAACTGATAGCCATCTCCCCACTAAGCATTGCCACCCAATTCGGGTGCCTGCTTTGCCTTCGCGTTTGTGATGGCAACCGTGCTAAGCTGTCTCACTTTAATTACTGCACGGTAACGAGAAAAGACCGTGGACATAATTCAGAAATGATCCTCTCTGTGGCTGATGAAGGCGCAGGGGAGGAAAGCCGTGTTATCCAAACAGAGGATTCGCATCAGCATGAGAAGGGGAACGTGGTGGAAAAACCCAGCCATCGTGGTCAAGGTGGTGGTGGGGGCAGGCGGGGGAGTGGGGGTCTAGAGAACTTTCTGGAATGAATTTTTAAAACTAGGCTGATTAAGCACTTACAGAAAGAATTCTGAGGGTAGCCGGCTGCACGTTGGCGTTGTGAGTGGTGGCTCTGTCTCGGCAAACAGCCCTCTACCTATGGGATACGTGGTTGGAGTTTGAATTGTGCTGCTCCCATAATTGTGATCGCCTTTCGTAGGTGGATTCCTTGGGTGTCAGAGGAGTGAAGACGTCATACCCGGTGCAGATGTAAATGACGTCATAACAAAACTGACTTAGGGCAAGGCTGGAGGGGGAAGGGAGAGGGGCCTGTGGGAACAGGAGCTCTGAAGAAGTATGCACGTGGGGAGACACTGATCCATAGCCCCCCCCCCCCGCCCCCCGCTTCAGGCACAACCATTGCTCAAAAACTGACGCCAGTTCCGAGTCCACACTCCGAATGCCCAGCCTGGCACCCACATCCGGCCGGCCGCATCTCCTCTGCACGTTGGCAGACACCTTTCCCCGAGTCCGTGCCAGCCCCCAGCGATACCCTCCCAGACGGGACAGGAGGGGGTGCACCCAGCGCCCAAGCCCACAGCTCCCACACACCTGGGCCTCCTGAGTGCTACAGCCACCCGCCACTGCCCACGCTTACTCTTCCTGTGGCTTCCGTTATCCGTGGTCAGCCACGGATTGAAGCTATTATGTGGAAAATTCCAGAAATGCACACTCTGTAAGTTTTGAGTCCCTTTTGTAACAGGATACTGTTAGAATTGCTCTATTTTTATTAAGCACCATTGCTCATCCCCTTCTGTGCCTGGTTGGTAATTGAGCTCTATCGCAGGTGCACACGCACAGAACAACACAGGCTACTTCGGGCTCCGCATATCCGAGGTTTCCAGCTTCTGCCGTGTCTGGGCACACAACCCTGACAGAGGGGGTGGAGCTGCAGTAACCGTGATGAATACCAGCGTGGTTGCAATTTTGCAAACTGAAGGGCGAGATGGACAACCCTGTGTTTGACACCCTGCTCATGAGAAGGGAAAGAAGATCGAGGCTAAATGCCTGAGAAGTTTTGGGACCTCCGGGAGGTTCTGGGAAAGAACCTTCTAGATAGGAGAGCACTCAGACATGAGTCTAAGTCCCAGCTCCGCGGGACCCTCACCAAGGTTCCCGGAGCAGGTGGCAGGGTCCGTGAGCCCAGGGGTGTGGAAGTGGAGGTGAGGGGCTGCCGCTGCTGTTGCTAGAGTGATGACAAGGCAGAGCTGCGGGGAAAGCCGGAGAAGGAGGGAGACAGGAGGGCAGAGAGGGAGAGGAACTCCACCGCCTCTCCAGGAGGGCCCGTCAGTGACCATGGGCTCCAGCCCCCCTCAGCTGGGCTCAGCTCGCACAGGCTCCCTGGGGTGGTCACGGTGGGAGCGGAGGCCTCAGAGGGAGGCTGGAAGAGCCACATTGCAGCCTTGGTGGTGAAGAGGACGGGACCCGGGTAGGGGCCTAGCGTGCTCCACTCAGGGCAGGGGATGCCCCCAGGGGGGCTGCACTTGGCTCAGACCACACTGGGCACATGGGGGGCATAGCTCGACACTGACTCCCAGTGCTGCCCTGAGACCATGCTCCATGCTCCTGGAGGAGGAGAAAGAATGAGTGCTCTCTGAAGACCCTCAGGAGGGGAGTGACCTGGTGGGTAGGTGGGGGATGTGTCCAAGTCAACGTCCAAGGCGAGTGCATGAATGGCGGGGGCGGATGGAGAGGGATGGGGGCGTGGGTGCCTACGCGAATGGGTGATGGAGAAGGGAGCAGGGGATGGAGAGGATGGAGGATGGACACTACGAGGACACGAGCTCGCAGGGCAGGGGAGCTGGCCTTACAAAGACCTGCGTGCAGGTTCTGTCCTTAAGGTTTTGCACACCCCCAGGGCTGATGAGACCAACTCAGGGCGCCCACGTTGTACGGTACAGCTTATGTCGAACATCTGGTTTTCTCTAAGAGTCTGGAATTTTGGTGCATGTGGGCCAAGGCGTCCATGTGACGAGCCGCATGATGAGAGCCTTGGGTGCCGAGGGTCTGGTGAGCTCATCTGGTAGTAAATCTTCAATGTGTTGCCGTCCTAGGAACTGAGTGTCCCCATGACTCCACTGAGAGGCAGTTCCCGGGATCCGGCTCCAGGTTTCCTCTGCATTTTTCCCCCGTGTGCCCTTTTCATTGGCTGATGTTGGTTTTATCTTTTCACTGTCACACAGCCATGAATGCAACAAGAGGTTGAATCCTGTGAGTTCTCCTGGGGAATCGTCAGACCTGGGGGTGGTCTTGGGGATCCCAATCACAGATTGATGGCTGGACTGGTAAATAGTTAAATGGATGGATGGATGGATGGATGAGTGAGTGAGGACCGATAAATGAATGGGTGGGTAGATAGGTGATTGACAGGGTGGGTGGATAGAGAGATCACCCCCAGGATAGATGGAGGCATGCATGCATGGACACGTGGATGAACGGGTCCATGTGTGTGTGTGTGAGTGTGTGCTGTATGTTGTGTGTTGGAGGGAGTGGGAGTGGGAGGGAGTGGCCTAAATGGTTCAGATGCTCCAAAGGCCACAGATTCTAGGGCCGCAAGAGTCATACTCAAAAGCGAAAAGGACCAAGTCACTGTCAGGAGTGAGTCAGTGCCCGGCACATTTTGCTGGGCAGAGTCAGCATTTCCTACAATCACTGCTTGTCCTAAGTTCACGTGGGCGTGCGGGGGCCTGTGTAAGTCTTGCACCGCCCACGGTGAAGAGGAAGGGGGGCTGAGGCACGAACTTGGAGCACAGGCGCGGGGTGGGCGGAGGAAGGTCCCCACGGGCGCGTCTGGCCAGCGGCTCTGCCAGCTTTCTTGAGACCACATCTGCTTTCTCGGCTTTGGGGTCTGACGCCGTGAGGAGACCTGGTCTTTGCTTGAGCCCTTTTGTTTTTGTTTGTAAGCGTTACAAGTCCCCGTGTAATTCACTGTTCGGGAGGAATCATGGTGAGCATTACAAACCCATTTTTCCCCTGGCCGTATTTTTTGGAATCACGAACTCCACTGTGACTTACACGTCTTTATACACATTTTCCTCTTTGCTGAGAGGTGATTTTTAAAAATGCACTTGGCTAAGGGGGTGCAGGGTGTCAAAGTCACAATGTCAGTTATTCCTAATAAAGCAGAAGGGAAGTGGAACCTGGGGAGCGACAGGATTCAAGAACATGGACGGGAATAGAATTGAAGGAGGGAAGAAATAATACGGTGAGCGTATGCGGGTGCTGGCCAGGCGTCCTGCTCCATGCACAAGCACTGTTAGAGAGACAGAAGAATGGGCAGCCAGAGCCAGCTCCCCCACGCCCCAGGCCCATCCCTGCCACTGGAGCTGGGCAGGAAAGGCTCTGAGCCCCTCTGGGTCCCATCCAACCTCCGTTCACCCACACTGCCCCCTGCATCGTCTGGTGGTTCCTGCGTGTCAGGAGCCGGGCTGCGTGATTCGCATACAGATCCCAGCAGCCACCACACCCCCCGAGCCCAGGAGAAGAAGCTCAAGGCCGACAGATGGCAACGGCAGTGCTGGGAATCGAACCCAGGCCCCTGTGTCTTCACTGCCATGCTCCTGACTTCCCATGCTGTGTCTGGCGCCCCCTTCTGGGCTCCCCGAGCCCCCTGAGCTCCGCCATCAGAGCCATTGGCCCTGCTCTGTGTGCCTTTATCTGTTCCGCTTGCTTGTCTTGGGCTGGACAGGAACCAGTCAGGGACAGCGGCGGATGGTGCTGGTGCTTTGTACGCGTCCCCTATGCCGGCCAGAGCCCCTGTGTGATGTCTTTTCTGGTGACTTGCCCTGGGCTGGGCAGCTGGCCCGCCAGGGACATTAGGACACCCCCAGCACAAACCCCCGGCAACTGGGGACAGCATGAACCGATGACCCACAGACCAACAAGGGCACACGAAAGGCCTAGCCCTGGGACGCCAGCAGGGACCCACTCTGGGGCAGA
Organism: Lepus europaeus; assembly: GCF_033115175.1. Taxonomy (NCBI): domain Eukaryota; kingdom Metazoa; phylum Chordata; class Mammalia; order Lagomorpha; family Leporidae; genus Lepus; species Lepus europaeus. The sequence continues at coordinate 13,331,489 of NC_084849.1, forward strand.
GCCCTCGCAGGGCCGGGAGACAGGTGCCCCGGCTGACTCCAGCCCGCCCAAGCCCCTTCTGCTGCCCTCTCTTGCCTGTCTTTCCTGAAAGCACCCCATCCCCTGGGTGCCAGCTGTCAGCCTCTGCGGTAGAAACCCTGACCTGGGGCAGGCGGGGGCAGCCTGTCCACGGCGGGCGACCTCAGTGCGGGGCCGGGGAGCAGCCGGAGCCTCGTGCACACTTTCTGAACCAGGAGCCCTTATCCCGTCCTCTGCGCAGTCTCCGCTTTGATCCGAAGCCAGGAGCCAGGTGCTTCCTCCTGGTCTCCCATGCAGGTGCAGGGCCCAAGCACTTGGGCCATCCTCCACTGCCTTCCCGGGCCACAGCAGAGAGCTAGACTGGAACCTGGCACCCCGGCAACCAGGACTGGAACCTGGCACCCCAAGCGGGACTAGAAGCCGGAATGCTGGCGCCACAGGTGGAGGATTAGTCTAGTGAGCCGTGGCGTCATCCGTACCTCTCGCAGCTCCTATCCAGGTCTCTTCCTCCACCTTCAAGTTGGCCTTGGTCATCACCTGCCAGCTACCTCACCTGCCACAATGCCCTGGCTGGCTTCCACCGTATGCCCAGGCTCTCGGCCAGCTGCTTGAACACTTCACCGGGGGCTCATCGGGGGCCCCCGGGGGACAAAGGCTCAGAGGCACCTGAGCTGGAGTGGGTGAGAACCCCTAGCCCAGCCTCCCCAGGAACAGCTCAGCTCTGATCCCCTCCCGAAAGATCCTGATGGGGCGAGAGCTCCACGTTCGCACGTGGTCAATCACGGCGGGAATTTAGTGTGATGAGTGTTCCGAGCACGTGTGGACGTCAGAGGAGCGCGTGAGGCCGGGATGCGCATTCCCAGGAGAGGCCCTAGCTCGCCTGCTTTCCCCATTTCCCACGTCATGGGGCGCAATCCCCGCTCACGCCGCCCACACACATCTTGCGCCTAGGAAACTGCCTGTGTCCCCTCTAGGCTGGAGAAAGGCCTCGGCAGGCAGGTGAGTTAGCTTCTCCCTGCCTCAGTTATTGCAGCTGCAAAATGGCAACGTGAGAGAACCACCCTTGAAGACCTGGGCGAGAGTTCTGTAAGCTGAACCGTCCCATGGGCAGGGCACCAGGCCTGGCTCACGGCGATTAACAGATGGCCCTTTCCAGTCCGTGCTAACTACCCGAGCAGGTGCCTGGGGCAGGCTTCGTAATCAATCACCCACATGCTCACCCTCTCCTTTGGAAAAAGGTTGACATGAAGCTTGCCTTGTCCTGGTGTGGGGACTGCCACGGAACCTAGGGGTGTGTTAGGTCATGACCCTGAGCTCTAGCAAAAGCCGCTGCATCCAGGTGGCCGCTGGGGACATCCTGAGCAGCACTGCCAAGCGGGGTCCTCGTGCCTGGCTGTAACGGGAGCCAGGCAGGAGCCCCGAGGCCCCTCTGCTCCCTAAGCATGTAGCTTTCTCCCGGACCCACGCTCAGTGTGCAAGGCAGGGCAGGAGGCAGGCTCCGGAAGGGACCGTGGCTGGTCCAGTCTCAGGGCTGCGGCGTTTCTGTAACAGCTGGCGCAGAGGAGGACGGGAACGAGCGCACCTGAGGTCTATCCGCAATCTCGGCTCCTACCATAGCTGTTTCCAGACGAACATTGGTTTTGAGAAAAGGCAGGAAGGGATGAGCGAGCTCGAGGGTCAGTATCAAATCCCCAGTGCTGAGCCGGGGCCGGTCACTGCAAAGGCCCTGATGCATCTGCACGGAGAGAGGAAGTGTGCGGGGAGCAGCTGAGCTTTGGCTGTGGTTGGGCGCCCCTCCCCCTCCCCCAGGCTCACAGATGTGGAGTCCGGGGACTGAGCCCTCAAATTCAGGAACCTGCCGGCTCGGCCTCGGCCGGTGGGAAGTGGCAAGTTCAGCTGCCCACGCGCACACCTGGGAGACGCTCGCGTGGACTCTCCAGGGGGCCTGCAGGTGTTGCCCCTGGAAAACACTCACACCCCAGATGGACCGAGCTGGAAAGAGCAACGACCCCCTTGTCTGCACAGAGTTGGCATGGAACGCACGGCGCACACACAGAGTGGGACACGAGGCTGAGTCCCGCAGCGCCCCCGCGCTCTCCTGTGACCGACGCACGCACACACACGAGCACCTCCATCTGAGACGCACCAGGCGGCACCGCCACACGCCTGCAGCGTCCATCACCACGGGCGCCTTTTCCTGAGTGAAGTGACATCTCCCAGCCAGTGCAGGCCCTGGGGACAAGTCACATGTCACCTCCCTGCCTGGAGGCACCGGCGCGCTGTCCCTCTCGCCGTGCCCCCCAGCCTGTCCCAAGGGCAGGCGGCTGCCCCCTCCTGTGTCCTGGCTGGGATGAGTTCCCCACCGGGACCCAGGAGGCACTGAGCCCGGGGAAGAGCGGGCTTTGCAAATGGGATCAGTTTCCTGGGGAAGCACCTGCAGATCACAGGCCAGGGTCCTCCTTGGCCCCCAGCCGTACCCTAGGACACATGGCCTCCCCCCGAGCTCCAGCGTGTCCACTACGGCTTCCTGCGGGGGTCTTAAGATGGCCGTGCACGGGCAGGCCCATGGCACAGGCGCTGTGGCTGGCAGGTTGGGGCCTGTGGCCTTGGACGCCCACAGAGGCCAGCCCAGGGAACAGCTTCATTGGGGCCCCACAGCCTCCATCTGTGCCAACCGGTCTCTTGCTCACGCATTGTCTGGGGGTGGCCCCCGCGGCTGGGTGACCCCGGAGGAAGGACACGGCCCGGCACGTGCTTGCTATGAGTGCCCTTCAGACGAGGCCAGGGGTCAGGGATGCTGGGAGGCCACGAGACGCCCCCTCCCCATAGGGCCCCCCCACCTGGGTACTCACCAGCTCTGGCGCGGCGGCGGCCACCCCTCTCAGCCCGCACTCCCCGTCTGGAGAGGCCAGCGGCACTAATCAGCAGCCCGGCGTGGTGCAGCTGAGTGACTGGGGCTTAATTGACACCAGGTGGCCCCTCCCCAGGGGCAGGCTGGGAGGCGGCTCCACTGGGCTGGGAGGCCAAGCCCCAGGGGCGGGGGGCCCGCACCCCAGCCCGGCTGGCTCCGGCCTCACCGGGAGAGCCAAGGGCGGTCAGGCGGCCGCCGGCCACCCCTCCCCTCCTGCGCGGCCTCCATGGCCGGCCCGGCCCTGCTTCCCCAGGTTTTGACCTTTCTTTCATGTCAGAGGCACCAGCAGCTTGGCAGCGTCTGCCCAGGAAGAGGGTGGCTCAGGTTTCCATCCCCCGCCCCCCCAGCCGGCTGGGGCAGCCCAGAGCAAGTGCACTGGCTTGAAGCTGTCCCAGGCTGTGCCCGCAGCGGCCTGAGCAGGGCCACCCACTGTGTCAGCAAAGGAGCCCCTGCAGTGGCTTTTACTGAACACTTACTATGTGCCAGGGCTGCCTGGTGCCCACAGTCTCCCCTGTGCAATCCCGCCTGCCCAGGAGGCAAGGAGTTCTTAACCCTGCTGTAACAGATGAAGAAACCAGGGCTCAGAGAAGCCGAACTTCTTCCCCAAGGTCACACAGCAGGGGATACAGGACACACACCCAGCCAAGATAGGCAACTTCACCACCACCACCACCACCACTTACAAAATAGGCAAAACCATCCCATTTCTTAGATAAGGAAACTGAGGCTCAGAGAGAGGAAGGTTCTTAAGGTCACACTGAATGTATGAACTTTAGATTGGCCACAAGGTGTATTGGGCCCAGTTCCGAGGGACAAGGGAGCCCCCCACTGAGTACAAGTCATCTTCCCCGAGCCCCACATGCCCCTGCCCATTATATTAGGGTTTCAGGTCTGAGCCACAGCCTGGGGTGTAGGAGGAAGAGAGTTGGAACACCTGTGAAGAACTTGCTGTGTGGCCTTGAGCAGGTCTTTCGACCTCTCTGGGCTCTGTGCAGCTGCCGTTAGGAGCCAAGGAGACCCCGTGTGGAAGAGGCTGCTCCTGGCATTCACGCGGCAGGAGTGGGAAGCAGCAAAGTGGGCCCTGGTCTGCTCCAGGCGCCCATCCCAGAGACCCTGGAGCCGGGGCTCGCACCCCAGGTCTGCATCTCTCCCAACTGCATGAGCTTCCGAAGTGGCATCGAGCCCCAGCTCTCGGCATCTCTGAAATGTGCTGATGAGCGCTACTGCTCTGCGGGGGGCGGGGCGGGGTCAAGGACACAACGCCCAGCCTCTGCCTCTTGGTGCACCTGCTGACTGCCGGCTACCAAGCTGGGCATATGATGGTGGGCAAAGCAGTTAGCTGTGCCCTGGTGGTGGCCACAGTGAAACAAAAATGCGCCAAATAAACATGCAATGCTTCGTGTTCCACGCTCGACACATACAAGCAGTTGTTTGTGCAATAAAAGGCCTCCCTGAGCGCCTACTGTGTGCGCAGGCTCTGGAGATGTGGCAGGGAGCCGGCCACACTGGCCGCTCGGGGCTCATGGTGTAAGCATTAACCGCGGTCATAATTATCCCACCACTGCTCGCAGGCAGGCAGGCAGGTCTCCCCTTCCCACAGTGTTTGCCTTGGTTTCCTGTCTGCTGCCAGCTGCCCCGTGCGGAGCTCCAAGATGGAGCACGGGATTCCGGAACATTCTTAGGCCTAATCCTCAGTGAGGCTCCTGGGCAATTTTTGGTCTGACTTGTGGGCGCCCGGGCTGGCGTGTCACCCCCTGGCGCAGCTCTGGGCCCCACGTGGGCTGGGGGAAGCGGAGCCCGTGACTCAGCCGATCTGGCCTGTCAAGCCGAGACAGAAGGGAGCAGGCAGCTGGCCGGGCTGTCGGCCATGGGGTCCTTGGCAGCCAGGCCTGGGGCAGGTGCCTGGGGCACGGGCCGAGGCCTGGGGCTGACACAGGCTCTGAGCTCAGGTGACTGCGCTGCGGCCCTGGTGTTGGGTGTCGCTGGGACACAGAATATTTTACTAAGAATCGCAGAGTGGGCTTGCCGTGAGAGAGTGAGCTCCCCGTCATTCCAAGAACCCCAGCAGGAAGGGAGAGTTTGGAAAAGCTAGTGGATTTCCCCGGCTCCCCCAGCCTAATTTTCCTTATGGCTTCCTCTTGGGAGCTACCCGAGGCTAGCGCCCACCGCAGGCAAGTGTTTGCTCTGAGCGCCGCGCACGGCACCTGTGCCATGCCCCTGCAGCACCTGGTGCTTGTCCACCTCCCCCACAAGACCGAGCTCAGCCTCCCATGCTTGGTCCACCTGCCCGGCCCCAGTGCCCGGGGCAGAGCAGCCAATAAATCTTCCCTGCGTCCTGGTCTCCTCCGATGTGACACGCCCAAACGTCCCCAGAGGTGACCAGATGCTCTGGGGGCAGGGCGTGGTCCCTGGTTATGCCAGAGCCTGATGCTAAACCCCACTGTGGGCCGGGCACTTTGTCCCCAGGAATGTAGTCTCTACGCCAACTCCAGGAGGCGGGGATAGTTGTTCCCATATTAAAGAGGGGAAGATGGAGAAGATAGGGCCCTTTGGTAAGGCCCTGGGTCAGTGCGCTTGGCCCTCCCTAGTGTGGCCTCTCAGGCACCCACTGGGCCAGCTGCAGAGAGCAAGCCCAGAGCAGCAGGTGTCCTGCCCGGCCTCTGTGCCGTTCTCTCCTGATTCCAGCCCATCGCCTCCAGCAGAGCCCAGAGCGTGGCGCACAGCGGGCCCTCCAGAGCATGGCCAATGGGTAGAAATACACCTGCAGCCATGTTAACAAGGTAACAGGGAACAGGCAAGTGAAGTCTAGTAACAGGTAGCACCTGTACCTGAGATTCTCATCACCAATGTAACCAATACAGAAAAAAAAATCCTGAGACATTTTGCCATCTGTTTTCATGCGCTTTGAAATCCAATGTGTATTTTATACCTACCTCTCAATTCAGACTGGCCACATATCAAGGACCTGGTGGCCACACGCGGCCTATGACCCCTGGCTACCCAAGGCCCGTGCCCTGTGGCTCCCACATGGAACATCGCAGAGCTGGAGGGTTGCATAGCCTTAGGGGATGAAGAGGGGGGCCTGGACACTCCGGGCTCACTGGTACGGTGGCCCTGAGCCCACAGCTCAGGGGGCTGCCACGCTGTCATCTACTGTGGTCTGGGTCACGTGGCTGAGTGCAAGCCGCCACCCTTGAGCCACACGTGTCCCTGCTTATTGTGTTCGGCGTCCAGGTGTGGGCCACAGCTTGGCATCCAGGAGGCAGAGCACATGGGCATAATGTCAGAAGACCTGTGCTGAACTGGCTGTGCAGCCTTGGGCAAGCTGTTCTACCTCTCTGGGCTGTGTGCAGCTGTCATAAATAGCAAACGAGACACCATGTGGAAAAGGCTTTGTGCCTAAGACTCCACACTGGGCAGGCCTGGGGGTGCCAGACGGGCTCCCCACACTGGGAGGGCTCCTCCCTCTTTGCTCCATTTTCTGTCCTGGGAGCTGATCTTGGCTTGGCCATGCAGCTCTCGCGGGCCTGAGCCTCGGTTTCCTTATCTGTGAACTGGGGGTGACGACCCCTTCATCGGATGCTGTGCTGCTCTGTGGAAAGTTAGCGCCATTTCCTGTGCCACCACGGACACGTGGCCACCAAGGAGGGAGGGAGTCTCCAGCCAAGAAGGGAGTCTCCGGCCATGTGTATCTGGTCAGCACAGTACACGTGGTCAGTGTGAAGGAGGCACAGAGTTTCAAATTGCACACAAGGTTAATTGACTGAAGTTAACTTGCAGGAACCACCTGCGGGCAGGATACAGTACAGAGTATAAAGCCCCTGGCTCTGTGCACCTGCTGCACACCTGGCGCCCAGCGGCCCCGGCTGCCGCAGCCACAAACACTGTGGAGCTCGCCCTTGAGTGTTCTGCAGAGTGACCGCTGGTGACTCTGGGGAGCCTGCCCCGGCTGGGAGAGACCCACGTGGCGGGATCCGAGGGAGCAGCGCCCCCTGCAGGCCCGGGAACGGTGCCCGCTGCTTCTGGCCAGGCTGGGAAATCTCATTGTTCACGGCTTTGGGCAGAGCTGTGAGGAATCACAATTAATTAATTCATGACAACATGTTGTATAATTAACGCTAAGTGTTTCCTCTATTTCACACACATTCTCCGGTTTGCACACTTCTTGGGACAAAGGTCTGTAATTATCTTACATTTACCTTTCAAATTAAAAACTGCCCAGAGGTTGTGCAAATGGGAGAATGGATGTGAACTATACATCAGGAAACATTTTCTTATGTACATTATTTTACGTCACTCATAATTAATAATGCCGTACTGGCATTCGAATTATTGGCTCATAGCCTCCTGATGATCACACACTGATTGTTACACACACGTAAGACTTGCCATCAAAGCTTCGTGGCTGATGAATGCAGATGAGGCAGGGCTGGGTCTATGTGCCATCAAGGATGATTTGGGGTCAGAGTGGCCGGCCAGCAGCTCAGAGGACTCCCGGTGTCACCAAGCAGGACGAGAAAGAGGCCCTCACAGGCCCACTCTGTGAACCCCATTAGAGGCTCACCCCTCCTCTCTCCCTGAGGTCACCCCAGGCTCACTACATTCCCACTTGGCCCTTTGTCTCTTTTACAGCTTCCTCATAATCTTGTATCAGTCTTTTTTTTTTTTTTTTTGACAGGCAGAGTGGACAGTGAGAGAGAGAGAGACAGAGAGAAAGTTCTTCCTTTGCCGTTGGTTCACCCTCCAATGGCTGCTGTGGCCGGCGCACTGCGCTGATCCAAAGGCAGGAGCCAGGTGCTTCTCCTGGTCTCCCATGCGGGTGCAGGGTCCCAAGCACTTGGGCCATCCTCCACTGCACTCCCGGGCCACAGCAGAGAGCTGGCCTGGAAGAGGAGCAACCAGGACAGAATCCGGTGCCCCAACCGGGACTAGAACCCGGGGTGCCGGTGCTGTAGGCGGAGAATTAGCCTAGTGAACCGTGGTGCTGGCACTTGTATCAGTCTTAACGTTAGTCCCATAAGGTCCTGGGCTCTCCCTACCTGATGATAACAAAAGGCCCAGGTCACCAACGAGTTCAGGAACTTTCGGGGTAGGTGTTTGGCACAAAAGTTGACACCGGAGTGCCTGGGCTTCAGTCCTGGCTCCAGTCCTGATTCCGCCTGCCTGCTGATGTATGCACCCTGGGGACCGTGGTGATGGCTCCAGTAGTTGGGTCCCTGTCATCGACATGGGAGACCTGGGTGAGCTCCTCACTCCCGGCTTTGGCCTGGCCCAGCGCTGGCTGTTGGAGGCATCTGGGGCATGAACCAGCAGCTGGAAGATCTGTCTCTCGGCATCTCAATAAATAAATGTCTTTACAACTTGACTAATAAAACTATAGGTTCAAGGTCACTTTCATGATCCAAAATTGGTTCATACTATTTTTCATTTTTGTATTTAAAAAAAAAATCAAACCTCAGTTGCACTTTGCTTTGCTCGAACCTTTCTAATTCACTTAAGGGTCACGGTCCCCTCCTCCTGGCTCTGGAGGTGCTGTGCTGCACCTTGGAGAGAAGAAATGACATTAGAACCCGACCTGGTACACATCGAGATCTGGGCTCGATACATTCAGGTTTATGTGGCTTGCAGATGATGGGAGCAGTTCTGACTGAGCCCCTGGGGAAGGGACGCAGAGCTGGTAGGCAGGCGAGAAAAACACCTTTCCTACAGCAATGAGCACCTGGAGGAGTCAGGGAACCCAAGGAATACTGGGGCATTGGGAAGTGCAGAGTCTGCTCAGGGCACGTCGTCAACAGAAACGCTGGGGTCTTCTTTGAGCCATAAACTTGAACCTGAAGGCTACACAATCCTTCCCTGCAAACCCCAGTTCAGAATTCTAAATTCCCAGGGAAGAAATCTGATTGGCCCAGGCTAGGCCGGGTGTCTCCCCCTGAGCCAATCAGCTTCAGTGGGTGGGCAGAATCACGCAGTTGCAGAATAGCAATGGCAGCCGTGGAAGCTACACCTGCCTGGAGGTGACAGGGAGGGCAGCCGGGGTGCGAGGTGGGCAAATGAGGGACGCCTAACTGGGAGAAGCCCTCCCCCCAGCCCTCCAATGCAGCCGATGCCCTCGCCCCTCCCATCCTGAACAGAGCAGTCTCCGCCTTCCCTAGAGAACGTGACAAGTGCATTGCTTCTGCCATGATAAGCTAATGAATAGGCCGATACGTTCTAATGCAATGTGATTCATGGTCACTGAAATTTGAATTCCGTATCGCTCTCCTATGTCACAGAACGTTCTTCTGCTTTCTGTCAAGCTATTGAAAACCAGAGGCATCCTTCGTGTCTCGTGTGCTGTAGATAGACCAAGGGGCAGGAGGCCAGATGGGGCTTGGGGGCTGCCGTGTGCCCATGCCTGCTGCACCAAACGTCACATTAAGGCTTCTGAACAATCTAGAACTGTCTTCCAAGATAGAGAAATCGGCAATGGAGCAAAATAGCATTGCAAACCCGTTGCAAGTGAAAGCTAAATCAGTCACGATCAGATCTAATTTAATATACAATGGAGCAGGAGTCGAGCTGAGTGTTCGAGGGTCATCTGGTCAACCACGCTCTCCAGTGAGTCAGTGTCCAATGCAACTCAGTGGTGTTTCCCAGCTGCCCCCCTCTCAGGCTGGGGTCAGCGATTTCTGGTTTCTGGAAGAACTTCTAGATGTTGTTCACTTTTCTTTTTTAGCTTATTAAAACAAATTGAGGCAGAGGGATAGAGACAGACACGCCAGACAGAGCCTACCTCTGCTGGTTCACTCCTGCAGTGCCTGTGGTGGCCAGGAATGGCCCTCACCAGTGCCAGGAGCCAGCAGCACAACCCTGGTCTCCCTCCTGGTTACCTGGGCCATCACCACTCCCTGCCAGGGTCCCAGTGTCGGAGCAGAGCCAGGACCCAAACCTGGGCACTCCAGTATGCGATGGATGTCATATACCTGTCCCTAGCTGTCGGCCTGAACGTAGCATCTGATATTTTTCTTTTCCTTTTTAAAATTTATTTATTTTGCAAGTCAGAGTTATACACACACACATACAGTCTTTTCATCTGCTGGTTCATGTCCTCAGATGGCTGCAATGGCCAAAATGAAGCAGAAGCCAGGAGCCAGGAGCCAGGAGCTTCCTCTGTGTCTCCCACGTGGGTGCAAGAGCCCAAGGACTTGGGCCATTTTCTGCTGCCTTCCCAGACCATTAGCAGAGAGCTGGGCCACAAGTGGAGCAGCCGTCACTTGAACCTGTGTCCTTGTGGGATGCTGGAGTTTGATGGTGGCTTAACTGCCTATGCCACAACGCTGGGCCCTGATTTTTCTTTTTAAAAAATTTCCAAAGACCCCGGATGAGGCTGAACCAGAAATTAGTCGACCTGCTGCTCCACTGCCTGCCTCCAAGCCTGGCGCTCACTCAGGCTGATTTGGAACCAGATGTTATTAAAAAAGAAACAAAACCCAAATAAATAAAAATGCTCTGCACTTTGGGTGGAAGCAACCAAAGCTCCCCTTTCTTTCTGAATGAAAAGTCAGGGGGACGGAGGCTAGCTCTCCAGGGGACTTAGCCCCAAGCTTCAGGTTCAAGGCCACTGTCACCCCGGCAGGCAGTGGGGGACGTGGTGGGTGCAGAGGCAGAGCCTGGGTTTGCAGCTCCCAGGAAGGAATGACAGCTGGACCACGACTCCATAGCTTTCCTTTCCTGAATGAAACCCATCCCTCGAGTCTGTGGGCGGGGAGACCTGCCACAGCCCCCCAAGACATTGAGACGGTGGAGTTAGCACCAGTAACTGAGGCAAATAGTCAGGCTTCCTCCGAGCTGAGCAGGCCCTGAGCTAAATGGCTCTCTGCCTTCACCCCTGCAGAGCCCCCACCGGTGCAGGGACGGTGGACGTGACCAGGAGCCCCATCGGTGCAGTTAGCAAGGCAGAGAAGTGGGGCTCTGAGTCTTGCCCCTGCAGTGAGTTAGTAAAGTGGGGTCCCCAGGGGAGCCAGGTAAGAGAGTGGGGGGCCGCAGGTCAGGGGAGGGGAGGAAGCCCAGTGAGGGCCAAGTTCGGGCCAAGCCTGGGCCTGGGTGGATCCTGTGGTGAGCCCGGGAGTGTAAGCTGGGGAGCAGGGGGACCCCCCTAGAGGCCAGGAACAGTCCCAGGCACCCAAGCAAAGTCCTCCCCAGGAATCACAGGAGCAGGGGGAGGGGCAGCTACTCAGGGCCCAAGGTGAAGGGGGTGGAGGAGGGGGTAGCTCCAGACCCTTGTCTGGGGCCTGGTGCTGCCCCACCTCAAGGCTGCAAAGAGAAAGAAGGAGAAAGAAGGAAAACATAAGCCATTTAAATTGCTATATTCCAAGGACAGCCATCCCCACTGAGGGGTAGGGGGTGCGAGCTAGCCTTTCTTTTATAAAGCCATGGGAACACTCTTCTTGTTCGTGTTTTGCTTCATTTATTGCTGTCTTTACTCAGCAAAATAAAAAGTGGAGACAATGTTTCCCTAAAGTTTCACTTCTTCCGGCTGTGGAATGGGCCAGGAAACACAGACCATTAGGCTACACCACAAGTAAAAGAACCAAGGATTTACTTGGAATTCTCCCCACGGCTGAGAGCAGTTTCTCAAAGCATCCCTGGGGACACGAATCTTCCAGGATCCAGTGGACAAAGGGTCGCACAGCCAAATCAGTTGAGACCCCCACATCCTCTGGCCCCCCTGAGTTGCAATGTACGTGGGCATGTTCAAGGCTCTGACAAGTCCTGCCGCAAAGAAACAGACTCCCCCGGGCTCCACACGGTGACCTCTTGTTTTTTCTGTCCAAATTCACCCACCTCCCATGAGCTCAGGAAAACTGCGGGCCCTGGCTGAAACCTGCGTTCCTGGGGCCGGAGAGCGTTTTTCCTTGTTTGGCTTGTCAGCAGCAAGGTGGCATTTCACGCGTGCGCAAACTCCCAAGAGAGCTCTGTGAGCTACGAACAGTGCAGAGGAGACAACGACCTGATTGGCCATCGCTGTCGTCATCAGGACCCTTGGAGGGCAAGGACTCGCATGTACGCCATTGGGCCACTGCGCACCTGCACCCCTGAGCCAGTAGCCCACGCCTGTACGTGTGCGCACAGGTAGAAACGAACTTCTGGAAGGCAAGGTGGGTGGGTGAGCCTCGGACCACCTTTGGAGCCTTCCAACCTCTGAGAACAGGGTCCCAGCTGTGGCCAACAGCATCCTTCCCTGGGGCTCGAGCCCTAACCTGCCTCAGCTTGGGCCTTCCGGAATCTCTGGGAAGATGCACAAAAGGTCCAAGAGGCAGTTGGACCCGGGGGGCTGCTCTCAGGAGGGAGGCACAGCCCCTCTGCCCCGCGTGGCTGGTGCTTCTCACCGACCCCTGGCTCGCCACTGCCTGTCTAACCGAGGCCCTAAACCTTAGCCTGGTGGCTCTCCACCAAGTCCCCCATCCAAGTCCCGACCCTGTTTCCCAGACAAGCCCCAGACTCAGTGCCTGCTTTTCTGCTAAATGTGTCCAGTCAGGTCACTGCGTATTCGCCACGCTTTCCCCGAATCCGTACTGCACGACTGCGGTTTGAAAGATGAGCAAGTGGAGGTCCTGAGAGACGCAGTAAGTTACCCAGGGCCACACGGCATGCACATTCGGGCTCCCCAGCGGAGGCAGGGGTAGACTCTCCGAGCTGGGTGAGACCGGGCAAGTGGTAGGGACCCGGGTTCAAATCCCGGCGAGCCCCTTTCTAGCTGTGAGCTTGAGCCTGTGTCACAGCTCTGAGTGCTGGCGGCTGCAGCTGCTTCTCACCTCTGAGCACGGTCAGCGAACAAGGCGAGCGATGGAGGAATGACTGTTTCCTGTGCGAACTGGACGCCCTTTGATCTGGGGTGCACACCCTGACTGTGAGGGCGGAGTCAGCACAGAGCATCACAGGGCAAGGTTCCCCGAGCCCACACGTCCATGTCCCTGTGGTCTTTTAGGAACCCACCAGAATCCAATCCTCCAGGTGCCACTAACGACCCAGTGTGGTCACCTCCCAAAGGCCACACCCCCAGCGCCATCACTGGATAGAGTTCCCACCTCTTAGCACCATGACACCAGACTCTGCAACACAGGAGCCTGTGGGAGACATGCAGCGTCCACACCGATCTGACATCCAGACCCTAGCAGGGACATGGACTTTGTGCCTCATCAGGCCAAGGTTAAGTGCGAGGACAGGTGTAATGTGCTTAGCACTGGTCCCGGGGAGGTGGGAGATGTGGGCTCTGGAAGGTTCCAATCAGGACAAAGGTGAGGAGGTGGCTAGGGGCCAGTCCGGAGTGTTTGAGAGGCCTTGGTCCTGCTGCCCAGGCAGCTGGCGGCCTCATCTGAGCCTGTGTTCCTGGCTCCCGGGCACTTCCTGCGCACCCTGGGCACGAGGTTAATGAGCTGTGCAGTTCCGATGACTGCACGGCTTCCCTCGCTCAGCTCAACACCTGCTGTGCCTGATGGATGGTGGCCCCACGGCCACAGAGGACCACAAGCCAGAACCGGGACAACCAATTAGGCCCAGGCCCTGGGGAGTACTCCGCTCCCTTCCTCCTCCTGCGCTTGACACAGGAGAGAGAGAAAGAGATGGAAGGTTCTGGTCCTGTGGCACACTCTCCACGTCACCACCATCCCCCAGCTGAATGCCAGCTCCGGGCTTGAAAGAGCTCCTGTGTATTGGCTGCTGGTGCCCGGAGCTGTTCTACCTGCTTTTGTATCCTGACCCCAGCTCTCTGCAGTGAGTGCAACTCTGACGCCAGGTTTACAGAAAAGGATTTCAGGCCATTGCTCAACAGCTCACACAGCTGCTCTAAGCAACAGAGTCTGTGCCTGAAATTCAGTTGCGTGGGCCTGGGAATCCGCAGGCCTGCCTTGGCGTTGGCCTTGGCCTTGGTGTCTCCAAATGGAACCTCGGTTTTCCCTTCTGTAAAATAGGACAACTCAAATAGGCACCCCATCTGATTGTGTTTAGAAGAATCGAGCTTGTGAAGCCGGGACAGCTGGTTCCGAGCACTAAGACCCTGCACACAGTCCTGCTAGGAATAAATATTAACATTTGCAACCGACCTCTGCACAGCACCTGCTGTGCTCCAAGTACCAGGGCGTCAATTCACTGAAGCCTCAAGAAACTGGAAGGTAGGTACCGGAGGGGAAAGGACTATACCCATTTTACAGATGAGGAGAGGGAGGCTCGGAGAAGCTAAGCAACCTGTCCAAGGCCAGCTTGCATGGGTTTTGGCCACGTGATGTGGCTCCTCCAGTGTGTGCTGGGGAAGGACTGTCCAAGACAGGTGAGACCAGCTCTTCCATGTCCACGCTGCCCCTGCCTCTCTGGCTGGTTTCCCAAGTCTGGTGACAAGTGGGGGAGGGGGAGATTTATTTGCCTATTAAAGATTCATTGGTGCCAGTGCTATGGTATAGTGGGTAAAGCCACTGGCTGCAGTGCCATCATCCCATATGGGTGCTGGTTTGAGTCCCGGCTGCTCCACTTCTGATCCAGCTCTCTGCTATGGCCTGGGAAAGCAGCAGAGGAAGGCCGAAGTCCTTGGGCCCCTGCACCCATGTGGGAGACCCAGCAGAAGCTCCTGGCTCCTGGCTTTGGATCAGCTCAGCTCTGGTCGTCATGGCCATCTGGGGAGTGAACCAGCGGATCGAAGACCTCTCTCTCTCTGCTTCTACCTATGTAACTCTGACTTTCAAATAACTCTGAAAGGCAGATTTAGAGAGAGAGAGAGAGAGAGAGAGAGAGAGAGAGAGAGATCTTCCTGCTGTTGATTCACTCACCAAATGGCTGTAACAGCCAGGGCTGGGCTAGGCTGAAGCCAGGAGCCAGGAGCTTCTTCAGGGTCTCCCACACGGGGGCAGGGGCCCAATTACCTGGGCCATCTTCTGCTGCTTTCCCAGGTGCATTAACAGGGAGCTGGATCAGCGGTGGAGCAGCCGGGACTTGAACCTGTGCCCACATGGGATGCCAGCACCACAGGTACCTGCCACAGCACAGCACCGGCCCCTAAAGTAGGTTTTAAAGTTCAAGGGGCTCAGGAGCCCACCACCCTGCGTGTGTACCAAGGACAGCATGAGCTCTGCGGTCTCGCCTTGGGGTGGGCCAGTCACAAGCTCCTTCGGCTCCAGCCTCCCGCTCTGCAAGGGGAACTGGGTGGTGGTGGTGGGGATTCAGGGGGGCACAGAGCACCTGCTGTGTCCGGGGCGCCGTGGGGGCGTGTGTGTACCTGTGCATTGTTTCACCCACACCGTTTCATCCCCACAGAGCAATCGCATCTGTGGCTGGCCTTGGCCAGGCTGTGATAACCGGGGTTACTGCTCAGCACTGCCTACTGCTCACCTACTTTCTCTCCCACTGGGTGGAGTTTCCAACCCCATCCCTTTAAAAGGCGGGGCTTTGGCCAATAGACTGTTAGTGACTTGCCTCCAATGTGTTTGGCTCCTCCTTCAGTCGTGGCCCTGAAACCAAAGGTCATGAACTTGGCCTGAAGCCTAAACAGGAACCTCTTAGTGATGCCCAACCAAGACTTACAGACGCAGCAACAGGAGGATAAAGGCCGGTTGTTGTCAGCCATGAACTGTAGGGAAAGGGCCCTACCCTCCGTTACCATGGCAACAGCTGACTGATGCCCTGGCCAAGTTCACCCTTTGAGACAACAACAGAATTCAGACCTGTTTTGGCGGCAGTGTGATGCGATAGTTCTCAAATTCTTTATTGGCATAAATAGTTCGGACATTGGATTCTCACTAAACATTGCACTAAACACAAGAAACAGTTTAGGCTTGCGGCTCAGAGACCCACACACCGTCCAACAGCCCAAGTTAGAAATACTTTTTTGAGAAGTGTAGAAAACTTTATAAATGTCTCTGTACAAATATACACAGTGGACCCTCCACCCACCTGAACTTCCTCTCCCGGATGGCGTGTGGCCAAAGTTCCTTCCCCACGGCGCAACATTGGCAATGAGTGGGGGGGGGGGCGGGGAGAGAGAGAGAGAGAGAGAGAGAGAGAGAGAAACGGGAAGGAAGAGGGTGGGAAAGCAGGGGCCCACAGGGGAAACATGAAACCAGCCTCATACAACAACTCATTCTGCAGCAGTCGGCACAAGCAGACACAGGGGGAACGAAAGGAACCATGGGTCCAGGGGTGTCTGTACAAGAATTAGTCTTTATATATAATATATATATGTATAGTATTTATAGGTATATATACTTTGTGTACAGAAAAAGGTTAACAGCATCATTTACATCGAGAGAAAGCCTTTTTACAAAGGAGGGCTTTGCTGAGGGTCAGGAACGTGGGCAGTCGGCCGAGGGGACCCCAGTGCAGGATGGGAGCTCCGGAGGAGAGGGGATACGGACCACCCCAGCGTGGGAGGTTCTCGGCCTGGCCCAGCCCTGAGCAGGGGCACTCACCTGGCGTGGTCAGCCTTATCTGTCCCCGGGAGCCCCTCAGCCAGAAGGAAGAGTGTCCTGGTCTGGCTGGAGACTCCCCGGCTCCACAGGACTGAGCTTCTGCCGCGAGGATGCCGACCCCTGCAACCCTCCCCCCTCACCTCTCTGCTTGCATCCCTGTCTCCTCAGCAACATCCCCCTGGAAGTGGCTTCCTGGGAGCTGTTGAGAAGCCACGTGGATTGTGCACCTGCTGTGTGCCAGGTGTCCCGTGACACCGCTGACTTTCGATATCCCTCGAGGGCTGGTGATGTCCTGAGTGCTAGCAGGCTGGACAGAGCCCAGGGCATCCAAGGAATCCTCCGGGGGACTGCTGACCCCGTGCCACTGCTGGGGACGTCATTTTCCACCGCGGACGGTGGCTTGGGGATTGCAAGTCGAGGCCGGCGGAGGCAGCTTCCCAGGTCCCCATGCCCATCCTGGAAGTTCCAGGTCAGCGAAGATACCCTGTGTTCTAGAAGGCCAGCCCTGACACATCTTTATAGAGGCACCGCCAGGGGACTGGAGGCTTCCTCTCCCCCTCTTCAGGCTGGGCTGCATATTGGGCTCGTGGCCCACCGAGACCCCCTCCCCGGTCTTCTCCAGGTGCTTCTATAACAAGCCAGTGCCTTGCCCATCATGCCCGAGTGTTCAGTTGGAGACCTGAGGACATTCATAAGTGTCCCTGACCCTCGGCTTTCTGGTTGCCTCTGCATGGAGGGACACAGCCTCCCCAGGATGGAGATCACAGGGAGCCTGCAGACGCAGGGTTTCTGCTGTGCCAGGACAGCCCCGCAGGCTTCAGGGACCAGCCAGCCACCCAGGTCACTTGGGGAGGGAGAAGGCGAGGGAGGGGCAGGCAGAGAAAGTGCAGGGAGGACCAGGCCCTGGAGAGAAGGCTGATGGACAGCCCGTGCCCAGCAGGTGCCCAGGAGCTGCAGAACCTGAGGACAGGCCACTGAGCAGCAGAAACACCTCCATGGTGCAGAGGCAGCAGTACAAGAGGCAGGCCCCTGGGGCAAGACAGTGAGAGTGAGAGAGAGCGAGAGAGAGCGAGAGAGAGCGAGAGAGAGAGAGAAGCAGAGAGGGTCCGAGGCAGGGGAGGGACCTGCCCGACTCCAGCCGGCACAAAAACCCTCCTGGGACATCTGCTTTTCAGGCATGCCAGGATATGACGGGGAGAGCAACTGGGGTCTCGTGTCAGAGCCAGGGGCCTCCTGCTTGGGGATGGGGGTCTTCCAGGGTCCAGGGCCGGGCTTGGCAGAAAGTGGGGCAGGATGGGCGAGGGCCGGGGGTAGGTGGGCAGCGGCTCCATTTCCATATCAGGTCATCATCTTGTCTTGGAGTCTGCGCATCAGCTGTTCCTCCTGCCTGGCATGCTGTTCCCTACCTTCTACTCCCATTCTACTCAGAGTTCAAGACAATGATCAGGAGTCTCCTCCTCCGAGAAGCCTTCCTTGGGGGCCTTGTCTAACTCTCTCTCTGGGGCCTTGGTGCCCAGCAGGCAGACACACAGGAGGCCCGGGGTAAACAAATATTTGTTGACTATGTGAAGAGAAGTCCTGAGGAACAAAGGGACAAGGGTGGCTGGGGATGGCTGGGCTTGGCTGTGGTGCGGCCAGCGTGGCCAGGGACACAAGCTTTGGAAAGCTGGGGCAGATCTTCTGAGCCTGCTTCAGTCTCACCAGGGAGCCTTCGTGAGGGCTGAGGAGCGGGAGGCAGGGTGGCACGAGGGGACCGTGTGTGTGTGTGTGTGTGTGTGTGAACTACGTGCAGTGCGCCCTAGGAGAGAGAGCAGGTGCGCAAGGGGTGGGGGGGAGAGCTGGTACACCAGGGTAGGGGCAGGGAGGGGAGAGCAGGTGTGCTGGGGAGGGCAGGGTGGGAAAGCAGGTGTTGCAGGGTTGGGGGCAGGGTGGGGAGGGCAGGTGTTGCAGGGTGTGGGGGCAGGGTGGGAGAGCAGGTGTGCTAGGGTGGGGGCAGGGTGGGAGAGCAGGTGCGATAGGGTGGGGGGCAGGGTGGGGAGAGCAGGTGTTGCAGGGTGTAGAGGGGCAGGGTGGGGAGAGCAGGTGTGCTAGGGTGGGGGGGCAGGGTGGGGAGAGCAGGTGTGCTAAGGTGGGGGGGCAGGGTGGGGAGAGCAGGTGTGCTGGGTGGGGGCAGGGTGGGGAGAGCAGGTGTGCAAGGGGGGGGCAGGGAGGGGAGAGCAGGTGTGCTGGGGAGGGCAGGGTGGGAAAGCAGGTGTTGCAGGGTTGGGGGCAGGGTGGGGAGAGCAGGTGTTGCAGGGTGTGGGGGGCAGGGTGGGAGAGCAGGTGTTGCAGGGTGTAGAGGGGCAGGGTGAGGAGAGCAGGTGCGCTAGGGTGGGGGGGCAGGGTGGGGAGAGCAAGTGGGCCAGGGTTGGGGGGACAGGGTGGGGAGAGCAGGTGTGCTAAGGTAGGGGGGCAGGGTGGGGAGAGCAGGTGTGCTAAGGTAGGGGGGCAGGGTGGGGAGAGCAGGTGTTGCAGGGTGTGGAGGGGCAGGGTGAGGAGAGCAGGTGTGCTAGGGTGGGGGGGGGGAGAGCAGGTGGGCCAGGGTTGGGGGGGGACAGGGTGGGGAGAGCAGGTGCGCCAGGGTCAGGGGTTCTCTGTGTGACAGGACAGGTACCTCCAAGGACCCTGGTGTCTCTACTGCAGCTGTGTAATGGTGACTTCAACTCATACAAGTTCATATGCACTCTTTTTTTTTTTTAAAATCATTACAGTATTAGTATTTGCGAGCTACAGAGAGAAACAAATGGAGGGAGACAGCTAGAACCTGGGGCCACCGACGCATCGCATTCCTGGCCCAAGATGCACTTCAGCTGCCAAGGATGCGCCCTCAGCTCGAGGTTCACCCATCAGCGGTCAGGGCCCCAGCTGACTCAGCTTCCTTCTTGGAAGGTGCTTGGCTGCCGAGTGTCCCAAATTCCAAGCCCTAGCCTTCTGCTGTGTCTGATGGTGCCCCCCAGCCCCTGTCCTGAGACTGCTGGGGGCGGGGGCGGTCCCCAGGCTTTGACTCCAGGGGTAACAGAGCAAAACCTTGGCCCTCACCCACGCCAGCACAGGGGACGGGATGCAGCTGCCCCATCTTCCTGAGGTTGTGTGTTCCTGTTTCACCTCCACCAGAAACAGCACGGTCACCGGCCTGAACCGCTCTCCCATCTTCAAGCAGGGACTGGCCGGAAGGTGCGAAGGGCGCTCAGTTTCTGGGGCAGCCCCAGACAGCCGTGCGAGGATCGCCTGACAGTTTCTGCGCTGTTTGTGCCTGCAGGGCGGCCGCCTGCACTCTGTCGCCCTCATGCTGACTTCCTCTGGCTCCCACAGGAGCCGGCAGGCGGCAGGAGGCTGCATCCCAGGGGTGCGGCTGGGACAGGAGAGTGAACTCCGCCTGGAGACAGTTTCAGGTGTCACTCGGGCACTGGGAGCAGGGGCCACCACTGAACTTCTGCCAGGCCACCCACCAGAGACCACCACAGAGAGCACTGGGGAGGGGGGGTGGGGGGTGGGGGCGGCCCGGGCTGAGCGGGCCCCCTCCTCACTCCTCCACTCTGGGTGGTCTCCTTTTGTTGTAGGCAAGCATACAGGATGCAGGTGACTAGGTCTGTGAGCTGGAAGACCACGCCTTCACCACGCCCTCTGTATGACCTCATGCCCTTACCTGGCCGCACCCGTGTGCCCACTCGCCAATCAAGCTGATTAACTACTCCCCTTTGGAAGTGGATTAAAGGCCTGGGACACGGTGGGCGCAGCCCCTTTGGCCTTTTTGCCCTTTTTGGCCATGGTGGACCCTGCTGCCCTGTGCCTTCGGGGCGCATGGCCTTCGGGCCACCTGCCCCGTGCTTCCTGGCCTGCACGCTCCTCCACGGGTCTGGCTCCTATGCTCAGTTTGAATCCGTATTTCCCTCTTTCTTAGGTAGGCCCTCACTCTCCTATGTATTCCTCTCACTGAATAAAAAGCTTAAACCTTATCGTGCTGCCTTGTTCATTCGTGTCAGTATTCAGAATTCTTCTCTGAATTCGTGGCAAGAACCCACAGTCTTATTAATATTGCAAATTTATTAATAAGCACCCAGTAACATCAATGGCACTGCAGATCGGACTGCTAAGGGACACATTTCCCCTGCTACTCTCCGTGTGCTCTCCCCATCATCTGTCTCTGAACTTTGGAGCAGGGGGCACACGGCGCTCGGTGCAGCAGGTGCTCATGCATCTTGCCCTGTCGCAGAGGGGTCTCGGACCACCTCCGGCCTGTGTTTCTCCCCAAGCCCTGCACCAGCCTCTCCAAAATTCTCACTCTGGCACTGGAGAGCAGGTTGCTTCTAAAGGGGGCAGAACCAGCCAAGCAGATGGTGTTAAAAACAAAAACTAAGATTTGTTTTTAATCTTTAGACTTTCTGGTCTCCTAAGCCATGATGCAAATAGCACGCTGGCATCCACGCCCGCTGCCCGCTCAGTGGTGGCAGGGAGCCTTTCCCTGAGCCCCTTGGAGCCAAAGTGCTGTTTCTCATGGCCACTATTGTGCTCTCAGCCAAGGGAGATGGTATCAGCAGGATGTGGGGGTGAGGGGAGCAGGCGAGAGGAAGGAAGCGGTGCCAGCCACTGAGCTGGCTGCTCTGGCACTGCAAGAGAGCAGGAGGGGGCTGGTGGTCCACCAGGACCCCAGAGCCTTCCCTCCGGGGGAGAGGCTTCTTCTGAGCTTGCTACTCAGGGCAGAACCCGCAGAGCCACTGGGGTCGGGTTCCCTGCCCGCCTCTCTGTGCAGCGCTCCCCCGGCTTTCCGGAGGCCGAGACCGAACCATGGAACTCCGACTCCACGAGCAAGTGCAGCCCTCCACGCGGGCCCAGGCCAACGCTGCGCACATGCACACACACACACGCACACGCACACTCCCCTGGGGCAGGCCTTCCAGCCCAGCTGCTGTGTGGCTGGGAGGAGCGCTCGGGCCTTGCAGCGAAGCAAAGCCGCCCCGCACCATGAATGATTCCCCTGCAATCAGGATTCGGGACAGGCTCTTAGGGACCCAGTTCCCACCCCCTACCCCTGCATCTTCCAAGTTCCTGGACTTAACAGACTCTGCAGGGCCCTGGCAGACTGTCCCCCACGGATGACCCCTGGACTGGCCTTTTGCAAGTGTCCAGGCCTGACTTCCAAACCCACCTCTGCTTCCCAGCAGGCACTTGGCTGGGGGGGATTGGCCTTCTCCCCCTGGGGCTCAGATCCTGCTTCCGAGAAAGGAGGGGAAGTGGGTGGGATCCAGGCTGCTCACTGAGGGCTGCCTCCTCCGTGCCCAGTGGGAAGCTAGGCTGGGACCGATTAGCAATGTCTGCCAAGAACACAGCACAGGGAGTGGTGGCAGAAACCTGTCCTCCTTGGACTAGACCCTTGTGTGTGGGCACCTTTTAGGCCTCGAACTTTCTAGATCTTTATCCCAATGACCTAGATGAAGGCAAAACTCCAGATGAAGATCTGCTCCAAGGGAATGACATACGCGCTGCTTTCACTGTTGGTCTCTACGCTGTGGTGCACTGGGGAGGCCATGGGCAAGCAGCTAACTTGCCTCCTGGATGGGAAGGCAGCATCAGCCAGAAATTTCCCTTGTGCCGTCCTTGTATATGGAACCGCGGTCACATGTGCGGAACAAGGGCCTACCATCAGCAGGTTGGGGAGGGGAGGCTCAGGGGAAGTCAAGTTTTGTGGCGCTCAGCTTGTCGTCGCTGTGTTGAATGACAGAACAGGAGCGGCAGGTGGCTGACGGCCACCTAGCCCCATCTCTGCCTACAAGCATCTCAGGTCATCATTCACAGCGCCCCCTCACACATGCACGGTGCTGAGACACCTTTCCTGTCTCCTAGCAAGTGGACTGCAAGTGCAGGTGGTCAGCTGTCCATCTCTGTGGGCAGGGACACTGACATTTGCTCCTTAGGAAATGAAGTTCCATTCACACAGCTGATCTTGTTGGGGATTCAGAAACCTGTCTGGAAAAGCTGGGGACGATCAGCTTCCTATTGGCCTTGTAGAGATTCAACCACACAACAGGGTCTTAAATGCTCTAAGTCCTGCAACCAAGGAAAAAAATTAATTTTGTTTTACCTAAGCATTCCCCATGCATCTTTATCTGGAACCCTTTCAATACTGCAACCTCTGTCTAGCTCTCCATGAAATTAAAGGCCTATGGAACACACTTGGGAGACAAGGTCTTCCCTAGTCTATTTTTGCCAGTTCAGTCCTCGGTGGAGGGAGAGCAGTTGTCTCAACCCCTGAGATACATCCATTCCTGTTCTTGGTGATGGGGAAAGGGGCTGCCTGCTCCCCGGGGGTCTGTGAGAGGGAGGAGCACTCACGGGCAACCTCCCGGGACCAGAGGAACTGCACATTTCCTGGAGATCCACCCAGCCTCTGCAGCCGGCCAGCCTGGGACACAAGTGGGAGCTTCCGCTTGGCACCTCCCTCCCCTGACTTCCTGTTTTTCCTCTCTCTCTCCCGGTTGCCAGCTGCCAGTGAACCTCGAGGCTGGGACCACAGCATCCCCATGGGCAGCTGGGATCAGATGACCCTGACGACCCATTTCTAGAACGTTGGTTGTACAGCCAGAGAGCGGGTGGGTTTCTGTCTGTCCCACGGCTGCTCGGATGCAACGCAGCTAAGGGTACCCGACTCCCTGGCCCATCGTGGGGATTCAACAGGCCTGGCACACAGTAACCCCTCAGTGAACAGCGGCTGTTGGAGATAGATTGTCACTCTGTCTGCCTGACCCAATTAGCTAGTTATATCTTTTAAACCTAGCAGATTCATTTGGGGTGAACACGTCACAGGGCCTAGAAAAGAGGAATTCCAACATCACCTGGCCCAGCCAATGCAGTCCCCAGGGCCCCCTGTGGCAGGGCCTCGCTCTGACCCGGCAATTCTCTCTGAATCCTGTAAACACCTACTTCCCAGCAGGCACTATATGACGTGAGGCACAGGGCAAAGGCCAGGAGGTCAGGGGGACGCAGACTCCAAAACTCAACTGGTAACAGCGAACGGCATGACTGGGCGGCCCCGAGAGGGAGTCAGTGACCTGTGCTCATCCCCAGGAGGGCTGACCGGAGGGCAGAGAGGCCCACTGCGGCCCCCACACTCAGAGACCCAGACCAGCATCCGTGCCCCTTGGAGTTCAGCGAGATTCCCATAGAGATGTGTGCAGGTGAGGGGTCGGTGGGCTAGGAGGAGGTAAAGGTAAGACCAGGGGCTGCCCGTGTGAATAGGTCCAGAAGCATCCTCACCGCACAAACAAGACCAGAGAAACAAACAGCAAAAGCCCAGCTCACCATCGGCTCTTTTGCCACCAAAGTATAAACGCAACCAAACGCCATGTGCCCAGCCCGAGGTCTGGGCCGGGAAACGCATTCAGGGGTCACGTGATGATCACACGCAGACAGGCCACCCATGCACAGGCTGCCACCCGCAGCCCTGGAGCTGAATGAAGTCCCACACTGATGACCTCAGTGAGGGCCATGTCCTCTGGGCCAGCAGTGGCTTGACCCTTGTGACCCAGGGATCATGGTGGATCTCTATGGTCATGGGGGGACCAAGTGACCAGCAAAGCTCCCTGGAGGGTACTATGAGTCGAACTGTGTCTTCCCTTTCATTGCTGCCACCCCTGCAAAAGATGCTTTGAAGTCCCAAGCCCGGCACTTCAGGACAGAACCTCCTACGGAGACGGGGTCACTGCAGGTGCACGTGGTTAAGGGGGGGGCAATCTGAGTAGGGTGGGTCCCTGATCCAATGGGACTAGCGGCCTCATTAGAAGACAGACACCCCCAAGACAACCTGATGGGGTTGGGGAGAGGACGCGATGACGGCGGCAGAGACTGGATGGATGCAGCTGCAAGTGAAGAATGTGGAAGGCCACCGGAAGTCAGCAGGAGAGGAGGAAGGACTGCCCTCCCGGTGCCGGAGGGGTCCCAGCCCTGCCCACCCACTCATCGGTTTCAGATCTGCAGCCTCCAGGGCACTGACAGAATACAGGGCTGCCGTTTTCAGCCGCCCGGTGAATGGTCGCTTGTCACTACAGCCCTAGGAAGCGAAACCAGAGCAGGTGAACCTTGGGTATGTGGGTGGCACGTCTGGAATGAGATCTGCCTTCAGGGGATGGGTGGAAGGGCAAGAGAACGGAAGATGCAGGGCTGAGGACCAGTGTGGGAAAGAAAGTCAAGGACGGGAGCATTGCCCCAAAGGCCCCTAAAATTGCACAGCCGTACACATCCCCAGGGTCTCGGTCCTGGACTGGCTTCTGCCCAAACTCCTATGCTGAAGCCCAACCACATACTGGCATTTGGAGAGAGCCGGCTCTCAGTCACCAGGCAGCCGAGGTGAGAGTCGGTCTGGAGGGCGGGGCTCTAATCCAAAGGGATCAGGTCCTTGCAAGAAGATGTGCAGGTCACAGAAATGGCCATGGAGGTTTCAGCAAGAAGGTGGCTGACATCTGCGCCAACTTCTCGCGGGGCAGGGAGCTCCCGCCTTCCTTGCAGCCCACTAGGTCCGGGAGCAGGAACGTTTTCACCCCCAGGAATCCCTCCCTCGCTGCTGCCCCTCCTCCCCCGGGGGCCAGACTCATCCTGGAAGACAGCCCTCTGTGGGAGCGGGCAGTCTGGCTAGGAAAGCACCAGACTTGGG
This sequence comes from Lepus europaeus, assembly GCF_033115175.1. Taxonomy (NCBI): domain Eukaryota; kingdom Metazoa; phylum Chordata; class Mammalia; order Lagomorpha; family Leporidae; genus Lepus; species Lepus europaeus. The sequence continues at coordinate 13,356,534 of NC_084849.1, forward strand.
AGTCTTTTCGACAGCGTGGGCCACGCCATCTGTGCTGCGAGCGACTTTACCGGCTCAGCACAGCACCAGGCAGGGTCCATAGGTAGAAGCGCACGTCTTTTCGCGGCCCAGTAAGGTCTTGTGTGGCAAATGGAATTTGAGCTTCCTAGCATTTCCATGGCATGAGATAGTCTTTGGATTCTTTTCCCCATTTAAAACAAGTGAAACCATTTGGCAGGCTGACTGTGGCCCACGGGTGTAGCGGGTCAGCCTCAGCTCTGGGTTCCTCAAGTCAGTGATTGGCCCGGGCAACTTATGTGAGGCTTGCGTGATCGACCGTAGGGTAGGACTGGTGGGAGGTGAAGGAGTGTGGTGTGTGTGTGTGGGTGCACAGCTGGGCACCATGTGTGTATGTGCGGCTTGCAGGTGGGAAGCGGGAAGAAGCAAGTTTCCTGCATACATAGTTCTAGTGATGGACAGCAATCTAGGGCTTCTATTGGCTGAGAAGCCAGGGTAGACATGGAGACAAGGAGTTGGGAGCCCCACGGCCAGACATGAGTTTTCTCTTTGTGCAGTACAAGAAAAAGCAGGGCAAAAATGGATCTAAGTGGTGATTTGGAATTTATATCTTGGCTCTGGGGACAGGGACCCACGGAGATGTCCCCATACAAGGCCAAGAGGGGCCTGTGTTTCAGGAAAGTTCTGTGGCCTGGAAGGTCTGGCTGGACTCCGCACAGCAGAATTGTGTCTCTTAGCAAGGTCAAGGCCTCCGGGGGAATCTTCACCCTGTGGAGCGGTCCCTTTGGGGAGCCTCTGGATAGCAGGGTTGGTGCCGCTCAGCAGGGAAAGCAGGCGTTCGGTCTGCCTCCGTTCTCACAGGTGCAAGTTAAAGCAGCTGCCAAGGAAGCCAGGGTGGGGCAGCTGGGGTGCGGGGAGGGCTGGAGCCTGGTGTCCGGCCTGGGAGCAGCAGAGACCGAGAGGCGCGGGGTGCGGTGGGGAAGCCAGGGGACGCATGAGAAGAGAAGAGGACGTGGGAGCCGGGGGTGGGCCCAAGCAGCCACAGCCGAGTGCAGCAGGGAGGGCTGGGGCTTCTCCCAGGCTGGTGCAGGCCCTGTCACTAACCACAAACATGGAAAAGCCAGCCTCAGGACAGCCCTGGAGGCCTTGCCAAGAGACTGTGGTGGGTCGTTTTAGTTCATTCTGGGAACAGGAGAAGCAAGGGGGTGCAGGTGCCAGCTCTGGTGAGCATTTCAGCGTCACAGCAGCTGAGCCCTGGCTGGCTCCTCCCTCCCTCGCTTCCTCTCCCTCACACAGCAAGCCTAGAGCTGATGTCCTGATGGGGATGGGGAGAGGCAGGTGGCTGGACTTGGGGCTCTCTGGAGGCTGCCAGGCAGAGCGGAGGGTCCAGGGAAGGGCTTGTTTGATGGGGGAGCCATCCACAAGTGGGAGTTAGATGCCTCCGAGAGCCCCAGTGGTATGGATGCCCCCAGAAGAGCAGTGTCCATTTAGGAAGCAGCTCACGTGGAGGCCTTCAGCCCTCTGGTCCCAGACAGCGGGGAGTGTTGGAAAGACAATGCAGGAAGCCCCCAGCCCCCCAGAGCACGGAGCAGCCTGGGACTGTGCAAAGTTGGAGGAGATCCCCATGGGCCCAGCTGGATTTTGAAAGCAAGCTCACCTAGGGCTTCTGAAGGCTCAGCTCCACCTGCTGCAAGGGAGATGCCTGGGCAAGGCAGCAGCGACACGAAAACCAAGGCTGAGCAGTGTCCCGGAAGTGCACAGGGACCCCAGGCCTCCTGCCTCGCACCCTCTGCTCCTGCCATTGCTCTGCCTGGGTTTGGGTTTCCCCTTTGTGCCAGGTCAGATCAGTGGGGTGAGGGCTCTGGGAACATGGACAAAGGACACAACAGCTGGCTCCTGCCCTCCCTCTGCACGCCCTACCTGCTCCCAGCATCCTTCAGGCCGGCTACTGGGAGTCTCATCAACACAGTCGGGAAAAGCCACCAGTGCAAGTGGGCAGTGAGGGCGGGTTGGAAGGCAGGGCACACAGAGAGTGTGACCAGGCGAGGGGGCACAGGCTCCTGGAGGGCAGGCCACTCGGGGACCCAGCACCAGGCTGGAGCAGAGGATGCAAAAGGCTTACCCCCCAACCTCCCCAGCAGGGCTTCCGAAGGGGGAGGGGCAGAGACATCTTTGCAAGCTGGTTACTGAGTGCACAACCACGCGGCGCCAAACACACGCACATCCTACAGATACACGCCCATCGCTGCAGGCAGGCCGACCTTGGTGGTGTAAGTGAAGAGGGAGGGCAACACACTGGAGCTCCCCACCCCCAGCCACGGTGACCCCCAAGGGCCCACGCTCTCAGGGCCCGGACTTCCAGGGGGCATCATGAACAAGAAGGAGCTGTCAGGAGCCCCCGGAGGTCACCTTGGCCAGGGCAAGCGGAGTGTGGGGCAGTGAGGTTTAAAGGGACAACGCCATCACAGAACAGGAGACAAAGGCAGAGCTGGGGAACTGGACCTCCAAGAGGCCTGCAGGGCTGCTGGGCTGCACTTGGGAGCTATGTGCAAAGGTGCCTTTCACGTGCCACGAGACGCCCACAGCAGTTCCTGAAAACACTTCCCAGGCCCCGTACCCTGCCCCAACCTTGGCTCCACCAAGCCGCTGCTCAGTCCTGAATCCCTCCGCCTCCCTCCTCCCAACCCCTAGCGTGCAGCTGGAACCCACCACGCAAAGACACAAATGGCCAAGGGCCGCTCCGTAGCTGGGACAAGGCCGGCTCCTGGGCATCGAGGGAAACGGGAGTCAGCGGCCTTCCATGCAGCAGGACACACGCACAAGCAGGCCAGTCCTGCCAGCCTGGCCACCGCCGGGCCTCCTGTCCTTGTCCCAGAGCCCAGGGCCTCCGATCCCAGCCTGCAGCTCCCTGCGCCGACCCCTGGGCCTCACCGACCGGCACCATGGTGTTCTGGCTGGTCTAGTTCGGTCCTGGCTCAGCGCAGCCCGACCCTGCCCGAGAAGAAGGGCACAAGTCTGGGGTGCAGGGCAGCTGCCACACACAGTGGCTGGTGGGGGCTGGACCCGCTGATCGTGAGCCTCTGGCCTCCTAGGCTGGCAGAGGGCAGAGCAGGGAGGGAGAGGCGGCTCGGACGCCGAGGCAGCTGGACGCCGTCCCGTAGTCGGTTGGTCACAGCCTGCGGGGCGGAGCGGGGAGGGGAGGGGAGGGGAGGGGAGAGGACAGAGAGGCGGTGAGAAGTCACAGGGAGAGGACAATGCTGTGCTGTGTGCATCAGTGCCTTCTCAGAGGGCCAGGTGGTTTGAGGTGAGCTGGAGCTGTTCCCTTCCAGGAAATACAGAAGGGACTCTGCCCATTGAGGTCCTAGCGCGGGGGGCTCCAGGCCTCAGGGTGCACACACGCAGTCTCATTTAAGCCCGAGAACAGCCTGTGATGCAGGCACCGTGAACCCTTTCCACACTTAAAGACGCTGAGGCTCAGAGAGGCTTGGGGTTTGTTCCCAGGGAAGCAGCAGGTTCCGGATCTGAATCCAGAACTCCCTGGGTCTGAGCACACAGCTGTGACCGAGGGCTGGTCACCGAGGGTGTGGGCTGGTGGGGGCTCAGGGAGGGCTGGGGACACAGCAAGAGGGGGTGGGAGCAGGACCTTCCCCCTGGACTTCTGCTACCAGGCATGGTTTCACGGTCCAGAGCAGCAAAGGGACCTCACTTACTCACACGGCACCCCCATTGCTGGGATGGTACCTGGCAACCAAGAGATGCTCAGGACACACGTGATGGGGCTTTAAAAGATGGACAAATGGATGAAGGAATGAATGACGGAAAGTTCCACTGAACCTACAGTCCCATCATCTAGACCAGGTTTCTTGTCCTGTGTTTTCTCAGCCCAGCCCCACAGCTAGCCTGCATCTCTCTCCAACCAGTGAGCTTTAAGCTGCTCTGTCCCCTGTAACTCCTGACCTCTCTTTTGTGACCTCTAGGAGGGCAGAGGTCACTGGGTGATGGCCCAGATGAGCCTTGAGTTTTGGAATGCTAGAAACTCCTGGGTCTTTCCCAGAGCCCTGACATCCATTCTCCAAGCACCTGGCGCTCCCTTTGCTGGGTGGAGCTCTGCTTCTCAGGGCCTCTTGCTGTCTGCTGGCTTATCCAGTTGGCTGTCAGCCCTGCTGGCTTCTTGTCAAGGGCTCGCCCTCCTTCCTGGTACACAGTGGTTGCTAGGATCCAGCAAACACCTGCCCTGTGGGCAGCATGGTGCCAGGTGCCCTAGGGCACGAGTTCACCGGACCCTCACAGCACTCCTGCTCTGTGGAGAGGTCCCATGGCCCTCAGTTTCCCAAGTTTGAACCTGCTGCTCAGAGGCCAAGCCACTGCCCAAGGCCACGCAGCTACTAGGCAGTGCAGTGGGGATTCTAACTTGTATCTGTTGGACCATGAAATCTGGGCCTTTTCTAACAGTCTGGGGGAAGGCTGAGCCCTGGGGGCAGAGAAGTTTCCACGTCCCGGGTTCAGGAAGCTCAAGGCGTGGGGCAAGGGGTGACAGAGGATCTCCCAGGACCTTTGTGGGGTCCCCTGGGAAGACTCTGACAAGTGCCACAGTACAGCCGTGCACACAGGTGGGGGTCTGTAGAGTGTGACTCTGCCCTGGGATAGACGTGCACTGGTGGCAGGCACAGCAGTGCAGTGTGTGTACGCACAGGTGCCTGCATGCACCCTGCAATGTGCGTGTGTGCCTGTGTGTGCGGGCTCAGGTGCAGCCATGGGTTTCCACGGGATGTACATGTTCTGCGTGAGGTACATGGCAGCGTGGAGATGGCCACACTTTTAGGTTCTGTTTTAGGGGCTCCTCCTGTGTGCATGTGTGCGTCTAGCTGAGTGTGAGACGTGGGGAACAGGGCCCCCTCAGCAGCCTCATCTGGGCCTCTCGCCTTATAGAAACTCCAGTCGTGGAGCCTGGGGCTGGGGGTGGGCAGGAGAGATGCCACACTCAAGATACCATGTGGGGCTCCTGCCCCAACCAGGTACAAGGGGAGGGGAGTGGCATGGAGCCTCCGAGTGAGGCAGCCACAGAGACGCTGCTGGCAGAGAGAAGCCGAGATCCTTTCCTGCTCTTTCCTTCATGCCACAGAAAGTTCTGGAAGCCATGACGGGGCGGGCTGCAGGCCCCAAAGACGTGAACGGTAGAGCTTGGCAGGTTCAGGGCACCACCCTGCCACATGCTGCCCATGCTCACCAGGGCATCAACCTTCATCGGGCGAGACAAGCAATGAGGTGGCTGCAGCAGCTGCCGGAACCAAAGCCCTGTGGGGCAGATTCTAGAACCCAAACCCCAGAACGGACTCCCATGAACGGAAACCTGGTACAGAGGGTGGTGGCTGGGAGGGGGGTCCATGGAAGGTGGCTGGGGGAGGTGGGTGTTGGGGAGAAGAGCCAGAGAGCAAGACCGTGGGGAGAGAGGCTCCAGGGGAAAACCTACTCTGCAGACTTCCAGAAGTGCCCGGGGTGAGAGAGGCGGCGGTTCCGCTTTGGCAGTTTCTCCAGCATGTCCATGAGCTTGGTGAAGGTGGGTCTCTCTTCTTGTTCAAAGGCCCAGCAGAAGAGAAGAATGTCCTAAAGGGAGCCAACGGGTGGTGGCTGAGCATACGCGGTGACTTCTTGGTGACTCCTCAGTAGCTCAAGGTGTCTGTCCATTGGTCCGTCCATCTGCCCCTCTTCCATCGCCATCCATCCGTCACCCACCCGTCCAGCAAGCACACACGCACACATCACCCATCCCGATCAGAGCACTCGTTCATCTTTCATCTGTGACCCAGCCGTCATGCATGCCTGCATCCATCCATCTATCCATGTACCTACCTGGAATGCATGCAGCCCCATGCCCAGGCACCCACGCACCCACGTCAGTGCACTCTCTCATCCTTCACTCAATACCCATCCATCGGCCATGCATGTACCCTTGTATCCATGCATCCATCGGCCATGCGTGTACCCTTGTATCCATCCACCATGCATGCACCCTGTATCAATGTATCCATACATCCATCATACATGTACCGTTGTATCCATGCATCCATCCATCGGCCATTCATGTACCCTTGTATCCATGCATCCATCGGCCATGCGTGTACCCTTGTATCCATCCACCATGCATGCACCCTGTATCAATGTATCCATACATCCATCATGCATGTACCCTTGTATCCATGCATCCATCCATCGGCCATGTGTGTACCCTTGTATCCATGCATCCATCGGCCATGCGTGTACCCTTGTATCCATGCATCCATCCATCCATACCAGTGCACTCTCTCGTCCTTCATCACTAAATCACCCACCCATCCATCATGCATGCTCTCACATATCCATCCATCCAAATCAATGCTCATTCACCTGCCATCTGTCACCCATCAATTTATCCATCATACACACATGGACACAGCCATCACTCATCCATCCTTCTTTCCCATCACTTTTTTGAGGTCATAGACTAAGCTAGGCCATCTCTATGCCAGAAGGCCCGGAATAAAGGATATCAATAATGCTCCCCAAGGAGTTTCTCGGTATTTTTCTCAAAGGGAAAAGATAAAAGGGAATCCTAAGGGCTCCATCCACATCTCTCCCAATACCGTAAGAACCTTTCGAAATCACAGAGGAGAAAGTCTACTCTGAGTAATCTCCCTGAGAAGGGTAACCTACAGACAGGTAGTCCTTTCAAACAGAGCTAATTATTCCTTCTCTGGCTTATCTGTGTTTTAATCAAAAGAGAAGATTCTTCCCGCTGTGTTTTGGGGAAAGATAGTTAATTGGTACTCAGTCTTCTCTTTTTCTGCATATCTTGTTCTGAGTCGGATATTGCTTCAAAATTATTATAAATGTGCCAATAAAATTGGAACCAATAATTTCTACTAAAAATAACGGAAAAAGAGAGTTTCACTTGTTCCACCTGACTTGGGGATCCATTGCTAGGAAAAGCTGGGTCGAGGCTTATTATGCCCCTAGCAGCAGGTACCTGAATTGCAGGCATAGTGCCTCGAGTCTACCGTCTAAGCTTCAGTCCATTATCTCCCAGAGCTGTGGGGCACACTTTCTTGTTCACCCTTGGGGAAACATTTGTAAGGCTAATACTCAGGAAAAACAAGGCCAGTGCTGTGCCTGCTTGTCCCCCAGACCCACCCTGGGACTTACCGAGATTTCTTTTCCCATGCCGATCTGGCTGAGGTTGGGTTTCATGCCTGTACCCATTTGCCAGATTATTGCCTCTGCTGGTTGAGTCTTGAAAGGCCACTCCCTGGCGTGGAGCTCATACCAGATGGTGCTGTTGGTGGATATTAAAGCGGTGTTGGTGTGATATGCTGCTGATGGTGGGCCATCCCTCTCCCCACTTTATTCCCCATGTACTAATGGCATTGGTGTCTTGCCACCTGGGACACCACCAATGCCTTCTCAATGTCTTAGAAGTCATGCTTATCCCGGGTTACCTTCTCTGGAGTCTGAATTAAAATGAATCAAAATCTAGGACCTGAATAGTTTTACATAATGTGGTTAAGATCTCTGACCTCACCTCTGTACTTCTAGGAATTCTTTGAAAGTGAATAATTAGGCAAACAGACGAAATTCATTTATGAGGACGTTTGCCGTAGCATTATATATAATAATGAAAAGGTAGAAATAATAAAATTCTTCAATAATACAAATTAGTTGCAGTTGGATAAGTCCATAAAATGAAATGGAATACCTAATGATTATTAAAACATTTCAAAGACATCTTTCTGACATGAAAAAAATCTCCACATTACATTTTCAGTGAGGATAGCAGGGCGTCGGGTGTCTATAAGGTCCGATGTTCCTCTTTTGAAAACTGTTACGTATGCAAGGAGAAGAGAATAAAGTGAAACAGAGAAAAGCTAGCGATGCTAACTCCAGGCTACAGGGTGGGATTTTGTTTCTTTTATTCTTGCGTTTTCTAAGTAGAAACCATCCTGCTGGGTGCTGGAGAGGAAAACCCAGCTTAGCGTCACACGGACTTGGGTTCCAGTCCTGATTCTGCTCCACGCCGAGTGGCCTGACCGTCACTTCTCTGCCTGGAAGGGGCTCTTACCTGCCCAACCACAACACCACTAGAACTCAGTGGAAGAGTGTTTGTCTGGGAGACTGAATGCCAGTTTGGTGCCAGAATTTTTTTTTTTTTTTTTTTTTGACAGGCAGAGTGGACAGTGAGAGAGAGAGACAGAGAGAAAGGTCTTCCTTTGCCGTTGGTTCACCCTCCAATGGCCGCCGCGGTAGCGCGCTGCAGCCGGCGCACCGCGCTGTTTCGATGGCAGGAGCCAGGTGCTTATCCTGGTCTCCCATGGGGTGCAGGACCCAAGGACTTGGGCCATCCTCCACTTGGTGCCAGAATTTTTCTAGCGGGATTGACTAGGCTACCATCGGTCTGAAACATGATCTTGTAACCAGAGAAGAAAGGACTGCTCCAGTGAGTAGCACATGGCCATGGATGGGGCAAGGGCTGGGCAGGGGATGCAAGAGGCATGGAGGGGTGGACAGCGGATGAGCCACAGGATGTGGGCGTGTCACTCAACTGGCCCCGGGGGTGGGGGTGAACCTCAGCTCTCTGAGCTCCCCGGAGGCGGCCTTTCCTCCGTTCTCGTTTATGTAAACTCGCTGGAGAGGACAGGAAGCTGCTCGACTGCTCAGAGGACTACTAGGGTTCGATTTCTCAGCCGGAGCCTTCCTGCTCCCTGACAGCCTCGCCGTGGTCTGGGTGAAGCGTGAGTGTGTTCCCCAAGAGTCGACGTCTTGGATGACTGGTCCTCAGGGTGCTGGTGGAGATGGTGGGTCTTAACGAGGGGCCCCTTCAGTCCCTGGGGGTGTGTCCTCCGACGGGACTGTGGGACCCCAGCCTCTCTGGCTTCCTTTTTCGGGTTGTGATCGTGTCTTCCCTTGAATGTTGAGAACCGTGAGTTAAATCAGTCTCTTTTCTTTATGAAGCTATCCAGCCTTGGCCATTTCCTTACAGTAACGAAAACCAGACTGATACAAAACCCATACCACTGGGGCACGGAGGGCTGGCGACGTTCAGGTGCTGGGCTGTTGTCTGGGGTGGGACCCTTGGTTCTGCCAAGGGCTGTCTGGATACTGCTAGCATCATTCCCAGGCCACACAGAAGCATCAACTTAAACATCAGCCTGCTATAGATTTACCGAACTTCAAGTGCTGCCTGCGGTGGCCTTGGCAGGACCAGAGCCCGTGGCCACGTGGGCCTCATACAGCCCGGACTTGGATGGTCAGGAAGTCCTCAAGAGGGTGCCAGGTGGTTACAGCTATGGCACAGAGCGGTGCCCACTGAGTTCTGATGCTGTGCTACGCATTATCCCAAGCCCTTGGTGGGGAGGGATCTTCGGTCTTTTCATTCTGGTGCTGACTCCTTCGGGCCTGGCTGACTCTGGGGCACTGCCCCTCCCAGGGCCACTCAGTTCCTAGAGAGCATGAAGCACTTGCCTTGCCTTGCATTTGCAAACCGAGACACCGGAAGTGTCTCCAGCCGGCCGATTCTCACCTGCTCGGCCTGCTCCTTCCTAAGGATACCACAGCACAGGCTCCTGCTCCTGCATCCTCCCTCCTCCCCTACGTCCTCACCAACCCCAGGGCTTCCCCGTGCCCTCCCCCACCCTGTTGTATGCTGTGCCCCCCTCCCTTTGGGACCTGTGAGTAGTAGGCTGTCTCTTGATCTTGCTGGTCTCATCATAATTGAATGATAACAAAACCTATGTCTTAATATGGGAGGTGTCATTATTATTCTGCCCATTTTACAGATAAGGAAAATGAGGCTCAGGAAGATTGGGATAAAACAGCAAGTAACATGGGTGGCCGGAAACTCAATCCAGTCCATGTGAGTCAGGAACTGTGCCGTTGACCAATGTGCTTTACCGGGGAGCTCATATTCCATTCTTTCCAAGAGTTCTTTATAGCCAGGGCAGCGGACAGTTTTGGGGTGCAACTTTGCAGCTGATGGCGGGCTCTGGTGAGAGGCCTGGACAGATGGCATGTACCACCCAGGTGACAGCGGGGAGGGCACTTTGCAGGAATCCTGCTGTTTCGGGCGCCTTACAGATGTTTTTTCCCTTGATCCTTAGGCTGTCTCGATGGGCTTTAGTATCCTTGATTTATGGCTGATAGAGGCAAGGCTTTGAGTGACAAATACATCCCAAGCCCATCTGTGGCCAACAGCCCCATCTCTTGGTGTGGGCCTCTGGCATAATGATCACGGCACCTGCATCCAATAGCAGCGTCCGCGCTCCACTCCCGATTCCAGCTTCCCGCTGACGTACACTGGGGCAAGCAGCAATGATGGAAAAAGGACTTGGGTCCCTGCCACCCACGTGGGAGACGTGGATGGAGCTCAGGGAGCGACCCAGTGGATGAAAGTGCTCTCCTCCTCTGTCTCTCTGCCTCCCGAATCAACGTGTCAAAAAGCAACCCCGTCTCCGGAGCTAGGCTGTCCCAGGTTTGAATCCCGCCTGCGCTAATTGCCACAAGTCCCTGAGTCCTTTGCACTCTCAGTTTTCTCACCTGTCAACTGGGAACAGCATAATCCCTGCTCTGAAGGCTGCTTGTGAAGATCCCACAAGACAGCTCAACACTACGCTCCATGCACTTCGCAAAGTTCATTTTTGTTCTAAGCCAGTCCCGAGCATAAGGTTCCCAAGCAACAAGATGCACCTAATTGGCAGGAAACCAAGAGCACCAGGTCCTTCGGAACTCAGCAGCAGCAGAAATAAAAGCCTCATTAAAACTTCCTTTCAAACCCAACTTTCAAGACAAACTCACTTGAAAAAAAATTGCTAAACATGAAAACTCCAGCGGAAAACCAATTACTTACTTTGGTACATTTTGTTAATTGCCTATTTTTTTTTCCTTTTTGCTAAATTTACACTAAAATACACCAACTTAATTATTGCATTTGGTTTCAGATAATATCTGACTAGAGAAAGATTCGGCCAGAAGCTAACCCAGGCCAAGCGGCAGCCTCCAAAGGGGCTCAAGTGACAGACTGCGAATTCGGAGCCTCCAGCAATGCCCCCTCTGGGGTGCGGGGTGCGTGGCGAGGAGGCAGCCAGGGGGACTCTGTCAGTGGAGACGGCCTCTCTCACATCTCCCGCTGGTGCTGACTCTAATTGCACACATCTGCAGGCGGCAGCTCCCCCCACCAGCTCCCCCCCGAAGCTCTCGCCACCCCCACACCGGGAAGGGAGGACCAGGGTGAGTGTGGCCACCTGGGGCGGGGGAGCAGAGATGCCCTCCTGGCTGCAGCTTCCCAGGGCACCGTGCCCTGCACCATGGGGCTGTGTGCTGGACTTTTCTCCCACACATCCAAAGACATCCCATTCTCTCTCATGGCCACAGTTCCTATCTATTTGCTGGCAAGTCCTACGGGCCTCTTCTCCAAACTCTTAAGCGGGCAGAGGCACCTGCCTTCTGGCTGGCTAAGGCAGCTCACGCTCACTATGTCCAGACCTGCCCTCTCCGCCCTCTGGGCATGCCCCCGCCTGGTTTCCAGGGCCTTGACCTTGGTGAACGACACCACTCTGCACTGGGTTGCTGCAGGCTGGACTCTGGGCCCCACTCGCACCCCAGCACCGACAGCCACCCCTGAGTGCCTCTGTCCGTTCTCAGCCCTCACACCTGTGGGCACGGGCTCCGAGGGGGCTGCCGGCCTCTTCCTGCGGATGAGCAACCTGGTCTCCACCGTGCCCTGCTCTGGTCCGCTGTTAAAGAGCAGCCCGAGAGGCTGGAGGGACACGAAGGCCCAGTGATCACTCTCTCGCCCCCTCTGCTTAGTAACAGTCAGTGGCTCCCAAGTGCCCCAGAGCTGAAAACCCCTTAACTCCACTAATTCCCTGTGGAACTCACCCCGCTTCCCTCTCTGCTCTCTCACCTCCCAGGCCCCAGCCTCATTCTGTCCCTGACTCTGTCAACTTTTCTTCCCCTCACTCCCCTACGTGCTCCTCCCCTGGGAGCAAAGTGCTCCCTTCAACTGTCGTACCTTCCGGAGCATTCCTTCTACCTGGAACACCTTGGCCTACGCTCGCGTTCAACCTGTAGCTCAGGCTCACAAGTTGCTTCCTCCTGGAAGCCCTCCCTGACCTCCCAGGTTGGATTGGATTCCTGTTGCAGTCCTAACCTGCAGTGTTCGTCCCCAGCATAGCCTTCGTCAGCTTGGCTAAAGCTGACCGCTTCCTTGTCTGTCTCCCACCAGGCAAAGCGGAGGAGGGGCCTGTGGTCCACACACTCTCGGGGAACTCCTTCCTGTCTTCCCCTTGGGGAGTGGGCTGGGTGCAGTGACTTGCTTGTGACGAGGGCAATATGGCAACAGTGTACAATACGCCTGGCTAACTACGGTCGCCCCACTGGGCCATGTATCCAGAAGATAGGATCCTGACGGTTCTCACCACAAAGAAACAATAAGTGTTCAAGGTGATGAGTATGCTAATCACCCTGACTGGATCATTCCACAACGTGGACATGTATCAAAATGCCCTGCTGTACCCCAGAAATATGAACAATGGGGGTCGGCGCTGCGGTGTAGTGGGCAAAGCTGCCACCTGCAGGGCCAGCATCCCATGTGGGCGCCGGTTCCAGTCTCAGCTACACCACTTCCGAGCCAGCTCTCTGCTATGGCCTGGGAAATCAGTGGAAGATGGCCCAAGTGCTTGGACCGCTGTACCCATGCAAGAGACCTGGAGGAAGCTCCTGGCTCCTGGCTTCAGACCGGCTCAGCTCCGGCCATTGTGGCCATTTGAGGAGTGAACCAGTGTATGGAAGACCTCTCTCTGTCTCTGTCTCTCTCTGACTCTGCCTCTCTTTAACTCTGCCTTTCAAATAAATAACTAAATCTGTAAAAAATAATATGTATGATGATGTGCCACTCAAAATGAAAATAAGACTTAAAAAACAGCGGCGGAAATGATGAGGTCATGAGCCACCATGAGGCTTCCCGTGGCCATGTTGTGAGGTCACTCACAGCCTGCAGGCAGCCCTGCGTGGTGACGAGCGGGGAGGCCTCCCGCCAACAGCCGTGTGAGCATTCCACTTTAGTCCACTGAGCCTCCAGGCAAGACCACGGCCCTGGCTGATAGCCTGACCACAGCCTCACGGGACACCCCATGTCAGCTCAGAAATCCTTAGCTAAGGGGCTAGCATGGGGCACGGCAGGTTAAAGCTTCTACATATGACGCCAGCATCCCATATGAGAGCCGGTTTGAGCCCTGGCTGCTCGGCTTCTGATGCAGCTCCCTGCTAATGCACCTGGAAAAGCAGCAGAGGATGGCCTGAGTGCTGGGGCCCCTGCACCCACGTGGGAGATGCGCACGGAATTCTAGGCTCCTGGCTTTTGTCTCACCCAGCCCCGTTTGTTGCAGCGTCTTGAACCCCAGTGGATTGAACATCTCGTTGTCTCTCCCTTCTCCTCTCTCTGTAACTCTGCCTCTCACATAAACAAAAATAAATCTTTGAAAAAAGGAGAAATACTCAGCTAAGCCACTCCCAACTTCCAGACCCCAGAAACTCGGGATAATAAATAGTGTTTGAAGCCGCCCAGTTTTGGGGTGACTTTTCACGCAGTAAGAGACACTAACACAAGCCTGAATCTTGCATCCTCAGCAGTGGGCAGAGTGCTGGCATACAGCAGGCACCCGGCACACAGCTCTTGAATGAATGTGTGAGGTAGCTTGTCGCATCCTCCCAAGCAGGCGACTAGTGTGCTAGGGTCATTCTTTCTACCCCACCCCACTCACATCCTCCCCTCCAGTCGCCACCAGAAACCCAGACAGTTGCCCCCCCGCCACAGGCGCACTGGCCCTTCCTGAATCGTTAAAGGCAGGCTGGGCAGGGGGGGTGCCCTGGGCCAGGATGGGAGCTGGGGAGCACTTACCCGAGCGCAAAGACGTCCGAGTGCTTGGAGAAGGGGAGCTTGTCCTCCGCGGTGTCCGGGGACAGCTGCCGGATGATCTCGGGTGCCAGGTGGCACAGCCAGCCGTTCTGGATGCGCAGTTTGTCCTCCCGTCTGGAGAAGCAAGACGCAGAGTGAGCTCTGTTCCCCAGCCGGGGGGAGCACCAGGCCCCTAGCGTGGACTCTGAACCCCAGATCCGTGCTCTCTGGATTCCCCCCTTGGGCAGTGCCCGACCTTCGACTCCAGGCCGAGACCCAGTGGGAAGCACGGGGAGGCACCAGCACCCACCCCATCCCTGTGTCCTATCACCTCTGAGGCAGCTCTCCGTCCACCCTCATTCAACAGACGCCACACTGGTACCCAGAGTACTGACTCAGCAGATACCGCATCATTGCTGATAGGAGAAATAGGCACACACACACACACACATATCACATGTATAGTACAAGCTTAAATCTTAAAAATGACTCCTCCTGGTGGGCTCTAGGTTATTGTACAAATGTTCAGTGCCTTGCCCGAGGTGGTCCCCCTAGCAGGTGTCAAAGTTGAGATCCCGACCCCGTCCACCTGGCCCCCGTGCTGGAGCTCAACACCCTGCCCTGCCGTGCCCTTTCTGTCTCTTCCTGTGGCTTCCAAGGCTGAAACCAGAGGGCAGGGCCACTCCCTTGCTCAGCCTCAGCTGGGAACACGTGCATTGCTGGTGGCTGCATGGCTGCAAATGCCTAGGAAAGTGCCATGAATACGATTGTGGGAGTGCAAATAAATTTTAGTGAGCAGGTGAATCCATAAACATGAGATCCACGGATGATGAAGGTCAAGGTAACCAACGGCTAAGCTGAGGTTCTGTCCTTGGTACCAGGGACATAGCAGGCCCTATCTTCCTGCAGCTCACACTGTGGTAAGGGACAGGGGTGACAAATTAATTAGGCAGGGAAAAAAAAATACAGACGGCGATGAGTGTTGTACGAATTAAAATAGGGGAATGTGTCCTGGAGATGGGAAGAGGTTTGCTGTGGGAAAACCGTCAGCCAAGATCTCCGTGGCATAAAGGATCCAACCATGCGAACAAGGTAGAAGGGGACGCTGGGAGAAAGGCACAGGGCAGGCTCCACATGGGGTGTCCCGGCAAGCTAAAGAACGCCAGCGTTCGAGCCTTCGAGCCAAGAGGGATCCAAGCCCCTGGTGGTGGGCCTTGGCACTTGCCCCCTTCACCATCATAAACAGTGTGGCAATGCACATCTCTGGGCAGACACTAGGAATACCTCCCTTCACCCACATCCACGGTTATTCCTTAGGGTAAATTCTCAGAAGAGGAAGGGGGTTGGTTCCCCCCTATACACGGAAGAGTTCAGCAAGTTAGAGCTTTCACCATTTGGGACTCCCAGGAGGTTTTATGGATTCAGGGCTCCCAGGAATGGGCCAGTTAACAAGAGGAGGTGGGCCGGGTGGGGGAGGGGCGGGGTACCTGGGCCTGCCAAGACTCCGGCCTGCAGTGAGGCCCTGGGGCTGGAGGATTCTGGTTATATTTGCAGGATGGGGTCCTGCATGAAGGAGGGTGAGACACACTGCTCCCCCCAGTTCACTCTCACATCCCATAAACATGACTTTCGCCATCTCTGAACGCCATCAAGAGCAGCAATATCCCAAGTCGTTTCCATAATGACAGAACCGCTCTCCACCTACACTGCCCAACGTGGCGGCCACCATTCTGAGCATCGGAACAGCAGCCAGCACAGGGGAGAATGGGAATTCCCACTCCACTTCCCTTTAATGAAAGTTAAATTGGTACAGGCTCATGTGGCTAGGGCTACCGGGCTGGACAACACAGATCTAGAAGGTTCTTTTTTTATAAGATTTATTTATTTATTTGAAAATCAGAATGAGAGAAAGAGAAAGAGAAAGAGAAAGAGAGAGAGAGAGAGAGAGAGAGAGAGAGAGAGAGAGAGAGAGAGAGAAGAGGACAGATATTGATCTTCCATCTGCTGGTTCATTCTCCAGACAGCTACAACAGTCATGGCTGTGCCAGGCAGGAGCCAGGAGCTTCATCTGGGTCTCCCACGTGGGTGCAGGGGCCCAAGCATTGGGGCCATCTTCTACTGCTTTCCCAGGCACATCAGCAGGGAGCTGGATTGGAAGTGGAATAGCTGGGACACGAACTGGTGCCCTTACGGGACGCCGGTGCTGCAGACGGTGGCTTAACCTGCTGTGCCACCATGCCAGCCCCTAGATGATTCTTGACTAACAATGATTTCTTTTTAATTGACTTCTAACAGGTCACTTTTTAACAAGGAGATGCGCATTAAAATTAAGATGGAAATTGTGTGTTCGTGGCCTCCCTGAACCAATGTGCAGACCACAGTTTTGGAAACACAGAGTAGTGGAAGGATCCCTGAGGGATGCAAGGAGTTGGGGATGTGGGGTCCTAGGGACCCACCCTCGGTCTGGGTGATTCTCTGTTGTCGAAGTTGCTTTGCGCCTGGTAGGGTGTTGCACAGTATCCCTGCAATTTATTCGCCAGATGCCAGCAGCACCACGTGCCACTGTGACAATCCAGACAGCACCAAGGTTCCCTGGGGGCAACGGCCCCTGTGGAGAGTCACCGTCCTAACTCACAGACAATAGAGAGACGGCCAGAAGGTCGGTGTCGTGGCCTTGGTAGCTCGGTTTGCTCTTGTATTCTACACAAAGGCAGAACACGGGGCCCAGACCTCCTGGCAAACTCCTGAGTTGAAGAACTGAATGAGTTCTTGCTTCTAGAACCACAGATACCTGCAGAGGTTGAAGAACCCATCCACTGCTTGCTAACCGTGGGACCCTGAGCAGAGCCCAAGGACTCATTTTCCCATCTGCAAACTGGGTCCATTAATTTGTGCTTCACAAGGCTGTGCAAGGATTAAGATGATCGTACATGAGACAGGGCTCTGTCAGCTGCTGGGGTTACAGGATTATTGGACAGAATTATTATTATCTGCTATCTATCTATCTATGCATCCATCCTTCCACAAAGCCTGCCTATCTATGTCTGTCTGTCTGTCTATCTATCATCTATTGCAAAGACTCAAATGGAGATGAAACCAGGGCATGAAGCGCATTGCCCAAGGAAGAGGGGCCTGGCCTGGGCCAACCAATGTTCTCCTGGCACGGTCAGGTCATTGGATGGGGTGGGGGATGCTGCTGCCACAGGGTGAGCTCCCCATCTTTTTCCAAACGTCCCTGCCACCTCTTCCTGACTCACTGGGTCATCACAGGGCCAGGACGGCAAGAGGAGCAGGGGCTCCACGACCACCGGCTGGGGCAGGTGTGTGCACAAGCCTGGGAGGGTGCTGGGAGCTAGGCCTGGCACAGACACCCTGGGGCGTCCCGTCCCTATGGCAATGGGCCTACCAGTGACAACCCAAATCATCTTCATTATGGTTATTATTATGATTAATAACAGGCTGCGCGTGGCTGGCACCACTGCACTGGCGTCTTAAATGACACCTTTTCTTGACAAAGCAGAACAGCTGTACGCTGGGTTCCGTGTGGATGCACAGGAAGTGCTCTCTCCATGGTGCCACCCCCCTCCCTGGCTCAGGCTGGCCAGGTCTCCCCTTGCTGGGCACCAGGCAGCACCCCGAGCTCTAACCGAGGGGAGGACAGGAAGGCAGTCAACCCTTGCTGAGCGCCTACTGTATGCCAGATTGTCCATCTCACCAGATCCTCATAAACTCACAACAGGAGGGACCATCCTCGTCCACGGACGAGGAAACAGAGACTCACGGTGACCAGGGCACCTGCTGAAAGCTGTAGAGGCAGCAGGTGGCAGGGCTAAGATCTGCTTAAGTGTCTGAACCCCTGGGGGAGCGGGTGTTCAGCCCGGGGACTCAGACCCCCATGGCCCACATGGGAGACTTTGCTGGCACTGCTCCTGACTCCAGCTTCCTGCTAACGTGAACCTTGGGAGGCAGCAGTGATGGCTCAGGTACTTGGGTCGCTGTCGCCCACGTGGGAGACCTGGGTGGAGTTCTCTGCTCCCAGCTTTGGCCCAGCCTAGCTCTGGCACTTTCTGATTCTTGGGGACTGAACCAGTAGAAGGCAGCTCTGTCTCTGGCCTCTCAAATAAATGAATGACTCAACTATAGAATTAAAAAGTCAGAGATGAGACTCCTCACAATTCTACAGAAATTCCTGGAGAAATAGCATCATTTGAGAGCAAAGCCCTGAGCCAAGTCCTCTCCATCTCGATCCCATTAAAATCCAGAATAGCCCTCATGTGGTGGGGACTACAGCCGCCTTCCCCACACCCATTTTACAGGTGAGAAGACTGAGGCCCAGTGAGTCAGATGCGTGTTAAACACAAATCAGCTGCTGCCGTCGACCTCCGAGTGGACTGAATTGTGTCCCCTCAAAATTCATACATTGACACTTAACCCCCAAAATAACCACCTCTGGAGTTAGGGCCTTTATGGGGGTAACCAAGGTTAAACAGGATCAGAAGCCTGGGCCCTAACCCAACAGGACCAGTGTCCTTATACGGACATCTCTCTCCATGGCTGTGCAGAGCAGAGGCCCTGGGAGCACGCAGCAAGAAGGTGGCTGTGTGCAATCAGGAAGAGAGACTTCCCTGGAGGCTTAGCAGGCTGCGCCCTGATCTTGGACTTGGAGCTCCCAGAAACACACGAGGAGAAAAGTCTGTTTGTTCGAGCCACCCGTCTAGTGTTATACCAGCAGCCCGGGCTGGCTCACGCACACAGCACGTGGTCACTCAATACTTGCTGACCGGCTAAATGAAGGAAGTGAGTGAGTGGATTTCTTGTACTGTCTCCCCAGGATTGATCTGCCCTGCTTCCTACAATGCCTGCAGCCTGGCCAGCTCCCCCGCTCTCCACCCCAGGAACCCAGGCCCAGGGAAACAATCAGGGCCATGGATGTTCACGTTCAAGGGCATCCCCTGGTCTCTGGCTGCTGCATTGGGACTCCAGTCTGCACTTGGGGCACTTCCTGTCTAGAGAAGGCAATCTACAAACAGCAGGCACTCAGCTATGACATGGACCCATGTAGGGGGTCCTCATAGAGCCCGGAGTTGCACTGGTGGTCGATATGGAGGCCAGTCTCCTCAGTGGGAAAGGCCCTGGGTCTCCTCCCTGTCATGGTCCCCATCACAGCCGTGCGACTGTGGCTCTGCAGTCTTTGCCATCCTCCCACGGAGAGAGGGAGTCCACTCTGCTCCCCTGGAATCTTCACCGGTCCTAGGGGACCCACTGACCAATAGAATGTGGTGGAAAGGATGCTGTAGGCTTTCCAAAGCCAGATCATTACAAGGCTTGCAACTTCCCTCTGGACCCTATAGATGGTTACTCTGGTGGAAGCCCACAGCTACATGAAAAGTCGGGTTCCTTGGAGGTCACCATGGTGTGAGGAAGCCCAAGGCAGTCAGGCAGGGGGCTCCATGGAGAGAGAAAAGGAAGAGAAGGGGGGAGAGGGCGGGAGGGAGAGAAGGGGAGAGGGAGAGAAGGAGGGAGAGGGAGAGAGAGAGGCTCCATCAGCCCCTCAGCTGTGGCAGCCACCAGCCCAGATGTGAAATGTGGACGCCTTCTGTTGACTCCAACCCAGCCTCCACTGGCTGCACTAACATGAAAGCCTGGGCCCAGTCAGCCCCAGAACCATGAGGGCTGCTGACCCTGTGTTGTCGGGACCCTGCGTGGGGGACACCCACACATAACTGCAGCACAGGAGACCGGAGGCTGCTGGTGGGCAGCGGCGCCATGAGGATTTCCGGCTGGGAGAGGCTGCTGAGGGCTCTCTGGCCCTGCCTGACACTAACTGCGCTGACAGACAGACTGGGGCAGGCTGGGAAGGGGCTACCATCTGGACGAGGAGGCCAGGGCCACCGTGCTCTTGACTCGGCTCAATTCTCTTCCTGGTCCACAGAATTCGTGGGTCACCACAAAGGAGCTAGACAAAGGGATGCCCGGGTCATTCCATTTCCTCCTCCACCCAAGACTGTGGAGGAAGAAAACCAAGGCCTGCATTCCTTTCTTGCACTTGGGGAATCCTCAGGCAACAAGGAAGAGAGAGCAGGACACGGACACACCTCTGAGTTTTTAAGGGACCCTGAAGCAAGCTAAAGCAAACCCCTGCTGAGCCTCCCTTGGTCTCCTTGGGAATGACTGTGTTCACAACAGTGATGTCATCAATTGCTTCCTCCTGGCTTCCCTAGGCCCCAGGTGCTGGGAAACAATGGAGCTTGAAATCCGCCCCCACCCTCCACCCCACCCCAGCCAGGCAGGAAGGCAACGGCTGCCAGGCAGGAGAGAGCAGACAGGATCACAAACAACCCAGCCCTGCTGGCTTCTAGAGGCACCGTGAACTTCTGTTGTTTGTAAGATAGGCTTCTATTTATGTGTTTTTTTTTTTTAAACTGTCATCTCTATTTTACTTGTTTATTTGCTTGAGAGGCAAAACAAGCAAGAGAGCTCCCACTCATTGGCTCACTCCCCAAATGCCTGGGCCAGGCCAGGGCAAAGCTGGGAGCCAGGGTCTCAGGGCTAAGGTACACATTAATAGGAGGCTGGGATGGGGAGCAGAGCCAGGATTTGGTCCCAAGGATACGGGATGCAGGTGTCCCTGCCACTGCGCCGATGCCCGCTCCTCCAAGTAGCTATTGACCTAGTGGTTTCCTGCTCTGCGTTTCTGATTTCAGGCACTGCTCACAGGTATGGAGACTGCCCGAGTCCTTTGTGCATGCAGGAACAGCTGCAAAAGAAACCCAGGCTTCTGCTTGTCACAACTTCCCACAGAAACAACGCCGCGGAGTTGTGCAGATTTTCAGGCACCTCACTTAGGCTCAAGGCGTAACGGAGCAGGAAGCAAACGTACTTTGGGGGGACCCTGCCCCCTGGACCTCAAAGGCACCAGGGAGGGGGAGACAGAGGGAGAAGGAGAGGGAGAGGGAGAGGGAGAGGGAGAGAGAGGGAGACAGGGAGACAGGGAGAGGGAGAGACAGAGAGGGAGAGAGAGGTAGAGAGAAAAGGAGAGAGAGAGAGGGAGAGAGAGAAAGGGAGAGAGAGGGAGAGGGAGAGAGAGGGAGAGGGACAGAGGGAGAAAGGGAGAGAGGGAGGGAGAGAGAAAAGGAGAGAGAGAGGGAGAAAGGGAGAGAGGGAGAGAGAGAAAAGGAGACAGAGGGAGAGGGAGAGAGAGAGAGAGGGAGAGACAGGGAGAGGGAGGGGAAGAGAGGGAGAGAGAGGGAGAGGTAGAGGGAGAGAGAGGGAGAGGGACAGAGGGAGAAAGGGAGAGAGGGAGGGAGAGAGAAAAGGAGAGAGAGAGGGAGAAAGGGAGAGAGGGAGAGAGAGAGAGGGAGAGGGAGGGAAGGAGAGGGAGGGAGAGAGAAAAGGAGAGAGAGAGGGGGAGAGACAGGGAGAGGGAGGGAGAGAGAGGGAGGGAAGGAGAAGGAGGGAGAGAGAAAAGGAGAGAGAGAGGGAGAGACAGGGAGAGGGAGAGAGAGGGAGAGACAGGGAGAGGGAGGGAGAGACAGGGAGAGGAGAGGGAGAGAGAAAAGGAGAGAGAAAGAGGGAGAAAGAGGGGGAGAGAGACAGGGAAAGAAAGGGAGATGGGGGGAGAGACAGGAAGAGGGAGAGACGGAGAGGGAGAGACAGAGAGGGGGATGGAGAAGGGGAGAGAGAGAGAGGGAGAGACAGGGAGAAGGAGAGGGAGAAGAGAGGAAGAGACAGGGAGAGTGAGAGAGGGAGAGGGAGAGACAGGGAGAGGGAGAGAGAGAGAAAAGGAGAGAGAGGGAGAGGGAGAAGAGAGGGAGAGACAGGGAGAGGGAGAAGAGAGGAAGAGACAGGGAGAGGGAGAAGAAAGGAAGAGACAGGGAGAGACAGGGAGAGGGAGAGAGGGAGAGGGAGGGAGGAAGAGGGAGAGGGAGAGAGAAAAGGAGAGACAGGGAGAGACAAGGGAGAGAGGGAGAGGGAACACTCCAAATTAAGGCGCCAGGATAGACCCTTTGAGCTCTGCGTGTTTTCTGGGGAGCGAGCTGTTGGTCACACGCCCCACTCTGTGGCTTGCTGGAAAGCGAACGTGGCTGAGAGCTGACTACTCAGTGCTGGTTAGTGACCCTCTGGGGTGATGGTGGGGAGGTGCGTGCCCGTGAACACGGATTACAGGTCGGCTGCAGCTCCTCTCAGGCACCGGCTGTGTCCCGGGCACTGGCTGGCTGCTCATTGTGCGCTCGCAGGCAGGCATTTTCATTCTCGACGTTTTTTCTCGCAGACAAGGAAAGTTCAGAGACATTGTGCGACTTGATTGAAGTCACAGTTAATTCAGTGGCTGAGCTGTGTGGGGCCCCAGGCGGTCTGACCTTAAGTCCCTTGTTCTTAACCGTACTCTCGCTGTACAAAAATTCATTAGCTCCTAAGAAAGCTTTGAGCCAAGGCTCATGGGTGAGCTCAACCTCCAGGTGAGTACATGACATAAGGAGAAAGCTCTTCTGTCGAATTCAAGGGCACAGGCTTTGCAAGATTTAGGGATGCTCTGTGCCCAACCCTGTGGATTCCACGGTGCCACTGCAAGACTGGTGAGCCAGGTGCCAGCCCCAGGTGCGTGCCCATAGCAGATCTTGGCCTCTTTCTTCGGCATAGAACTTCCCACCCCCTGACCACCATCTACCAAGAACCCTTCCCCCACCTCTTACCTGCCAGCCTGCAGCACCCCGGAAATGCTGAAGAGCCCAAAGTCGGTGATGACGACCTTGCCATTGTCATAGAAGACATTCTTCGATTTGAGGTCCTTGTGAAGGATTCCCTTGGCGTGGAGGTAGCCCATGCCCTGCAGGAAGCCAGGAAGCAGGGAGTTGCTACTGAACGTCTACATGCCTGCTGTCGCCCCGGTGTGGGTGTGCACCCCTCGGCTGGCTGACACGCCTCCCCCATGAGACCACACTTAAGAGCTCCAGGCCTGGAGCAAGGGGGAGTGGGCGGGGCTCCCAGGTCATAGATCCCCCGCCCCCCGCCCTGTCCGCTCCTGCAGACCCTGGCCAAGCTGCCTCCATTTAGTGAGTCAGCTTCCAGGGAAGCTGTCCTCAGAGGGAGGAGAGCAGGGAAAAGCTGGGATGAGATCCCCGGACAAAGGCATTCCAGCCACTATCAGCATCTCCCACTTCCCCTTTAAACACCCGACTCCTTGGGAGGAGACTCCCTCCTTCCCTTACCCCATGCCACTGCAGAGTGCCCTGAGCCCCCCAGGGGATGGCATGTGACCCAGTAATGAAGAACATAGCAGAGTCCATTGGAGGTCTGGTTCAAGGCTGAACACCTGGAGGTTTTGTCCTCTGTGTGAGCACTTATGTCTTTTATTCCTTCTGACAGCTCAGTCCTAACAGTTCCAATGGGAAATAAAAGCCCGCTTACAATGGACTTACAAGGCACCTGTCAGAAAAGCTGGATGTTCTTGCTTGTTTTAATCCCAAACAACACCCAGCAATCTGCTGTTTCCCCAGCAACTGTGAAGACGGTGGCTGGTATTCATGGGAATTTATGGACTCAAGGGCTAAGGGCTCCTAACCAGGAGACTTGAGCTGCCTATGTGTAGGCACCATGCCCCACGTAGGGCCAGTATCATGGTGATAAGGCACCGGATGCATCCACACATTGCCCATGGTCATGTCCACGGGGAATTCTCACATCTCCAGGCTCCAGTATCTGCAGGTCAAGTCTAATTTCTTTGAAGTCCAGACAGGTGTCTGAAGCTGGACTGAGTCTCTGGAGCTTGGTGGGGGGGCTGCTCGGGACTTGGGGTGGGGTGGGACGGGACTCTCTCTGAGATGCAAGGAGAATGGCCGAGCGCCTGCTGTACCTTCACAATTTCTTGGGCAATCTGCCTGGTTTTGTTGACGTCTAAGACGATCTTGGCGTCCCTGACCACAGAATAGAGCGTCCGTCCCTTACAGAGGCTGAAAAGCAAGAGGACAAGGTCAACGGTGGCGGTCATTAAGGAGACTCAACGGTGGTTATGACAAGTGACAAATCATTGAGAGGGCATGCCACCGGCACGCCTGTGAGCGCCTGGGTCTGGGCCTCCGATGAAGACTGGGGAGGAGGGTCTGATGGATTCTTCAGGAATGTCACCAGCTTGTTGGCAAATGAGGGCACTCAGAGTTCCCAGCCCAGGCCAGAAATAGGCTTGCCTTGTCCAGGCTCTCCCGGGGCTTCATGGGAGCCAGGCTAGGTACAAACCAACAAACCCTGGGTTCTCAGTGTCTCCCAGAGAGCGCTCTGTGGCCGTCTGTCCCAGCTGCTCCCACCCACCAGGCATCACGGGCGTGGGGGGACAGTGATGAAAGACCAGCAGGGCGGCGGCTGATGCGTACTATCAGCAGCAAGTGATGCGCTGAGGCTGTCAGACCGGGGTGTGTAAACACCAATAATACGACCCGAAGCCCAAGCGCCTATCAAGACAGAGGGGTTTTTCAAACTATTTTCAGCCTCATTGAGTTCATTTCGAGGACCAGTGGTTTGAGGTAAATGACAGGATGAAAAAGGACAGTGTGCAGCGAAAGCAACACCTTCTCGGTGAGTGACCCCTGGACTGAGCCACCCCGTGTCGTAGCACACACAGGACAGACGCTCGGTCGGCAGTCACTGAGTGAATGAATGACTGAGTGAATGAATGACACATTATCCAACATTGGCTGGAAGCAGGATGCCATTACGGAAGTTAGTTTCCCATCTGCATCAAAATCACCGCTTGGTTTTTTTTCTTTTAATCTATGATTTTATTACAAAAATCCTGTAGGAACTGTATTGATTCTGGTAGTGCTTAGGGTGGCCTTGATGCGCACTAGACTTTTCTGAGCTCGTATTCCCTGGGGGTGGAGCAGGGTCTCAGCCCCAGTCTCAGCTCTGCCCCGTACCTGCTACGCGCCTTTGGCAGAGGGGTGGGGAGGCGTCACCTCTCGGCCTCAGTGTCCTCATCTGTCACAGGAGACCTCGTGGTTTGGTGTGAGATAAAAGTTCAGTACAGCGCCTGCTGCCTGGTGCCCAGCACAGCACGGAAGTGAAAGGTTCGGAGGCCTAAAGCCAGACCACGGCTTAGGATTCTGACCCATCACGCGCTGGCTGTGTGAGCCCGGGCAGGTGAGTTAACCCCTCTCAGCTGATGGTTTTGTCCTAGAGGGAGGTTAGGAGCGCCATGCGCAGTCGGGCACATAGAAGTGTAGGCGCATTTCCACCTGTGCCCAGCTCACACGATGTTCTCATAAAATGCTGGCTGTTGTCAAAGGTAATAAATGATCAATATAACAGTGAACATATATTGTGAATGAATATATAAGTGATATCTTTATACACACATATCTATAACCTGTTCTTCCATCCATTCATCCCCTCCCATCCTTCCACCCACTCACCCACCCACTCATCTATCCATCCAATCCTTCTACTCACCCACCCTTCCTTCCTTTCTTCCTTCCATCCGTCCATCCCATCCCATCCTTCCACCCATCTATCCACTCTCTTCTCCTCTCCTTTTCCTTTCCTTTCCTTTCTCCTTCCATCCATCCATCCCATCCATCTATCATTCCTCCCACCCAACCCTTCCTAATCTTTCCCTTCCATTCCCTTCCTTTCCCACCATTCTCTCCCCTCCTTTCCTTCCTCCCATCCCATACTATCCTTTTACCCATCCAGCCTGCCTTCCTTCCATCCCATCCATTCAATCAATCCTCCCTTCCTTCCATCCATCCACCATCCACCCATCTATCCATCCATCCATCCACCATCCACCCATCTATCCATCCATCTATCCACCATCCACCCATCTATCCATCCATCTATCCACCATCCACCCATCTATCCATCCATCCATCCACCATCCACCCATCTATCCATCCATCTATCCACCATACACCCATCTATCCATCCATCTATCCACCATCCACCCATCTATCCATCCATCTATCCACCATCCACCCATCTATCCTTCCATCCATCCACCATCCACCCATCTATCCATCCATCCATCCACCATCCACCCATCTATCCATCCATCCATCCACCATCCACCCATCTATCCACCCATCTATCCATCCATCTATCCACCATCCACCCATCTATCCATCCATTTGTCCAAACATCTAACCCATCCTTCCACCCTTCCTCCCTCCTTCCTCCCTCCTTCTCCCCTCCCTCCCATCCCATCCCATCCTTCCACCCACCCAGCTTGCTTGCCTGCCTTCCATCCAACCATCAGTTCATCCATCCTTCTGTCCACCCCATCTATCCATCTAACCTGTCTATTCTATCCAGCCATCTACACTGCCCACATGCTACTTTTAACCACCCAGGATCTTTGTCTATGATTTGTTTCTTCACCTGCTTAAGGTGAGAGTCTCAGGATAGCTGATTCACAGGGACTCTGATTCAGCTGCCCAAGGTCGCCCTATAAGTCAGCAGGAAGCAGCCAGGATGACTCAAGGCTGCCCCCCAGCCCTGCTGCTGTCCAAGGCAGCGTGTTTGCTGTGGCTGCTGGAGGAGAGGAGGAAGGAGGGTGGGCTGAGCAGCCAATTAAGCCATATTGACATTTAAATATTCGAGATGGCAGAGACTGTGGGTGGATTCCCTCCCCTGGATACTTGTTCTTGAACAGCCACCTACACTCATTACAGGCCAGAGCCCAGAAAATAACAGCCCCACTGCAGACAGCGGCGAAAAGCATCCCAACAGGCTCCAATACACCCAGGGCCTCCTGCACATGGTAGCCACGCAGAAGTCAGGCGCCTCCCATCTCCACCTCTGCTCCCATCCAGTAGCAGCTCCTCTCTTGGCTCCCTGGCCCCTGGAGCTGCTGGACAAAGCCAGGCTGACTGCTGGGAGCAGAAGCTGCAGCAACTTCAGTTTGCTACATCCATTAAAGTGAAACATACAAGTGGTCCCCAGCCAGCAAGTCTTTTCCTCCCAGGTATGCACCCATTAGACAAGTATACTCACATTTCATCCCCTAATGTACTGGAGTGTACCAGAATGTTCACAGAAGCCTGCTTGTTAAGAGTCCCACCATGCAATGGACTGAATAGCTGTGTCCTCTCCAAATTCACGCTTTGAAATCTGAACCCCAAGGAGATGGTGAGAGGTTTCAGATGAGGAGGGGGCTTTCGGAGCTCATCTGGTTGTGAGGGCGGATGGCGCCACCATCAGAGAGATGGTGATCTTATAAAAGGGACTGCTCAGAGCTCCCTCACCTTCCCTCCATCACGTGAGAATACAGCAAGAAGCTGGGAATCTGCAACCAAAAAGAGAGCTTGCACCAAAACCTGACCGTGCTGGGACCTGGGTCTTGGAATTTCGGCCTCCAGAACTGTGTGAAACACGTTTTCGTTGTTTATACATCACCCAGACTGTGGTGCTTTGCTATAGCAGCCCAAACGACCCTACAGCCCAGGTGTCAGCAGAGAAGGGAGAAGTGATATGACCATGTTGTCAAATACTGCACCGTACAAAATCAACAAACAGGCCTAGCACTGAAGATGCCTCTTGGGACGCAAGCATCCCATTGCAATGCCTGGGTCTGAGTCCCAGATCTGTTCTCCATTCTAAATTTCTGCTGATACAGATCCTGGGAGGCAGCAGGTGATGGCTCAAGTACTTGGCTCTCTGCTACTCACATGGGAGACCTGGATAGAGCTCATGGTTCCTAGCTTTGCCTTGGCCCAGTCCCAGCCACCGCAGGTATGTGAGGGGAGTGAACCAGTGGATGGACTTGTGTGCTCTCTCTCTGTCTCTGATTTTCCAATAAGTAAATAATTGAAAAATAAACTACTGCTAACAGCAAAAAGCATGGCTGAAGCTCACAAATTATGTTGCATGAAAGCAGCCAGGTACACAAATCTCCTGGACCCTCCCTGATGTAAAGAAGAAAAGCAGACATAAGTGATGCGGTGCTAGAAACCAGTGTGGTGGTGACCCTGTGTGTGTGAGCGAGGGGCTGAGGGCAGGCTGCGAGCGGGCCATGTTCTGTGTGCTAATCTGGGCGCTGGTGATGTGGATACGGACTTGGTGAACGTTCGCTGTGCTGGGCTCTGAAGACCTGGATGCTCAAGCAGGTGCACTGTCCTTCCAGGGCAAGTTCACTTGTGAAAAATCAGCAAAGGGAGGCTGAGCAACTAACACATGGTGCTGAGGTTTACAAGAAAACCTGAACCAACACCAAGACCCTGGGTATCCCTGCCGAACTCTTCACCTGGTCCTAACGGGCAGTATCTGCAGCGGGACGTGGGGCTCCAGGTCACGCTGTGCCTAGCCAGGGTGTATGCTGGAGATGGGTGAAGGCTGCGCGCCAGGGCACAGCAGGCGTCAGGCAGGGGCCAGGGCTAGCACGGTCCACATAGCCACGTATCAGTCCCACATATCCACAGCAGTTGCTCTGTGCTTGGAGTTTCTTACGGCCAACAATAGGGCCCAGAAGTAGGGAAGAGGAGGGCAAACATCATGAGGGAGAGTTCCTGAGCTCATGTTTGTCACCCATGCCCCCTCCACGAATCCTTCCATTGACCTACAGGGTCTAGAGCATCCTGTCTAAACAGGAGCATATAGAGGCTGGCATTCTGGGGCGGTGAGTTAAGCCACCACCTGCAGTGCTGGCATCCCACACGGGAATGCTATCGGTGGGAGTCCTGGCTGCTCTGTTTCCCATCCAGCTCCCTGCTAATGTGTCTGGGAAGACAGTGGCCCTGCTTTTGGCCTGGCCCAGCCCTAACTATTGTGGCCATTTGGAGAGTGAACCAGCATCTGTGTGCCTCATCCATGAGTTCTTTACTCATCGCTGGGGGACACTCAGTTCCACTGCCCACCTATAGTGAAATGCAGATCTCTCTTGCTTCCGATACAGAGCCAGCAGCGGGGCTGCGACAGCTGAGACCGGAACCCAGACCACCTGGCTTTGAGACTTAATGCCCCACCTTCGGCTTCTTAACAACTCCCTCTGAGGTTCTGGCATGGATAGCCCCTCTGCAAATGGGTAGTGGTAATGTCCCCACCACCTCCTGCCCCCAGCAGTGAAGATGAGGGATGCCTGCTATGCTCAGGAGTGGGATCGGGCTGGAGGTCAGTGGAAGGGGTCTTAGTGGCTCAAGGATGTGGGTGCTGTGCCTCTGTAGCTTCCAGAGCAATAGGCATCTGTGTATCCACATGTACCTATGCACACTCACACGCACACGCACTCGACAGCTCCCTCGGAACGAGCCCAGGACTGGGCATTTCCCATCCTGTCAGGAGACTCCACGGACCCCTGCTCTTCCAGCCCCAGCCTCAGGCAGCCCCCCCCAAGCCTGCCCTTCCCCCGTGTACCTTAGGCAACACAGCAAGCCTTTGGCCGAGCCGGTATCAGGGGTAAAAGATATTTCCGGTAAGTTAGTTTCAAAGGTGCATGTCAAAAAGAATGAGATACCAGCATCCAGGAAGTCCATCTCCGAGGGCTTCTGACCAAACAGTGGCCAGGGCAGAAATCAGGACACCTGTGGCAGCCACGTTCCCTTCCTCCTCTGAATGTATCCCTGCCAAGCTCAGGGGTCCAGGCCTGAATGGTCGTGAGGGCGGCCCCCTCCCAGGATGGCACGAGCAGCTCCCCAGGAGGGGGAGGGGAGACTCGAGCTGGCACCAAGCGCGGCCCCAACACACGATGCCCTCGGTGCTATGGCAGTGGGAACACTGTCACCGGGGCTGAGCAGGTGCCGAGGCCACGCACCTGGACTTCCCAGCGTCCAGAACCACGGGCCAAAGAAACTCCTGGTCCTTATAAAGGAGATAGCTCAGGCACTTCGTTCCAGCCTCAGAACAATGGCTAAGACACCTCTTCCAGAGTGTGATCCCAGCCCTGCATCACAACCAAAAAAACCAAACCTGTGTCTCAAAGCTGTGTTTTTGCTTATTTGCCCATGAACTTGTTTTTGGAGCTTGAAGCGGCTCTACTGAGGGTCATGGGTGGTCCATTTGGGATGGCGAGTGTCGGGCTTACAGGCACACTTGGTCTTACATCCATATGTCCTTCCATGGGGCATGTGTGGTCCCCTGTGCCACAGGTCTCACCCTGCTGCAGTGTACCACACCCATATGTATATCACCCCCTTTACCTCCCCCCCAGTAGGTGTTTAAACACGAGGCAAACTTGATGGAGCGTTAGGATCCCCTGGGGAGCTTGTTAAGACCACCACCACGGCCAGTACCCCATCCCCAGACTTTCTGATTCCAAGGGCCTACGGTGGGGCCTGAGAATTTGCATTTCCCAGATACTCAGTGTTGCCTGGAGACCAGCGACTCCGCTGTGAGAACCGCAGCTCAAGGCCACTGTCACCTTACTGCGGCCCAGAGAGCCTCCGTTCAGCTCCAAATCCACTTAATGAGCACCTGCGTGGGCCTGGCCCCGTTTCAGGTACCAGATAGAGCCTGCAAGACAGACCTGGTCCCGAATCCCACAGGGACGCCTGTGTACCGGAGGAGGCATAAATAAGCAAGCAAGCTAACACATGGGAGCTCGGGGAGGTGTAAGAGCCATGGCAAGAATAAATATATTTATGGGATGCAGAGGGATGGGGGGCTTTCTTTAGGAGGGCAGGAGGGGGAGATGCCAAAATGTGAAAATCTGGAGGAGAGTGCTCCAAGCTAGGGCCCAGCCATGCAAAGGCCCTGAGGTAGGATCAAGGCGGGCATGGTTGAGCAGCACAGTGAGGGCCACATGGCTGGGCTCCGAAGGGCATCTCCCAGCGGCTGCCCTCCCTGAGAGTTCATCCTCCAGATAAAAGCAGAGTTGGCTGGAAACTGTCCTTGGCTTTGTTCGATTTCATCTCCCAGGGCAGTCAGCTTCAAAGTCAGCTGTTATTTTAAATCCACTTGGCTGTCAGGAGGGATTTACAGCCCCACTGTGGCTCCCTGGCTTCCACGCGCGTCCCCACTTCTCACAACTGAAATCCCACATAACTGCCCTGCAGTCTCTCACCGGCCCTTGAGCAAACAAATCACATTCCAAGCGACAAGGGAGCAACGCCATCAAATTCCAGCCTTGGGCAATCCTGAACTTCACAGTGGTCCACAGATCCGACACGGGAGATATTAAACCTCAGCACTCGGGCTGGGTCACAGAAAAGACCAGGTGAGCTTCTTAGAAAAATGGGAGAGCCAGGAAGCAGGCGAGAGATGCCAGCTGTTTGCTGCTCACTTCACCACCCCATGAGCAAGAAATGAAGCGTTACTGAGCCACACTCTGCACGGGCTTGCTTGGGGAAGGCTCACAGCCCAGGCACACAAGAGGATGACAGGGGCCCACCGGGCATCAGGGCGTGCGGAGCCGCAGCCTGGCTGCCCAGGGGAGCAGGACTTAGCTCGGCTGATGGATGCTCTCCTCCAGTCCTGGGTGTCGCTGCAAAGCTCAGAGAACAAGGGCTAGAAACAGAAGCACAGATTCTCCTACTTGATTCTTCTCCCCAGAGCTGGCAATGACTTTGCCAAGAGGCCAGGGCTGGGCTGCTCTGGGCCCTCGGGGGACTGAGACATGGGGATCTTGCCCACAGGGAGCTGTCCCTGTCGCCTCTCACTGTGACTCCAGGCTGCTGGGCACCTAGGGGACGGTCTGCCCTCTCTGGGTGCTGCTTGATACAGAGGCAGTCTCCCAGGCCACAGGCAAACACCTGGGGGCGGGGCAGGGGGACAGAAAGGACCGCAGGGGGAATGGGATCCCGGCTTTCCCCAGCACAATGTCAGCCCGGATGGTCCAGCCGCCATCCAGGACATCATCCACAGACACCCTCAAGCAGGCTCCCTTCCAATCCTGCACCCTATTTTGCCAGCATCTCCTACCAGACTGCAAGTCTCACTCTGTATCCCCCCACTGTCATCTCTCCAGCTCCGCCAACCTGTGCTATAGGAGTTGGCCACATCAGCCAACACTTCTCTATCTTACAAATAGTTTTGTTGAAATGCATTGAATTTGAAAACCCAGTGCATTTTAGAAAGAAACTACAGCTATCTTCCATCATTGGCAAATGGAAAGCCACAATCCCTAGACCTATATAAATGCAAAAATAAATACAGGGGAGGGCATCTGGTGCGGTGGTTAAGACGCCCCTCGGGATGCTCCACCCTTATCTGAGTGCCCGGGCTGAAGTACTGGCTCTACTTCCTGCTAGCGTGCTCCCTGGGAGGCAGCAGCTGGTTCAAACGCTTGGCTCCCTGACACCCGCATGGAAAGCCTCGATTGAGTTTCTGGCTCCTGACTTTGACCTGGCCCAACCCCGGCTGTTGCAGGCATTTGGGGAATGACCAGTAGACAGATAGATTTCTGTCTTTCTCTCTGTCCTTTTCAATAAATGAATAAAATTGAAAAAAGTGGCCGGCGCTGCAGCTCACTAGACTAATCCTCCGCCTTGTAGTGCCGGCACACCGGGTTCTAGTCCCAGTCGGGGCGCCAGATTCTATCCCGGTTGCCCCTCTTCCAGGCCAGCTCTCTGCTGTGGCCCGAGAGTGCAGAGGAGGATGGCCCAAGTGCTTGGGCCCTGCACCCCATGGGAGACCGGGAGAAGCACCTGACTCCTGGCTTCGGATCAGCGCACAGTGCGCTGGCCGCGGCGGCCATTGGAGGGTGAACCAATGGCAAAGGAAGACCTTTCTGTCTCTCTCTCTCATTGCCCACTCTGCCTGTCAAAAAAAAAAAAAAATTGAAAAAAGTGTCTGATTATTCCCACATGCAGAAGAGAAACTGAGTTGGCCAAGAAGCCTGCAGCTCAGAAGCCCTGAGTTCAGTAAAAGTCTGCCACTTCTTGGCTGTGACCTTGGTCAGCTGACCGGAAATCCTGGGAACTCACAGGAACTCCAGGAATCCCAGCTTGGCTTTGAACACTGTCTCACTGGTATCTCTGAGAACAGGAGACAAGATTGCTCTTTTTGTCTTTTTCACAGGTGTGAGTTGTGCGTGTGTGTGTGTGTGTGTGAGATCCAGTGTCTTTTTTTTTTTATTACAATTTTTAAAAGACTTATTTATTTGTTTGAAAGGCAGATCAACAGAGACAGAGATGGAGAGACAGGGTGGTGGGGGAGATCTTCCATCTGCTAGTTCACTTCCCAAACAGCCACAACAGCCAGGGCCAGGCCAGGCCAAAGCCAAGAGCCTCAAACTGCATCTGGGTCTCCCATATGGGTGGCAGGAGTCCAAGCACTTGGGCCATCTTCCACTGTCTTCGCAGGCGCATTAGCAGGGAGCTGGATAGGAAGTGGCGCAGCTGGTACTCAGTCTGGCTCTCCAGCATGGGACGCCAGGGTTGCTAGTGGCAGCTTAAGTGGCTGCTCCACACCACCAGTCCCCAGGTGTCTGACTTACACACCCCTACTCATTGCCATCAGAGCTTGACTGACAGACGCTGGTCTTTGCTGTGCAATGCCTCCTATGTGGCATCATGCCAGAAGTGCTCCCGTGTTCCTTCCTAAGGGGGGAGGAGCTATTTACCAGTGAGGAAATTAACCAGGTAGCGTTCCACCATGAGTAGGTAACCGAGCCAGATCTCGAATCTTTTCATCTGCCCAGGATTTCATGAGCTCTCTGGGTGAAGATGATTCAGCGAGCAGAGGGGCGACCCTGGGTTCAGACAGCCTGACCTCGGAGATGCGTATCTGTCCGCTGAGCTTGGCTGAGCCACCCCTGCCCTGAGGCCCCCCTGCAATGCTAGGCCTTTCGTTCCACCTTCCAAGTTCAGGGCCAGGCCACGTCAGTCCTTATCACTGGCTTGAGGCTTCCCTTTGGGAATCCCCAGCTGGCTGAAGATGCCTAGATCCAGAGTCTCGAGAGCTTCTGGAAGCATCCTTGCCCATGCCAGCCGAGCCTGGGAAGGAGCTCAGACCCTGCTCCTGGAGCGAGAGGGAGGATCAGCAGAGGAATGAATGACTTCCACATCGGCTTCCTGGGGACAAGGAAGGGGTCCAAGTCCGTGTAGCTGCGGGGTGTGGGGGGTGCTTAGTGTCAGCACAGGTCCTTACCTATGGTCTTAGCCACTGAAAAAGACCAGGAACCAACCCCAGGTCAAACCAGTGAAGATGCTACCAACCTCCTGCCTGCACAACCTACCGAATAGACCCTTGACTGTGCCCCCAGGGCCGGGCTCACAGCACCAGGGATTCTTGTTGCTGTTCACCCAACAGCCCACATTTATTTTCCAGCTGAACAGTAAACTGAATTACCACTTTAAAAAATGTGCACATACATCACCTAATTTATATGCATTAAAACCCACAGAGAGGCCCAATCCCAGGGTAGGAGCAGAGCTATCTCCAGGCTCTGTGATTAGAAGGTGCAAACCCTCTGCTTTTATTTTTTTTTTTTCTTGCTGGCTTATCTCTCCTTTCGAATTTTTCTCCCACAAACACGAGTCACTTTTGTAAATGGAGGAAAAAGGAAGACAAGACGGGCAAGAAGCATCTTCTGAGTTGGAATACGGTGAAACCAGACTCGTGGGTTTAATTCTACAGACAGTGTGGAGACTCCCGAGCCGGCGAGAAAGGGGAGCAGCGAGAAGGACCGGCGTGAGCCAAATCCCTGCTCCATGGAGCTCGGCCCGCTCGGGGGACGCTCAGGCTGCCCCTCTTCCAGGGGAGGAAGCGGTTTTTTTTTTTTTCTCCTTCTGACTCTGCCCAGGGCTGAGCAGGGGCTGGGCACGTGGTGAATGTTTGGCACTTTTATTAGAAACCTCGCTGACATGGTGTCCCTGGACAAGTTCAATGCCTGGGAAGGAGGAGCTTACGATTGGAGTTTTTCCAACAAGTGTGTGACTAGGAAGAGGTGAAGGGGCAGGCAGGGGGAGTGGTGGGCACAACCCCCAGCATGGCCATGTCCTTTCTGCCCCCGAGCCCCCTTGGAGTCCAAGAAGGTAAAGGAGGGGAGTCTGGGCAGAGACTCTGTGAACGGTGGTCAGCAGGGGTGGGGACATCGCTCCCTTTGCTGCTGGGGCCAAGCCAACTCTACACCTACCTATCAGGTCTTCTTTGAGGAAGGTTGAGGGTGGAGGGGGTGAGTGGGGGAAAGAGCAGGGGCCTGGGAAAGTTCTGCTCCCCTCAGGGATGCTAGGAATGTCCCCATACATGGAGCCTGCCCGGCCACGGAGTAAGAGCACATGTGTAGAAGAGAGAACATCCATGGAAATGTTTGGAATTTAGGATGCAGATGAAGGTTAGCAGTCACTGGGTCCCTTGTTCCTGCAAGAGATGTGGGAACCAGAATGCAAAGCGGTCATTTCTCAAGTGCACAGCCAGTCCCCTCCAATGTCATACCCTGTGGTCACGGCCACAGAGCTACACTGCCTCCCAGGAAGACTACGGATTTTCAGGAACCTTCCCGTGAGCCTTTGCTGATCCCACTTAGCAGCACCGGTAGCCTCAGCCCCATAAGCAGGTGTCGCTCCTCACCCACGGGCAACTGGGATTCAGGGAGGTGAGGTCAGACTCCAAGGTCATGCAGCTAAGACACGAGGCCTCCTCGGGCTGTCTGATGCTCTTGCTCTTATGCACTGAGCTATATGCCCCCTTCAGAAGCGACAAGGAAACGAACATTTCCCAAGCTCCTGAGATAAGGCCCCCACCTTCTACCCCCCTCTCCCACCCCGAGAGCCCTGGGGGAACTTTTCACCCTCCCACCTTTCCTTTGAGGATTTCAAGGTTCAGGAGGATGAATGACCCCTCCCTTACGGGATGGAGAACAGGAGCCAGGTCCAGGCTGCCCAGAACGCGTGTCCAGCTGGCCCAGTGTCCACAGTGCCCAGGTCAGGGGCTACCAGGGGATGTGCTGCAGTGCAGACAGGCCTGTGGTGGGCAGCCCTTGAAGACAGGAGGGCCAAACCTAGCCCAAGGTCCGATGTCACGTGGTCTATGAGCTAAGAATGGTTTTGAACTGCTTCCAATGGTTGAAAGCAATTCCAGAGAAGAAACTTTGTGACACACGAAAGTTATGAGAGATGCAAATTTCAGGGTCCATAAGAAAGTCTGATAGGAACAGAGCCACACCCTTAGTTTGCAAATTATCCACGGCTGCTTTTTTTTTTTTTTTTTTTTGACAGGCAGAGTGGACAGTGAGAGAGAGAGACAGAGAGAAAGGTCTTCCTTTGCCGTTGGTTCACCCTCCAATGGCTGCCGTGGCCGGCGCGCTGCGGCCAGCACACCATGCTGATCCGATGGCAGGAGCCAGGTGCTTCTCCTGATCTCCCATGGGGTGCAGGGCCCAAGCACTTGGGCCGTCCTCCACTGCACTCCCTGGCCACAGCAGAGAGCTGGTCCACGGCTGCTGTTGTGCTCTGAGGGCAGAGCTGAGTAAGCGACGGGGCCAGCACAGCAAAGCTGAGAATATTATTCCCTGCCTGGCCCCGCCCAGAGAATGGTAACCCCTGCTCTAAGAAACCAGGGCAGGGCCAACAGGAATTGGGGCTCCTTGAACCAGCAGGATTTTGACCGCTTTGAGCCACCTTCCTCTGTGTTGGGAACTGGAGATGGACACAGCCA
The DNA here is from genome assembly GCF_033115175.1 of Lepus europaeus. Taxonomy (NCBI): domain Eukaryota; kingdom Metazoa; phylum Chordata; class Mammalia; order Lagomorpha; family Leporidae; genus Lepus; species Lepus europaeus. Next base: position 13,392,970 of record NC_084849.1, read on the forward strand.
AGGGGATCTTCCATTCATTCACTCGCTTGTTCATTCATTCATTCATCCAACCACCCCACCTGCACACATGCATCAGTCTGACGCTTCCAGAACCCCGACCCTTCAGGCACCATGCTAGGTCAAGGGACACTGAGTCTGGTGGCCGGCAGATGGCACACGGCGAAATGCCAGTGTCACAGGGGCAGGGCCAAGGCTGCGAGGAATGGAGTTGGGCTGATGAGGGAGAAGGAACCAGAACCAGGGCCAGTACAAACACAGCCGATACAGGAACCCTTCTGCACACCTGTGATACACAACAGTGGAGACGGGCAGAGCCACCTGCTGCCGTCAGGAAGCTCGTCAGGAAGGGATGTGCCCACGCCGGACATACCGTCACTTGAGCGGGGAGCAGTGTCAAATACGGGTCACACAGCTGCCGTGTGCTTCAGTATTCTGCTTCTTTCTCGTCCCCACTCCCTGCACCAACCCTGATCCCGCACCCTAACGGAGACTTCCAGGCAGCCGCTGGACACCAAATTAGCTGATATTCATCCAACTGAATCAAATCCCAAATTGCTTTAGAAAGCTTCCTTGCAGACCACTGGCCTGCACAGGGCCACCATGGGGGAGAATGGCCTGACCTGCTGCCGCCACAGCAGGGGCCACTCTAACTGCATCAAAAGCCACAGGTGTTTTTTTGTGGGGAGGGTCTTTATCACTGATTCAATTTCCGTCTCGGTAATGGGTCTGTTTAGGTTTTCTATGTCTTCCTGGCTCAATTTAGGTAGGTTTTATGTGTCCAGGAATCTATCCATTTCTTCTAGGTTTCCCAGCTTGTAGGCATACAGATCTTTGTAGTAATTTCTGATGATTCTTTTTATTTCTGTTGTGTCTGTTGTTGCATTTCCTTTTTCATCTCTAATTTTATTGATGTGGGTCACCCAGGACCAGATGGCTTCACTGCTGAATTCTACCAGACATTTAAAGAAGAACTAACTCCACTTCTTCTCAAGCTATTCAGAACAACCGAAAGGGAGGGAATCCTCCCAAATTCTTTCTATGAATCCACATCACCTTAATTCCTAAGCCTAAAAAAAGATACAACAGAGAATGAGAACTACAGACCAATTTCCCTGATGAACACAGATACAAAAATCCTCAACAAAATTCTGGCCAATCGAATCCAACAACATATCAGAAAGATCATTTACCTGGACCAAGTGGGATTTATCCCTGGTATGCAGGATGGTTCAGCATTCACAAATCAATCAATGTGACACATCACATTAACAAACTGAAGAACAAAAACCAAATGATTATCTCAGAAGGGATTCAAACTGGGAAGGAGGAAGTCAAACCATCCCTCTTTGCAGATGACGTGATTCTGTATAAAGGGGATCCAAGACTCCACCAGGAGACGACTGGAACTCAGAGAAGAGTTTGGTGAAGTAGCAGGAAATCAGGACACAGAAATCAACAGCTTTTGCATACAGACAATGCAAGGCTGAGAGAATGAACTTCTAAGATTAATCCCATTCACAATAACTACCAAAAAAAAATCAAATACCTTGGAATAAATTTAACCAAGGATGTTGGCGATCTCTACAATGAGAATTACAAAACATCAAAGAAAGAAATAGAAGAAGATACAAAAATTTGAAAAATCTTCCATGTTCATGGATTGGAAGAATCAATATCATCAAAATGTCCATTTTCTGAAGGCAATCTACAGCTTCAATGCCATACCAATTAAAATGCCAAAGACATTCTTCTCAGATCTAGAAAAAATGCTGAAATTCATATGGGAAATTCATATGGAAACACAGGAGACCTCAAATAGCTAAAGCAATCTCAAACAAAAAAACAAAGCTGGAGGCATCACAATACCAGATTTCAAGACATGTTTCAAGGCAGTTATAATCAAAACAGGCTGGTTCTGATACAAAAATAGATGGATAGACCAATGGAACAGAATAGAAATGTCAGAAATCAATCCAAGCATCTACAACCAACTTATATTTGACCAAGGAGCTATAACCAATCCTTGGAGCAAGAACAGTCTCTTCAACAAATGGTGCTGGAAAAACTGGATTTCCACATGCAGGAGTATGAAGCAGGACCCATTACTTACACCTTATACAAAAATCCATTCAAAATGTATTAAATGTACTAAACCTATGACCTGATACCATCAAATTACTAGAGAACATTGGGGAAACCCTGCAAGACATTGGCAGAGGCAGAAAGTTCTTGGAAAAGACCCCAGAGGTACAGGCAATCAAAGCCAAAATCAACAAATGAGATTACATCAAGTTGAGAAGCTTCTGTACTGCAAAAGAAACACTCAGGAAAGTGAAGATGCAACTGACAGAATGGGAGAGATTATTCACAAAGAATGCAGCAGATAAAGGATTAATAACCAGAATATATAAAGAGATTCAGAAACTCCACAACAACAAAACAAACAACCCAGTTAAGAAATGGGAGAAGGACTGAAACAGACATTTTTTCAAAAGAGGAAATCCAAATGACCAACAGACACATGAAAAAATGCTCAGGATCACTACCCGTCAGAGAAAGGCCAATCAAAACCACAGTAAGGTCTCACTTCACTCCAGTTAGAGTGGCTTTCACATAGAAATCAACAAAGGACGTGGGGGGAAAAAGTACCCTACTACACTGTTGGTGGGAATGTAAACTGGTAAAACCACTATGGAAATCAGTTTGGAGATAACTCAGAAATCTGATTATAGACCTACCATATGACTCAGCCATCCCACTTCTGGGAATTTACCCAAGGGAAATGAAATCAGTAAATAAAAGTTATCTGCACCCCATGTTTATTGCAGCCCAATTCACAATAGCTAAGACATGGAATCAACCCAAATGCCTGTCAACTGAAGACTGGATAAAGAAATTATGGGTTATATACTCTATGGGAACTACACAGTGGTTAAAAAAATGAAATCTGGTCATTTGCAACAAAATGGATGAATCTGGAACACATCATACTTAGTGAAATAAGCCAGTCCCAAAGGGACAAATACCATATGTTCTCCCTGATCTGCGATAGCTAATAGAGCACCTAAAAGAAAATCCGTAGAAGTGAAACTGACACTGTGAGAAGCAATGACTTGAACAGCCCTTGTCTTGACTCTTGAGGAGCAGGTTTTTTTTTTTTCTTAATGGGACTGGGAACGGGAGAGGGAGGAGGGAGTGGGGTTGGGAGGGCAGGTATCATGGGAAGAATCACTATATTACTAAAGTTGTACTTAGGAAATTTGTGCTCATTAAATAAAAGGTTTCTTTGGGAAAAATTGAAAAAAAAAAAAGAGAGAGAAACAAGCAGTCACTCAGGGGGAAAAAAAAAAGCCTCAGGTGGAACAAGTGTCTGTGCACAGGGTATGGGCGTGTGCATCCTTGTTCCTGTGGGTGCAGGAGTGTTCTGTGCCTGTGTGTGCACGTGTTGGCGCACACACATGGACATACATCCACATATGTGCATGCACGTGTGGGTATGTGTGCAGGGGGCTTGGCATGCCTGTGTCCATCTAGGCCTACGCCTGTGGATCCTTTCTGTGACTGGAGTCGGAGGGGACAGGACAGGTGCTGTCACGTCAGCTGCAGAACTGGCTCTCCCATCTCTCAGAAAGTGCTCTGTGTCCACATTTGCCCTGGGTTTAGCAATGTCCCAATAAGAAAATCCATTTGGGGGGAGGCAGGGGGAAGCATTTGGTACAGCAGCTGAGATGCCTGCATCCCTGATCAGAGTGCCTAGGGTAAGAGTCCCCGCTCTCTGCTTCTGATTCCAGCTTCCTGCTGACGCACTCCCTGGGAGGCAGCAGGCTCTGGGCCCTGCCATCCACAGGGGAGAACCAGATGGAGCTGTACATTCTTGGTTTGGCCTGGTCCAGCCCTGGCTGCTGCAGGCATTTGAGGAATGAACCAGTGAATGGAGGATCTCTCTATCTCTCTGCCTTTCAAATAAAATGAAAATAAATAAATAAATGGACAGTTCACAAAACTCCCAACTCACTTCTTCCTGTTGTTGCATTAGCTGGGGACCCTGGTCAGGGAAGCAGGAAAACAGCACCACCACCACCAACCACAACCACAAGCCACAGCTGACGTCACAGCTTTGTCATCCCGGGAGGAAATCTCCCCCAGTGTCTGGCCCGCCCCTCAGCATCTGTGCTCCTGCTCAGGCCACTTTGTCCACAGGGATTGAAGGGGGCGTGGCAGGAAAAATTCCTGGGGGGGGGCACTGGGCAGGGAAACAAGGCCCCATTTCATTTCCCCAGGGAGAAACGGTAGGCAACGCCCACTGGCAGGAATCACTCCCTTCAGGAGACAGAATCCACCTCTGGTCTGGGAGGACATCAGAGAACTCCTGTGTGGCAGACACGAAAGGCAGAGGGTGGACGAGGGGAGAAACAGGGAAGTTAATCAGCCAACGAGCCCAAGCCAACAGAAGTCTGCTCCATGTTCCAGAATGTACGAGGCCATGTTAAAAAAAAAAGTCAAGGAAAATGGAATTTATAGATATTTAGTTTGGTGCAAAAATAAATTGAAATCCACGCACAGTATTTTTCATAATAGGCATTTTCATGAACTTGTGGAAGAGTCCTGTAAGGTCAAAACCTTGACTTTAAATCCTTGGGAGCTGACTCCCAGGAGCCATTGCCTCCTGCTATGGATAAACTTTCTGGACCACCACCCCAACCAATGCAGAAGCAGCAGGCTCTCCCTACTGAGCGGCCCCAGCCCAAGGCTTCCCTGCCCCTCTTACCTGTCTGTAGCCAATGCAAGTGCGATGTAAGCAACTATGCTTTCCTGTTTCTCCCTCGTTACTGGCATTTCCGTTATGGAATGCTCCTGGCTCCCAGACACAGCAGGTGTAGTTCTAGTTTCTACTGAATTGGCAATTGTGGAACTTGCCTAAGCTTTGGTCCTTTTTCTCGCTGGCATTTGTAATGCCTCACTAAACCCTTTTATTTCAGAGAGACATTGGTCTCAAGAGTTGGTTGAGCAACATCAATGCCCACCCAATCTTGTTCCTTCTTGCTTCTCCCCAAATGTATGGGAGACTACACGATGGGAACATCATGTGACTGGCTCCAGCCAATGACAAGTGACACCTGTCACTTCCTGGTTGGAGTGCTTTGAAGCCCACTCATTGTCTTATCTCCAGTCTCTTGTTTCCTGTGTCACTGGAACCAAGCTGGCACCTGATGACATGTAGCACCACAGGAATGGAATCGGTTGGATCCCTGAGTAACCACGTGGGAGATAGCTGCCTTGGAGGATTGCCCAACCCACAGCAGACCTCAAGTGAGTGAGAAACAAACACTCTAGGAAAGCCACAGAGATGCCTGGGGATATTTGCCGCTGCAGTGCAAGCCCATCGTGTCCTGACTCAAAGGACACGCACAGAGGTTGGCACACGGGAAGCACTCACACTTAGAAATATCCTCTATTGTGGAGGACTGGTGGACCCCCGAGTACAAAGTGAGTGAGGCCACAAGAAGACAAGAGAGAGAGAAAGGGGCAAAAGCAAAATCAATAAAAATAAGAGAAAGGGACTAGGGTCAAACTTCCACAATAAACGTCACAGGGGAAGTCGAATCCTGGATGGGAGTTGTGCTTTCCTTGATGTGGGAGAAATGTGGCTCTTCTCCAAATGCCCAAGGACACCCCCCTGTGTGAATAGCTGTGCCGTGCTTTCAAAGGATCGCAGGCAAACAGAAATCAGCACTTGGTGGGATTCAAGTTCATGTTTTTGCTAATAGCTTTCCCCTGCTTCTCACAGATAGAAAGCAAGTCACCCCCGGGATGAGACCTTGCCTCCTGATCACTTAAAAACAGCAAATCAATGTCCAGAGAGATGGAAAACATGGGCCCGGTGCCCCAGACGCTGGTCATGTGACAATGCTGCATCTTCATGGGAAAGATGGAAACTCACATAATCCTATTACGAATACTTCCATCAGTCACCAAGCCTCACCTTGGTAATCTGTTTCAATTGAAAGTCCTGTCATTCCCCCAAACCCAATTTAGATGGTACACGGACCAGATGTAAGTTTGTGCCAATTTCTTCGAGATGAGCAAAAATCGACACTTGGGTTCATCTGGGGTTCCTTTTTGCCTTTAAGTTAAGGTGCTGAAAAGATTCCCTCCCAATGTTCAATTCCCAGGCCTCTTTCAATTCCATAAGCACCCCAGCTTCCATCTATAGAGCTTCAAGGGGGAAAGATACTAGGAGGTTTTTATTTTGTTTTTTGAGAGGCAGGGGGGAGAGGAGGAGGAGAAGGAGGAGGAGGAGGAGGAGGAGGAGGAGGAGGAGGAGGAGGAGGAGGAGGAAGAGAGAGAGAGAGAGAGAGTTCTCACTCACTGGTTCAATCCCCAAATGCCTGCGATGGCTGGAACTTGGCTGGGCTGAAGCCAGAAGCCAGGAACTCCGCCCAGGGTTCCCATACTGGTGTCAGGAACCCAACCACTTGGGCTATTGCTACTGCCTCTCAGGATCTGTATTAGCGGGAAGCTGGAGTCAGGATCTGGCTATCAGATCCAGGGACTCTGATATGGGATGCGAGCATCCTAATGGGCGTCGTAATGGGTAAGCCAGACACTTCTCCCCACACAGGGCTCTCCATGAGCAAACGTCCAGGCCTCTTAGAAGCCAAGGCTCAGGCGCTTTTGGATGCTCTCGGGAGGCTTGCAGCAGGGCCCAGGACTGCAACCAGGCTGTGTACGAGAGGCAGGACCAGGCAGATCACTCACTCTACATTGCTCACGCCTAGAAGCCTGACCTCAGTTCCTATTCTGCCCCTTCCCCCTCCAGCAGTATGGGAGCTGCCATGCGGCAGGATGGGCGGGTGTACTTGATCCCACCTGTACAGGGAGGAATAGAAGCTGAGGGCTGAAGCTGCCCATCTCCCCCAGACCGTCTGTTCCCATGTCTCTGTTCTTTTCATCAGATCACTTCTCATAGCTAATACAAAGTAAATGCTATATAAATAGCTGTGACGCGATTATTTAAGGAACAACGACAAGAAAAACACGTTGTACACATTCAGTATAGTTGCAACCCTTGTACATTTTTGATCCCTGGTTGGTTGAACCCATGACCAGCTGTACTGTTCCTTCTACCCATGACGCTCTTCCTCCATTTCCTCCTTCTCCCCCCCATGCCTTACTCTTCAGGAAGAGCCCATCTCACCGCTCAGTGAGTTCTCTGTCCACGCCTTGCACATCTCTGTGCCCGGGTGTGATGATTACTGGATTCTAGTCTATCTCCCCATGGCTGGGAGGCCATCGAGAGCACCCATCTGTGACTGCTGTTTAGGTCTCTACCACCTCCTGGCTACACTGGCCTCATGGATGAATGGCTGAACAAGTGGAAGAGCACACAAACGAACCGAGCCGTTTCTGAAATTTCTGATTGGAGACACGGGGTTGGAATGTCTGCGATGGAGAACAAACCATCAAAGCTGATACCAATATTGGGCCCCGCAACAAATCTCTATCAAAATTAGGAGCTAAATGTCAAGGCTCTCAGACGCAATTTCAGAAATTATTCCAAGCAGGTAGCTGGAAGAATCAGACTATGGATTTTATTGGTTCTCTATGTGATATGTCAGTGCTCTCTTCGGCAGCCTGGGGATGACATTTCTCTCCCCAGCCAAAGCACCCCTTTCCCACTTAGCCAGCACTGATGCATTTTTATGAGTTGTTCATTTCAGGCCACAAGTCCCACCCACGCAGGGGGCTGTTTGCTTCAGGGATTCACAAAGACCATCCTACCAGTCTGACGAGGTCGGGGGCCGTTCTTAAGCCTGGCTGTCACCTTCCAGGCTGGCTCCAGGGCCCATACACCTGGGATGGGAGAAGGGAGGCCCATCTGGGGAAGGAAGACAGGTAAGCCAACAAGCCAACCTTGATTTCTCTCTTGCCAGGATGGAAGCCAGAGAGAGAGATGTGGCTGGGACCTTACAGGACAATGCAGGCTCGGCACTTCTGAGCTGAGTAACCAAGATGCTGTTTGAAGCCCGCGAGCCTCAGTTTCCCATCTGCCACACAGGGGTCACAATACTGCACTCATGAGCAGTCAAGGAAACACTCCAGTGCGAACCACGGCACACGGCTGCATCTTTGTAAGCCTCAGTGTTTTCATCCATAAGCTGGGCTTAATCCACCCACCTACCCACTGTCCTGAACATCAAAGAGGATTACAGAGTCCGCCTGCACATCTGTGGCTTCTGCACCCATGGAGCTGAGAAACCAGATTGAAAGTAATAGGAAAAAAACCACCAAACCTGTGTGCCCAGAGGTTCACAGTCCCTGTCTATGTCGTCACCTGAGTGACAGGTGAGTGACGGGTGGGTGACCGTCAGGGGAGCACCCAAATCCAGGGCAAGACTGCCAGACTCAGGTCTGCCTCTGGGGGATGTGTGAGGACTCAGGGAGCAGGTGTCTCTTCTAGAGGAGGGGGCAAGGCTACTCTGTGTTCAGACAGACAGACAGACAGACAGGTGGGGGAGGCCTCGGCTAAGGCGGAGCTCACAGGTCCCGCTGCAGCACCTGCAGCCAACAGACACGTGCTGTGATGGGACATCCGGGCACCAGCGTTTTCTGTGAGACACATGTGCCCCCTGGAAGCTAACGTTTGTCCATTCACTCAAGAAGCATTAATTCAGCACCTACTGTGGTGTCAGGCGCTGTCTCCCGCAGCAGGAGAGTGAATGGACCAGTGCCCCTGCCCTCACGCGGCTCACATTTTAGCAGAGGGAGAAAAGCTGAACGAAAGAAGCAAAGGAAGGGATCCACTGACGATAACAACTACAGCTAACCTACAGCCGTGCCTGGCACCACCTGAAGCGTCTACGTGTCTCCCATCACTCCACCCTGACGACACTCCAACAAGGTGGGCTCTGTGTTTTTCTCTTTTCCCAGATGAGGACTCTGAGGGCACAGAGAGCGCAAGTAACCCATCCAAGGACACACAGCTAAGTGGTAAAGAGAAGCTTCAGGTTCATGCCAGCTGCTCTGGAAAAAACACTACGGGTCAAAGTCTCATCCTCTCCCTGGGCACCCTCTCCCACACTGCCCCCAGGCCGCTTCAGGCAGCGGCAGCATCAAACCCCGACAGGCTCCCACGGGCGAAGCATTCTCCTCGTCCCCATTAGACAGAGGAGACACTGAGGCCGCAAGGGACAATGTGAGTCCCTGGACACACTCAGGCTCTGCCTGGGAGAGCCCAGGCTGGAACCCAGGACCTTTGAGGAGGGATGTGAGGATGCTCTCTCTCTCTGCTTCCTCAGAACCTAAGAACTCCCAGGCACACACCTGGCCAGCCGGGGTGGGCCCGGGACGCTCACCACTGGCCTCTCCGGGTTCACTGGGCAGAGGCTCTGGAGCCTGGACGCTGGCCTTGAACTCCAGTCTTCCGGCCTCTTCTGTGGATGCCCCAGTGAGTCTCTTAGCTTGACTGCCTTGGGTCTGAAACGGGACTCTCATTCCTGCTGCTCAGGGGTTGGGGTAAAATGGCCTGGAAGCACGCAGGTAAAGGACTAGCAGGGTACCCCGTCAGCACTCCGACAGCATCAACCCTCATCCCGCTGGTCACTCCCACCCTCTCTGTCCCTGTCACCACGGCACCTGCTGCCCCGCGATTTCGTCCCCGCAAAGCCACTTGGACTTGCCGTGTGGTCAGCCAATCTGTCACAACAGGGGTGGGAGCGACCTCTTGTGGAGTGTGGGCTCTGCAGGCATCGAGGCGAGGTCCGTTCCCTGACTGCGTCTCACCTGGACCGTTCTCAAGGACCCCCACGCGGAGGAACCCTCCACCCTTCTGAGAGAACGGACAGCGCCGGGGGGAAGCCGTGGGGATGGGGCTCCATGTAGGTCTGCAGGAATCCAGGGCCCCCAAGCAGCTCTGACTCTGAGACGGGAGGAGAGGGCGATCTGGGTAGGCAGCACTCACTCCGGGGCTAGCTCAGTGGTTCCAGGCCCTGCTACCGTAACACGTTTGTCCTAAGGATACACAGGCTCCTTGTCAGGGTGGCTCAGTGAGGATCTTCCGGGTGTGGAGGGTGGAGCCCCGGCCTCACGCAGATCTCAGACCCTGCCAGTGATCCTGATGTCCAGCCAAGGCAGAAGCACAAGCCCTGAAGCTACCCATTTTGACGCAGTAAAGGGGAAAAAATAATTCTCTCTCACTTTCGTTGAAATCCAACTGGAAAACTAACACAGTTGTTTTTCATTTTTCACCCTTGAGGTTTAATCTATCCCCTGGACTCACTCTGTGGGCCACAGCTGGGCACGCCCATTCCACAGAAGAGAAGGTTGAGGATCGGGGGTCAAATAACTTGCCCAAGGTCAGCCAGCACCAGGAGGGGAAACCAGCTTTACCCACCTGACGTCCAAGAGGCCCTCCTCCAAGGAAAGGAAGGCCATGGCCACGCATTTCCACTAAGAGGAGTTCAAGGCATTGGTTTTGATACTTGACCCCAAAGGCTTTTTCTATGAAACCCAGTGGCCACACATAGCCAGCTTCAGAACAGATGGGGTGGGAGCGGGGCCGAGCTGCACTCCTTGGAGAGAGCATTTTGAGGCCGAGGGGAGGGTTCTGGAGTTGCAAGCCAGGGCACGTGAACTTGGTTGGTGCCCGCGTTGTCACCAGCAGCCCCGTCTGCCCGCAGACAGCGAATGTGCTGAGGCTCCCATTCCAGTTGGCTTTCTTGAGTGAAATCTACCCCGCTGTGGTCTTGTTTGAACTACTGATTTGCTTAGCAAACACTTTCTCTATAAATAATGAATAAGTAAACTCCAGCCTGCTGTGGATAAATCATTATGAGCTGGGAATTAATGGGGTGTAAAGGAGGCAGTGAGCAGGGCTGTCTTTGGGGCTGCGCCCCCCACACCGCTGCCACCCTTGGAAATCTGCTGAGCTACGTCAAGGCGTACTGACTGGGCACCTCTCTTCTCCCCCTCCACTGCCCAAGACCACCCTGTCAGCACCCACCTCCCAGGCCAAGAACAACACAGCCCTTCCGCTGTATCTTCCAGGGGCCTCGGCCTGCAGGATCAGTCCCAGCACAGCCTCATCACAGCTGGGCCCGGAGGAAAGCTCGCGTACAGGCAGAGACAGTTCTGGACCTTTTGGCTCCGCTGCCTGTCTGTTTTCTTGTCACACCCGGGCGTGTGACCCGGGGTGCATCTCCACAGAAGAACGCTCTGCTGAAATGTCCACCTCGGAGGCTTCCTTGGGTTTATTTGTTGTTGGCTGTGAACCAGTAATGACCACGGGGACGGTGACTGCAGCCTCCCCATTCTGCCCGGCCACTGTCCCTCGCCTCAGGAAGCTGGCTTTGATTTGCCACATTGTCTGCTCCCATCACATCCCAAAATCAAAGCCCTAAATGCTCCCTTCTGGCATCCAGCAGTGCCTGACAGAGCAGTGCCTAGCTGGCTCTCAGCGGTTACGTGCTGGACGACTAGATGGCCATGATTACCTTGACTGATGGGTGGGGACAGGAAGGGACAGGTGGAAGGGCGGGAGGATGGATGGACGATGGGTAGATTATCAGTAGTTGCTTGGATGGATGGGGACATGGGCAGGTAGATGAGGGTATGGACAGGGTAGACACTGAACGGACGGATGGGTGGGTGGATGAGAGGAGGCGTGGGCAAGAGGCTGGGTAAGGGAGGGTGGGGAATGAGATGGATAAATTGAAGAGATGCTAGGGGATGGATGAGTGGGCATTCACGCCAAAGGGTTCAGCTAAGGTCAAAGTGGCCCAGGCAAGGAGCTAAGTGACCCAGCTAAGGATGAAGTAGGGAGACTGAGAGCTGGAAAGGTTAACGGCTGGGCTAAAGGCACACCGTGGGAGAGGAGGAGTGTGGTCTCTCCGCTCCTTCCTCCTTCCCTGCCCTTCCCTCTCTGTGCCCATCCCACAGAGGCCCTGGGAGCCGCGTCCTTTTCACATCTGTAGCTGGGCCTCCGGTGGGGGGCTGAGGCTCGGGAGGTGCCAGCACCGTTTGCTGAGAAGACGGAGTCTGCGCAGCTGCAGGCCGGTGTCTGTAGCCCCGAGAGCCCGGCAAAGGCAGCTCCCGGTGCTCAGAGACAGAGATCAGACCCAGGGGGCCACAACTCGCCGACAGTCCTCCACCATCTACACACACTCCAGCACGCCCAGCGAGAAGCCTTGATCTCTACTTTTGAGACCCAAAGGGCTGCAGCTGGGGACAGTCTGCAGGTGCCTGGGGCCCCGCCTTGCCTTTGAAGACTTCTGATCTGTTTCTTTCTCCTGCTCCTCCGGGCCCTTTGAACATCTCGAGAAACATGCTCCGCTCTGGGAGGGGACTTGGAGACAAACCTTTTGATTAAAAGCAAAAGCGACTTCTCAGCCGCACGTCTTTCTGCCGCTGTCATGGTTGGAGTGGGAGGCGTCGGGGAAGAGGGGGTCCCTGCTTCTCAGTACTTGGTCTCAGAGCAAGGATGCTTCCCTAGGGAGCACCGAAGGGCCTAAGCCCCAAGAAGAGGGAGCCAATTGGGGGGGTCCCCCTCAGATGCAGCCTGTAATTTAAACTTCACCCTAAATGTGGGTCCCCACCACTGGCCCACTCAGTGCCGTGCAGGCCTGATTTGACGACAGCAGCTGTGAGCCCAGAACCCAGCACCTCCACTGTGGGTCACCGCCACGGGCCCCACTTGGCAGCTGTGGGAAGTCAGAGTGCGCACCCCGCAGTGGACGTGCAGTGTGCGTTTCACAAGCAATCCCGCCCCACGCTTCTCTAGTCCTGGCCACTCCATGAGGGGTTTTCAGCTTGACCATCCCACTGGCTCCTCCCTACCAACTAGGAAGGGACTTTTAAAAGTTCATAGAAAATGGAATGAAAAGACACGTTCAGTGGCAGGTGTTCGGTACGGTGGTGAAGACAGCACTTGAGACTCCCACACTCCATGTTGGAGAACCTGGCTTGGAGTCCTGGCTCCGCTCTTGATTCCAGAGCTCCCTGACAAAATGCATTCTGGGAGGCAGCAAGTGACAGCTGAAGTGCTGGAGCCTGTCCGTCACTCATGCTGGAGACCTGGACTGAGTGCCCGCCTCCCGGTTTTGGCCTCAGCCAGTCCCAAAACAGCAAATGGGAGTTTCTCTCTCTCTCTCCCTCCCTCCCTCCCTCCCTCCCTTTCAAACAAAAATAAATGAATAGATTTTAAAGGTAAGTTTGGTCAGAAATTTTTTTTTTGAAATCATGCAGTTTTTTCATAATATGCATGTTCCACTGAAGACCCCACATATGCATGGATTTCAAAGTTTTTAAAATCAAAATAAAATTATCTTTTAATTCCATTTTTCCCAATAACTCTGACGCAGCCTTGCATATCCTGTGATCCCCTGGTAATGAACGGGAATGCTGAGACTCGGGGAGGTGGAGCAACCTCTCCCAGATGCCGGTGACTGGGAAAGAATGTCCATCCAGGACGTCCGAGTCCACGTCCAGCAATCTCTCTCTGCAGCAGAGGGGGAGACTCGCGTATCTGTCACTTGGGCTGGGTACCCCTGGTGCAGGGCCAGCAGTAACTCCGGGCGTAACAGCAACAGCAAATGCTAGGCTTAGGTTGCACCTGCTGTGTGGCAGGTACTGCCCTCAGTGTGTGTCCCTCTGGTCCTTACATCGGTTCCCCAGCGTTGGGCCTCTCGTGATTACCACAGATGCAGACAGTGAGGCTAGGATGCCCGCCATGCTGACCAATATGAAAGAGAAATGTGTGTTGCCAACAACTCATCCCACATCCCCCTTGACAGAGTGGCCCTCGGTGTGTGCTGACCCACAAGGCCAGCCCCTGGGGTGGCCATAGCAGCCTGACCTTGGCACGTAAAAACTTCCATTTCTTAAAGGTTGAAATTTCTATATGGGGGCAGGGGGAGGGAGATTTCCTACAGATTTTACTCTGTACCCAAGGGTAACAGACATGGCCGGACGAGGACTGCGGGGAGTATAGGGAACAGCCACAGAGAAGACTCAACAAAGAATCCAGTCTTTGGGATGACACAGCTTGGGGCCAGCCGGGGTTAGGGCTTGAGTTCTGGGATTGGCGAGGTCGAGGCCGTATCCTGGCTTCACCTCCCACCACCTCTATGACTTTGGATGAACCCCCTTCCCCCTTAAGCCCCAGCTTTCTCATCTAGAAAAGGCAAATAGCAACAAAATGAAGCAGTCTGTCTGCCATCCTTAGCACCGTGCCTCACAGCTCTTCAACAAATGCACCCCCCTTAACTGACATCCAGGGTGCCACTCCCCATGCAGCCCTCTCATCTACTAAAAATGATCCAGCCAAGCGACCAATCTCCCTTGCTTATTTTTAAGGAGAGCAGTGGCTGACCACCAGAGATGAGTTTTTGAAAACAACCCTGCTCCCTCCCCAGAGAGGATGTCTCCTGGGACCGGATTCATTTCCAGCCTCAGTGCCTCCACGCAGCCATCCTGATGAGTTTCAGCTCGCCCCTGCTGGGAGCTGTTCTCGGGCTCAGACCTGCCCGCTGAGCCTCTGACCCCTCCAATGTCTGCCACTAACAACACGGGTTTTAATGCCTTGTCCTTGCGGTCTGGAAGGTGAAGGGCTCCATTTCCAGCACAACTCTTGCCCTGCTGTGCAAGCGCACGATGCAGGAGCCCTGGATCGCAGGTTCGGTTGCCAAAGGTCCCTGAGCAGGTGGATTAAGGAAGCCTGCACAGCAGCCAAACCACCGACCAACGCCACGCTAAGACGACCAGAGTTCAACATCAGCCTCTGAAATGGGGACCACTGGCTGCCCCAGGCTCTCACATCCACCCCAGCCCCTCCAGCTCTCAGGTCCTTCCCTTGCCCTGACCACGCTGCTCTCTGCCCCTTTCACCTCCAAGGCTGCTGGTCTCAAAGTGGGCTTCCCAGCCCCACAGCATCTGAATCACCTGGCATGAGCACTAGCCACTGTCAAAACTGCTAATTCCCAGCCCCTCTCCTGGAGCGACGAAATCAGAAGCCCTGGGGAGGGAGGCACGGCCGTCTGCGTTGTCACAAGCCCTCCAGGGGCTTCTGCTGGATGCCAGGTGTGAGACCCAGGCCCACGGCTTCCAATACCTCACAGCACGGATGGCCTCCAACTTCCTACGTCGGGTCTAGAACCCCTCTCTGAACAGCACAATGTCTAAACGCCAACTTAACACGGCCTCCCAACAGACCCGGGGCTGGCTGACCCTCAGCATCCTCCTCTAGTCTCTCTTGATTTTGCTGACTGAACCCGAGACAGTTCAGCCTCACTCTTGGCAGAGTCATCGGCACCTAAGCAAGCTGGTCTCCTCACTGCTCCCACCCATCACGTCCCCTCCATTTTGCTCCCCGTGACACTGGATGACCCAACAGTCACTGGACAGTGCTGACCCTGGTCAGGAGGGGTTTCTGGGTACTGGACATCTGGAGAGGGGAGACAGCAAATACTAACCCCCACTGCTCTTTAAAGAGAAACTTCTCCTTGGATTTCTGCATCTCATCCCGAATCAATGAGCACCTACTGTATACGAGGCACAGGTGTTCCTTGACTTAGGGTTTGGTCCTAATAAACCCACTTTACATTGTAAACATCGTAAGTCGAAAATGCAGGCCATGTGCTGCTCCTGCTGACCACCACAGCTCAGTCACACAGTGCACTGGAGCGCATGGGTACAGGGCTGCTCCTGCTGCCCTGCCCGGCAGCATAAGAAGGAATCACACTGCTTGTCACTGGCCTGGGAACAGATCCAGACTCGGAGTTCAGTCTCTAGATGCTGAATGTGTATTGCTTATGGACCACCGTAAAGCAGAAAAGTTGTAAGTTGAACGAATCATCATGGGTTGGGGCCATCTGTGCTGTGAGGACATGGAGTCCTTCTCCCCTCCCATCTCTCATCCCTCTCTTCTGCCCAGCCAAACTCTTATTTCACATTTGAAGATCTATGCTCCCAGTGCATATATTAATACACCTATCGATTTTCCTCTTGCCAGTTGTTATCAAGATTTATTTATCCCCAGGGCTCCCCATTGATTGAGGAAAGCAGGATTCCCAGCGGTCAATCAATCCTGATATACTAGATGACAAAGAGTCAATATCTATTTATTATTTGATTTATGGGCTTAATTATCTTAAACATGATCAGGCAGACGATGAAAAAAAAAAAAAGCTGAGGAGTGACCAAGCGACAGGAGCGGGGCTGGGAATACGGGACTACATCACAGCAGGTTCCGGAAGCGGTGCAGACAGACCGATCTCAGCACTTCCCACTTGCTGCCCATTCTCACCACCCTGGAGTCTGCCGCGAGGAGAGGGAGGAGAAAGGAACAAAACATCGGGCTTTCCATTTGCACCTGCGGCAAACTCAACAGGTCACAGCCAGAAAGGTTTGGTGGCTTGGACAATGAACTTGACTTGGAGGCCGGTCAGTCCTTGTCCTCACCAAGGGGCAGGGACTCAGAAGATGGCCTTGGCCTTGCCTGGAAAGGGCGAGGACGGTTAGGCACAGGCTTGGGTCCTGATCAGACAGTCTTGGGTTCAAAATCCCGTGTCTTCTGAGCTTATGACCTTGGGCACAACGCAACAACAAGCTGATTCCCTGCGATCTGGCTCATCTGTGTGCCAGTACTGTTTTTCCTGTCTCTGGAATCATTTTAACCATCCTTCGAGAAGGGGGCACTTTCAAGACAAGGAAACAGAGACGATCGGTACCTCCTTCGGAGGCTTCTTAATTACAATTTTGCCTCCCTGCGTGAAGCTCCCCCCAGGCTCCCCGATCTCTGTGTAATCACTGCCTGCCAGCCACGCTAAGGAGCCGGCCTCTGCTTTGTGCGACACGTGCGGAGGGCCTGATGCTGCCCGCACTTGCCTTGAAAACACGGGCGTGCGGCTGGCTATTTTTAACTTGGTAAATACTGGAAGCTGTTGAAAACGCCTGCCTTGCTGCAGACTCGCCAGTTCGCTGTTGATTTCCCCGAAGGGAGTCGTGCCAGAGAGCGCTCAGAGCCCAGGCCACCGACGCCGGCGTTTGTTCTCGCTGATGTCTGATCAGGATCAACACTCACCGTCCACACCACTCGTGGCGGAAGGGAACGCATCAAGGAGCCCGCTGCTAGCTCTCCTATGAAAGGGAACAAACACCCTCGCTAAAATGCCACCCAGGCCGTGCTGTGTCTGCTGCCATCCCTGAGCAGGGCCCCCTGTCTCCTGCTTTAGGAGCAAGGTTCAAATTCCGGAGCCCGACTCCTGAGGTCCTTTAAGAGGTCGCTGGCTTCCTATCTCCTGGTATTGCCCGTGTGCATCCTATACCCCAGCCCCGCCCCCTGGCTTCAGCACTTGCTGTTCCCTCTGCCAAGAACACCCCTACCTTCGTGTCCCCTTGGCTAATTGCTTGATGGGATGAGGGGCTGGCTCTTGGTGTCCCTGCACGTCCCTGATCCTACTGTAGAGACGACGCTGTTGGAGAATCAGCCAATGAATTCACCATCTGGGAGCTCCCTGGTGGTAGAGCCAGGGTGCTGTCTCTGTATTCCCAGGGTTTGGGACAAATATCCTGACATCGCTCGATCCAGGTGCTTACTGTCATATCAGCCACGTATTTGGCATGGCCTCTCCCCAGCAGGAATCCGGGACAATGTGGGAACATCCTACACCGCTCCCCCAGTGGCCACTATGTTTTCCCCACGTGCCACTCACTGCTCAGCCCCGCCAAACAAACAGCGCCATGCACTGTCTCACTAGGCGAGAGGGCTGTGCTCATGTGCAGGGCCGTGCATTTTGGGGAACCCCTTATTCATTCGTTCATTCACCAAGGATGTGTGGAGGACCCACCATCCCAGGGCTGGGACAGAGGTGAGTCAGAGTGCTGAGGCCCTTGCTCTCCTGGGCTTGTGTTCTAAGGTGGGGGAGGAGGAGGGGACAAAAGACAGCAAGCAAGCAAGCCAACAGAGGAACAAAATAATGATTAACCATGGGGAGCGAGGCCCTGAGGATAATTAAGCCAGAGGACTGGAGAGGGGGGGAAGCTGTACCGTGGGAGTGAGTCTGGGCTGCTCTCTTAGCTCCATGTTCTTCTAGATGCTTCTATCACCCTGGCCACTTCTTCTCAGTCCCCCTGCAGGGGTGCACTGTTGCATGAGGCCACCCAAGCGCTGCGGCTGCTCCGGCTTCTGTCCTCGGGCGACCCCCTCCCTCCCCTCCCTCACACGAAGCCCACAGCTTCAATCACCGCGTCTACACAGATGACTCACATGTGGCTATTTCTAGCCCCAACCTTTCAGCTCAGCGGGAGACCAGTGGCTCCAGCTCCCTGCTCGACATCTCCCTCCTTCTGGATGGTCTGCAGCTCTGAGAGTTTAAGTGCCTTGGCCCAGGGACAAGGCAGGGACAGAGCTGGGACATGAATCCAAGCAGGCAGAGTCTGGCCATCATCACAATCATTTGATATTATGATAAACACGAAGCACCTGCCATTTTGAGTGCCTAGGCTGTTTTGGCACCTGAGAGAAAATACACTTCTCCTAATTGCTGCTGTCACCATTGCTGTCACCGTCATTATGATAATCGTCACTATTGCAGCAAGCAGGAGAGGCAAGGTATTGAGCCCCTCCAGTTCTGAAAGACGTCGTTCTACAGCTTTCCCATACAAGAGCTCTAACTCGTACCACTGTCTCGCAAAAGCGACCAATGTCATGCCTATTTAATACGCAAGAAAACTAAGCCGAGCCGGAGTGAAGACATTTGCGGTAGATCCAAATCCAAGAGGGAAATGTTCCAACGTCTATCGCTTAGTGGTGACAGCAAATCATGAAACGGGGCCACAGGATGTGTCTGTTGTCCAGGGAGGAATCTGTTCATAAAGGGGTGTGAGAGAGCGAGCGAGTGAGCGAGCGAGCGTGGGCACACAGTGAGTGCCTGGCTGTCCACCAAAACCCACCTTGTTCTCCTGGGACTACAGCTAGCTGTTTCCCAGCCTCCCTTGCAGTTGGGCATGGTCACCTGCTGCAGGGCAGTGCTAGCCAGGGTGCATGAACGGAGCACTGGGTACCCCGTGCAGGCACAGCTCACGGAACTTCCCCCTTCCTCCCATGATGCTCCTTGCTGTTTTTCTGTTCCCCAGCAGAAGCACCAGACTCAGCCACAGGAGTGGGCAGATCCGAAAGACGGATGGGGTTTAAGTCCCCCTCCACTTGGAGGAAAACCACCCATCATCCAGCAACTTCCATCTGGGGCTATGATATGGGCAGGAAACAAAGTTGTGCTGTGCTTAGCCATTTTACATTCTGAGTTTTATTTGTCACAGCAACCACTGATACGCTGACCAATATAAAGGATGTATTTGTGTTATTTGTGTGTTTTCAGGGTGAGGGGATTCCTGGATGGACAGATTCTAACAAGTTCATGGGCGTGTCTCTGGCTGGAGGCACAGGCATTGGGGTGAATCCATTGTCTTTTTGCCGAGCTGCATTTCCAAGTACTACTGAGTTCTGACTTGTGTTAATAAGAGACAGATTTTTTTTTAAGGGGTGGCAGGAGATGCAGGAGTGTGGTGACCAGGAGTGAAATGTCCACCCCGCGCGTCCTCCGTGGGTCACATGAGCCTTCACTAACAGGCGTTTAGAAGTCCATGAGCTGCTGCTAACAATAATAACGATAACGATGCAAACCACTTAGAGCGTTTCCTGCACAGAAGTCCCGGGGCGCTCCCGGCACAATTAGAGACAGCCGCAGACGAAAACCCTTCTTATCTGTGCTTCAGAAAGAGAAAACAACTCGGCGTTTGGGAGGTACAAGGAAGCCAATTCCACCGGATGCAGGAGGACAGGAACTTCTGCACAGGCCCCAGCCCTCGTCCGTTCTATCTGCGCCACGATCGAAGTTGCCGGAAAGAGAACTCAGAGAGCCCACAGGCACCTAGGGACAGGGAAGCAAGTGCAGCGCTCACGCGGGCATCGCCTGGCTGCCTTAGGGAGGCTGGTAGTTCCTTTTGCGTGGCTGTCCAACACCAGAGTGCTTTGCAAAGTTTGTAAAGGGACATTTCTGTTGGTACAAAAAAAATTGAAATCCATGCAGATGAGAGGATCTCCAAAAAGTGCATGGAAAACACATTGGATGAAAAAACTCCACATGAATTTAACATTTTTTTTTTTTGCACACAAAGTAACTTATCTTTTGATTCCACTTTCCTACCAACTCTTTGAAATACTCTCATCTGGCAGCTTGGTGCTAATATATTTGAAAAAAAAAAAAAAAAAAAAAGGAAAACAGCAACTGGTTCGGAGTTGGAAATAATCCATTCAACAGCTCCTGCTATTTACTGGGCTGAAAAGTGCTGTGCAAATGAGGCCCCGTGGGATTTCATTACTACCTGGTCCCAGGCAGGCGGAGAAGGCCGCGCCGCTGTCCCACGTGGGACGCCTTGGGCCTGGGAAGCAGGCACCCAGTAAGACATTTTCAGAACCTTCCCGAGGGTGAGGGAACTCCTGTCCTTGCCTCTTCTCCCCTGGGGCACACACGCCCCAGCCTCTAACTCAACAGGATGTTTATGTAATGCCTGGCTCCCTGGCTCCCTCCTGCCACCCTCCCCAGCAAAAGCACACCAATGAAGTTCACAGGGCTCCCACACAGGGAGGTTTCCTGGAAGCCCCCTACCAGGTAGGAACACCCATGGGCCCCCTACTGACGGAGATTCTCAATACCATCATTGCTCTCGGCCAGGAGTCAGAAGTCCCAGAACCAATCAGCTGGCAAGGGCAGCAGCACTTAGGCCAGCAGGAAACCCCCAAAGGAGAGGGGCCGGCTCCCGCGTCAATCCTTGCTCTGGTGCCCAGCACCTGAAGATAAACTCCCTTCTCTCCCTTCCACGGCCCTGGAGGGCCTGCAATCATCTGGTCTCTCTCGTCTGTCCCCTCTCAGCCTCCTCTGGCTCCCTCACTTAATTCTGGTCCTCAAACTCGCCTATCCCACCCCCAGCGGGGGCCTTGGCACCTGCTGCACCCCTGCCTGGACTGTTCTTTCTCTGCCTGTTGGCAAGATCACCTCCTCCTCCTTTTCCTCCTCCTCGGTGGCTCTTGGTTCAACCATCACCTCCCCTAAAAGGAGCCACCCCTGAGCCCCTTTTCCAAGCAGCCCTCCTGTCCGATGAGCCATCTGTGGCTGCACAGCCCTGGCACGAGGCGTTCACCACCTCACTCTTCTTTCACTTGTCATCGCCTGGGCCTTCTACTGGAATGTAAAGTCCTCGTATAAACTGCAGACTCTGCCTTCGAGTACCTGGCAGGTGCACGCAGGTTGGCAGTGGAGCCTAACGGGTAGCTCTCAGGTCCCTACGAGCAGGGATATTGGGACACTCAAGCCCTTGCCTGTCTCGGACCCAGCGGCTCACCTTGAAGTGTCACCTGGCAGAAGGTGACACTTCTGGCAGGAGAAGAGTCCCTGTGCTCAGGGTAAGAGGCAGGAACAGGTGCGGGTCCCACACCTGAGCATGTGTCCGAATCCCTGGGGGGATTCTTAAAACACCCACTGCTGGACACCCCAGCTCAGGATTCAGTAGAGGAGGCTACGAGGGGGAAACTGTGTTTGTTTTTTTTTTGTTTTTTTTTTTTTTTTTTTTTTGACAGGCAGAGTGGACAGTGAGAGAGAGAGAGAGGAAAGTCTTCCTTTTTGCCGCAGGTTCACCCTCCAATGGCCGCTGCGGCCAGCGCATCTCGCTGATCTGAAGCCAGGAGCCAGGTGCTTCTCCTGGTCTCTCCCATGCGGGTGCAGGGCCCAAGCACTTGAGCCATCCTCCACTGCACTCCCGGGCCACAGCAGAGAGCTGGCCTGGAAGAGGGGCAACCGGGATAGAATCCGGCACCCCAACCGGGACTAGAACCCAGTGTGCCGGTGGCCGGCACCGTGGCTTAACAGGAAACTGTGTTTCTAACAAGTTCCTAGGGGAGCTGCTCGGGACCCCCTGGTGAGAAGCGCAGGTACCGATAACCGCAGAATTCTAGAACATGTTCTGGGGAGCGGGGCCGGGGGCTTGTTTGAGGGACCGTATGTTGAGTGGGTTCTGTACAGAAATGCTGTGAGCTGCTCCTGTTCACGGAATGAGGCCTTGCACGGAAACAGAAAATCAGCGTGTGGTTTAAAAACGTTTCTGAATTAATTTAATTGGGATTATAGCTGAGAGGCAGAGTGGGGGAGAGAGGGAGAAGAACAGGGACAGGGAGGGGAGAGAGAGAGAGAGAGATCTCCCATTTGCTGGTTCATTCTCCAAACGCCCCCAACTGCTGGGCCAAAGCTGGAAGCCAGGAACTCAATCCCGATCGCCTATGTGGGTGGCAGGGACCCGAGCACTGGAGCCCCCCTCCCCCGGCTGCCTCCCAGGGTACGCATCAGCAGGAGGCTGGAATTGGAAGTGGAGTGGCCAGGACTGGAACCCAGGCACCTTAGATGGGATGGGATGTGGGTGACCCAAGGCTGTCTTAACTATTGCACCAAAGGCCCACTCCAAGTGTGTAATTTTGAGAAGGATTTAGGAAAAAGGGTGGGAGGGAAAGAGAAGGAGAGAGCCCTGGGATGTCATTTAGGGTGTAACTGGAAGAGAAGTGTGTGTATGTGTGTGTGTGTACGTGTGTGTGAGTGCACGGCCCCACAGCAATGGACGACTGAGGACAGACATGCATAAACACCAGGAGAGCAGAGCCACAAAAACAAAACTCAGCTCCAACAAGCTCCAGTGGTTCTCAATCTGGGTGCCTGAAATCTATTGGAAATTAACACGAAAGACAGAAGCCCAGGCTAATGGCAGGAGGATATGGCCTGGGCTCTGGGTCGTGACCAAGTCCTCAGGTGGTCTGACATCCCCCTAGGCCAGACGTGTTTAAGACTGTATGAAGCTGGGCCATGCCCCTTGACCTCTGGCCAGGCAGCCATGGCTCAGAAGGAACATGCCAGGCTAGCACTCGGACGGCCCTCTGTTCCCTCCAGGTCCTGTCTTTGATTCAGACTGTGACCTGAGCAAGGGCTCCCTTTTGCTTCTCTCGCCTCAGTTTTCCCATCTGAAGAATGGGCATCACGATTAACAGGAGTCCATCGCCATGCCCAGCTTGAAGCAGAGCACTTGCTGAGGGCTGGGACCTGCTGCTTTTTGGGGTTTACCTTCGAAGGCTCTGCATTGCTCCCACCCTTGGGTCAAAGAAATGATTCTGGCAAAGAGGCTCAGCCACACCAGCTCCAGCCGCAAGGAAAGGAGCCACATGACAAAAACCGCATCTTGGTCAGGCCCAGAGCTTTCCGTCTTCCTCCACGGAGGGCCGGAACGGAGGCTAACGGGCAGTGTGCCAAGGGCAACAGAGCCTTCTGGGAAGCACAGAGCGACTTCTCAGCACCTAGGCCCACCCTTGGTTGGCCTGGACCACAGTGGGATGGGGTGAGACAAAGGCCAGGGGTGCCACACCCTGCAGGCCCAGAGCTCTTTGACTGCAATGGAATGTGGGGGCGGACAGGCTGAGTGCTTCTCAAGCTGTTGTTGCCTCTGCCCTGTAAGCCTTTGGGGCCGTTTTATTTTTATTCCAGAAGTTTCTCGAGTCTTGCCCTCCACAGCACCAGGGTGCCCAACTGTCCTCCACCCTCACAGAGCTGTCCGCTGCCCGTAGCCCCAGCGGGACTCCTCACGGGCGCCTTCTACGACACAGTGCTCCAGGTCTGGCTGCATGACAGAGCGTTTCCTGCCGTGCACGCTGGACAGCATCTGGGAACGTTTCTGGTGATCAGAATTGGCATCGAGTAGGTAGAGGCCAAGGATACCAATCAACACCCCACGGCACATGGGACAGCCCCGCCACCAAGGCCTGCCTGACCCCAGTGTCTGCAGGGCTGAAGGTGACGCCCCCTGCAGGCCAGGCACTGGTATTGCCCTGCAAGCTCCCAGTGTCCCAGCAGACCAAGAACCCTGACTTCTCCCATCAGGCTCCCACCCACTTCTCTACCCTCATCGTCCATGCTTTGGCCCTCACTCCCCATCAAACCATCATCACCATCTTTGTCCACCCCTGGAACACTCTCTGCTCAGTCCTACCCCTGGGCCTTTGCATCTGCAGGTCCCTGCCCCGCCCCACACTGTCAGAGCTGGCTTCCATCAGGGAGGTCTCAGTCCAAATCCCCCTTCTTCAGAGATGCTTCCTAACATAGCCGAGCACCCAAGCCCCTCCCTGCACACCCCTCTGGCTGGTTTCGCTCACAGCATGGCAACGGACCCAGCTGATGTCATTCCTGCTTGGGAACAGCCCGTGTGCCCCGAGGTCGAGGCCCTTGTTTGAATGGCTCACTCATGTCCCCCGACAGCCAGTGTGACGCCTGGTGCTTAGTAAGCGCTTACTCAACGTGTGTTCAATGAATGAATGAATGTGTGAATGTGTGCATGAATGAGTGAATGAAAAGCACCGGGGGTGGGGGAGATGTCCAAGGACTGAGTCGTTGGAGACCTGCGCTCCTGCCTGGCCCTGCTTTCCTCTCTGGTCTCAGTGTTTCCATCTGTGAAGTGGCCCTGCTGGACCCGGCAGGACCAGCCTTCTACTGAGGAAGCCCTGGGCGATGGGAGTTTCGGGGCTTGGCTTGGGCTTTGACGCCACGGCACCAAGCCCAGGTGTGTCTGACCATCTTCCTGTCACGTGGTAAATAACCAACCACCCTCGGCTGAGATCTTCAGGGCCTGCGGCTTCCCCTGATTTGTTTCCATCTCACGTGGTGCCAGCTGGGCACAGTGGGCCCTCCCTGATGGAGACCCCAAATGTGAGTCACACTGGGATAAGCCAGGGTGCTTGGTTCAAAAGGCGCCAGCAGGGTGGGCACTTAGCTAGCAGCTGGGCCCCCCACGCTCCACATTGGACTACCTGGGTGTGACCCCGGCTCTGGCTCCTGACTCCAGCTTCCTGCTAACGCAGAACCGGGGAGGCAGCAGTGCTGGCCCAAGTGGTTGGGTTCCTGCCATTGATGTGGGAGACCAGGATGGAGTTCCCAGCTCCCAGCTTTGGCCCTGGCCCAGCTCTGGCTGTTGGAGGCCTTTGGTGAGTGAACCAGCTAATGGGTGCTCTCTATCTGTATTTCTCTCTCATCTAATTTTTTTTTTTAATTGAAAAGTCTCCACCTGTAAATAGACTTGACTCATTAGGTGGGTGGGGTAGGCTGAAAAATGCCCCCACCCCACCCCCCCCGATATCCAAGGCTCAGTCCCCAGACACTGTGAACACTACCCCATATGCCCAAAAGGGACCTGGCCGAAGTGCTGAAGTTAAGCTTCTCAAAATGGGAGGATAAGCAGCATGCCGGCCGTGGCAGCCATTTGGGGAGTGAACCAACGAAAGGAAGACCTTTCTCTCTCTCTCTCTAACGCTGCCCGTCAAAAAAAAAAAAAAAAAAAAAAACAAACAAACAAAGGGTGGGGGAGAATATTCTGGATTGTCCGGGTGGCCCAAAATGCAGTCATGGCTGCCCTATAAGAGACACGGGGAGGTGTGGCTGCAGGGGAAGAAGGGGGTGTGGCCACGGACACAGGACGCTCTGCCCACAGCCTCGAGGGGTGGGGTGGGGGGGCACAAGGCACGATGGCAAGGAGCGCTGCCCCAGAAGCCTGAGGAGGCACGACAACGGATCCCCCTGCAGGCTTCCAGACACAGCCCTGCCGACGCACCGACCTGGCTTCAGCCCGGGCTGCTCACCTCTGCCGTGAGAACACGGCGTGGCAGCCACCAAGTCTATGGCTACATCCGTGCCCAGGGGTCTGCATTTTACTGAACCCCCCCCCCCCTTCCCTGGAGGCTGTGGTGCAGGAGGGCCAGGCACACTGTTCTATGGGAGCACTGTCCCCAGCTGCTTCTGACTCCAACCACTCTCCGAGGGTCAAAGAATGCGGTCAGAGTGCAGAAACACCTGCCCTTCCCCCCGCCCCCCCCCCCGGCTCCTCCTGCAGGCGAGAAGACTGAGGCCTAGGCAGCTCCTTAGCGAGGCCCGAGGCTGGGGGAGCCGTTCATCCACTCTGTCTTTAGAGGCTTCCAAATGCCATTTGGAGCTTTTAACATGAGTGATCACGCAGACTGTCAATAGCTGTGCAATAATCCCATAATGACCCGATCGTGAGATGATTTAGCAATCCCGCTCCTAATTGCATTTGTGGATATAGCAATTGGGTAACTAGTTGGTTATTACTCATTCCCCAAGAGCCATCCATATTGCATTACAAGGAAGCTAATCTTAGTAATACGTGTTAACTTCTATGATAATCACTAAGTAATTGGCTAGAACACACCATTGTGCATTTATCCAGAATACGCCGGGGAATTATCTGGTCTTATGTTCCCTGTAAAATAAATCCAGGGTCCAAAAAATTGTTCCAGTCGGTTGGCTAGGGTCCAACCATCGACCTCTGCCAGGCAATCGTGCAAATGCAAGTGATTAATCAAATTATTCAAATATTTAGTTTCCAAGTGAACATTCGGATGAGGAACTCGACTGGCCAACAAGTGGACGGACGGTGCTGCACGGGAGAGAGGGGTGCACAGGGCCCCTCCCTCAGATAAGTATATAACAACACAATAATGCAGAATAAATGCCACTTCTCCGGGCTCATCTGGCATCCTCTCACAAAATACCAAAACACTTCAAAGACCAATTACATGTCCCAAAGCTGCAGAGTCTTTATGCGGTGCCAGGAAAAGGCTGGGCTATTTGTGAAATCTGTAGGCTGTTATGGCGCTTGGGGAGAGGGGCTCAGGATTCAGCTTATAATAGAAGAGGGCCGCAAATGCAGCTGGCTTGATGGCTGAGCAGCACGTTTTCATAATGGCCACTCGTTTTCCAAGGATGGCTGCTAACCGGGTCTGTTCACTTCCAATTAGCCAGCCTGTGGGGGAGCGGGCTAAGGGGGTACCTGGGCTCCGGGCATAACACTGAAAAAGTTAAAGAACAGGGAGGCAGGAGGCCAGATGGGAAGTGAGGCAGTAGATTCCAGGTTTTTGACTGGGGGATGTAAAAGAGAGTGGGGTTAACAGGCCAGGAGGTGAGGAACAGATCGGAGAGAAAGGGAAATGGTTAAGGCAGGAGCGAAGGGAGAAAGGCCTGCGCGAGGAGGTTGGGGGGAGGACCACCTTCCAACCAGACTGGTCATCCCAGGGAAATGACTGCTGCCTGCCGGCTGAGAGGAGATGTTCCACGCTGGCTGAGGCAGGGAGAGGAAAGGGTTTTGGTGCGGCAGACGTCAGAGTGCCCACGGATGTCTCTCCCTGCGCCGACGTCCTGGCCATGGGACAGCGCCGAGCCTCCCATCCAGAGGTAGAGGCTGCTTCCCCAGGCCATGACTCGACTTCACCGCGTGCGTCACTTCGGCCAACGAGTCACAAGCAGAGATGTGAAAAGCCTTGACCTCTTACTGTACCTGGGAATCTGAGACCACCACAGGATGAGCCACACCGGGGCTGCTGGGGGTGAGAGGCCACGCGGAGCAGAACCGAGGCACACCAGCCGAGTCCTCAAACCAGCAGACAGGTGAGCCAAGGGCATCTGAGACTGCCCCGCCCCCATCCACCCACCAGCTGACCACAGCCACCTTCGAGAGCCCAGTGACTGAGGCTGGCTCCACCCACAAGAACTGTCCACAAGACAGAGGCAAACCACTGCTGTTTGGAGGGCAGCTTGTGACTCAACAGAAGCTTCCCGAGCTTACACTGCTCCATCAGAACAGCTTAGTCCCTGAATTTTATCTGGGATAACCGCTTGAGAGCCACTGCGGGCTATGCAGACTTGAGACAACTCCTTTTAATCCTTGTTTAAGGAGGGCTGAATCATTTGCAAACACTCACTCACCACTCAACACATGGGCTCCAGTCAACCCACCACCAGCAGCATCGATGGC
Organism: Lepus europaeus; assembly: GCF_033115175.1. Taxonomy (NCBI): domain Eukaryota; kingdom Metazoa; phylum Chordata; class Mammalia; order Lagomorpha; family Leporidae; genus Lepus; species Lepus europaeus. The sequence goes on from NC_084849.1 coordinate 13,420,873, forward strand.
AACATGCAGTAATGCAACCTCCACCCATCACCATGGTCTCAGATGTGAACTCAAGGAGGTCTTGCCTCTCAAAGAAACACATTAAAGACACACATCTCCACTGAGCTCACAGCTCCTACCATGGTACCGCCCGAGAGGTGAGACTTGCAACTTTGGGAGCATGTTGCTTGCATGGAGTAAAAGAAGGAACTCCTACTGGCATACGACATACAGGTCACACCAAGAACCTGGTGCTCTGGCCAGGTATGATGTAACAGGGAATAGATGCCACCAACACACACCCAAGTATTGCTGCACAACTCTATAGCCAAAACCAAAGCCAATTTTTTTCTAATTCCCCAAATTACCAGGCGAGGTTAGAGACAGTAAGCCCAAGAAAGCCACTATTATCTGCCATTTTTTTTTGTTTGTTTGTTTGCTTATTCACTTATGAGACAGGAAGAGAAACAGAGCATTCCTATCCACTGGCTCATTCCCCAAATGCCCACAACAGCCAGGGCTGGACCAGACAAAACAGAGAGCCGGGGGCTCAATCCAGGTGTCCCAAGTGGGTGACAGAGACCCAACCACTTGGGTCATCATTACTACCCCCAGAGTCTGCATCAGCAGGGAGCTGGAGCCAAGATTCAAACTCAGGTACTGCGGTGTGAGATGTGGGAATTCTGGCCAGTCTCTTACTTACTAGGCCACATGGCTGTCCCTGGTATTTCTTGACATTAGGTCTCTGTTAACTACCCCCTGTGCACCCACAGACCACGGATTCTGGACATTCAAAACACAGATGCTAAGGACTGCAAATGCACTTTGCAGCTTTGATGGAAGCAGAGTAACAGTCCCCAGAATCTCAGCTCAGGGGCCCAAGGCCCAGTGCAGCCCACTTCCTGCTCTGACAGATGAAGTTTTGCTGGAACACAGCCATGTGAATCCATTCATATATCATCTACCACAGGCAGGGCAGGGCAGCTGCTATGGAAACCACAGGGGCAGGAGGGCGGGGGTTTGTCTTCGTGGTTAAGGGGACAATCACATGCCACATAAGAGCGGCCAGCTTCAAGTCCCATCAAGTCCACTCCTGATTCGAGCTTCCTGCAATGCACACCCTGGGAGGCAGCAGGTGATGGCTCAAGTTCTTGGGCCCCTGCCACAGATGTGGGGGATCCAGAATGAGCTCCTGGCTGCTGGATCTGACCCAGCCAAGCCCCAGCTGTTACAGGCATTTGGGGACTACACCAGTGATAGAAGATTTCTCTATCCTTGTCTCTGTCTCTTTGCCTTTCAGATGAAAATAAACAAACAAGAAACTGTATCATCCACCATGCAGGGAGTATGTGCCACTGGGACCCTTTCATTAAAAGACCCTTTGCTTTGATAGAATCACTCATGTCACACATGGAGAAAATGAGTCTAAGAGATGAGTTCACACTGCACTGTAGCAGAGGGGTGAGCAGTCCCAACTTTTCCAACTCCACGTTCAGTGCTCTCTCTAGACACTGCTTGGCTAGAGGGTTTTTTTTTTTTAAATAAATCTTTTTAAAAAAGATTTATGTTTTATTTTTATTTGAAAGAGTTAGAGAGGTGGGGCGAGTCTTCCATTTGCTGGTTCACTCTCCAAGTGGCCACAATGGCTGGAGCTGAGCCAATCTGAAGCCAGGAGCCAGGAGCCTGGAGCCTCTTCTGGGTCTCCCAAGTTGGTGCAGAGGCCCAAGGACTTGGGCCATCTTCTGCTGCTTTCCCAAGCACATTAGCAAGGAGCTGGACCAGAAGCAGAGCAGCCAGGACTTGAACCAGTGCCCATATGAGATGCCAGCACCACAGCACTGGCCCCACTAAAGAGTTTCAACATCAAAAGTATTCTGTGGAACCATAAACCTTAAAATCCTGGAAGTAAACTGCATGGTACGGCTAGAGACATTCTATGAGGGTACTTCCCAGTGTTCACAGAAAATGAAGTTATAAGATTATTTTGGTGTAAAAAATGTTGAAAGCCATGCATACAAGAATCTTTAAAAAGTTCACGGCAGGGGAGGGGGCGTCTATACGACTGTTAAGACACCACTTGGAATGCTCGCAGGCCATACTGGAGTGCAGGTCCCGGCTGCTCCAGTTCCAGTCTGGCTTCCTGCTAACGTGCACCCTTGCAGGTGACAGGTGACGGCCCAAGGACTTGCCACCCACATGGGAGACCTGGACTGAATTCCTGACTCCTGGCTTTGGCCTGGCCTTAGTCCTGGCTCTTGCAGGCATTTGGGGGAATGAACCACAGGATGGAAGACCTCTCTCCCTCTGTCACTCTGCCTTGCCAATAAATACATACACAAATAAGCAAATCTTGAAAACAAAAGTCCATGGAAGTGCACATTGTGAAAGAACTATGCGGCAAACTGAAATTGTCTTAATTGCACTCTTCCATGAACTCCCTGAAGCCCCTCCTGTTGGCCAGAACAGAGGCAGAGCTCTGCGGCTCCCCGAGCACTGACCTGGTGATGATGGCCAGGTGGGGTGGGCTCATGCAGGCGCCCATGAACAGCACCACGTTCTCGTGCCGCGTCTGCCTGTAGGCCATCACCTCCCGCTTGAAGGCCTTGAGCTGGTCCTCGTTGTCCCGCTCGATGTCGATCAGCCGGATGGCCACCTCGCCGTGCCAGCGGCCGTGGTACACCTGCCCGAAGCGGCCCTTCCCGATGAGCTCGCCGATCTCCAGCTGCTCAAAGGGAATGTCCCACTCCTGTAGGAAGATGCTGGTCTGGCTGGCCTTGCGCGGGAAGCTCCGGGCCGAGAGGAGGGACAGGTTCATCTCCTCGAAGTCATCCTCTGACTCCTCGGCGTCATCGTGGCCCTCTTCGTTCTGTGGCCGAGGGGGAGAGAGGTCAGAGCTGTTGCTGCTGCCCCGCCCCTTGCCCAGGATCCCGCTGAGTGCCCATGCACGACGTAGACAAGGGGTCTTTAGAAAGACGATGAGTGGAGCCCTCCGGTGTTTTCTGCACCACGATAAACTGATCATTTAATTCTGTTTTCTATGAGCTCTCAGAAACCCCCTTGTGCACCTGCTTCCCTGGGGAGCTCTGGCCCCCACTCACAACATTGTGGAGGCAGACAGCGAGATCATGCTAGTCCACCTCCTGTGTGTTAAGGGGGAGAAACTGAGGCGCAGAGCGCACTGCTACGGGACTGCCTGGACTTTCCTGGTTGTAGCACCAGGAGTCCTACATCTCAGGCTCACCCTGACTGGGACGGCTGGTCACCACGGGAAGCACCCTGATGTCGGTCAGGCAGAGGGACTAAGGTTCAGGTTTCGGTGCTCCTGCTGGTCTACCACGCTCGTCTGACTATCCACGCACAGGTAATAAAGATGGCAGACCGAGGTGTGGCCCACCGCACACCTGTACGTGACACGTGCGTGACAACCACTGCTTCCCCCTCCCCCCGCTCCGGGAATTTGGAACTGATGTTTCAGAACCTGGGAGACAGCAGAGGCCCACAGCAGCTGGGAGGGTGGGAGACGAGCGAGTGAGAGGTTACTAGGACGGGCTTCACGGTTAGATCGTGTGAGCTGGAACACGGCCTCTGTGTGACCTTGGAGAAGCTGCTGCGCCTGTGTGAGCCTGCCTCTCCTCACTGTCAAGTGGAAGGAGTAAGACCTGCCCGTGGGGGCAGAGTGAGGCTTTCCTTGAGATAAAGGCTTGCTCAGTCTGTGCACAGACCCGAGCACCTGCATCTCAGGGGACGCCTGAGAAAATGCAGACTCCCGAGCTCCGCCCGAATCTACTGAACAGAAACATCAGCCGGCCGGGACTGGCAATCTGCATTCGCACCATTCACATCTACCTGGCTCAGGTCCCCTTAGGCGTGACCACCACTGTAGCTACATGCTAAATGCTCAAGGGCCAGGGACCCACCTCCCCAGCAGGGCATCGGCACGGGGTGGGGGGAAGACCTGCCTTTGGGGGTGCCCACCTTTGGGATTCTTTTGCTGGAATGTGGGATCGGCAGGTGCCTGCACCAGGGGGATTCCTGGAGGTCCTCGGGCCTGAGAAGGTGACCTCCTGAGAACAGGTCCTCCTGCCCCCGAAACACCCACGCTAGCTGCCTTGCGTGGCACAGTGGGGACAGTGACACAGGGAATGCTGGCCATGCGCAGGTTCCTGCTCCAGCCACCTCAGCGGTCCCAGGGGAGGAAGCAATTTTTCTCTGGAAACCCTGAGTTACTCCTTTCAATGAGCGGAGCGGAGGGGTCGGCACTGCAGGGTTCTCGCCCAGGACACTTCATCTATTCCTCCAGCGGCGCAGGCAGAAGCCCCAGGCCATCCTGCGCACCCCGAGGGCCCCTCCTCCTCCCACATATTCCTTCAAAGGCAGCGAGGCACATCACCCTCCACGGTCACCCTGCCTTGAGCTAATTTTTCAACTAAGAATGCAAATCTCTGGCCAGCTTCCGCACAACTGGCTTTTCCGGGATGCACGCCATATAATGGCCCATTAGGCTCAGGGCTGGGAGGGGCCGCCGCTGGCTAATCGTCCTGGAGTTTGATCATTCATCAAATAGGGCCACTGCGTCCCCCACCTGCCCCCAGCCCTCTGCGTCACTGCGGACATCAATTGGCTTTGCCGAGTTCTGTGCTTCACCGCTATCCAGTGCTCACCTCCGAGGTTGGCTCCACTTCAATTTGAAGTAATGGATTTCCTTCCAAGCTTTAAAGAAAGAAAAATAAATGTGACCCACAGGTGAAAAAGTAGGCCCAGGTGTCGAGCTTAGCTGTGGACGAACAACCCCCGAATGGGAATTCTCACTACCAGGCCTTTACTCTGCATTTCATTTCAACATTCGTGTCTCACGTGATCTGTAACCTCGCTCAGGGCTCTGTTTTCTTCATTGCTTTGACTGCAACTAATCTAGCAGCTTCCGTATAAACTGGCCTGACTGCCATGGGGGGAAGAGTCGTCAGAGCAATAGGTGTTTGCTAGGAAAGAATTCATTCGATCTGTAAAGTTCGCTCAGATCTGGAGTCCCCTGGAAGGATCTTAATGTCTGTCTGTCTGCTCATTCACTATTCGCTCATTCAACAGGTCTACCAGAATGGTATGGGGCGAACAGCGCTAGGCTCTTAAAGAAACATGGACTTGAAACTGACACTGCTCCTGACTTTCAGGACTGCTGAAGGGACCAAAGCAAGTGCGTGGATGCTGTGAGCAGAGGCTAAAAGTAGTGAGGGCCAGAAGTTGGAGATGCACTGAATTCGCAGACTGTTGCAGACCTTCTAAGGAGAGAGAATTCCCAGATATGTCTGGGAGTTCAGCGGCTGAACTGGACTTTGGAATCAGGGTAGGTGAGACTGAACGAGGCGACTGAGCTGGACTGGAAGACGCAGGTGTGAGTGAGTGTGGAAGACGCAGGTGTGAGTGTGGAAGACGCAGGTGTGAGTGAGTGTGCAGTGAACTCACGAGCTCATGAGTTGCAGTTGTGTTCTAGGACATGCACACGAGGGGTGCACTGTGTGCGTGTGAGAGCTGCCTGGGTGCTACGGGCAGGGCTCCGTGTGGCGGCTGCCACGCAGGCTGGGAGGTGAGGGCTGTGCTATGCACTGATGGCACAGCCGGGGATGTACCGAGGTGTGAGGGGCCTGGCACGAACGCCCTGTGACGGGGCTGTCGGGCAGTATGCATTCGAGGGGTGTCTGGGGGCCGTATTTCTGAACTTGGGCACGGAGTGCAGCAGGGAGGCAGTGACAGGGCTGTGACAGCACAGCAGAGCCGGGGCCACGCCCCCTTCCTATTTCCCCAGTGGATGTCAGCGGCTTCTCCCCATCCACCTCTTCATTTGGTGGCTCTTTCCCCATCCTGACCCCTCCCCGCCGACAGAGTCAACCCACTTCCTGGAGAGGGGGCCTGGCTAGAGACGGGAATGACTACACTGAAGGGTCAGTGGCACTTGCCGCTGCACTGACCAATTATTTCTAGGCCAGCTGGGGAGGGCCAACTAAACCTGTTCAGTGCAGCAGCTGGGCTGGGAGCCTATGCCCTAGGGGAGACTTGGGCTGCAGTCCCTTGTCCTGCCTAACGACACTCCGGCTGCCCCTTTCTCTTTACATCAAGAAGTGATTCCAGCAGCCAGGGCTACTCGATCATTCCTCTCTGCAGAGTGAGTTCCCATCACTCCATGCACGTTTAAGCCGATCGCGAGCAGCTATTGATTTTGGTTCTCACTGGCGCTCCTTGGCTGTCAGTTAAGAACCTGGAGTTTGTCTTGCACAAAGTGTGGGATCGCTGTAGGTGCAGCAGAGAAGTGATCCGGGGCTCCATGTCAGCGCAGCATCCCCTGGCAAGCCACTGCTTGTTTGATTTCAGAGATGTGTCTTTTGGGTCTCTAACAAAGTCCATAACAGAGACGGAGAAGGACAGCGCATTGGGGGAGCCGGATGGAAAACCAAGTAGGGTAAAATGAGAGTTGGGAAACTGGTCAGATCCTAAGTGTGTCCCAGACTTTGGTTACCACCTAAGGAGTTAAGGTGCACAACCAGCAGGCCACTTGGAAGAGGGTCTGTGCCTTAGGATGCTACACTCAGAGGTGTTCAGTGCAGTGTGGTTTACAACAGTGCAACCCGGGAAGCAGTGTAGCATCCAGCAAGGGAGAAATGGCTAAGGAAATTATTCTGCTTCAATACAACACTTGACAGTCATGAAAAACCAACGTCTAAGAAGAATCTAGAATACTAGGAAAACTGCAACGTAATAGCATGAAAGACAGAGAGAGCAAATGCATTGACTGTGGATCACAGCTTAGCCAAATACGAGCAGGAAGAGCACACACAGACGTTCTCACGGGTCCAGGACAGCGAGCCAATCGTTTCCCCCTCCTTTTTCACAGGACAGTTCAAGTTTTCCAAAATTAGCTTACATTAGCTTTGTAATGGGATAAATCAGAGGTCAGTACATTTTTGCCTGACAGTAAATACATTTGTTTACGCCTTTGTGGGCCATGCGATTTCCATGACAACCACTCAACTCTGGTGCTGACTGTGAAAACAAGCCAGCAGGAACGTGGCGCTCCAGTAGGACTCGATTTATCAAAGTAGGCGGCAGGCTGGATTTGTCCCGTGGGCTATGCTCTGCTGATCCCTGGTAGAACCATCAATCACAGGTTCTGAAAGGGGGACAGTAACGTGGGCTGCCCTTTCATGAAGCTCCAGCTATGGCCTGGGCCTGGGGATCCTAAGGAAACAGTCTGCCCCCTACTCCGCCCCCGGAGGCACAGGGCCCGAGACACGAGGCAGAGCCGCCTCCCGGGACACACAGCTCTCCTCCCGGGCTGCGGGGTCCCTTCTCTTCACCAGAGTCATCCCCTACGTCCTTCCGTCCCCCGTGCGCTTGTCCTGCTGCTCCTCACCTCTCCAACTCCAGGAAGAGAAAGAAAGGTGAGCCGGCCGAAGGGCCAGGCTCAGAAGCTCTGGGTGGGGGGGAGGTCTCCGTCCCACTTACATTGGATTTGAGGTCACCGGATGCAGGATGACCTGGGGTGCCCGGGTTGGCGTCTCTGGCACTGGCACCACATCTGAGGGGCAGGGAGAGAGAGTGGACAGTCAGAAACCAAATGTGGAGTGCACAGGCAACCCCAGAGGCCCGACTCCTGGCAGGCACGGCAGCTAAGAACGGTCACCAGATCACGGGTCCCTGGGCTTGGTCAATGCCCTCTCTCCCATCCTCAACCTCCTGGGCTCTGCCTGCCCAGGTGCATGGTGTTCTGGATGGCATCTGATCACAATGCCTCTGGGCCACTTCAGGGCCCCCAGGACGCCCAGGCACGTGGCCAGGAAGCATCTATGGGCTGTCTTAGAGTCCTTCTCACTGCCCAGCCTCCTTTGGGATGGTGACCCTGCTGGGTTTCACAGCTTCTCAGTACCCAAACCAAGCCCTACCGCCGGGCTCTGGGTCCCTGCTCACTCCTGCCCCTCCTGCCGTGAAAGGCGACCCTCTCCGGCCTTTCCATCATACTTGGGTCCTCTCACTCTCACTTCCCCCACTTCACAGCCAGCCGTTATCTGGGGCTGTGGGGACTCCACGACCACCCTCTCAGACCCTGTGCACCCCAGCCACACAGCCCTCCTCTCACCCCAGCAACCCTAGCACCCGGCAGGGTTTGTTCAGATGGGGCTGTTTCCAGCTCACATGCAACTCACCTGGGAAGATGAACTGCTGCTTGAATTTGTAGTAGTGGGATGCTTGCAAGACAGAGAGAACAGCATGGTGAGTGCGCGCCACCCAGGACCTGCCTCTACAGGTGCCCAGCTGGGCTCCCACGGCCACCATGGGGCCATTCGCTGTCCACCCACAAGAGTTTCCACAATTCTACACACACGCCAGATTACAAGGAGCTGAGTCCACGAGTACGGAAACCAGAAGGAAAGCATGCCAGCCAATCCTCTCATTTTTGACACCTCACACTCCCCACCGTCAGATCACTCCAGCTCGGAGAGGGATCCTGAGCACAAAACCATTTCTGGTAATCACACACACACATGCACACACACACATGCACGCACGCACACACATACACACACATACACGCACACACACAATGTCTGTAAAGCCATAATTCAAGGTACAAATTTTTTCCCTTTGGGCTCAGTGATTACAGTAGCTTTTTAAAAAGTTTTTTAAGCTTTTCCTGTGTTTTAACATTTTTTTTCCTGCATTAAGTTGTATTAGCTTTTCTTTTGGCCCCTGTAACAGACGGTCACAGATTCAGGGGTTGAACACAACACACATCGGTCCTTCGACGGTGGGGAGACCAGGCTTCTCCAAAGTCTTAAAGGGCCAAGTCTTAAAGGCAGGCTGCTTCCTTCTCGGGGCTCTGGGGAGAACCCACACCTGTCTTTCCCATAAGTTCCACCCGCATTCCCTGGCACACAGACCCCTGACTCCTACTGATTGTGGCCTCGGCTCTGACAACACTTCCACGGCCTCTGATCCCCTGGCCTCACGTTCATAAGGACGTCTGTGACTACATTCAGGACCACCTGCAGGATCCAAGCTGCTCTTTCCACCTTAAGCTCTGTAAGTCAGCCATAGCTGCAAAGCTCCTGTTACAGGGTAAAGAAGCGCACTCACAGATTCTGGAACTGCGACGTGGACTCCTTGGTGGGTGTGTGGGTGGTGGGGGAATTATTCTGTCTGCCGAATGAATTCCTGTTTGTTAGGAAAACAATTACATAAAGGCGATTTCCCAGGCTTCTCTACTGATTCTCTGATAATTCATTTTACTTCCAGCCTACTCACTGCAGACCAAGGGCCTTGGCCACTTGGAAGGTTTCTCAGGTTACACTGACTTCATCAGGGTTCAGTGCCTGGAGCAGGGGGCTGGGAGGCATTGGAGCAGGTCCCGCAGAACTTTACATCCCCATGGAAATGAAGCAGCCAGCGATGGCGGCAGGTAGGAGTGAACCGGGGAGTCCACTTCCAGAAGCAATGTGGTCTCATCCAGGAACACACTAGAACAAGGAGCCCGTCCAGGGATTAGCACGGGGATGCCAGCCAAGAGTGCAGACGCTGACCCTGTAGGGAGTGAATCCTCGCTAGTCTGGGGTGCTTGTAAAAGCTGGAGCAAGTCTCACTGTGCATGCGTGCGAGCTGGGGACGACCAAAGTCTCTTCTGAAGAGGACTGGGATTGTCACTGCAGGAGACCAGAGTGTCTAGGGGGTGTTGAGTAAGTGAGCTCAGCCCTGTGTATCCACGAGTTCACATCTGTGGGTTCAACCAACCATGGATCAAAAATCACAGCTGTGGTAGACATGTGCTGGCTTTTCCTGCCATCATTCCCTAAGCAATACAGTGCAGCAACTATTTATAGAGGTATGGAGGTAACGGAGAGATGGTGTAAGGTGTAGGAGATTAGGAATGGAGGTAACGGAGAGATGGTGTAAGGTGCACGAGATTAGGAATGGAGGTAACGGAGAGATGGTGTAAGGTGTACGAGATTAGGAATGCAGGTAACGGAGAGATGGTGTAAGGTGTACGAGATTAGGAATGGAGGTAACGGAGAGATGGTGTAAGGTACACGAGATTAGGAATGGAGGTAACGGAGAGATGGTGTAAGGTGTACGAGATTAGGAATGGAGGTAACGGAGAGATGGTGTAAGGTGTACGAGAGGATCGTGCAGGATCCAGGTAGATCCTGCGCCGTTCTGTACACGGATAAGGGCTGGAGCAGACTTGCATTTGGGAATCCCAGGAAGGTGTGTGCCCACTCCCCCTGGATACCGAGATGACTGTATTCATGGAGAGGAACAAGAAAGCCTTTGGCTAAGCTCCCTTAACTAAGAGATAAGAATATTTTATAACTAGGAGACGACTGGATCACGCCATGAACTGAGTCATTTGCTTCGGGATGACTGGATCATGCCATGAACTGAGTCATTTGCTTGGGGACCACTGGATCATGCCATGAACTGAGTCATTTGCTTGGGGACCACTGGATCATGCCGTGAGCTGAGTCATTTGCTTGGGGACGACTGGATCATGCCATGAACTGAGTCATTTGCTTGGGGACCACTGGATCATGCCGTGAGCTGAGTCATTTGCTTGGGGACGACTGGATCATGCCGTGAACTGAGTCATTTGCTTGGGGACCACTGGATCATGCCATGAACTGAGTCATTTGCTTGGGGACCACTGGATCATGCCGTGAGCTGAGTCATTTGCTTGGGGACGACTGGATCATGCCGTGAACTGAGTCATTTGCTTGGGGACCACTGGATCATGCCGTGAGCTGAGTCATTTGCTTGGGGGAAGCAGAGCGCACATTCCCTCCCCGTGAGGTCAGCAGAACGTAGAAGCTCCTTAGAGACAGAGGAATTCCAGCATCACAGGATCCCAAACTCCTCGCTCTTAGGCCTTCTACCACTGACATCTACCCCACATGTGTTGAACAAATCAACTCTTTTATCATGCATAAAACAAGAGAAAACTCTGGCTCAGTCCAATTCCAGGTCATCTCAAGCAGTTGGGGGTCCAAGCAGACACATTTTTGGTTCAGGAAAACAGGGTAAATGGGACAAGAAGCAACTTATTCCAGGTCTAAGACAAGCAGCCTCCATGACTCTGGGGCCTTCTCTGCGGATCTAGTGTTTTCATTGCAAGCAGTCTTATGTTGGTCAACAAGAGGCTAAAGTTCAACAAAGAAAAACTACCCAGGATTCTCCACAGGCTTAGCCGATCCCTTGTCTGTGACTGGGATTGAGGTTCAGTATCTGCAGGGAAGGCTGGGCGGGGGTTCTGCTCTATGGAGAAAGAGGAGATGAGCGCAGGGAGTGGAAGCGCTCCGGAGAGTCTGTGAAGGGCAGGGCATCAGGCCCTGGGACCCCCCCAGAGAGTCTGTGAAGGGTGGGGCATCAGGCCCTGGGACCTCTGGAGAGTCTGTGAAGGGTGAGGTGTCAGGCAGAGGGACCCCCAGCAAATGCCTGCACACCCAGGCCAGCCCCCTCCTTGGCCCCCCTGGGGGCCAGGGAGCAGTTCATTCTTGACCACCACAGGGGAGATGAGTGGCCAGAGCGGAGGAAAGACGCTGCTGGGAGATCCAGTGCTCTTCCTGCTAAAGGCAGACACCAGCCAGAAGTGGCTCCAGGACCCGCGATGGGGCCGCGGAGAGCTGGGCGGCCGCTGGCTTTCTCTTAGGAGTGAAGACTTGGGGCCTGCTGCGTACGGTGTCACAGGGGTCAACGAGTCACCTGGGAAGAGCTTGCACACTCCAGGGTCCCGAGTCTTCCCCTGAGAATCCCCCAAAGGGCAGCCGGAGCAGTCTTCCGGAAGGAAGGTGGGGGGACCCAGGCACCTTCCACCTAAGCCCTTCCATCGCATCCCACGGAATCGTGAACGGAATCTAAAGCCTGGCCGGCCTCTCTGCTGCAGCTGTGAGTCTCCACTGGCCGTGTCCCCTTGTCTATGGCTCCTGGGCCTCCGTCCTATGGCCTGACCTTCAGAGCTCAGCAGCCTCTGACCCTGCACCTAAACGTGTCCTCGCCTGGACTCTGCTCACAGCCTTGCTCTTCCTCTTCACAGCTCCTGTCACAACGCATGGCTCCCCTTTCCCACGTGCCAGGCACTTCCAAAAGCTCGTGGACAAATGGAATGGCAAGATACGCTTATTTGCATGAAGAGAAGGTTCTGAAATCCATGCCTACCTAGTATTTTCATCGCATGCAGTCTCCATGATCTTTATGAAGACCCTGTGTATGTTTGCTTGGTTAAAATCTGTCTGCACCACTAAGAGACAAAGTCTGGGCAGGTCATCAGTCACTTCCTGTCTGCCAGAGGGCCCTGTCCTGGTCCCCAAGACTGTGACTACATCATCTTACACGGCAAGTGAGGCTTGGCAGTCGTGAGGGAGGGAAGGTGATGGATGAGCCTGGTTCGACTGGGTGGGCTTGATGATTTCCCAGGGGTCATGAGAAGAGGGAGGCAGGAGGGTCAGAGAGAGAGAGAGAGAGAGAGAGAGAGAGGGAGACAGAGAGAGAGATGACCATGGAAGCTGAGGATGCTGTGATGAAGGGCTTGGTACAAAGGAATGTGGGCAGCCCCTAGGACCCGGGAAAGGCGAGGAAACAGATTCTCCCCTCGAACCTCACCCTGAACCACGACCTGCTGACTCCTTGATTTGTAGCCCAGGAAAACCCATTTTGGACTTCCAGCTTCCAGAACTTTAATAAATCTGTGTTGTTTGAAGCCACTGACTTTCGTGATCATTTGTTACAGTGGCAGTAGGAGATGACGAATACGGGGGCCATGGCTGGTTTGTTCACAGCTCCGTACCTACTACCCGGTACCCAGGCTGCTACACAGTAGATGCTCAGTAAGTCCCTGTTGACCAAACAGGTGGATGATACAGGCTGAGGGCCATGAGGACAATCTGAAGAAAACACCACAGCCATGGGCAATGTACAAAATTCAGGTTTCCGTTCATTCATTCATGCATGCATGCATTCATTCATTCAGCACTTAATCGGTGCCTCTGGCAGCGGGCAGTGGGCAGTGTGCTGGTCTCTGGGTGCGGAACGAACGAAGCACACACACTTCCTTGTCTCTGGGAGCTGCCCCTTGGGTGGGGAGGCAGACACTAAACCAGCGAGGAAGTAGAAGAGACCAGGCATGGCGTGATGAGAGTAAAAGGGAATTGGGACAGGGTGGTGTGAGGGGAGAGCTCTGGAAGACAGAAACCATCTCCCGAGCCCACGTGACCCAGCCTAGGCCAGACCTCAGAAACGCCGCACCGCCTTCCAGCGAGGCCTGGCCCCACCCCGGCTCTGGTAGGACCCCCAGCCCCGCCTCTGTCCCTGCGCACAGGTACCTGGCAGGTTGAAGCTCTTCTGCTGCCTGGTGCACTGCGGGGAGGGGTGCAGGGGAGAAGGCGGCGTGGCGCTGGGGGGGAGGGGAGGGGCTGGCGAGGAGGGCGTGGAGGACGTCGTGGACGAGGGGTTGCTGCTCGAGTCTGGCTGGTAGGGGACAGGGATGTGGTCCTGCAGAACAAACAAACCAACAATAAGCAGGGAGCAGAGGCACAGCAGAAAGTGCGCCGAGCAAGGGGGTCCCGCCCCAGCATCCTCAGTCATCACCCCACTCGGCTACAGGCAGCCACGGAAGCAGCAGTTTTTAGAGTCAAATTCTCGTCCCTGCCTGGACTCCTGAGTGAAAGGTTACCATGTTAATGAAAACCGCATAGGAGACAGCCATGCGGCCTCTGCCTCTTTGATTCTGGAAAACCCTGCTCTGCGGTGCCTAGAGAACTCTTCCCGTCCTAACACCTCTCCCGCTGAGTGTTTATTAAAGAACCAGCAGCCCGACAGCTCCAGAGAGCGCGCCAGCGAGCCCTCGGCGTCCGTGCCCACATCTCAACTGGAACCAGCACAGCCTCTCCTTGCACCTGGGACCAGGCTCAAAGCAAGGATGGAGAAAGAATCCACCTGTGCATTCTGAGCGTGGCCCTGCTTCGGTGTGTTGAAGAGAGCAGTGCAGGGGGTTGAATGGGGTCCCCCCCCCCCCAAGAGACATGGCCACCAGGAACCTCAGAATCTGATCCTATTTGGAAAAAGGGTCTCTGAAGATGTGAATAAGACAGACATCTTGAGGCCAGATCACCCTGGAACAGGGTGGGCCTTAAATCCAATGACCACGCTTCTGAGAGAGAAGGACACACACAGAGGGAAGCCGCGTGCTGTATGGGGTAGGGACTGGGGTGGTGCAGCCAGAAGCCGAGGATCGCAGGAGCCCCCAGGAGCTGGGACGGAGGCAAGGACCAGGGTCCCTTTCAGAGCCCCCAGCTGTTGCCAGATGTTCTGATTGCTGATCGCTGGATCTCTGGTCTCCAAAACCACACAAGAAGAAACTGCTGCTGCTTCAGCCACATTGTTTGTGATCATTTGTTACGGCAACCCCAGGAAATCAAGACAAGCGGAATCTGGATTCAAATGCCACAGCCACCTCTTTTCCCAGGATTCCCGGGCAAGATGCTAATTTCTGCATTCCTCAGTTTTGTCCACTGTAAAAAGGGACTAACAGCATTAGACTACCCAACACAGGCACTGCAATACTGGGACAATGGATTCCATACTCCAGACGGCTACTAAATGGCTAAGAAGTGGGCAGGTAACATATACCGCAGGGATACACTGGACAGAGGGTTGACTGCCACATTTAAAACTTGGGAGCCATTTATTTCTAGAAACTTCTGTCCAGTATTTTCAGACTGAGGTTACCAGGAGTTACTAAAACCCCCGCAAATGGAACGGCTCGCTCCACTCTGGTCGTCTGCTCCCCTACTGAGCGTGGTAGGCAGAATGCCCCTCCCCTACACCAAAGATTTCCAAGCCTTCATCCGGGAATGTGTGACTATGCCGCAGCACGGGGTGAGAGGGAGGCTGCACACAGGGGGTTCTACAGGGACTAGGCAGGCGGAGCCAATCTAACCAGGGAACCCAGGAAAGCAGAGAACTTTCTCTGGCTGTGGTCAGAACTGTGCTGCAGGAGCAGGAGTCAGGCAGGAAGCAGGAGGGCTCAGCCCCTGCTGCGGGAGGGGACCTGTGGGAGGCCTGAGAAGGAATGCGGGCGGCACCAGGGGCCAAGGTCAGTCCCAGTGCTCAGGCACCAAGGAAGTGGGGCCTTCAGTCCACAGCTGCCAGGAACCGAGCGAGCACAGTTAGAAGTGGACTCAGCCCGAGCCAGCAGGAAGGAGCACAGTCCGGCCAGACCTCAGGCGACACAGCGCCGGCCCTTCCGACTCTGTCCCCAGACCTCGGAGCCCCGGGGCTGGAAGATGATAAATGAGTGCTGTTATAAACCTTGAAGTTGTTTAAAATTTTATCTATGTATTTACAAGAGGGAGCGGGAGATGGGAAGGGAGGGAGAGATATACTGACTTGCTGGTTCATTCCCCAAATGTCTGTTACAGCCCAGGATGGGCCAGGCTAGGAGCCCAGAACTCAATCTAGATCTCCCACATGGGTGCCAGGGATCCCAGTACTTGAGCCATCACCTGCTGCCTCCCAGGTGCTCATTAGCAGGAAGCTGTAACCTGGAGTGGAGGCAGGATTTACACCCTCTGATATGGGATGAGGGTGTCCCAAGTGGCAGCAAGAAAAAATTAATGCATGGGTCCTGGAACCTACTGGGGATGCTCCTGCCCCAGGACCTATGCACCAGCAGTTCCCTCTTCCTGCAGATACACACACAGATCCTTCATTCCTCTCTCCCAATGTCACCTTTGCATTGTGGTCCACCCTTTCTGCCATATACCCCAACTCAGCCCAGCGCACAACACTCCCCTAACCTGCGCTACTTTCTTGTTTTCTCCACTGCATTCATCAGCTTCTGGCTTAATAATGCATTATTTTTTTTTTAATCTTTTTTTTTTTTTTTCACAGGCAGAGTGGATAGTGAGAGAGAGACAGAGAGAAAGGTCTTCCTTTTTGCTGTTGGTTCATCCTCCAATGGCCGCTGCGGCCGGCGCATCGCGCTGATTCTAAGCCAGGAGCCAGGTGCTTCTCCTGATCTCCCATGCGGGTGCAGGGCCCAAGCACTTGGGCCATCCTCCGCTGCCTTCCCGGGCCATAGCAGAGAGCTGGCCTGGAAGAGGGGCAACCGGGATAGAATCCAGCGCCCCGACCGGGACTAGAACCCGGTGTGCCAGCGCCACAAGGCAGAGGATTAGCCTGTTAAGCCACATCGCCGGCCTAATAATGCATTATTATGTTTACTCTCTGTACTCTGGCTCCTCTGCTGGAACATAAGCTCCAGGAGTGCAAAGATCTTCGCATTTCAGGGCCTAGAATGAGGCTCAGGGCAGACCAGTGGTTAATGGGGAGATCCTGGAGCTGGAGGCTCGGGTTGGAATCCTGTCCTCCACTTACTAGCTGTGTGACCTTAGGTAGGTTGGCCTCTCTGGGCCCCATTCTCCTGGTCTGTAAAAGAGAGACAATAACAGCATTTATGGCATCAGGGTTGCCATGAAGAACAACTCAGTGGTATTTGTGGAGTGTTCACAACAGCAGCCGGCACCTCTAAGTGCACGTCCGGCTGTTTGTTAAATCAACGAGCAAACGGATGGTTTTGTGTGTGGAGAGCAGACCCTCACCAAGACCAGCTCCCATCACCATACCCATCCTCCCACCATCACGTCATCACCCGGGAAGGCTGGAATCAAGGCCTACTTATTCCAGCCACACGACCTAGCACCGAGCAGGTGTTCAAGGAACTGCAGAAGGAAGAAAGGAAGGGGGGGTGGGAGAGCTGTGCATCTGCAGGTGTGCTCTCTAGACAAAGGGCACGCTGGTGCTGCCCGCAGCATCCAGATCTTGGGCCTCTTGCCTCCCCCAGATGGCCAGAGGTGTGGGCCAGCGGCAACTCTCTACAGCCTGGACTTCTTGTCCCTCAACCCAGCACAGCTGGCCGGCTCCCTGGAGCGCCTGCATCTGTTTCCAGTCGGGAGTGGCCACTGGATCTGCCCGTTACACAGAGGTCTACCCTGCAGGAAGCCCAGGAGGCCACGAGCGAGTCCGTACAGCCTTCAGGTTTGTCAACAGGTGTGTTTACCTGCCAGCCTCGAGGGTGAGCCCAGCCAGCAGCCAGCAGCCAGCAGCCAGCAGCCAGCAGCCAGCAGCCAGCAGCCAGCAGTGAAGAAGGGCAGCGCAGAAGAGGAAACGGGTGTTCTCCACCTGGAGACCCAACAGACACCTGGCCTAGAGCCTGCCCCACTCGGCTTGTGGTTCAGCGACTGCCCGCCTGGGAGCTTCAGCCTTCCCTTATCTCCAGCGTGGGCCACAAACACAGATCTGCTGTGTGCTTGAAATGAGCTGTGTGCACCTGCCTTCTTCCTACGGCACCGAGGCACACTGCCACCCACAAACAGTCACGGCTACATTGATGACTGTGTCTCTGTACCTGGACTTCCCGGGGTCCTTGCACCTTTGCATGTAGTTCTAAGAAATGACCTGGAGTGAGTGCCCAGCCATCCTTCCAAGGGTAACACCTTAGGGAACCGCAGCTCAATGTCACAGTCCAGATACTGGACTGGCCAGCGGCCCTGTCACAGAGGGCCCCCGCCCAAACCCCTTCCCTCTTCTTCTCACCCTCCCCCAAAACTTTTTTGGTTTTTTTTGACAGGCAGAGTGGACAATGAGAGAGAGAGAGACAAAGAGAAAGGTCTTCCTTTGCCGTTGGTTCACCCTACAATGGCCGCTGTGGCTGGTGCGCAGTGCACCGCGCTGATCCGAAGGCAGGAGCCAGGTGCTTCTCCTGGTCTCCCATGCGAGTGCAGGGCCCAAGCACTTGGGCCATCCTCCACTGCCCTCCCGAGCCACAGCAGAGAGCTGGACTGGAAGAGGGGCAACTGGGACAGAATCCAGCGCCCCGACCAGGACTAGAACCCGGTGTGCTGGCGCCACAGGTGGAGGATTAGCCTATTGAGCCGCGGCGCTGGCCTCTCCCCCAAAACTTTAAGCCCTGGCACCATGATTCTGCATTTGCCATTTCTCTGATTTTATTATTCCATTAACTGGGCAGACTCACACCATGCATAGCCCTTTTGGAGTGGCTTTTTTCACTCATAACCTGTAGAGACCCACCGCAGCTGTTGCACGCTTCAAGCATGTGTTCCTTATTATTGCTGCACAGCATTCCACGACACAGCTGCACTACAGCTCATTTTACTGTCCACCCACTGAAGGACGTAAGCTACGTTGTTTTGTATTTCTGGCTATTGTGAATAAACCTACTGTAAACGTTTAGGCATGAGTTTTATGTAAACTTATGTTTTTGTTTCTCTGCGATAAATGCCCAGGAGTAAAATTTCTGAATACGTTTGTCATAACATGCTTAGTCTTTAAGGAAAATGCCAGCTCTGTCCTCCGGAGTGGCTGTACCATTTCACACTCGCAACACACCAGGAAGGACTTCAAAAAGTTCATGGAAAACGAAATTGAAAGATAAGTTACTTTGAGGGACACATTTCTGAAACCTATGATAGCTGTTTTCATGATATGCATTCCCAAGATTTTTTGAAGACTCCTCATAAGCA
This sequence comes from Lepus europaeus, assembly GCF_033115175.1. NCBI lineage: Eukaryota > Metazoa > Chordata > Mammalia > Lagomorpha > Leporidae > Lepus > Lepus europaeus. The sequence continues at coordinate 13,439,427 of NC_084849.1, forward strand.
TTTATTTCAAAAACTTTTGCACCAAAATAAACTTATCTTTTAATTCCGTTTACCACCAAGTTTTCAAAGTACCCTCATTGGAGTGATTGAGTTTTCTCTGCCTCTTAGCTAGTGTTTGGTGTTGTTGCTATTTTTTATTTTAGCCATTCTGATAGGAGTGTAGTGATAACTCACTGTGGGTTTAATATGCATTTCCTGAATGGCAATTACACTGAATATCTTTTCACTGGCTTATGCACTATCTGTATATGGCTTTTGGTGTTGATTACTGTAGCTATGTAATAAGTCTTGAAAACTGAATAGATTGATTCCTCTTACTTTACTCTTTTTCAAAATTATTTTTCAGCTATTTCAGTTCATTTGCCTTTTTTATACCTTTCATATACTTTTATCTACTAAAAGAATTTTGCTGGGAATTTGATAAAAAAATTGCATCAAACCTGGGTAACAATTTTTAGTACTGACATCTTTGCAGGTATGGGGAACCTTTGTTCTGCCAAGAGCCATTTGATGTGTATGATGTCATTCATGGGCCATACAAAATCATCAACTTGCTGGCGCCACGGCTCACTTGGCTAATTCTCCACCTGTGGCGCCAGCACCCTGGGTTCTAGTCCCGGTTGGGGCACCGGATTCTGTCCCGCCTGCTCCTCTTCCAGTCCAGCTCTCTGCTGTGGCCCAGGAGGGCAGTGGAGGATGGCCCAAGTGCTTGGGCCCTGCACCCGCATGGGAGACTGGGAGGAAGCACCTGGCTCCTGGCTTCAGATCGGCACAGCGTGCCGGCTGCATTGGCCATTAGGGGGTGAACCAATGGAAAAGGAAGACCTTTCTCTCTGTCTCTAATTCTGCCTGTCCAAAAAAAAAAAAAAAAAAAAAAAAAAAATCATCAACTTAAAAATCAGCCTGCCGCAGACATACTGACTTGTGAGTCCCAGCTGCGATTGCCTTGGCATGGCCCGGACAAATGATTTCATGGGGCCTCATATGGCCCATAGGCTGGATGTTTCTGTCCCTGTCTTAACCCACTCTGTGCCATCATCCTTTATAGAGGGCACTTGTAAAGTCTGGAACTAAGCACTGAGTATACAGTTCATGGTAACTGGAGATAAATATCACTGAAATAGTCACAGAATTGGAAACATGGACTTCATGGGTTAACCATGTTGGATCTTCCAATCCATGAACATGGTTGTGTGGTCCTTTCCTAGGGCTGTTATTACAAAGTACTACACACTGAGTGGTTTAAAGCAACAGAAATTTCTCCTCTTAGTTCTTGAGGACAAAAGCCCAAAATCAAGGTATCTGCAGGTGCCTGGCTCAGGCCCCTGCAGCTGCGGACGGCGCCCTCCCTGGCCTCTCCCTAGACCTGGTGGTGGCCAGCGCCCCCGGATACGACTTTGCTTGCGCCTGCATCACTCCACTTTCCGTCTTTGCAGGCATCTGGCGCTCTTCCGTACGTCTCTGATTCTCTTCCCTTCTTATTAGGATGAAAGTCATACTGGATTAAGGGACCACCCAACGTCAGGGCAACCTCACTTGAATCTGATTACATCTGCAAAGCCCCCATTTCCAAAGATGATGGCACTGCCAGGTGTTGGTGGTGAGGTACGACCCACAGCCGTATGTTCCTCCCCTTCTAGCATCTGGGAGCCTTCAGCTTACAAGTCCCAGATGTTTCAATCCGATTTACACTAAATGCTTCCATTTTGTTGAGCAATTGTCAGTGGTGCATTTTAAATTTGATTTCTGCAGGTTAGTTGCTGTAATGTCACTGAACCCGTTCGTTCTAGAAAGGTTTTTGTTTTCTTTAGCTTTTGTACATTCTTTGGGACTTTCTCAAAGCCGATGAGCTCATCTGCAAGTAGGGACAATTTTATGTCTCCCTTCCCATTGGTGTCTTTCATTTCCCATTCTTGCCCTGCTGCTCAGGCTGGACCTCCCAGCACCACACTGAGCAAGAGTAGTGCAAGTGAGCATCCTCTCAGGAGAAAACGTTCGGTCTTTCCTCACCAAGTGTCATGTTAGCTATTGGATTCTTTTTGCACACCCATTATCAAGTTGAGGCATTTCTTCTGTATCTTTCTGATTGTTTTGATCATGAATGGTTATTGAATTTTTTCAAATGATTTCTCCATAGCAAGTGATATAATCATGTGTGTCTTTGATGGATACTATGGTGCATTGCAGTCATCAATTTTCAAATACTGAATGAATCTGTCTTCTCTGGAATAAACTCCACTTGCATATATTGCTGAAATTTTGTAAATATTTTGCTAAGGATTTTTGTGTTTATACGCACGAGAAAAATTCCCTTGTAGTTTTGTCTTTTTGTATGTTGGTCTTGGTATCAAGGTAAACAAAGTGGAGTAGTGGGCCATGAGCTGAGAAGTATGTTTTTCTTTTTTCTGGAAGACACAGTGTACAGCTGGCGTTCATTCTTCTGCACATTTGCCAGCGTTCCAGGGAAGCCATCTGGAGGGTGTGTGTGTGTGTGCGGGACACTTCTAAGAAGTATTAATTCAGTTTCATTCATGGTCACCAGGCTACTCCAGGTACCTAGTTTACATCGGGTCCAGTGTGATGGTTTATGCTTTCTAGGAACCGGTCCACTTCACCTGAGCTCTGACATCCACACTGTAGAGCTGCTTGCAGGAGTCTCTTACGCTCGTTTGGTGATGGCAGAGTCTGTAAGACGTCCCATTTCACTCCTGCTGGTGGCAACATGTGATTTCTCTTTCCTTGTCAGTCTTGTTAAAAGCCCGGCAATCTTTCTCCCTCTGTTTATTTTTCTTGCTTTCCTTTTAGATAACCAAACAGTGTGTAGAGTTTCACCTTTGACTTGTGCATAGCATTTTTGAATGTGTCAACATGTGCAGTCTTTCTTTAAATGATCGGGTAGATTTTAGGTAGCTGCCGAGATTATTATGGTCTGCCAGTGCCAGCATCTTATCAGCGTGAGACAAGTGCAGACCTCTTCCTTCCTTCATGTCCTTCTACTCCCCCTGTTTCAAACACCTCCTCTGTGCATTCAGAACCACATCAAACAATGTCACGATTTTGGCTTCAACTGTTCTTTTAGAAAACTTAAGAGAAAGTAAATGTATTATTGTATTTACCCATATTTTCCCCCCAATCCTTCTAGCATTTCCTATCTGTGTAGAAAGCAGCCGTTAATCATTCTTCTAGGGGAATTTTGCTGTTAATAAATACTCACTTCTCTTCATCTGACAATGTCTTGATTTCCCTTTCATTCCTGAAGGATATTCTGACTATGCGCAGAAGTATGAATTGAAAACTCCTTTCTTTCAGCACTTGAAAAATGTTGTGCTATTTTCTTCTGGTCTCCATGGTTTCTGATGAGAACTCTGCTGTAATTTGAATGTTGTGTTGATAGTTAAAAAGTTGTTTCTCTTTCTCGGCTTTCAAGATTTCTGTCCTCTGTCTTTCCTCTTCAGAACTCTGAGATGCTGTGCCTTAGCATGGACATCTTTGGGATGACAACGCCCGGGTACTGCTCATGTTCTTGGATTAGAGGAATGTGTCTTTTGCCCAATTTTAGAAGTCTTCAACCATTATCTCTGTAAGAACTTTTTCAGCCCTGCCCTCTTTTTCCTCTTCTCACCTTCTAGGACTCTAATAATACCGACGTTGGATCTTTTATTAGAGTTCCAAGAGTCCTTGAGACCCTGCTCATTTGTGAGCCTATTTTCTGTAATCCAGACTCTATCATTTCTATTGTTTTTATCTTCAAGTTCACTTCTTCTTGCCTCTGCCCCCTTCATTCTCCATGGGTTTTTATTTTGGTTATTGTATTTTCTAATTGTATGTTCTAAAATGTCCATATGGTTCCATTTATTTCTTCCGAGTCTTTGTTGAGACTTTCTATTTCTTTGCAGGGACTTCCTATTTTTTCTTTTCATTTGTTTCAAGAATGTTCATAATTGCTTGTTGAAGTATTTTTATGATGAATGCTCTAACATTGTTGTCAGATAATTCTAAAATCTGTCATCTCAGAGCTGGCTCCTATTGATAGTCTTTTTTTGTTTTTTTTTTTTTTCTGTTCAGTTTGAGATCTTCTTGTTTCTTAGCACAACAGTAATTGTGAATTGAAGCCTGGATGCTTGTGTGTTATGGAACTCTGGACCTCATCTAGGCCTTCTGTTTTGGCTGGCTTCCTGGGACACTGTTCTAACAGAGAAAGGGGAGGTATTGCCTTGTTACTGACAGGGAGGGTCTGAGGAAGAGGGGAGAGGGTCCTCATTACTGACAGGCTGGGGTTGGAGATCCAGCCTCCCCACAAGCGTCAGAGGCCTCATTATACCCGCTGTGGCCTGCACTAACACCGCAGGGTGGGGGTGGGGGCCTTGTTCATGATAGTGGCACATGGCCTGGCTCTCCACCAGGCCTCCTCCAACCCATCTCAGCAGAGACGCAGACTGCGGCTGCATCATTGCTGGGTGAGGGCATTGGTCATCGTCACCAGTGGGGATGAAAGGCCTTACTCCCCACTCAAGCTTCTCCGACATCACCCTGGCAGGAGGATTGGGTGCCAGGTTTCAGCTCAACAAGGACGAAGTCTGGACTCCCTCCGTAGCCTCTGCTGGTGTGGGCTGGGTAAGGAGACAGCTCTTTCTCTGTGTTGCTGGCACTGAATGGTGGTCATGTAAAGTGTGCCAGCGAAGCTGCTTCTTTCCTAGGCCTTTGACTGGGAGGGTGGGTGCAGGCGCTTTGCTGGGGCTCCCCTCGTCTTCACCACTGGCATGTTCAGGATGTCAGCTTCCTCGGTTCCAAACCCAGGGTGTGTGAAGCCAAAAGAAACCCCAGGGAACTCACTACTATGTCTTCCTTGGGATCCTAGCTGATCTGCCTTCTTCGCACCGTCCTTCAAAGTCTTCTTATCTTTTTTTAATACAAAACTTCCATATTTCTAGCCACACTTAGTGGGAGGAATAGGGAAGTACTCTTATCTTCCTGAAAGCACAAGTCTTCTGATTTGCTCGTTCATTTAATCCTGGCAACAGATCTGCAAGCTGGGTGTGCTCTCCGGAGAGCAGGACTCTAAGAACTGAAGCTCAGCTGTGACTGTACACAGAGAGAAATGGGAACCTTCCCCTCTGGACAGTGGGTATTCCAAGCCTATGGGATTTTCCCTAGAATAACGGATCCCTCTAATATGATCTCTGACTCAGTGTGGAAGAAACAAATTGCAGTCCCAGTAGAAGGCAGGAGACACCTGAGTATCTGGTCTTACTGTTCCAGGCAAAGTCATGCTCTCATTCATTCTAGCCACCTGCTATGCAAGGCCACCTTGGAGACAACTCTGATCCAGTTTTTATAGAATGGTGTTAAGAAAGCCAGCCTTCTGACTCTATCCTAATTTACCTAGTGACAATTACATTTCCATGACAATGGCTATGTTATTGTAAAGAATACTATGTCAGTGATATATGGAGCTCGGATGTAAGTGGTTGGGCTGAGACCTGCAGAGAAAGAAGTTCTCACTCAGTGCAACAGGACATGTGAAGTTCCTCAAGGAACTCAGGGTTGATTCTATGCCACAAAGGATCCGTGCACCCTCATGAGCCTCTCTTCTCTGAATTGCCACTCACACACTGATAATTTCAAGATTCCGAAGATGTTTATCCAAAATATGGCCATTATCTAAATTAAAAAAAACAAACATGCTTGTGCTAAAACTTGGCATCCTGTGAGAAGGGATTGGCATATAGGCCTTGCTCAAATGACAGTGATGTCTACATTGAAAAAGTTGGTCTAAATGCACCTATTCAGGCTGCACCTCGGCTAATGTCCCCTATTCCCCCCTCCCCACCTCCACCCCTGCAACGTTCACTTCAGTTGTACTAAATGACCCTTGGCTCCCAACGCAAAGCAGGCTCCTCCACGTCCTCAAGGCTTGGGACACGCGCTTTCTCTACCTGAATGTCTGCCCAGTCTTGTTCCATGGTGTCTGGAAGATGCTTGTTCTTTCTTCTGAGTTTAATCTCAGCTCAGATCTCCCCTCCCCCAGCAAGTTTCCCTGACTCCCTTGCCCCGTCTGGTGACACCCATTATCTACGCCTGGTACAAGGCACGCACAGCCGCCTGGGCCTGCCTGGTGCTGCCATGTGGTCACCTCTCAGCTTTTACGTCTCATCCTGCAGACTTGGAGGTCCTGAAGCGTGTGTTACCCTCACTTCTGTATTCTCAGCACTTAGCAATGTGCCAGACCCATGAGGCTCCTTATGAATGTGTGCTGGGTGGAAAAGAAGGAAAGGAAGCAATGAAGGGATGGGTGGGAGAGATGAGAGGAGGAGGGCTGAGGAGGGCTGAGGAGGGCTGAGGAGGGCCATCCCTTCCCACTAGACCACCTCTCTGCAGTTCCTGCAGAACTTGGCACAGAAACAGAGACAGGAGGTGCCCAACAGATGTTACACAAATCAATCAGTCACTGGAAAGGAAGGAAGAATAGAAGGAAGGAGGGAGAGATGGAATTCTCTACCGCTTTGAGGACGAGGACTGAGTTTTCACCAGGGTCAGTGCTGTGGTGTAGAGGGTAAAGCCATCACCTGCAGTGCCAGCATCCCATATGGGTGCCAGTTCGAGTCCCGGCTGCTCCACTTCCAATAACACTCTCTGCTATGGCCTGGGAAAGCAGTGGGAGATGGTCTACATGCTTGGACCCCTGCACCTGTGTGGGGGACTAGGAAGAAGCTCCTGGCCTCCGATCAGCCCAGTTCCAGCCGTTGCAACCATTTGGGGAGTGAATCAGCAGATGGGAGAACTCTCTCTCTGCCTCTGCCTTTCAAATAAAATAAGTAAATCTTAAAAAAAAAAAAAGTCTCCACCATCTCCGCAGCTCAGGGCTGGTGGAAATAACCAGAATGGCTAACACATCGGGCGCTCACTTTCCCAGGCAGAGCTGTGGCACCAGGAGGGGAACCCCCTCTGCAGGTCAGACAGAGCTGTCTCCCAGTGGGACTAGCAGCGGCGGTTTTGCTCCATCACAGAGAAACAAACTGTAGCAGATCGGGCAGGGAAGGCTGACGGCACAGGTTCTCTCTCTGAACACAGATGAGGTCTGGACACATCCCCAGAGACCGTACGGTCCAACTCTTAACACTCTGTCGCTGGGGACACTGAGACAAGGAGCGGCAGAGTGAGCTGCCAGTGCACACGGGGAGTTAGTGACCCGGCCCCAGTTCCCAGGCCAGAAGAAGAAACACAAGGTTGTGCCGAAGAAATGCACCTCTGACTCTGGGAATCAAACAGAAACACGTTCGCCTCCCAGGTCCCCACGGCACCCTGCTGAACACCGACTTGACGAGGCAGCAATAGTGACTGCTCTCCCAGGGACTTCTCCTAGCAACACTGTCCTCACGCTGCAGCCCAACAGCCTCAATGAACAGCCACAAAGAAACACACATCCTTGTCTCGCGGCCTCCACAGCCCACTCCCAACACGGGACCATAGGTCAGGTCATCACGGCTGCTGCTCAGACCCCTTGGCTACGAGTCAGAACAGCAGAAAGCGCCCGGTGCAAAGGCTGAGAGCCGATGATGCTCAAAGAGGACGAGGGACGCAGAACAGGCCAGGGGGCGAATAAGCAAAGGCTCTAAGGAGCAGACACCAAATGGGAGCAGAAGCGACACCAGGAAAAGAGGAGAGTGGAGAGTGAGGGAGTCAGTCAACGGTAACAGGCCAGAGCTGACCACAAAGGGGAGCTGACTCAAGCTCAACAGCAGACCACAAAGAACAGCTGCGACAAGGTCATGGTGAACAGGATAACAATCCAAGACCTTGCTTTAGATCCAAGAAGCCAGCCTGAGATCACAAATCTCCTCCATGGGGCCGGTGCTGTGGCATGGTGGGTAAAGCTGCCTCTCGCAGGGCTGGCATCCCATATGGCCATATAGTCAAAGTTTGATTAATGGCTGTTCCATTTCTGATCCAGCTCTCTGCTATGGCCTGGGAGGGCAGTAGAAGATGGCCCAAGTGCTTGGGCCCCCTGCACCTAGGTGGGAGACCCAGAAGAAGCTCCTGGCTCCTGGCTTCGGATCGGTGCAGCTCCGGCCATTGCGGCCATTTTGGGAGTGAATCAGCAGATGGAAGACTCTCTCTCTCTCTCTCTCTCTCTCTCTCTCTCTGCCTCTCTGCCTCTCTGTAGCTCTTTCAAATAAATAAGCAAATCTTAAAAAGAAGACTATCATCCATGTCTTGTTTTATAAACTTCAGGTCCTCCTACACTGTGCTGTTCCCTTCTCTCCCTGCTGTATGTCCATCCATCCAACAGGCTGCTCACTGTGATGAGCTAGCCTAGGAGGGTCTCTGCTCCCTGAAGCCAGCGACAACAGCAATCAGCACCCTTCAAGCAGACAGCTCTTTGGCCTCTAGCATCACCGCAGATGGTATTTTTGATGCCCAGGTGTGGAGAAGCAAGAGTTGGAGACTGGTCCCCTAAGGAGCGACAAAATACTACTGCTGCTGCTCCCCCTCCACCCCCTCTACCTCCTCCACTCCCTCCACCCCGCTGTGTCTCCTCCATCTCCTCCATTTCTCCTCCATCCCCCTCCATCCTTTCCATCCCCTCCATCACCTCCATCCTCCCTTTTTCATTCTACTCTTCCTTCCCTTCTGCCTCCTAGTCTGTCTCCTCCTCTCTACCTCTTCTTCCTCATCCTTCCTCTCATTCTCCCTCTACCTTCTCCTTCTTCTTCATCATCAAGCCACTTCCATACCCTCAGCATCCAGGGTTGCGTTAAATCCTCCTTACATATTACACGTGTAATCCTCACCACAACCCCAATGGGGTGTCCTATTTACTTCCCATTTTACGGAGGGGAAAACCAAGGCAGAGACACCATGAAGTGACCTGCCCATAGTCACACAGCAAATTAAGGAGCTGAGCTGCAATTCTAGGCTTTCTGATTCCAAAATCCACACTCTGACCAGTGTCGTGGGTGAAAAAGCAAGGCCTTCGTGAACTGCACTGAGCCAGAGAGAAGAGAGAACTGTGGGAAGGAAATCTTTGGATTAAATTGTCTCAGAAACCCACTGCACTAACCACATCAGTGCCAGACAAAAAGATTCTGTGTGAAGGCAGCGAGCAGCGAGAGAGGGGGAGAAAACCCAGCTCTGTGGTAGATCCTGTCCACCTTCATGTCAAAGCTGTTTCTAAATAAAGGGTAATTTACTTCCCTTCTCAAATTCTCCTGCTGGCAGACAAGCAGAACAATGTCACAGTTACTGGTCCACCTGACCTGTGTTCCTGTCTCATCTGACACCAAGAGGCTCATTGTGTCTTTAAAGGAAGAAAGGTCTGGAGGTGGCTCTGAACTCCTTACCCCTCAAGATGTCACCAAGGAAAGGATGGGACATAATGCAGGCATGGGGTCCTCCCAGGGGCGGGGGTCCCCCCTTCCAGAGACCTGTATTTTTTGCAAATAAAAAGAAAAAAGGGAAAGCAGTACCAGACCGACGTTTTGATTGTGGGTCCTAAGATTTAAGCCGACAAAAATAACTAGAATTTCCTGGACATTCACCATGCTTGAAAACAGTGCTAAGTGCTTTTTTACAGGTTAATTATTTAATTTCATCCCCACAAGAACTCTCTGGGCCATGGTGCTCTTACTGGCCACGTTGGGCATTTAGCACAACACGGCTATAAATCTCTGGACTCTTGGACCCTTCTCATCAAGAGTTGGGGGTGGGGGTCTATGTCTCCTGCCCTTGAACCTGAGCAGGTTTATGATTACATCTATGGGCAAAGCAGAGCAGACGTGACACTGCCAGTGGTCTGCCTTGATGGCTAATTCAGCCACTCTTGGAGTCAAGAGCTGCTATGTGAGAAGCCTGTGGAGGCGGCCATATTGTGAGGCGGCCATATTGTGAGTGGCCATATTGTGAGGCGGCCATATTGTGAGGCGGCCATATTGTGAGGCAGCCCATGCCATGAGGCAACCCCACACGCAGATGCCCTCACTGACATCCCACGAAGCCCAGACTTTGAGGCATTGCTGCCCAAGCACCAGGCGTGTGAGTGAAAGCCTCTGCACGAGGAGTCAGCAGGATTTTTCTGTAAAGGACCTGGCAGTAAATATTTTAGGCTCTGCAGGCCAGGAGGGCTTTGTGATGACTTCTCCACTCAGCTACTATAATGTAACAGATCCTCAGACAAGACAGGGGTGGTTGTGCTCCAAAAAAATTTTGTTCACAAAAACAGGTGGTGGGCTGGATTTGGACTGTAGGCAATAGTTTGCCAATCCCTATTCTAGATGATTTCAGTCCCAGAAGCAAGCGTTTTCCCAGTTCTGTCCCAGGACATCACAGAGCAGAGAGGATCTTCTCTGTGCTCTGTCCCAATTCCCGACCCACTGACCTGTGAGTAGGGTTGTACACCACTAAGTTTAGGGTTATCTGTTGCATACCAGTTGATAACTGCAACACCCCCATTTTTCTTTTTAAATTTTTATTTATTTATTTAGACAGGCAGAGTGGATAGTGTGAGAGAGAGACAGAGAGACAGAGAGAAAGGTCTTCCTTTTTGCCGTTGGTTCACTCTCCAATGGCCACTGTGGCCAGCGCATCTCGCTGATCCGAAGCCAGGAGCCAGGTACTTCTCCTGGTCTCCCGTGCGGGTGCAGGGCCCAAGCACTTGGGCCATCCTCCACTGCCTTCCTGGGCCATAGCAGAGAGCTGGCCTGGAAGAGGGGCAACCGGGATAGAATCCGGCGCCCCAACCGGGACTAGAACCCGGAGTGCCGGCACCGCAAGGCAGAGGATTAGCCTGTTAAGCCACGGCACCGGCCCCCCCATTTTTATATCCAGGAAAACTGAGGCTCAGGGAGATTAAGTTACTTGCCTAAAGTCTGACAGCTGTTAGTAGAGGAAGCCAAAACTGACTCCCAGGTTTCCCAGCTCTCTCAATTGCTAGGATGATGCCACAAAGGGTCAGATGGTGAGACTGAGATCTAGTAAGTAAAATCTGAGAGTGACAGCACAGAGGGAAAAGAACATGCAGTCTTTGTTAGGGAGGCATAGAAAAAGAGAGCATTGGCTGGGGCCAAATTATGCAAGGCATTATGGGCTGTAGTCAACAAGCCTGATCTGTGTTCTAGATGCAATACCAAGCCATTGGATGGAGTTTAAACCGTGATGTGACTCAAGCTGCAGTCACTAAGAAGCACTATGGTACTGTGCTGGTGGAGGGGTTGGGCAGGGCAAGCCTCTCTCCAGCCTACAGACGTGAGACTGAGTCTTGCCAAGCAGAAGTCATCAGCCATGAAGACAATTATCCAGAACCTGCACACAGATGGGTCCTGGGGTTGGTCCTCATTTTATCCATTTTCAACACAATGCAAGGAGCCCTTGTGCAACTTTTGCCTCCTTCTGTGGGGCTGGAAGCATCTCTGGGCACCTTCCATACAGCCCCATCAACAGCCCAGATTTATTTATGTGGAGATGGTGCTGCCAGGAAATGGAAAGCAAGTGGCACAGACAGGCCCACTGCTGATGTGCCAGGGGCAGACGCCAATCAAAGTGGCTGCCGCTTGGAGCTCAGGGTCCCTGCAAACATCCCTCCTGCTCGTCTCCACCAGAAGCTCAGAGACAGACCCCCATCCCTCGGAGGTTTGATTCAACAGATGTGTCGGAAAGCCCAGAACCATCTGCGAGGCTGATCCTGGCAGATGGAGAACCGTCTCGCAGAGCAAAGCAGGCAGGGTCTGCAGCACTCGGGAAACTCCCTTTCGGGTTTTGCCCCGTGGTGTGTCCCAAACACGTTCATCCTCCGTTCGGCACGCCCTCTCTCTCAGTGGGGCAGATCGCTGGCACGTGCATCTCCACCGATGCTGGGCTGGCTCCTCCTGCCCCCCTGCCAAGCCTTACTCGCCACAAAGCACACAGACTCAGAAGAGCCCCAGGTAAGCGGGAAGGTGCTTGCCCCACTCCCAGCTCAGCCACCTTCCTCCCTCCTCCCTTCGCCAGGAGGTGCCATCCCCACGCGCCTGGACCCAGGGGAAGCCCGGCCTCACCTTGTTGATTTTGTTGGTTTTGGGGAGTGTCTGGCTGATGTGTAGGTCTGAATACCGGGGTGGCTTCCGTAGAGGGTTGTTGATGTCACATGGGACCGACTCTGTTCGGACTAACCTTGCTGGATCCGTAGGGGTAAAAAACAGCGAGTTGAGAGTTTAAGTATCACTTTGACAATGACCATGCCAGGAGAACGGACTTTAGCCCCCGCCTTGTAAGCCTGCCTCTGGGAAGAGAAGGGAATTCTGAATTGACAGCTGTGTGTCCCCATGATGGGACTGGGGGCTCTCTGTACTTCCTGACCTTTTTATATGACTCCTGACAATTCAAAATCCCAACAATAAAATTGAAGCTATCAGGTTTCCTTTTCAATACCTTAATTGTTTCATAGTAGCACTCGCTTCAGAATTAACCTCACCTTAAAGACAAGAGGTTCCAGACTTCTCAGGGGACAGGCCCTTGATGGCTTCCCACCCCTGCCCTTCTAACCTTTGTTTTAGGATCATCTTGTGCAGCTCTTGTGAGCTCTCAGGCCTCAGCAACCTGTCACATGTCACTGGGATCTGCTCCCAGGATCAGCCCTGCCAGCCTCTCCCTCGGGGTCATTCCTGAAGCCACATGGGAAGCCAGACGCCCAGCTGAGGCTAAAGAAACACTTCCCGATTGGTATCGCTTCCTCCAAGCCCTCTGCCTTCTGTTGTTTCTCTGACAGAGCCCACAGCCCGGGCAAACACGAGAAAGTTAGATTCAAATATGATGCCTAGTACTACTGCCTATTGTTTTCTCACAGGGGAGAGAGGGATTGAGTTGGCTGAGAAGTCAAAGCTTTGGTCTGACCCAGGGATCTAATTTCTGTGCTTTGCCTGGGCTGTCATCACCATGGAAACTGATGGTATTTTCAACTTCCTACCAACGAGGGGAAAATCAAGAAGCTGGCGGACTTCAAGTTCAGTTTTCTCTGTCTGCATGGGCACCTGCCGCCTGTGAGCAGAGGGGTGTGACCTTGAAGGTGGGCAGACAGGAGACCTGCTTCAAACGCAGCCCTCTGGGAGCTGGGTCCTGCCTACACACAGGAGTCAGGGTCCAGCGGAACCTACCCAGGGGAGGAGTCTGGTGGGAGGCGATTTCTCCAGTGAAGCTGACCTAAGGTAGGAGTCCAAAAGCAGTGTGAATCCAAGTTTTAAAAGAGCTTCCCTGAGTGTGAACAGCTATGCAGGGAACAGATGGTCCTTAATTAAGAACCTGGGCTGGGCAGGGGAAAGGGGAGAGAGCTGAACACTTTTCGCTCGTTTGCAATTTTCTCTCTTCATGGAGATAAAACAGCACAGAGATCATGGAAAATCAACTGCCCGCCGGCTTTCGGACTCATTATGGGGCTTTTGGTAGCAATGTGCCTCCTTGAAGTTTCCTTTGGGTTCATTCTGACACTGGGCAGATTCCCCCGTGCACAACTACCCAAGGCTGGGGGCTATGGGAGGCCAAATGAGGAAGACTCGGGATGGGATTAGCAATTGCTGTCCCCAGAACTGCTCCAGGGAGGCTCTAGGGCTCCACCCAGGCATGGGTGGTAGGGACTTGGCCAGAAAGAGTTTGAAATGTTTTAATACATTGCCATCACTTAAGAACGAGTATATGGAACACAAAAGCCTCTGTTTTGGCTTTTGATTGAAATGTCAGAGATGCAGGTCCACGTTTTTGCTTGAGTGGCGACCTTATCACTCAATGGTGCTTGGGCTTCCTGCTTTGCGCAGCCACACCAGGCCAGCTTCTCCCACTTGTGCGGCAACCATGAGACAGCTGAGGTTACACTTGGCCCCCATTCTTGTGCAAAGCTTCTCAGTTTTAACACATGTGGGGACCCCTCCAGCTCTAGTAAACACGCACATGTGGATTCACTAGGTCTGGGGTGCAGCCAGAGATTGTGCATTTTCAGTCACTTCCCAGCTGATCCCCTTGCTGCTGGTTGGTGGACCACAGGTTGAATAGCATGGGTTTGAACCATGATGTCCAGAACTTTCTGTGATGATGAAAATGCTCTATAGCCACACTACCCACGATGGAAGCCACATGTGGCTATTGAGCTCTTGTAATATGGTTAGTGTAGCTGAGTAACTAAGTTCGTATTTTTATTTAATTTTAGGTAACTAAGTTTAAAGAGTCAGATGTGGCTAGTAGCTACTGTATTACATAGCACAGGCCCAGAGAGTCCCCTAGGGATGAAATGTAATATGGAAAATGAAGTCCAGGTTGACCACCCAGAAGTTCAAGAATCAGAGGAACTACGTTGAAAACTGGACAGTAAGGCTTCCCATGGAGATGTCTTCTACTAAGTCCAGAGCAGCCAAGAAAAAGCCTTTCTACCCTATCCTTCAGGCTAAATTGGCCTTGCTCTGGCACAATGGAAAGCTGGCAGTAACTCTCCCAGAGGTACCTGCTACTTCCCTGCCTGGAAACATTGGCCCTGGCATGTCCAAGGCTCCAGGGGACAGAACTCAGATGGCTCAAACCAACAGACCCGAGCCAGAACTCTTCCTATGCCCATTTCTGCAAGGCCAACAAACTGAGTCTGGAGAGCATGCAATGGAAAAACGCTCAGTGCTCTTTAAGTGAGAAGGAAAATCTGTGGGACTGGAGGAAAGAGAAGACAGTGGAAAGAGGCAGGAATGAGAAAACAAGGGTTTGGGGAAGTGGTGTACCAGAGGACCAGCACAGAAGAGAAGACCAGGAAGAACAGGCTGGGGTGGATAAGGAGCTAGACATTAGGAAGAAAGAGTCAGAGGGAGAGAAAGGAGGCAGGCAAGTATCTGGGGCCCCAGGAGCACCCAGAATCATGCTTGGTGGGAAAACTGTCGTGGGTGGCATGCGAGAGCTCCCGGCCCTCCCCCACCCCTAGGACTGCAAGGGTTAAATACTTACCTCCTCGATGGATGATGAGGAGATGACAGGGAGGGGCTTCTTTGGTGCATTTATTGTGGCACTTTAACCTGAGAGAGCGAGAGAGACAGAAAGATGGATGGGTGGGTGGATGGATGGGTGGGTGGGTGGGTGGATGGGTGGGTGGATGGATGGATGGATGGATGGATGAGTGGGTGGGTGGATGGATGGATGGATGAGTGGGTGGGTGGATGGGTGGATGGATGGTTGCTGAGTGGGGATGAACTAGTAGTCTGGTAGGTTCTGGGTGCTGTGGATACAAAGATGTGAGATGAGATATGGCAGTGCCTACAAACATACATCCTTGACAACCCATGAAAGTAACTCTGGAGAGAGGCTGCTGCCATTCTACTCCCTCAGGTTAATCCCAGAGTAAGAACCATTTCACCAACAGTACCCACTTGGATTTTATTATCACCACCATCACCATCATGCTGGTCACCATCTATCGTTTATGTGAAGACTCATTTGCTTCCCACTGTGCCAAACGTTTTACATATCCAGTGTCATTCCATCTCTGTAGCAGGCTTATGAAAGCGGTATAATTATTACTCCCATCTGGCAGGCAGAAAAACTAAGATTAATTAACTCACCCTAGAGAAAAAAAACCTAGGTCAGCTGTCCCAAAGGTGCTCCCTGGTTATTCTTAAAGGCTCAGGCAGTAAAATATCAGCCAGGGCTCCCAATTAGGATGAGATTTGTATCAGGTATTCAATTTCAAAGGTATTAAGTTGAAGTATTTAGAGTTCAAATGTCTTCTGTTGAGACAAACCTGAGATGCCACCTTGCTTTCCCCCCTTCAGCTGCCTGACTACCAGATAACACCTCTCAGGCTGCAGCAGTGTGGCTCTGTCTTCTTCCTGTCGAGTCGTATGTCAATAGGATGGACATACACTGCGGAAGGTGCCCCAACTGCTCCATCCATACCCCCTTGGGTTCCTGTACCACCTCGATGCACAACAGCCTAACTTCTAAAGCCAACATCTTTGCTAGATGGCTTCCCTCAGGCTACTTAGAGACTTAGAAGTAAACTAGAAAGGCACATGATGGGCGTTTTGCTGGTTAAGACTCTGGTGCCCATGTCGGAGTCCCTGGGTTCAAGTCCTGGCTCCGGCTCCTGACTCCAGCTTCCTGCTAACGCAGACCCTGGGAGGGCAGTGATGGCTCAAGTAATCATGCTCCTGCTACCCACATGGAAGACCTCGACTGAGGTATGGGCTCCTGCCCTGACCTGGCTTAGCCCTGGCTGTCGTGGGCATTTGGGAAGTGAACCAGTAGAAGGGAGCTTTCTCTCTGCATCTGTCTTTCAAATAAAAAAAAAATGAATTACTAAAAAGAAGGGAACATACACAGCACAGGGAAGTGGAAACTTACCCCCTTTCCCAGGTCTTGATAGTTTTCTCCCACACTGTCCACACTGATTATCCAACTTTTATTGATAAATAATAGTTAATAAATAATAATCCATAATTGACATAATACTCTAAAGGAAGAGGACAAGACAAGCTCTGTCCTCTTCAACAGAATGTGCTGAACACCCAGACACAGACTTACCATGGATTTCCCCAATGAGTGCGGCCTAGTGGTCCTTAATGTGGGGTCCCCAGCAGCATCAATACCACCTAGGAACCTGTTCCTCACATGTCCACTCAATCAACAAGCCAAGGCTAGGGTGTGTTTCAATGATCTCTCCAGGCAAGCCCCTGTGGGCTCAGGTGAGATCACCAAGCTAGCTGATGGTTTTGCAATGTCTGTGCATGTTTCCTCAATTGTTTATATTTTTTAAGATTTTATTTACTTATTTGAGAGGTAGAGTTACAGACAGGAAGGTGAGACACACAGAGAGAGAGAGGTCTTCCACCTGCTGGTTCACTCCCAAATGGCCTCCATGGCTGGAGCTAGGCTGATCCAAAGCCAAGAGCCGGGAACTTCTTTCAGGTCTCCCATGCAGTTGCAGGGGCCCAAGCACATAGGCCATCCTCTACCGCTTTTCCAGACCATAGCAGAGAGCTGGATCAGAGGAGGGGCAGCTGGGACTCGAACTGGAGCCCAGCTAGGATGCCGGCGCTGCAGGCAGAGGCTTAGCCCACTGCACCACAGCGCCGGCTCCTCCTCAGTTGTTTTGTGTTCAGTCTTGCATGACCCTGTTAGGACACTGAAGTCCTCTCTGATGTGGAAAAGCTGGACTGGGGCTACCACAGAGCAGAGAGGGGGCAGGGGGAACAGAGGCAGCAGGACACAACACTGAGCACGGACGCCCCGTCCACTGTGCTCTCAGTCAGACTGTGTCATGGGGGAGGTCTCCCGCACACGTGCCAACCCCAGTCTCAGATCTGGGCAGGTGTTGTGTCCACAGGGAATGCAGGCAGTGTGTTTCCTGTTTAAATATTGATATCAATGGCCAGTGATGTTGATTTTCCATTCAAAATAATGTTTTCAAGTTTAAACAAATGTAGGTCCATTAAAAAGACTGTACATAGTAAATAAATAGTAGAGATGATTACAAATATGCCACTGTCATCTCAAAGTGTTGAACAAATGACGGAGGTCAATTAGGAAAAGTCGACACAGACATCTGGAATCTGCCAAACGAGGAGGCAGCTTGGAACCAGAAAGTCTAAGATGAAAAACTTTCGGAGGTACAAGCACACTTCAAAAAGGTGGCAGAAAATGAAATTAAAAGTCATGTTTGTTTTGGTCCAAAAAATTTTAAATTCACACATAGTTTTTGCTAGTAGCATGCATTTCCTACAACCTTTTTAAAGATCCTTTATCTGTTGGTCATGAAAGCCATAAAGACCACGAGACTGACAGTAACGAGAGCTAGTTCGGAGGTCACGATGCACCGACAACGCTGAGTGCTTTGTGCACTTGTGACAGCTGAGAAGTAGCAACTCATCTTAGTCCCATTTTGCAGAGGAAGAAACTGGGCTCAGCAACTTTGAATTACTTCCTCTGAGTGAAAGAACCAGTGAGAGCAGAGGTCCTGAGAACAGCGCTTAACCACTAGATGTCTCCAAAACGTCCCTCAGGGGCAGGTGTGGGTGAAGGGCAAGGAGTTGGGAGACAGACCTATGGGAGTCAAGACGGCTTTGTTGGGACAAGCCTGAGATATCACCAAGCTCTTCTCCCACAGCAGCCTGACTTCATGAGGATAAGGCAAATTCCAGGGTCCCAGGCAAGAGCAGTCCACAGCTTTCCCATACAGAGAAAGGAGGGCGTTTTAGGAGATGGATATGCCCACTGCCTTCATTTGTCCATTACACACTGGATACAAGTATTAAAGCACGACACCCTACAAATGGGGGTAGTTATTAGTTCAATTGTTAAACTATCACCTTAAACTAAAAATAAAAATCCCAAATTACTGTGATCTGGCTGTGTCTTTTTCTTTTCTAAAGCCTCCTAATTTTCAGAGCTGTTGAGGAAGCCCCAACCCCTTGGTGTAACCAGCGTTGCATGAAAACCCCGACACAGAGCTCTGCTAAAGGTAAAAATAAGCCTTTCGCTTGTTCACTCAGCAAACGCTAGACCGGAAGCAGCAGCCCCAGGTACTGAGGACAAGCAATGAACAAGGCAGATGAAGCCCTTGTGTTTATGGGGAAGAAAAAGAGACACATAAGAAGTCAAATACATGGGTGGTGAGGACATGAAGAATAGACAGGGAACTGGGCTGGAGAGTGGTGGCGGAATGGGGTGGGGGTGGGGCCTTGGGCAGGTGTCACCTGGAGGCCTCTCCCGGGGGTTACCTGGGAGCTGAGTTCCGGTGTGAAGGTCCAGAGTCCAGAACAAGCTTGCTGGGTTCATGGGTGAAAAGTTAGAGGCGGATGAGCCAAAGAGATGAGGAGGAGCATGGGCAAGGGGAGGCGGCAGGGGCCCTGGGGCCACACCAGGGGCCTGTGCGTGGTTCTGTCGGCGGTGAGAAGTCCCTGGAGGTTTCTGAGGGCTGGGACATGGCCACACTGATGTCTGGCAGCTCTGAGTTGGGGAATATGTGGATACCAAATGGGAGTTGAACCATCACGCTTCTGAACTTTGGAAGAGCTGGAAGCCACTGTGGAAGCGTCTAGAAATAAACGTTCCCTGCCAGCCTCCTTCCCTGAGGAGGCTTCTCCAATAAGCCCACCTGGAAGGGCAGCTCACTATGATGGGCAGCATCCAGGTGCAGGGGCAAGTTATGTAATTCCACCTTGGACCATGGCCAAGCGAGGACAGCATAGGCCTCCACAACCTCAGCCCACGTCCTGCCCTGCTCCCTGGCATTCTCCTGTCCTCTGGCCCTTGCTGATGTCTCTTGCAGTCATGGAAAGCCCTCCTGCACCCCTGGGCCAAGAGAGCAGAGATGAGATGCTTTCCCTCCCAGCCTGGGTTTGTCAGTGGCGACACAGCTTTGCTCATGCAGAAAACTCCCAGAGAAGGAGCTCTGATGCTTAGGCACTGAAGCCTCAAGGGGAGGTTCAGGCGTGACCTTGAACCTGCACACTCACGACCTGCTCAGAGCCAGCAGGATCCGCCGGGCACTGCAATCACGGGGAAGACAGACCCCGGCAGGTTTGCACCGTGCAGACACGGTCCCACTGGTGAAGAAGCCAAGATGGACAGGATACTCCCCAAATGAGACTTCTGCTCACCACCTGGGAAGGAAGAGCGATGGCAAACAACAGACCAGCAGGTGCCCCCAACATCCCCTCCAAGGTTCTGATTCAGTTCAGCGGCTGCTGGGAAATGCATTTGTATTTTATTTTAATTTTCATTTATCTATGTGAGAGGCAAAGAGAGCTTCCATTTGCTTGTTCATTCCCCCACAAAGCCCACAGTGGCTGAGGAACAGGGGCCAAAGCTAAGGGCCAAGAACTTCATTCAGGCCTCCCACGTGGGTGGCAGGAACACCCAGTCCCTTGAGGCGTCACTGCTGCCTCCTAGTCTGCAGGAGCAGGAAGCTGGAGCCAGGAGCCAGAGCTGGCAGTCGGCTCAGCCCAGCACGCTCACGTGGAATGTGGGGGTCGGAACCGCTAGGCTGAACGCCCACTCTGCAGTGGGAAGTTTCAGCAAACGCACATGAGAAGAGCTGGATGAGGGGACTTCCCAAAGCTCAGGGGAGCAGGTGGGCATTTGGCACAGCAGTTAAGACACTGCGTGGCATGCTGTAATTGGTGCCAGGGTGTTCAGCAGCATTCTACCTCGCACCCCGAGACTCTGTCCAGCTGGAAATATGGGCTGGCTGAAGCACCCGGAGCCCTCAACAGCCTGAGCCTCCTCTCCCCTGCACGGGACGACAAAGAGGTCCGTCCACTGCGGGATCGGATCCCGGTTGTCCACAGCTACCACCTGCTCTCCTATGCACCTGGTCCCTGGCTGTCTTCCTCCCTGTCTCCCCTCCCTGATCCACTAGGGGTGTGGCCTGGGATCCCTCTCAAACACACCTCTTTGCCCTTGGACTCTGGCCTCTGGGTTTGTAGAAAGCGGGAAGCCCCACTGCGATGGTTTGAGCGCCAGCTCGGGTGCTGGACATCCCCCAGAGGCCTGTGTGTTAAAGGCTTAGTCCCCTAGATCTTAAATGAATGGCATGAAAATGTGGAGACTGAGCCCCACATTTGGAGGTGGGGCCTTGGGAGGGCGACTTGGCTTAGACTGGGTCATTAGGGTGGAGCCCCCATAACTGAGTCCTGGGGGCTTTGTAAGAGGTCTCGGGGACATGGGTGTGAGCACCCCTCTTGCCAGGATGCTCTGTGCCTTCCAGCAGGACACCAACGCCACAGGCCAAACCCTCTGACCTTGGACTGTGGCCTCGCAGAGCCAGGCACCCCAGTAAACCTCTTCCTTTTGTGAAGATGCTGCACACGTTTTTTCACAGTGATGTAAAGCTGACCCATACACCACGATCACTAAGAGAAACCAAACACCAGCGTGGCCTGTCCCCCTGCTCTAACACCAAGTCCAAGTCCTTTGCTCTTGGGTTACTCACAGCCTCGGCTGGCTCTAGCCCTCGGTCTCTCATGAACCTGACTCTTCCACTAGGAGGAAGGGGGGTGTGAGAGGACACAGATGACAGCTGGAAGCCTCCACACTGTGCTCGGGACCACAGGAGTGCCATGAGCGCCATGTTTTAGGATGGTGGCTCGGCATCATACCTAGGCACCAGGCAAAGGTCCCGTGCACCCGTTGAAGCAGTTAAAAGCTTGGGCTCAGGAAACAAGCCGAGCTGAGCTTAACTCACAGCTTTGTCTTTCCACACTGGGGAACCCAGGGGACACCCAAGGAGAGCATGTCTGAGTGACGTCCACACACGCACCCACTGGGAACCAAGGGAACACCCAATGAGAGCATGTCTGAATGACATCCACACACACCCCCACTGGGAACCAAGGGGACACCCAAGGAGAGCATGTCTGAGTGACGTCCACACACGCACCTGCTGGGAACCAAGGGGACACCCAAGGAGAGCATGTCTGAGTGACGTCCACACACGCACCTGCTGGGACACACAACGAAAGCATGTCTGAGTGACGTCCACACACGCACCTGCTGGGAACCAAGGGGACAACCAAGGAGAGCATGTCTGAGTGACGTCCACACACACATCTGCTGGGGAGCCCAGGGAACACCCAACGAGAGCATGTCTGAGTGACGTCCACACATGCACCCATAAGGCCAGCGTTTCAGCAGACATGGACAGAACATGGTTTGAGTGCACGCAGGCGATGCCATGCTACCCAGTAGAACTGGAGACTGGGGAAGTACTTAAACCTTTCATTAACCACGGCGATTTCTTTCAAAACTTCTAAGGCTTAATAGGATAAGTTTCAGTTATGGGGGAAACTCTCTTATTCGGAACATCTCATTCCCCCAAAGGAACGGCGGGCTACATGGGACATGGTCTCTGAACATTAAACGTGAATTTGTCTTGAGAACAAAACGGGTGTTGTGGCTTCATGGCCTTCCCCTGCTTGCTGAAGGGTGTCAGGTCTGGTGCTGTGTTGGGTAAACAGTGGAGGGAGGGAGAGGAAGAGGAGGAGGGAAGAAATAGGAACGCAGCGTGAGCAGATGGGAACACCTGTCAGAGTACTGACTGGCGAACATTCTGGTCTCCAGTGGAATCTTCTTTTGAACCACACTATTTCTTCTACACTGCATCCCTCCTACTTTACAAAATGTAGACTCCAGGGGCCTCAAAGTCCATGTGCATGGATGGTATGGGCCTTTGGCACCAAAACGTTTACCTTTTCACTGCGTTTTTCCCATGAACCTTTTGAAGTGCCCTTCCATGCCGCTCTGTGTCTCTCCCTTCCTTCTCTCCCTTCTCCCCAGCGTGAGGGGCGGGGGATCAGGGATCTCCATGGACCTTGCCCAGCAACTGTGAGGGACAAATGGTCCCTCTGTGGCAGCTCTGCTGTTTTCTTAGTGGTCTCGTCACGGCCAGGAGCAAACATGTGAAGCAGACACATGCCGAGGGCGGGGCATGGAGCTGTCATTAGAGCAGCAGCCTTGGCCGTGGGAGGGGCGGCCAAGACTTCCACCGGGCAAGGCCGTCATGTCGATTTCAAATGGCGCACTGGCCGATGCTAACCAATTTCTGAGAAGTTTGCCGAAGGCAGCCCTAACCTCATTTCTCCTACTCCCTCCTACAGCTTACTGTTCAGTAATCCATCCGAGAAGGGCTCCGTCTTTCCTGACACACAAACAGAGCCTTTGAAAGTCCTGGCTCTGAATATCCAACTGAGAGAGCATCAGCCAGGCTCCCACTCTGAGCCGGCCACTCTTACATGACCTACTTACTCTCAACAGCAACCGTGAGAGAGGCGGCTACTGGGACACCTGTTAGCAAGCTGAGAACACTGGGTCCCAGCAAGGGGCACAGTCACACAGACGGCCGAGAGCGGGGTGGGGAAAATCCCTTTGAGCAAACACATGAAAAACACCAGGCTCCTCCTCACCCTGAGTGCTGTGCTAAGCACTGCAGGCACAGGAATAAAACAGGGCGAGTTCTCCTTACGATCCGCCCGGGAGCTGACGGTCTACGATGGACAGCCATCTCCCCCAGGAGGAAACCACGCGGAAGCTGGAGGAAAACTATGCGGAAGCTGCAGACCCACTTCCTGTTGGAGATCCCTCTGTCTTCCCTTTCCCCAATTTCACTGAAAGAGGAGAAAGGGACCACAGGCTCTTCCTGGCCACCTGGGCCTGGAGGTGCCCATGTGGACACGAAGATCCCTCCGCCATCTTCAGTGCAATAGAGGATGCGAGAGCCTGTGGGAGGCTGTGGCAGGGAAGGAGGGCAGGGGCAGGGGCAGGGGCAGGGGCAGGGGCGGGGGGGGCAGGGAAGGAGGGCAGGGACGGGGCTGGGGCGGGGGGGGCAGGGACAGGGGCGGCGGGGGGCAGGGAAGGAGGGCAGGGACGGGGCAGGGACAGGGACGGGGCAGGGGCGGGGCCGGGTTCTGCTCTGCTCTTCACGTGGAGTTCAAGGGGAATCAGGCCGGGAGCTAGCCCATCTGTTGCTGGCCTACTCTGTGGCCAGGCGTTGGCCCACATAATATGGTTAAGGATGTGGAGCCCTGAATCCGAGAGATCAGTGGTTCGAGCGACAGATCCACGCACCACGACATTTCTGGTTGACCATTTACTTCTGAAGTTCTCCATTGCCTTATCTGTAAAATGGGGATAATAACAGACCCTACCCATATGCCAAGGTTGTTGTGGGGACTGCATGGGCTCCATGAAGGTAAAGAACTTGGCAAAACATGTGGCACTTGGTGAGCCCCCCAATACACATCATCATCACCACCACCACATCCAATCCACACCTCAGCCCCCAGTGAAGCTACAACCAACCTCCATTTACTTCTATACATAGACCCAATTTTTTTGCTTATTGTAGTAAAAGCGCAAAGCAGCAGCCGTTAATTCCCATTTTCATTATTGCGAAAGAGTGAAGTGTTTCTATTAATGGAATAGTAAGTTTAAGATTTCAAGCCGGCGATCTCCGAAATGCACACTCGTAATTATATCCTGCCAATCTCCTGCCTGTTGTACAAACTCCTGAAGCTTCCCGGGACTTTGTAGCAGCTGCAACATCAGCACTCATCATTTCCCCAGTTTTCTGAGGTCTGGGCAAATTAGAGCAGCCAGTGGCAGAAACCAATCACGGCTTGTTTCCCACTGCTATCTCCTCATCACCTGTGGCTGCAGCCACTTTGCAAACACAGGAAATCGTCTCAGAAAACACTGTATTTCGATGCAAGAACATGGCCAAGGAGAACACTCAGGGCTGGAGGGAAACTAAGAGTACAACGAATCCAAGTGACAAGATTTAGCAACACAGCAAAACTGCGTAAAGAAGGGCACGGCTCGTTAAGCGCAAATTGGTAGAGTAACCGCTTACGTGGGAAAAAAAAAAAAAGGCACGGCTGGCCAGCCAGCTGCTGCAGGCAGGAGGAGAGGGGACCTGCACAAAGGGCATTGAAATGCCACGGGAGTAACTGCAAATCTTGTGCTAACTCAGGTTTCCAAACACAGCTCCCTACTTTACTAAGGAATTGATGATGGGCCTCGTCCCTACAGAGGTGCACAGATGCCTGGGTTTGATCCCCAGTTCTGCCTCCTGACTCCAGCTCCCTGCTAATGTCCACCCGGGGAGGCAGCAGTGATGGCCCAAGGACTTGGGTCCCTGCCACCCATGTGGGAGACCTGGATTGTGTTCCAGGCTCCTGGCTTCAGTCCAGCCCAGTCCCAGGTGTGGGCATTTGGAGAGTAAACCAGAAAATGGGAACTCTCTCTCCCTCCCTCCCTCTCTCTCAAAAAAAAAAAAAAAAAAGGCACAAAATGTTATGGCTGGCAAGGACCTGCCTCTATTGTAAAGTGGCCAAGCTAGGACTGCCAGAGGAGTTCCCAGGCACTTGGGACTACTTTCAGGGCTAACCCTTGGAAAGTTCCAGGTAAGCCAGAGTGGTTGATCACCCTGAATAGGGATTCCAATCCCTCTACCCGTCCTGTAATTATGGGGCTGGTAACCCTAAGAGTCACCTCATCTAGAGCTGACCCCGTGTAAGCTGAATATTTTAGAAACGCGGCTACGCACAGGACAAGCAACTGAAAGTTGGTGCTTTGACACTGAATAAAGCATGCCATGGTCCCACGTGCTGGGCATGACGGATCATTACAGAAACCCACCGATACGACGGAAACCCACTCTCCTCCAGGGGCAACTTTGATCCCTTCTCTCCCAAGAGACACGTGGCAATGTCTGCAGGCAATTTAAAAATCTTTACTTATTTTTTTTCCCATCTCTCTTGAAAGGCAGAACAAGAGAGGAAGAGGTTAGGAGGGAGAGAGAGATCGTCCATCTATTGGTTCACTCCCCAAAGGCCCACAGCAGCCAGCAGCCTGGAGCTCCATCCAGGTCTCCCACATGAGTGTGAGGGGCCCAAGCATTTGAGCCATCACCTGCTGCCTCCCAGGCACATGAGCAGGAAGCTGGATTGGCAGGGGAGGCCAGGGTGCACAGTGACCGTGAACAACTCTAAGACTGCAAATGCATGCTCTCTACCCTGTACCCTGGGCGGCAGTGGCTCAGCCGGGGCCGGTGCACCTAACCAGACCTACATTGTCAATGACAGCAGGCAGAACAGGCAGAACAGACCGAGAGAGCGCTGCTTCTCCACCGTGAGCTGGGGGGTTGGGATTGGATGAAGTCCCTTCACTTTCAGCCAGTGCGGAAGAAAAGAGCACACCTTGGTTCCAACTTATCTCACGGCTGTGCGTTTTCCCACAAGATGCACGGGCAGAGGTGGAGAGGGGTCCGAGGATGCTGACCCCAGCTCTGCGGCGGCATGTGCAAGGAGCCTGGCGAGGGGGAAGGATGTAGATAGCACAGCGCGGAGGGCCGGGCGATCTGTCAGCATCTGACTGCCAGAGCAGACTCCCGGCAGCTGAGTGCGCGGGCAGCAGACAATGCGTGGATTGTGCTGACGTCCCACCGCGCACAGCGAAGCTCACGAGCCCATCAGATGCAAACGCCTCGATTTAGATAACTGCAAATTGCTGTCGGAGCCTTAATTTCCTATTAGTTCATTAATCTCTCTATTCAGAATGCCAACAAGACAGCTGATGATAATTCCGCAGGAAGTGGGTATTAGACGAAAGCAGGAGGGAAGGGGGTTAGACACGGAGAAGTTTCCAGCTTCCTGGGCGGAGGGGCACCCCAAAGTTCGTTCATAAGTTAGTAGTGGTAGTAGCATTCATTAATTAAGCACGTACCACGAGCCAGCTGCTAGGACAAGTACTTTACTGAGCAGTTCTCCTACTTGGCTTCTTTTCACAAAAAACAAACCCAGCGAGGTAGATACTCTTATCCCCATTCTACAGAGAAAGAACTGTGGCTCAGAAAACA
The DNA here is from genome assembly GCF_033115175.1 of Lepus europaeus. NCBI lineage: Eukaryota > Metazoa > Chordata > Mammalia > Lagomorpha > Leporidae > Lepus > Lepus europaeus. The sequence goes on from NC_084849.1 coordinate 13,465,774, forward strand.
TCACACAACCAGTTGGTGGCAAAACCAGCATTCAAACACAGGAGTCTCTGAGCCACAGCCTGGGTTCCCAATGCCACATCATCCTTTTGACTCATCACAAAAATGTTTTCCAGATGAAGATACGGCGGAGATGAGACTGGGAAGATCCAGATTCTTCGAATGAGGCCGTGGAGAGGAACAGAGGGTTTGAAGAATCACCAGCAAGGACTGTCTGCCGGTACAAGACCGTCTCACATTACAAAACGTCCAGCTCCACGATGAAGTTGGGGTTTTCTAAAACACTGCTTCTGTGTGGGGCAGTGGCTCTCAAAGCAGAGTCCCAGGAGCAGCTGGGAACTCAGGAGAAAGGCACGTCCTTGGGGCAGGTGCTTGGCCTAGTGGTTCGAAGGCCAGTAAAGATGCATGTGATTGACACTGGAGCACCCGAGTTTTGAGTCCCAGATCCAGCTCCGGACGCCAGCTCCCTGCTAATGCCGGCCCTGGGAGGCAGCAGGGGATGGCTCGACACTTGGATTTCTGCCACCCACGTGGGAGAACTGGATTGAGTTCCTTGCTCCTGGCTTTGGCCCTGAGCTGCCCCAGGCCTAGTATCAGACATGAGGGGCATTTGTGGAATGAAAAAAAAAAAAAAAAAAAATGCGTAGGAGCTCTCTCTGTCTCACTTTTTCAAATGTGTATATATATATATATTTGTATATATTTCAAATGTATATATATACATTTGAAAAAGTGAGACAGATATATAATATATAGATATATAAAAATACATGTACTTTCTAGGACCCTGCCCCAGCACTGTGGGGTCTGCACATCTGGGAATGGAGGCGGGCAATCTGAGCTTTAACAAGCCCCCAGGGGACTGTGATACACATCACCTGGAGAAGGAAAAGCTGGTTGGGAAGGGAATCTTCCTCCCACTTCCACGGGCACGAGACAGGGCCTTCTTCTAACGCAGATCCCGGTTCAGCAGGCCTGGGACCGGCCCGAGCTCATGCCTTTCTGCCTGCTCCTGGGTGACGCCGATGCCTCTGGTGCAGGGATCGGCCATGGGGTAGCCTGGGTCTAATCCGATCCCTGCCACCCAGGGAGTTACTGGCAGTAACAGAAGCAGGATTGCTTTAAGTTTAAAGAAAAAGAAAATCGCTTCCTCCAGGGTGGATCCAAATCCTCGAATCCCTGCCTCTGGGCTGCTTTAGAGAGACAGGAAAAGACCTGAACCACACTCGGAGACTAAACTCCCTCGATTACAAGACTTTTCCCACCCACTTTAATTAATTAAAGCGGTAGCCCCCTCCCTGGCCCCGCCTCCCTGCTCTCTGGCCTGTTCTGCTTAGCACCTGGCACCGTCCCATCTCACAAGCCATCCGACTCTGGCTTTGCTTACTCTGCCCACCTCCTGCCCCCACACCAGCACATAAATCCACCGAAGCAAAGACCCTGGCTGTTTTATTCACTTTCCTTCCCCAGTGCCTAGAACATGCCTGGAGCATCGTATTAATGTATTAAGGCTTGAGCATCCCTAATCCAAAAATCTGAAATGCAAAATGCTCCAAAACCCTAAACATTTTAGGACTCGCATGAAACCACCAGAGGAACATTTCACACCCGATCTCATGTGACAGGTGGCAGGCGAGATGCATAAAATGACCTGCAGGCTACGTGTGTCATACATGGATTCATGCTTAGACTCAGTTCCACTCATTCTTCATAAGCAAGCATTCTAAGAAATGACAAAATCCAAACACTTCTGATTCCCAGCAGCTTGGATACGGGTATTCAGCCTTTAATAAGAACATTAACTGAAGACATGAACCAATCATCCCACTCATTTTCTATAGGAAGCCACTTCCCCATTCTCGGGGCCACCTCTCTGAAATTCCACCTGTCATGGCTCTCAGTGTACGCACTCCACCTCCACTGAAATTCAAGCATCTATAGGTCTGTCTCCACCCCCCCCCCCAACTCCTTGAAAATGAGGTCTAGCCATCATTTCTCTTTTGAACAGGTAGAATGAGATCTATATCTATATCTTATCTATATCGAGAGAGAGAGAGAGAGAGAGAGAGAGAGAGAGAGAGAGAGAGAGGGAGGAGAGACAGAAAGAGAGATCTTCCATCTGCTAGTTCACTTTCACAATGGCTGGTGCTGGTCCAGGCTGAAGCCAGGAGCAATGAACTCCACCCGGGTCTTCCACATGGGTGCAGGGGCCCAAGCACTTGGGCCATCTTCTGCTGCTTTCCCAGCTGCATTAGCAGGGAGCTGGCCAGCAAGCAGAGCAATTGGGACCCACACAGACACTCAGATGGGATGCCGGGCCTGGAGAAGCAGCAGCTTAGCCCTCTGGAAGGTAATGCCAGCCTGAGGCCACATTTCTATCCCTCCCTCATCCAACACTTCCGCTCTCCCACAAGCATGTCCAAGATTTTGGTAATCTTTGCAAACATTTATAAAGGCCCATCCATCCTCAGTGTAATGAACACAAAAACTATAGGATTTTTTTTTTTTTTTGGACAGGCAGAGTGGACAGTGAGAGAGAGAGACAGAGAGAAAGGTCTTCCTTTTGCCGTTGGTTCACCCTCCAATGGCCGCCGCGGTAGCGCGCTGCGGCCGGTGCACCGCGCTGTTCCGATGGCAGGAGCCAGGTGCTTCTCCTGGTCTCCCATGGGGTGCAGGACCCAAGGACTTGGGCCATCCTCCACTGCACTCCCTAGCCACAGCAGAGAGCTGGCCTGGAAGCGGGGCAACCGGGACAGGATCGGTGCCCCGACCGGGACTGGAACCCGGTGTGCCGGCGCCGCAAGGCGGAGGATTAGCCTGTTGAGCCACGGCGCCGGCTAAAACTATAGGATTTTATTCACAAAAGATGGAGCTTGAGCTTCAGTTCATGATATCAGTTGTGTATGCTCACAATTACAGGCTGGAGACAGCTCCAAATTCCGCAATTTCTAGGAGACCCAGGGTCTTTAAGGTTCAAGGAAGATGTGTGTTCTCTTTCAATTCCCCCTCCCGTGAACTTTCTGACGTGTCCCAGGATGATGTCAGAACCTGGAGAGCGCTGGAACTTTCTAACAGCGGCAGCAGCGTCTTTCAGGGTTCTCGTGGGTTTTGCAAGGGCGGAGCAAATTGGTGAGACCCCCTGCAACACTGCTGGAGGGGCAGGGGATGGGATTCTGTCTCCTACAAGCCAGGAGTCACTTTTGTAGCAGGTGAAGCAGGGAGAAAGGGTCTTTGACGCAACCTTGTGATCTGGGCCGGGCCGTCACACTGACTCCCTCCGCACTAAAATCACACCCACTCTGCAGATGAGAACACTGAGCCCCGAGTGGGCTCACAGGGACTCCAGCTGAGGCCCACACCCCTCCGTTCTGGCTGCTTCCAAAGCTGTGCTGCCGGCAGCCAGCCCTCTCCCTGGCTCCTCTCCCAGCCCTCGGCAGTGCCCGCGCCTGTCTTGCTCATTACGTCTCTGAGAGCGGGGGTGCTGGTGGCTACTGAGATTCCGCCTCGAGCACTGGAAATTAAAACGGCTCGGGCAGAGCTCAGCCTTGCTGACTCCCGGCAGCGCCCCGTCACCTAATTACCTGACTTCTAGTCTCCCTGCTACAGGTGGGAGCCGCGTGTCCCCACAGCGCACAGTGCGGCCACTTGCAGACGAGAGCAGCACGTGGACAGAATTTGGACCGCCTGTGAACCAGACATCAGCCTGGCCTCCAGCCTTACACAGTCACAAAGGCCAGGGGTGCCTGAGAGTCTGGGGTCCATGGAGAAAAAAGGGGAGGGCGGCAGCTGCCTCTTAATAATGGTGCTTGCTGCGCCTGCCTCCCGATCCAGACATACGGAACGTTTTACATGCCCACGGCCGTTTGGATATTTTCACCATCACTCACCTGCCATACAAAATTACGAACTTAAAACTCAGCCTACTATGGGCTGGTGCCGCGGCTCACTAGGCTAATCCTCCACCTGCAGCACTGGCACCCCGGGTTCTAGTCCCGGTCAGGGTGCCAGATTCTGCCCCGGTTGCTCCTCTTCCAGGCCAGCTCTCTGCTGTGGCCCGGGAGGGCAGTGGAGGATGGCCCAAGTGCTTGGGCCCTGCACCCGCATGGGAGACCAGGAAGAAGCACCTGGCTCCTGGCTTTGGATCGGTGCAGTGCGCCGGCCGTAGCAGCCATTTGAGGGGTGAACCAACGGAAGGAAGACCTTTCTCTCTGTCTCTCTAACTCTGCCTGTCAAAAAAAAAAAAAAAAAAAAAACATAAAAAACAGCCTACTCTAGAGGCATTGGATATTGGGTCCCACCTGCATGGCCTAGGCAGACCTTATTTGGCCCGTGGGCTGGACGTCTCCCACCTGGTTTACACCAGGGAGCTCAAGGCTTCCTCCCCCCAGCCCCAGGAGGGAAGGGCGCTCAGCTGTACCTCCCTGACTCATGGGACACCACCAGGCTGGTGATGATACAGGCAGGCAGACAGGACCAAATTGATTAGCTCTGTCAACTGGAGACCATGCCTTCACCCCACCCCTGTGTGATCCCACGCCCCTACCTGACCTCCCCTGTATGCCCACCTGCCAATCAGACTACATAACCACTCCCCTTTGGAAGTGAATAAGAGACCTGGAGCATCGTGGGCCCCTCCCTTGTTGTCCTATGCCTTTGGGCACGTGGCCTTTTGGCCGCTGCTCTGCCCCTGCTTTCCTGCTCACATGCTTCGCTCCACGTCGCTCCCGGCCTGCTCTCTGCCTGGCGTGGACCCTGCTTGTGTTTCTAGACTTTTCCTCCCCTAAATAAAGCCCTCACTTTCCTGTGCATTTCTCTCACTGAATAAGCTGTTAAAAACTTACCATGTAGCCTGGTTTATTTTGTGCCGATATTAAGAATCTTTAGCTGACTAGATGGCAAGAACCCAGAGAATTATTAATATTGAAATTAGTAATAAGGCTGGGTAGGTGGGGAGAGCACCCCTGTCGCTGTCCCTGCCTCTGTGGTGGGGCAGGGATGCGGGGGATCTGCAAGGACCCCAGTGAGAGTCCCCTGCCCAGGCTAGATGGGAAGGGGCAAGTCCAGAGCGGACACGGGGGGCTCCTAGAATCTTCTGAGCTAATTGGCTCCTATAAAGCAAACTGCTTGTACCAATTACCGGCAGTGTCACTGTTTCACAGCAATTGGGCCTGAGGGGCTATTCAAGGTGGGTTTGCAGAAGGAGAGAGGCCAGACACAAAGGGACTGGCAGCTTCTGCAGAGGGCTGAACTCTGACCTGGGCTCTGCGCCCGGCCAGCTGGTGCCGACCCACCAAACGCAGCCCATCGCCCGAGGCAGGCGTGAGTAACAATCCCTCCTCGGGGGTGGAAACGCAGGGACCCGGGTTTGGTGCAGCTGTTAAGATGCTGCTCAGGATGTCTGCATCCCACATCACAGCGCCTGGGGTCAATGCCCGCCTCCGCTTCTCAGTCCACTGTCCTGGTGCTGCACAGCCCGGGAAACAGTGCTGACGGCTCAAGGACTCTCTGCCACGTGGGAGACCTAGAGTGAGTTCTGGGCTCCTGGCTTCAGCCCGGCCCAGCTGCAGCCATTTGTGAGGATATGGGGAGTGAATCAGCAAACAGGAGATCTCTGCTTATCTCTGCCTTTCAAATACATGAAACACTCATGCACACACACAAAGTTCATATATATGCACACAACACTAGAGACAGAAATGTGAGCGACTGCTCAGAAGTTGAACCCAGGCGGCCAGCATTGCTGCACAGTGGGTTTGACGCCAGCTTCCCTTATTAGAGCACCAGTTAGTGGCAGATGTTCTGCTTCTGGTCCTGCTCCCCCCTAATGCACCTGGGAGGCAGCAGGTGATGGCTGAAGTCCTTGAGCCTCTGCCACCTACATGGGAGACCCAGATGGAGTTCTAGGCTTCTAGGTTCCTGGCTTCAGCCTGGCTCAGCCCTGGCGGTTGCAGCTATTTGGAAGAAATCTTTCCGCCTCTCTCTCTCTCTCTTTGCAATTCTGCCTTTCAGAAAAATAAATTGAACCCAACTTTGTCTGATAACAGGGTTCATTTGTGGTGTCCTAAATTTTTTGAAGCTTATTTCATTTATTTGAAAGGCAGAGTTACAGAGAGAGAGAAAGAGGAGACAGAGAGAGAGGTCTTCCATCCACTGGTTCACTCCCCAAACAGCTGCAATAGCTGGTGCTGGGCAAGGCTATAGTCAGGAGCTTTATCCGGTCTCCTCCATGGATGCAGGGGCTCAGGCACTTGGGCCATCTTCCTCTGCTTGCCCACATGCATTAGTAGAGAGCTGGACCGGAGCTGGAGCAGCCAGGTCTCGAACCAGTGCCCATACAGGAGGCAGGCAGCAGCTTAACCCATTACACCACACCACCAGTCCCTGCCCTCCATTTTTCTGTAGATTCTGTCCAATGATGTAGTCAGCTGGACCCCTTAAGGACCTGTACATCATTTTGGTTTTGTATTATGTTGCTTTGCTTTGCTCGAATAAACTCTACTTGACATAACTGGCCTGAGGAGTGTTCCTTTAAAGAGAACAAGCACCTTTGTCACACCAGTTCCTTTCTGTAGCATCTACGGCAGAGGTGAGTCACTGTGACCAAGGTCCTGCGGCCCCAGAGGCTAAAATATTGATTATCTGGGCCACTAGAGAAAAAGCTCGCCCACCTCTGGCCTCAGATGCTATGAGAATGAGAGGCCCCTGTGCCTTGGCTGAGAGCCCGATGTGTTTCCAGCACCTTCCACCAGCTCTGGCACTACCTCAGACTGCTCTCCCTGACTCCCTACTCAAATAAAGACTCACGTGAGACCCATTTCTGAAGAGTGAAGCCAACTATTCTCCCCAGAGCCAAGAAACCAGACCCGTGTGAGCCACTTCCGAGCCCAGGCTGGCTCTCGTCGATGACAGCCACTGTGAGCGGACAGTCACCAAGGGACAGCCACTCACTTGCAGTTTTTGCACTTGAGGCCGAAAAGCATTCCTTTCCCACAGACTGTGCATGTCTGAGACATCCAGTACTTGGTGGAAAACCTGTGGAGTACAGACAGAAGGCAGTCAAGGGCAAGGTGATGGCAACCGACCCATCCCCAGGAGGATACGGGCTTTAAGGGGTAAACACAAGGGGCCCAGCTTTCCGTCCTGCTGCTTCTGAGAGATGGGGTTTATTCAAGTCACTTATACCACCACAGCCTCGGTCTTCCTGGCTGTAAAGTGGGGCTAATAACAGCACTGACCTCACAGGTTGTTGGGAGGATTAAATGCTACCACACCAATCAACAGCTCCACACAGCACGCGTACAGAGAAAGCCCTCGTGGCCTGGATTCTGGCCGTATGATTACCTTGAACATGCCTAGCAGTCGGTTCCTCTGGAACACAGTACCTGGTGACCTCCTGTATGCCAAGTCAGTTCTGGGACAGCAACACATGGGGCTGGCACCACCCTCAGAGAGCCGTAGAGCCAGCTGGGGGCTCTGTCCATTGCTGCTGGCTACGTTGCCTGGGCAACTTCAAGGGGGTGGGAGTGGGGTTTTCCTCCCAGAAGAACTGGACCCCAAACTTTATTCGCAGTCGAGAATCCCAGAAAGGGAAACCTGATCAGGCCCTTAGCTCCCTTTCCTGCCCAGCCGCTACCGCCTAGCAGCGACATCAGCCAGTCTGGAGGTCGCCCATGCAGGATTAGGAACCCAGAGGGGCAGAGGTGCCTTAAGTTAACTGCCTGGCCCCTCGCAGAGGCAGCTGGGGATATTTCCTCCCCCAGGAGATAGCAGGCAGCGGCAGGGCTGGGCACCAGAGAAGTCATGAAGGTTGCTGGGTTACAGTTAATTTTAATTTTCAATTTGTGTTGCAGTCAGCAGGAGTTGTATCTAATCTCCACTGCCTCTGAGTGTCAAGAGGGAAATCGGAAGTGATTATGCAACTGGGGCCCGCGGGCTGGGAGGGGAAGGCAGCAGCCCTCTGTGGTCCTTCCCACTAGTCACTCTCCAGAGCCCAGCTAAGCAAACGGCAGCTTCCCCAGCAGAGACGCTCCGGCCAAGAAAACCCTTCCTTCCTCCAGCTGTGGACTTGGGGTTTGGCTAAGCCCCTTTGGTCTCTTCTGCAAGGCCAGCGAGTTTACAGGGTGTGGTTTGCAGGATACGGCAGCACTAGAGGTAGTGAACGGGCGTGAGATTCACCCTGTAGTGGCAGCGGGCAGCGGGACAGTGGGACAGCGGGCAGGTGTCACAAGCAGGGAGTGGCAGGCTCTCCCCCCTTCCAGCCCGAGGTTCAGTTCTCCCTCGTCCCTGGCTCTGGCCTGGGGGACTCTGATGAAAGCAGATGGGATTTTAATTCCCCTTCTCCACCAAGCTTAGGGTAAATCCAGCTCTCTTGCTCCTGATATGCAGTCTGGGGCGAAGCAGCCCACTCATCACAGTCCCAGCAACCCCAGCTGCCCCTCCCATGCCCGCGATAATGAGGTCGTTTCCCTCCCCCAGGCCTCACCATCTGAACCTGAGGTTGCACCAGGGTCTAAAATCAGGACTGGAAAGATAGGGGAGGGCTCATCCAGGGACTTGGCCCATCCAGGGATAGCCTGGAGCCAGGGGCGGGGCCAGTCCCAGGTGGGTGGGGCATAGCCAAACCAGAGGTGGCACTGGGCCAGGGGTGGGGCCAATCCCAGGGCAGAGGTGAACTAGGGGTGTGGCCAAGCCAGGGGTGGAGCTGAGCCTTGGGCAGTGTGGAAGCCAACACAAAGAGGACTGCCTGGGCACTGTCTATCGCACTTCTCACTGCCTCCTGCTTTCTCATTTGAGTCTTCACAACTACGCTGTCCACACATTTCTTCCAGCAACTGTTGGCGAGATGCCATTCTGTGAGAGTGCTCGGTCCAGCCTGGCCCCGGGCTCTCCCCACCCCCAGACAGCCCTGACCCTTCATTCGGCCATGGTCAGCCTGCCCGGCTCTGGGACCATGAGCTCCCCACGGGCACAGGCTCACGTCTTGCTCGGTGCTGCGACACTGGCATTGCACCCCTATAAGTACCCGGGCAAAGACTCCGTGAATGACTGCACATGTTCCTCAGTGGCTTCCCAGAGTGCCGTGCAGAAAACACTCAGCCATGGCGTTCAAAGAATACAACTTATTCTTCCAGGGCCTCAGTTTTTCCTTCTGTCCAATGGGCACGACCACAATGAGACAAAATGGGGAAGATTAACTTTGAAAAGTTCCAGGACTTCTCAGAGGCATGATTGGCAGATGCGAAGCTCCCTCCCAGGACAGGCTGGGGTATCCCCAGGAAAGGTTTTCTGGGCCCCCAGCGGGGCTGGAGCTCTGCACTCGCCTGGACCTCCCTGAACGAACACCTCTGAGTTCAGCCAGCAGCCTTCTGTGTTCTGGGTGGAGAATCCCAGAATTGAGATGCGGATCTTTAATCCTAACAATGATGTTGTTTATCCAGTGTTTTGTATATATCATCTCATTTAATCCTCCCAACCACCTCTAGGTAGACTGAATTATCTGATGCAAAGATGGAGCCTCAGAGAGGCGAAGGAACTCCCTCAGAGCTGCAAAGCTCTGATGGGCACACAGGGCAGCCTGAGCCCACAGCCTCGGCTGGCAACCACTGTGTGCTGCTTAGGTAAGGGCTGGGTCAACGAGAACCAGACACCTCAGTCCTCTGGCTGACGTTCAGTCTGGCAGAGGAGAGAGGGGCTACAGGGGCAAAACACACTGCCCCTCGGGCGATGAGTGGGCACCAGAGCCCCCAGGAATCCCGCCTACCTGTGCTTGATGGAGTTGCCGAGGTCTCTGCGGGGGATCTGCGGGGACCAGCGTGGCACGGACAGCGTGTCTGCAGGGAGAGAAGAGAGGGGCCCGTTACACAGAGGATCAGTGGCTGGGATGGGCCTTGGCCACGTCCTGGAAGGGACCTGGAGGCTTGGGGACCTCAGGAAGGATACCAACCACCATCGCTTGCTCAACCAAGGCCAAGCAGAACCCTGAGTTAGCTGTTACCCAACTGGGCAAGGGTCCCTGGGCAGGGCAGCCGGCAAACCTTGAGAAGAGTCAGATGTGTTAAGACCACAGTGGAGCATCGCTTCTATTTAAGGAGCGCGTAGTGTTGCATGTGTGGGCTAAGTGACTCACACGCCTGCGCTCACAACACCCTCAAAACAGCCCCAGAACAGAGATCACCGACACCCCTACCTTGCAGATGAGGCTCAGAGAGGGGTAGTCGCTTGGTGAAGGCTGCACAGCAGCTGTGCCCCCAGCTTGAGAGACTCCAGGACGTGTGCAAAGTTAGAGTGTAGCACTTCCTGCTCCCCTTTCCCACACCTGCCACACCTCTCTGTAACTCGTAAAATGACTCACTGAACATTTTAAGAGTTTTTGTTTTTCAAAGAAAACTCTAGGGGAGCAGGTGTTTGATGCCCCCCAACCCATACTGGAGTGCTGGGGTTCAAGCCCTGGCTCTGCTCCCAATTCTAGCCTCCTTCACTACGTACCCTGGGAGGCAGCAGGTGATGGCTCAAGTAGTTGAGCCCCTGACACCCACATTGGAGACGTGAATTGAGTTCCTCACTCCTGGCTTTGGGCGAGATTTGAGAGCATTTGGGGAGTGAACCAGCAGATGGGGTCTCGGTCTCTCTCTCTCTCTCTCTCTCTCTCTCTCTCTCTCACACACACACACACACACACTTACACAACCCCCAAAATAAATGAATAAAATAAATAAAATGTCAAACCATAAATAACTTAAAGTCATACTAGAGTAAGTAGATGGATCAACAAGTGAAAAGGATAGTTGATGGATGGATGGGTGGATGGGTGGATGGATGGATGGGTGGATGGATGGATGGGTGGATGGATGGATGGATGGATGGGTGGATGGGTGGATGGATGGATGGGTGGATGGGTGGATGGATGGATGGATGAGTGTATGGATGGATGGATGGATGGATGGGTAGATGAGTGGCTGCTTGGATAGGTGAGTGGGAAGATTACTGAATGGATGGAGGCAGGGAGGGATGGACTGGTAGTTGGGTATGTGGATGGATGGAAAGACAGGTGAGAGGATGAGTGAATGCATGGGTAGATTTACAGGTAGAAAGACAGGGAGTAGGTAGATGGACAGGTGGGCTGGTAAGTGAATAGAAAGATGGGTGAATGGATAGATGGGCAAATGGGAATGAAGAAGAATAAACCACGCAGACTTCAGACTGGGCCCAGCCACCATTTGGTCTCATCTTTTGTGCCTCCAGTTCCCTCCCAGTGAGCTGTCCCCTTGCTCTGACCCTGAGTTCCCTGTGATCTTCCACAGAGGCGGACGAGCAGCCCCCACTTGCACCCCTGGCTCGGTAGCCCACACTGCCCTATGTGCAGAGGTTTGGGCCAACGGCACTGCCTGGGAGGGCACTTTCCTCCAGCAGGGACAGAAGCGAGCGGCAGCCCCGGCGCCAGCTCCGCTTTCTCAGGCCAGGTGGACGGAGCTGACTCCATGCTCCTTAGCAGCAGAGGGAGCTTTGTGTTTCATGCCAGTTGTTCCAGGGAGGGGAGCTGTCGGGAGCTGGGCATGTCAGAACCTGTTGGGAATTTATCCCCCAACCTGCTCACTCCTCTCCTGGTTCCAACAGCACTGCTGGCCGCCATGTGACAGCTGTTTCCAGAGCCCCAGATCTGCCCCTGTAAATCTGGGAGCCTTTCTGGGAGAGTGACGGATCTTCCCAGCCCCAAAGGGCAGAACAGACAAGAGACAGGGAGAGAAAGAGACAGAGAGAGACAGAGAGACAGAGAGAAACAACACACCTTCAGTGGGTGGCCCACAGGGTCTGCATGGGTATAACTGCAAACAAAATGTTATCAAGCTTGGATTTGGCGCTTGCTTCAGTCTTGGAGTGAAACAAAGAGACAGTTCCAGAAGAGGCTTCTTCCCACTCCGGTCTCCTCTGGGGACAGAAGGCAGAGGGCAGAGGAAGCAGGCAGCCCGTTTACTCCTCCAGGGGGTCACAGGCGGGAAGCCTGTATGGAGGGAAGCGTTCGCCTCCTCATGTAGAACCTGCAAGACCAGGAGGACCAAGGGGCTGACGGGAGACCTGTGTTGAGAAGGATTCTGAGGCTCCATAGGAAGGAGCCCCATGATCGACTGGCAATGTCTGCTGTGAATGAAGAACGAGGTAGTCCTGACCGGTGCACGTGTGTTTGCCGCCCCTGCAAAGTATGTTTGCCACCTCCTAGCATGGTGCCCAGGCTAAAGCGGGTGCTTAATGCAAGCTGGCCGAATCTAAGATTATTGTGACATAAACATTGAGTCTGCTGGTCACTCAATATGCATTAGGCCTTTGGCTGCACACTTTATGCCCAGAAGCTAGGCCCCTGTGGTCAGGGCTACCACTGTTTCCATTGTATGTAGGAAGACAAAGGAGCTCTGAGACATGCAGTGACTAGCCAATAGTCACACAGGCAAAGGTCACAAAGGTCACACCAGCTGAGCCTCAGGAGGTCACTCCACCAGAGGAGCTTCTGTCCCTTAGAGAGTATTTGGCAAAGTCTGGGGGTGTTTTGGGTTGTCACACTAGGTGTGTGTGTGTATGTGTGTGTGTATACACTACTAGCATCTATTAGAGAGACATGTTTGGCATCCCATAATACACAGCACAGGTGTCACCCGCAACAATTAACTGGCCCCACATGCCAATGGCACCAACGCTGAGAATTTCTGATCTAGACGCTTCTCTGCCTCTCTAGCCAACTCCTCCCTGACCACAAGCCACTCCCCACCCCTCCCCACCAAAAAAAAAAAAAAAAAAAAAGAAGAAGAAGAAGCTCAAGGGAGCAGAGAACAAATCCTCTTTTATTATAAGCCCATCTCGCTATTAGATGCATATCCTAGTTACTCGGTTACTCTCAATTGCAGCACCTTTTCAGAAAAGTAGCTGTAATTAAGTTCAGTAACTTGGATTCATTTCCCATAGCCGGTTGAAGGTGAAACTCTGTCAATTACATTAAGTGCTACGGCATCATTAGTCTCAAGCAATAATAACTTGCACACAGCTTCCTACGTGGGCGTGTGGATCTGAACTTTGAGGTCCTCTCTTTACTTTCTTTGTTTGGATTTCATTAAACTTGCCAATGTAAATCTTGAAGCACAGGAAACTGTTGAAGGGGAAGGCGGAAGGAATCTCTGAAAACCCGGCCCTTATCAGAACAGAGAAAGCAAACAGCATTGACAGCAATTAAACCGATATAGAAACCTCTGTTTAACAATCAAAACACCTATTAAGATGTCTCCTTAGCTGAACCAAAGATTTTCTATTCTCATTTTCTGATAACAATCACACAGACGGGACGCAGAATTCTTCAAGTCCCTGGAGCCTTCAGTCTCGGGGGTAAAACTGTAGACATTTCTTCTTGGAGGTGGGCATTGCTGGTGCATGGAGAGGGACAGAGCGCCCAGGCAGGAGGTGGCTGCTCCCCTCTGAGCTCGGAGCAATGCCTCTGCACAGAAGAAGGGGCCAAACCTGCCCTTGAAGACCATCTTGGTCGTCAGAGAGACAAATTAAAGGCCCAAGAGGGGGAACCAGCACGAGTGATGAAGCGACAGAGCTTCATCATGAAAACCTCCGGCTCTGGCCCGGACGGTTTAAAATCAGGTGAGTGAGGTGTGGGAAACACACACAGGGTTGCGGACAGAGACACCGGGAGAATGGTGTGATGACAACGTGAGGGGAAGGAGGAGGAAGGGAAGGAGAGGGCAGGGGAAATCAGAAACAAGAACAGTGACAGCTCTGCTTTCTGTGGAGGGGCACCGGGTGCCAGGCACTGCTGCCAATCAAACCTGTGCATACTCCTTCATTTAATCTTTTCACAGGTAGTTCAAAAGATTCATAGAAAATGAAATTAAAATATGTTTATTTGAGTGCAAAAAGTTTTTGAGATCCATGCACATGAGGGGGGTCTTTGAAAAGTTTATGGGAAAAATGTATCTTATGAAAAACCTATCGAACTTTTTGAAGCAACCTCACCGATGATCTCATTTAATACGAATAAGACAGTAGGCGTGCACAGGCAGTACATCAGCCACGATCACTAGCTTTGGTTTCACCAACAGGAAAGCACAGAGTTGTGCCATTTGTCCAAGGCAAGAAAATGACAGAACGGGGATTGTTAATTTGGATCACATGGTGGGGGCTTGATGAACGTTGCCAATTTGATTCCCATTTCATAGAGGGGGCAAAGAGGTTGAGAAGCCAGAAGCCATGGTCTACAGATGACTGGTTATGAAGCTGGAATTTAAACCACATACTGGAGCAAACTGGATGCTTCCAGTCCAGACTGTCTGCCTACAAACCGTCCATAACTCTGCCCTCTATGTGGGAAGTCCAGGAGGGAGGGAGGCACCAGCCCTCTTAGGCTCCGCCTCCAGAAACTGCAAGAGGCCAGGGAGGGGGTAGAGTCCCAGAAGCACCCTGATTTTAGTCCCACGAGACCCATTTAGGACTTCTGACCTCCAGAACTGGAAGACAGCACATTTGTGGTGTTTAAACCACCAAGTTTGTGGTCGTTGGGGAAACCCACACATCACCCATCTTGGGTCAGGCAGGCTGTTAGGAACTTGGGGTATGGTGAACAGCACAACCCAGTTGTCTGAGCTCAGAGTCTAGTAGGGGAATCAAAAAGCAAATGAAGGAAAAAAAAAAAGAGCCCATTAGGAAAAGCAAACAGGTCAGGCTCCAGGGCTGTTTTAAAGCAATGGGGTTCCGGCAATGCATTGGAAGGAAGGCAGAATGCCGTGCAGTTAGGAGCGCCCTCTGGCGGCTGAGGCGAACTTTTCAGGTCACGACTGTGAAACAGGAGTGGGGCCTCCCCTCCTCCTGTGCCCCCATCCCCTAACTCCCATCCATCGTCCTGACTCTTACAAGGCAAACCCATCTCCCCACCCAGACTGAAAGGTGTCATGAGCGATCGTGACTGCACCTGTAGACCCCACTAAAAACCAGACCCCAGTACCCCTCAGTGTCCCTAAGAAAGCAAAGGAGCTGGTTCTCCAGCCTGTGTGAGTTTCAGGAACTCAAGGAGTCGCACTTGCCTCCTTGGAGAGGGTGGTGAAATACTTTGTACCAAACACACCGACTCACAGCACGGGACTACGTCCTGGGGCATGGAGGGCTATGGGGTCAAATCCTTAGGAAATTATCACGGGAGGTGCATTCCCCAAACCCAGGCAGGAAGCACAAAGACGCAGTCATAGGAAAACGGATAATCATATTTTTAAGAAGTCATTCTGTAGTTTTTTTTTTTTAAAGATGTATTTATTTGAAAGGCAGAGTTATGGGGGTGGAAGGAGAGAGAGAGAGAGAGAGAGAATCTTCCATCTACTGGTTCACTCCCCAAATAACCTCAACAGCTGGGGCTGGGCCAGGCCAAAACCAGGAATCAGGAGCTTCTTCCAGGCATCTGACATGGGTGGCAGGAGCCCAAGGACTTGGACTATCTTCTGCTACTTTTCCCTGTCCATTAGCAGGGAGCTGGATCAGAAGAGGAGCAGCCAGGACACAAACCAGCGCCGATATGAAATGCTGGCACTGCAGGCAGCGGCTTAACCTGCTGTGCCACAGCGCCGGCCCCGGGAAGCCATTCTGTGCACTTTGTCTATGATGAGGACAAACAATTCTGGGCTGAGAGCCTTTGGCGGGTGGGCCTGAGCTCCACCTGCCACTGCGTCCCCTCTGTTCAAAGGACAAATGTGTGCTCAACGGATGTGAATGAACGGCTTATGTCCCGGCCAAACCCGTCAGTTCACTGTCTTAGAGCCCCTCTTTATGACAAGTGGAACAAACCTCAACTGAAGACCCTCAAAGGACCTGTGCGGCAGGGAAGGAAGGAAGCAACGACTGAGGTCTGCCTGGGACCTGATCTGCTGTATGTCCCCGGGTGGGTGACGGCCCCTTGAACCTTGGGGTCATCATGAAAAAAAAACGTGGGTAAAGAGCAGTGTGCGCCTCTGGAGCCGTCTGAAAACCAGGCGGGACACGCACACGGAGTACGCAGGCCCTGCTGGCACAGAGACGATGCTCAGTCTTAACTGCTGAACATATCCCAAACGGGGAGGTGCCTCCTGCAGCCATTTTCCATGGAATCGAAACAACTTTCCGGGATGGTATCTCGAGGTTACAGATGAGGGAACTGGGCAGAATCAAACTGTTTGAAGCCTTAGAGCCAGCACGTGGTGGAACCTGAAGCTGAACCCAGCTTCCTATAAAAGGAAAGTCTCGCCATCCACCCCTACCGTGTCTCTTTCTAAGCGTTAGTTTAAAGATCAGGCCATCTTTGTGTTGGAAAGACCCACAAGAAGCTGTCTGTCACAGTCTCTGGGTCTCTAAGCCCCCTTCGACAGATGAGGAACCACCCAATCCCTAGACGTCTCCATGGAGATAAAGACCTCCTAGCAACCTTATTATTAATACCAATAGCTAACAGGTATTGAGCACTTACTGCATGGCTGGATGAGATTATATGACTCAGATATATTATTTCACTTAATATCCACAAGACCATTTTAGGCATAAAGCGGGGGTCTGAGTTAGAACCGTGGGGCCCCCGAGGTCACACCTGGAAATGCTGCCAGTGAATTTTAAGCCCCTAAGTGCTCCGGCTTCCAGCCCAGGGACAGGATGGTCTGAGAGAGAGATCGGCAGTGGTGGTGCTGCTGCATTCAAATCAACCAGCAGGTTCTTCAAGCCCAAAGATACCCCGAACCAATAAAACATAGACATTAAATTTTATTTTGAGGCCACAGGAGTCACCAGCTCAAATCCCACCGATTTGCCCAAGGTATCAAGCAATTCTTGACTGAAGCCACTCATGATATTAATAACGTAGCAGGGAACCATTCTATTTGCTTTGCCATCGAATTCAAACACATCAGATCTCAAAGTAGTTTAGTTGCGCACTATCTCTAAAGGTTGCAGTACTGTGAAGCTTTGGGGTACAAGCAAGTTTCTCCATGGAGTTAGACACAATCTTCTCCCTGAGACAGCCACAACCTGCTTTCCGAAATCCAAAGAGCATCCCTGGGGATCCTCATTGGCTATGGAGGCCTCCAGGCAACTGCTTGGCACTAGTGACTGCAGAGGGGAGAGTGGGCTTTGGTGCCACGGCAAAGGGAAACAATGAGGCCGAGGCAACTGACAGCGAGGAGAGATGCGGGGGGTGTGAAGGACATCACTGTCCACTCTGGGTGGGAGACTGTGGGAGGGTTTTCAGAGGACGTTCTTGGTGCGCCCCATGGAACTGAAGCAAAACAAAGGGCAGGGGCGAAGGTACCTGTCCAGGAATAAGGGCATGGGAGCAATGGAGCTGTCGGGGCCAAACTACGGTATGGGGTGGAGGCAGAGGGTCAGGCTAGAGACACGGCCATGAGCATGGGACTCCCTGGGAGGCAGGGCACAGGCTCTGTTTCTGCATGGGAGGGGCCTCCAGGGGACCAGCACGGAACCCTGAAGGGAGCGGACCTGTGCTTCCTATGCTGATCACGAGCTCCGCGGCCTTGGGCACTTTCACCAGCCCGAGTCTCAGTTTCACGGCTATGAGAAGGAGCTCGTCCTGTCTCCCTGAGACTGTCAGAGCTGAGTGCAGAGCGTAACTGGCGCAGTGCTGAGCCCAGTGCCTGACACATTGTTCTTACTGTTCCCATCGTTGTCATCCTCACTCTGCCGCAGAATGAACACCCCAGCAGAACATGTCAGAGCTCTCCACGACGACGATCTGGAGCAGGGGCCAGGAAACCTGACCCTCGGGCCCATCATCTGATGCATAAACAAAGTCTGATGTGCACACAGCCGTGCCCCCTTCACTGACACGCTGCCCACAGCAGCTCGGCCCACAGAGCCAAAAACAATGAGCACTGCCCCTTATTGAAACAGTGCCCCCACCCCGGTTGAGAGTTGTGAAGCCCTGTTCCACGGCTGATGTACGGAAAGATTTCTGCCCCCCCTTTGGAGCCAGAAGACCTGAGTTCAAGACACACTGTTGCCATTTATATGGGGCAGAAATCCCTGGACAGATGGCCTGTGATCTCCAAGCCGAAACGCGTATGAGCACTTGGTGCTAACACTGCTCATCTCATCCTCGCATCCCTGGGAAGCGATGTTTGCATCCCCAGTGAACGGAAGAGCTAGGCCTGGGGGCCCGCTAAGCAGCCCAGCTAAGATGCTGACCCACACCTGTGTTCTCTCCACCCTTTCCTGTCTCCCGGCAGGAAAATCCGCAAGGAGGCGACAGCCCCGAGGACACGGCACGGCTGACATCCACAGCAACTCCAGCGGACGGAGGAAGACGACCCTGCCTCCGCCTGGGCTACTTGATGTGATTTCCCAGTTGTCATTTCACCTCAGCAGGCAGAAGAGCTGAGAATAATTAAGGGTGAGCATGGTCACAGGGGATGAAGACAACTCGCTCTTGGGAGCGTGTCCAGGTGGAAGCCTGGCTCGGGAGGGCAGCGGAGCAGTCAGGGCACAGAGCAGGTGGTGGCGGGCCAACTGGAGGGCTGACCTGTGCGAGTCAGGCAGGAAGGTGCCCAGGATGTGAAGGGAGGCAGGACGGGAGAGTCGGGATCAAAGCTCTCTTCCAGCTCTGGTTAGAACATTAAAAGGTGGCGAAGTTAAAGCAGAGACATCTTCAGGACAGGGGGCAAACGTGAATGCATTTCTTCTAATATCCCCCTTCAAACTCACCCCACCACCACTACCCCATGTCTGAGATCTGGCAGGGACAAGCCGAGTGGGGATCCCTGAGTGAGGACGACCCGAGGGGAAACGCGGACCCTGCAGGCAGCACCTGTGCTCACCGCAGCCCCTCTCGGGGCCTCTATCACATTTCACTGCCGGGGGAGAAAGAGTAGATGGCAGAGGCATTTACATTTCCTCATGTGCTCACTGCTGAATGTATTCAAGTGCATCAGGGTTTTTAAACTCATAACTAAACCATGGGAGACCTGGTGCTACAGGCGTGATGACCTTCCTCACGGAGATGATGGACGGAGAATCCAAGCCTTCAGTGGTAGCCGGATGTGTGGCAGGGGCCAAGGGGGACGGCAGTGGCTGCTGGGAGAACGATGAGGCCATGGGGCTTCCCATTCCCTAGGGCACCACCACAAGGATGGCAGCCGGGAATGCCACCAGCTCTCAGCCTTCCTGCAAACCTCAACAGCACACACTCAGGGAACCGATCTCTCTTCCCTCTCCTAAACTTTCGCCTTGAATTTGCCCTTGGTATACTTCTACTGCTAAGCTCTGCAAAGAGGAAGGATAGGTCTTGAAATATCAAAATCATTTTAGGTAATGAGAGAATACGATTAAAATGCAAAAAATAGAAATCGAACGTTAACATCTACAGATCCAGAAGAGTCATTAGGATCATGGTTCTACCTTGGTTTACTTAGGAAACACTCGTGGACTAAATTATCCGTAAGAAGATAATGTGCAGTGCATGGGCAGTGTCAATTAAATATGACCCTGGGGGCAGGCCCAGTACTTCTTACTGCTGGCGGGTGGCATGATGCCAGGGGAGGAACAGCTTTCATCACTGTCTGACACCATGGTGGTGTCATATCTACTAGAGGGACCCCCAAAAGACCACTGCACCTGAGTGATGGGGGATAAGGGTATGCTGACCCCATGTTCCACGCATCTGAGAAAGCAGCAGCGTAGGCTTAAAATTGCTGTCCTGGCCCCGGTCTGGCCCTCCTAAGGTCACGTTCACATCATGATGTGAATTGGATGTTTCACACCTCCCACGTTTGAAGAACATTCTTCTGCTCTCACCCCACCACAACTGCTCCTAGTCCAACTCACGCCAACTCTTCCTTCAAGATCAGGCACGGCTCCTCCAGGAAGCTCCGCCTGCATGCCCAGGGAGCAGGTGCCATTGCCATGGCCTCCCGTAGCACTCTGCCATACAAGTGGGTCCCTGGGCCACTTGCCTTATCACGCCCAGGAAGCGCCTCTGCTTAGGTAGCTGATCTCTCTCCCAGCACCCTGGATGGTGAGCTCCTTGAGAGAAGGCGCTGCCAGTTACTTATCTTTTTTCTGCTAGTGCCTCGGGCAGGGTTTGGCTTAGAGATGAGAGACGAGGAGTTTTTCCGGTCAATTCCAGCAAATCGGGACAGCAGCCCTCATCTCCAGCGCCCGAGCTCTGATCACTCCCAAACATCTCCCCATGTGCCTGTCCATCCAGAACCCCCCAACTTCCTCAGCCACCAAGGCCAGGACCCCTGGAATGTCCACAACCCTTCAACTGCTCCCTGTATCAGACACCACTGACAGAGTCCTGCCGACCGTCAGCTTTGAAATGTGTGCCCATTGATACATCAGTCTCCCCAGCCACCCTCCTGGGGAGGCCTCGTGTGGATCCCATTTCCTGGATGAAGAAACTGAGACTCCTAGGGCTTAACAGAGAAAAAGAGAGGTCAAAAGAATGGTGTTTGCAAGACCAGGGCTTTGTCCCAATTCTGCCACTAATGGGCAAGGTGGTTGATTTCCCTCAGCTGAGCCCTAGTCATAACGTCCAAACAACACAGGCCAGGCATTGCCCAGGTCAGCGGCTCCCCAGATTGCCTGCATTCTGAACTCACCTGACATCCGGGCCACCCACACCCCCATTGTGGTTTCACTGGGGGGTCAGTTTTTGGAAATAAAGTTTTACTGGAACACAGTTCTGCCCATTTGCCTGTGGCTGCATTGGTGCTGCCAGGGCAGAATGGTCACAAGAGACCACGTGGCCCACCAAGCCCACCATCGTTCCTTTCTGGTCCTCCATGAAGAGTCTGCTGGCCCCTGCTTGGCTCGTGCTGCTCTCCAGGTAATTCTAGGGTGCAGGTGAGCTTGGGCAGGGCTGCCTGGGTATCTTACAATCATCGGTCCCTTGAGCTGACAACAGCCACATATGTTGCCTCTCCTCCCGCATCAGCAGCCCCGGTGTATACACCTGTGTGCCTATGTGACACAACCCACCCTGTGCCACAGGTAATGACGATTCCACTTTGTAAGTAAGTGGGGAAACTGAGTCTCGGAGGTCATGTGGGGGAAACGTCCTGTGACACTGACACTGATTCAGATCTGAGTCTGGATCTGAGCTGCCTGAAGGCGGCCTCCACATCCGAACACTGTTCTGTGGTTTCTCTCGAGGTGTTCAGAAAGGCGAGAGACCGCCAGCAGAGCTGGCTAGAGGGTCTTCCCTGCACCTTCCTGGAGAGAGGCCTGAGGAGGAGGAGAGGTGTGGGGAGGCCAGGGCCCCAGCTCACCGCTGGCACAAACGCATCTCAGCCCACATAGATGCAGGACCTGTCTCCTTGACCCGAAGAAACATGCTAATTGAAAGAAGCTGGCTTACCCTGCCTGGCGCAGGCTGAAATGATGACCAAACAAGAGCTGACAGACAGCAGCCCTGCGCTGCCATCACCACAAATGTCCCTGCAGAGGGAGAAAAACAGCCGGCCCCGTGCTCCATCAGTTTCAATCGTATCTGAGCTCATGTCGAAATGAACTCAGCAGGGCCACTGAGGGTGGCAGACACGCAGACCACAGGCTGGACTCCGCCGGCTGGGTGGGATGATTGGACCCAGGAATGGGGGAAAGGACTTGTTTGTGGATTGCGGGTTGCTCTCTGGGGGGGCACCCTGGGGGCTGAGAGAGTTGGGGAAGTGTGCAAGCCTCCTCTGGATTGCGGGTTGCTCTCTGGGGGGGCACCCTGGGGGCTGAGAGAGTTGGGGAAGTGTGCAAGCCTCCTCTGGATTGCGGGTTGCTCTCTGGGGGGGCACCCTGGGGGCTGAGAGAGTTGGGGAAGTGTGCAAGCCTCCTCGTTTGCCTAAGAGGCAGATTGGGCTGAATGGCATCTATGAGCAGGTGCACAGCTAAGCTGGAGCCCTGGCTCAGCGCTGGTTTGCTCTGTCCTCTTATGTCTCCTCTGTAAATTGAGAGTGATAAAACCCACCTTGCACAATTCCTCAAGGACCAGGCACTGAAACAGGCAGCCCGGCACACAGTAGGTGCTCAGTAAAAGGCAGCCGCCCTCCACAGCAAGCCAGGTGCTGGTGTTCAGCTTGCCTTTGCTGCCTCTCTCCCTGGCCAGAGAAGACAAAACACAGGGAGGAAGCTCTTCTGAGACAGAGGCCAGGACTCTGCAGAGAAGCAGCAGTGAGTTATGGGGAAGGCAGAGCTGGCCAGGTCCTCCCGGGCCATTTATTCCTCTCCTCTCATCCTGTTCTCCCAGTGTGTCCACAGCCCCTGCCTGCCTGGGCATGATGGATGGGTCTTAAGTTCGCTGCACACTCCATCATCAATTACTTACATATTTATTGCCTTGAACTGAGTTTATGGATCTTAAATCAGAGCTCCTCGGAGCTGTCTGAGCTGAAATTCTCCCCCAATGGAAATGGGGTGTTTTTTTTTAATTGTGCAGCCACCCAGTAGTTAATGTTCGATGGAAGTTAATTGTCCATAGAACAAAGGGCTGTGAGAAGTTCCCTGAATAGACTCATTCCACAGGATTGACTGCCTGAATGAACCCTGCAGGGACAGACCAGGCGAGCTTGCTGCGAGAGGCCCCAGCCAGAAACCCAAGATGCTGGGCACCACCGAGTCTGAACTCCAGGCCATGATGCATTGCTCCCTCTCAGCAACTCGAGACGCAAAGTGCCATCCAGAGGGTGCTGCCCTGTCTGCAGCTGGCAGACACGGCGGGGCCAGCCTTGTGATGGATCATGTTCCAAGGTCAAGACAGGCTACTGTAGTCCACAGCTTGTCTTTTCTCGAGCATCCCTGAATCAGGCCAGGAAGCCAGCTGAGGAGATGAGGAGGGGACAGGTCCTGGCTGCGGCCTTGAAAGGGGCAGGGGAGCTGTGCTGCACCAGGGCCAGCTTCACCGCTGAGCAAGCCCTCACCCCCAGGAACTCAGCATCAGGAAGCTGGGCCTGCAAGAGCTAAACTAGCCCAACCTCTGATGAATCAGGAGAGAGAGTGGCAGGTCCCCATTATTGGGCACAAAGCAGTATGTGGAGGCATTTCCGGTTGCCATAATGGCAGGTGGAGACCAATGAACCACCCAACAGCCCACAAGGCGCAGGACAGCCCCCACAGCAAAGAACTGTCCAGCTCCAAATGTCACGCAAAATCCCTAAGGGATCTACACAGCTTGATGCGATCGAATACATGGGTGGGACAAACTGAAGAGGGGCTCAGCGGGACCCTCCTAGACCACCCAGGAGACATGGCTGCTTGGCTCTGGATACTGGCACCTGCTCAGAACCCATTCCTCTTCCTTCCAGCACAACCCATGGCTTGGTCCCAGAAGTTCAAGGCAGGCTGAGCCCCCTTCCAGTTTCAAGGAAGGACTGCCTTTGAACCAGGCTTGGGAAATCAAAGTATTTTGCTTCCTTGTGATTGGTTCCAGGCCTAGGCATGTGACCCAGGATGGGCCAATCAGAACCCATGAAAAGTCCTGGGACTTCTTTCAGGAAGATATTCTCTGGACAGAGGCACTCGTCTATGGAGTGGCTCAGCCTGTGAGGTGCACATCCGTGCACCCCAGGGCCACCTGCCTGCCTGAGAAGGAGGCCAGCACATCGGAAAAGCAGATGAGAGAAGCAAAGACCAAGGGCTGAAACGTCATTTGTGCCCCCTGGTGCTCTTCCAGTGGGAGGTAACAGATGACAGTTCACGTAGCTCAGCTCCTGCAACCTACATGGGAGACCTGGGTTGAGATTCCAGCTCTTGGCTCCGACCTGGCCCAGCCCTGACTGCTGTGGGCATTCGAGGAATGAACCAGTTGGCGGCAGACTGGTCTGTGTCTCTGTCCCGCTGCCTTTCACATACAATAAACAGATAAGTTTTTGAGAAGATGATGAACTTTGACACTGAAAGGACCTAAACACAAAAGGCCACAGATTATATGATTCCATGTATGTGAACTGTCCAAACAGGCAAATCTGGAGAGACAGAAAGCAAAGCAGAGATTGCTATGGACCTGGGAGCAACAGCTAATGGATATGGAGTTTGTTTAGGGCAACAAAAATGTTTTGGACTCAGAAAAACAATGGTTGTCTCAACTCTGTGTCTATATCAAATAAATACAATGGTAAACTTGATAGTAAATGATTGTATTTCAACAAAGCAATCACAATAAACTTCTGCACGCCTTGGAATCACCTGGAGACCCTGTGAAAGTAACACTGCTGGGCTCTGCTGCCAGGGCATCTGATCTAGCGGAAAACAGGGCAGGGCCTGGGAATCTGCATTCCTAACAAATTCCCAGCCGATGCTGACACGGCTGGACTGTGCACCGCACTCTGAGAGCCACTGGGCAGCAGCAAAGCTTCCCCAGTAGCACCCTGGGGCCAAACACAGTGGCCGAGCATTTTCACTACCAGGGCTCCCACAGAGCAGTTGCTTTAGCGCAGCCCAATGGCTCTACTAGCTGTGGGCGACTGAAAGCTGCCCAAGACACCCAGGGCTACATGCCTAGAAAATGCAAGTTTCTCTACAGGGCAAAAGGGACCTTACAGATAGGATTAGGCTCACGAGTTTAGGTAGGAAGCTCCTGCAGGGCCCTCAATGTAATCCCAGGATTCCCCTATGAGAAGCAAACAACAGCGTCATGGGAAGAAGCTGATGTGACCCCAACAGGAAGCAGGGAAGAAACAGCGATGGGGTGCAGGACCAGGAGCCAAGGAAAGCAGGCTTCCTGGCGGGGGAGGGGGCAGGAGACAGATCCTCTTCCTCACCTCCAGGAGGAAGGAGCCCTCCTGATACTGTTTTGTTTTACTCACTTATTTGAGAGAGAGAGAGAGAGAGAGAGAGAGAGAGAGGAAGAGAGAGAGAGACATTGGCCACTGGCCACTTCACTCTCCAAATGCCTGCAACAACTGAGATTGGGCCAGGCCAAAGCTGGCCCAGGAACTCAACCTGGGTGTTCCAACCACTGGAGACATCACCTGCTGCCCCCCAGGGGACACCTCAGCAAGAAGCTGGAATTGGGGGTGGAGCTAGGACTTAACCCAGCACTGTAACATAGAACACAGGTGTCCCAAGTGGCACCTGCCCCTGCCACTTTGATGTTGGCCCCAAAAGACTCATTTTCAGTTTCTGATCTCCAGGATTGTAAGAGATTAAGGTTTTTTATTATTATTATTATTATTATTGATTTTAGCCTCTAAATCTATGACAATTTGCTACAGAAGCAACATGGAAGCCAACATGGCCAGGAACCTCCCAATTCTTTAAAAGAGAAGTGTAGGTGGACATTGACCAGGCTTCTGCTCCAGGCAATTCATGCACAGGATTCTCACAGCAACCCAGGAGATCAGGGCTTTGTCTCATGTCATAGAAGACAGAAGTGTAGCTCAGAGAAGCTCAGTAACTCGCTCAGCATAACTAAAAAGTGGAGTGGGGGCTTCTCACTATTGTGGCCTTCATAGGAAAACAAACAAACAAAATGGTTGTTTATCCAATCCATGACCCAGCAGGCTGGAGGGATGGAGCTGGTGTGGTAATATCTATGGGTCAGATTCAACATGCCCCCAGCCTTCCTGGACGTAGGCGCTTACATCTACCAAGCCCACAAGGAAAGCCACCATCCAGGAGAAGCGAAGGGGTGCTCTTACCTCTAGTCATCACTGAGCAGAGTTTTAATTGACCTGGAAAACTATTTGGCCTGTGAGTCAGACATGCACCAGGGTTGAGTGCTCACTGTCTGGAATTTGACACAACCTCCAGTAGGACAGAGAGGTGATCACAACTGAGGACGCGGCTGTGACGTCAGAGAGGCCTCAGCCATCCAAGGATTCCCACTTGTGCACCTGCTTCTTTTGATCTAGGACAGCAGGAATGACTCCAGGGATGTGGTTCTCACATCCCATCCTCAGAGCGCCCTGCAGCACTGGTCTCAATGCTGGTGGCTAGCCCCTTTCCCCCAGCATGGCTGATTGAGTGGAGATGAGGTGGGGACCAAGAATGTGAGTTTCTAATGAGCTTTGAAGGATGCTGATGCTGCTGTTCTTGGGACCCCCCCCCCCCCCCAACGCACTGGTCTAGATTAGTTTCTTAACCTTAGCACTAGTGACATCCTTTTAAAAAAAAAAGACTTATCTATTTGAAAGGCAGAATAACAGAGAGGGAAAGACAGAGAGGTCTTCTATCTACTGGTTCACTCTCTAAATGGCTGCAATAGCTGCTGCTGGGCCAGGCTGGAACCAGGAACCAGGAACTCTGTCTGGGTCTCCCACGTGGGTGGCAGGGGCTCCAGCACTGGGCCATCTTCCACTGCCTTCCCAGGTGCATTAGCAGGAAGCTGGCCGGGGAGAAGGGCAGTTAGGACTCCAATCAGCACTCTGATACTGGATGCTGGTGCCACAGTGGCAGCTTACTCGCTGTGCCACAACACCAGCTCCCACAGTGACACTCTTTTTGTGTGTGTGTGTGTGTGTGCCCGTGCACGCACACATTTTGGGAGGGGGTAGTAGAGGTTCCTATGCACTATAGGATGTTGAACAGCATCCCTGGCTTCTAGCTGTGATGAACACAAATGTCTCTAAACATGGCCAAACAAGTGCACTGATTGAGAGCCACGGCTCCAGCTTAATATACCAAGAATGCACAAGAAGAAGGGCGGTCACTGAATAAGACCACGAACACCTTGGGGCCTTGACCACAGTCCCAAGTATTTCTCCAGGGTGTGGATTGATGGGTGACCTTGGGGGTGGGAGAAGATCAGAAGGCAATGGGGAATGAGGAATACTTGCCAGGGCCCCAGCCATACCACTTGTGTCTGGGACGAGCCTGGTACCACACTGCCCAGCCTGTCTCTCCTGCAGGATGCCCAAGGCCACAGGTTCTACCTATTGTCATTTTAAAAAGACCCTCAAGTTCCCAGAGATGCCACCACTTCCCGGTGTAGTGATTCAGCCCAGTACCTAAGGACGACAGGGCCAACTCTTCACTAACTTTAGAAAAAGGAAGTCAGGGCTGGCATTTCACAAACAGTCTGATTGGAACTATCAAAGAGGAAAACAGAAATTCACAAAGCAGCCCCAGGTTCCCAGTTCTTCAGTTCAGCAAACCAAATCCTAAGGTGCAATCTTCCCAGGTTTTTCAAAAGCCACGTGATTGATAGCGGCAAAAAGAGAGGTGTGGGATCAGAGCATGCTGTTGGGATGTGGCAGCAATCAGAGGCGTTTTCAGAGTCTCTTTGCTCTGCCACCTGCCCCATTTTCCACGGAGCTGGGCTCAGAACGCACCCCTGGACCACGCCCTGCACTGCCGCTACCTGGCGTTGCTGTTCCTGCAGAAAGGAACACAGCTTGATGATGGATCTGCTCAACGTGATCACTCTCACTTATGTAGAAAACAAAGGCGGGATTGATGAACTCCTGAGGAAGCACAGGCACGGGTCTGATCTATGCCTTTTACCTTGCAGCAGGCGGCACAGCCTCCGAGCGCCTGTCAACATCTTTGCGCTTCGTCAATGGGACCTTGATTCTCTAAAGGCTGAAGGAGGTTTTCATGGGCAAATGCGTGGAGCCAGCTCAGGGTTTTATGAGCCCTGCTCAAAGCTCCAGGTGACTCTGTTGGCACCTGCTGGCTGCCTACGTCCCTGGATCTCGTTCCTGAGTGAGGGCAAGGATAAGATACGTCCCGTGCTTGTATGGAAGAAACGCTGAAGCAGTGGAAGGTTAGGGGGTGAGGACTTGTGTGTCCTGGAAGGAGCGAAGTTACTGCCCTGAGTTCATAGCTCAGCTTTGAACCTGACCTAATCTATTACCTTCTCCGAGATTGTTGGATGACTTGCCTAAAATATGAGAATTTAACAGCAGTCTTGCAAGGTGGCTGCTGGGTTACACAAGGCTCTAGGGTCAGATCCGCATCCTGTTACTTGTCACCTGTCAGGCCCTTGGGCAAGATCTCAATGAACTGTTCCATGTTTCATTTTCCTCACTGGCCTCTCTTAGGATCAACCAAGTACTTCATGGTGCCTTGCACTTTGTAGGTGCTTAATTAACAAAGGATCCTCTCATTCACTGCACCCAACCAGGGTGCATCAGATACGACGTGGGTAGGCTGTGATCATGTGAGAGATTCGGGGGTGTCTAATATGCTTGGTTGAATAGTGCCCCCTAGAAATGCACATTTACCCAAAGCCTCCGAAACTGACCTTATGCAGAAATAGGGTCTTTGGAAACGTAATCCAGCTGAAGGTGAGGTCACATCGGCTTAGCATGGGTCCTGAGTCAACTGATTTCTCAGGAGAGGGGAAAGTAGACGTGGAGACACAGAGGGAAGAAGCAGGGAGGAAACACACAGGGAGAACTCATGGGACAAGGGGGCCAGAGGCCACAGTAGGGCATCTACAAGCCCAGCAATGCCCAGCAGTGCGGCAACCCCCAGAAACTGGAGGAGGCAAGGAAGGACCCTGCCCGGAGCCTTGAGAGAGAGCACAGCTGCCCATACTTGGGTCTTGGTCTGCCCTGCCAGGCCCTAGAATTGCTAAAGAATAAAAGTCTGCTGTCCTGTGCCCCCCATTGTGTGTCACATCATTTGGGGGCCATTACAGCTCCTATCAAGGGCAGCCTGTTTACCCCGCTTCCTCCTCCGGGCAAGGGCCTGCCGACTGGCTCAGTCGCTGGAGAAGTCCCCACCTGGCCAAGGAGTACCAGAAGCAGTGGCCAGCAAACCTATTAGGTAAAGTAGTGACTGTTAAGTATTTAGGGTCCTGGAACCCATATGGTCTCTGTCGCTGTAACCCGAGAGCAGCCAGAGCAGGTGTGTGAGTGCACGCGGCTGGCCTGTGTCCTCACACTTCTGGGTTTCGGGGCACTAAAGTTCAGTTTTACATGCACGCCCACATCTCATTAGATGTCAAATATTGAAAAAACATAAAAACTCATTCCTAGCTTGTGAGTACACAAGAGCAGCAGAGGGCCAGATTCTGGGGGACAGAATTCACCTAACATACAATTAACCATTTTAAAGTGGGTGATTGAGTGGCATTTGTTATATTCACCGTGTTGGGCAAACTTCACCTCCACAGAGTCCCACTGCCTCCCTGACCGGCTACAGAACTCCCCCCACCGCACCTACAGAGCAATTCCCCACCCCCTGGCACCTCCGCCCAGCTCCTGGTCCCTGGGGATTTGCCTACGTCAGTCAGGGGCGCAAGCCTTCTTTCAGCCAAGGCCGTCTGCATATTTATAACCTCACTTGTCAGCCATACAGAGTCACCGGCTTACAACAGCCTGCTAGAGATGGACGGAGTGTCAAGTCCCACCTGTGGCTCCTTGGCGGGGCCAGACCAGAGGACCTCAGTGGCTTATGTCTGGCCATGGCCAGACACTGCCCACAGCTGGTTTAAGTGGAATCACACAGCACACACACTTTCACGTCTCTTAGTCACGGACACAGTGCTTCTGAGACTCACCCACGTTGCTGCACGTGTCAGCACTTGACTACGGCTGAGCAACAGCCACATGTATGTAAATATATAAACACACACACACACACATATGTATTCATTTTAGAAATTTGGGGGGAAAAGGAAGAAACCACCAGGTCAGAGAGAGGACGATTCAACCATGAAGGAGGCAGGGCTGGGTGTGCAGTGGCTGAGACACCACTTGGGGCGCCCACGCCCCATCTTAGCACCTAGTCTGAGTTCAGGTTCCTCTGCTTCTGATCCAGTTTCCCGCTCATGCACATCCTGCCAGGCCGCAGCTAACGGCTCAGGGTCCCTGCCACCCCACCAGAAACCTGGATGGAGCTCCTGGCTCCTGGCTTCAAGCTGGCCCAACCCTGGCTGTTGTAGGCATTTTGGGAGTGAATCAGCAGATAGGAGATACCTCTCTGTGTGTGTTTCTCAGTATTTCTATCTCTGCCTTTCAAGTAAAATAAAAATATTTTTTTTTCAAAAAGTATAAATGATGGGGCCAATGCTATAGTGCAGAGGCTAAAGTCCCCACCTGCAGTACCAGCATCCCATGTGGGCACCGGTTTGAGTCCCTGATGCTCCACTTCCTATCCAGCTCCCTGATAATGTGTCTGGGAAAGCAGTAGAAGATGGCCCAAGTGCTTAGGTCCCTGAACCCACTTGGGAGACCCAGAGGAAGCTCCTGGCTCCTGGCTTTGGATTGGCCCAGCTCTGGCTGTTGCAGCCATTTGAGGAGTGAACCAGCAGATGGAAGACCTCTCTCTCTTTCTCTCTCTCAAATAAATAAAATAAATCTCTAAAAAAAGTTAGAACTGATAAAATTCAATACTAAAAGGAAGAAGGGCTCCTTCCAAATGTCACTGCTTCAAGTCAGGAGACGAGAGAGAAAGCTTCGGCTGCCACAGAGGCATGAGGCTGGCACCCAGGCTGAGTGGTGGGGGTGCCCTGCTACTAACAGATGCCGCTGGAGGGCCGGCCACTTCACCTGGGTGAGCCTCAGCTTGTTCATCCATTGAACAGGCACTTGGGCAACCACTCTCCTGCCTCTCCGACTTCCAAGTTCCAAGTGCCTGGGGTAATCAGATGTAATTCTGCTCAACCCAATGCATATTACACGCCGCAGTAAGCACAATAGATGATTCATTAAAGAAGAGTCCAGGATCACTAAATTAAGTCACCCCAGTAGTCCTCCAAAAGGTCATGAAGATGCATCATATGAAACAAAGTATGCACGCATTTCAATTGTTTTGCTTCCAAATAAATATGCCTTCTAATTGCATTTCCCACGAATGTTTGAATATTGTATTAAAGGTCTTTGAAAGTCCTGTTGTAAAAGAGCCTTAGCTACCTGAGGGAACTCAGAGTCTGTAGACAGGTTTGACTGTGGAATCCTTTTTCCCCCACAATACTTATTAACATCTCCACAACCAGTGTCCAGCAGGTGCGCTCCAAGGGGTGAGGGACCCTCACCCCAAGGGGCCACGAGCCCAGGGCTGATCTACATCCAACCCCTCAGGGCTTCTCAACAGCTTCCCACTTGCCCGCCCTGGCTTCCGCTGGCCATCCCCACCCGCCACTCCCCTCTTCACCATGACAGCAAGGGCCCTGAGGCTCCATCTAAGGAGAGGGGGGATAGGACAAGTCCCCCGGCTCTACCTGTTGCGGGTGACACCAGGAGCTCCAGGATGAGCCTAGCCACCTCCTAGCAAGCTGCTTCTCTCCGTGCCTCTACTTCCTGTTGGACCATGGTAAGGTCTACCTCTGAGGGTGGTGGTACTGGTGATGCGAGATGCTATGATCAGATAGAGCATGCGGAGCATGTGGGACAGGGCCTGGCACTCAGCTGGATCAATAGATGAGAATTAAACAAGTTGGAGATTTTTAATAAAGATCAAGGCTCAAGGTACCCAAGAACACAGAGATGGTCTCCTTGGTGATGGCTCCCTAATGACTTTCAAACTGCTCATCCTCCTTTCCCCCTCCTTTGCCTTCTCTCCCTCCCCCTGCCAACAAGCACTTGCTGACACGTTCTCTGGCTCACACACTGGCCTTGGCTTTGGGGCTACGGACACAGGGCTACAACAAGGTCTCTGCAGAAAAGCAACCGCTCCCTTCAAGACACATTCCTGTGCAACAAGGAAGGGTTTAGAGAGACACAAATAAGTGTGGGAGTAAGGGGAGGGGAAGAAGGCATCCCTGCCTTGAGGGGGACCCCACCCCTCAAAGCTTCCCTCTTCCCACATCAGAATGAACTCCCCTTTGCCGTCCCAGATGTCTGTGCCCTGGAGTCCACAGGCAGTGCTGTGGGTGACACGACCCCGGTCCCTGTGCCGCACCTGCAGTGCGATTCCTGCACTGGCTGGCTGGGCTCAATGACAATGAGCTCCTCAAGGGCAAGGGACATGTCTGGCTGTCTCAGCCTCCCTGCGCCCTGTCTGGCTCAGAGCGGCCACTAATGAAGAGCTAGTTGCACCAAATTAAAGCAGGGTGAGGCTTGTTTGCACAGAGAGGATGTTCTTCCGAGCTTAATTAACAACAGGAACCTGGGTGCACTCACTGTGCGCCCATGACTCCTGGTGGTCATCTCAGGGACTCTGGGGAAACAGACACATGTTGGGGGGGTCTTCAGAAGGTTCGTGGAAAATGCCCATGATGAAAACACGATGCAGGGATTGCAGGTTTGGCTTGCACCAAAATAAACTGATCTTTGAACTTCACTTCTCCGTGAACTTTTCGAAGCCTCCTCTTCACATGCCCCCACCTCTGGCAGGTAAAGAAACCACCCAGAGCGGTGCATGGCTGACAGGAGACAGAGTCAGAACCGAGCCTGGGTCTGTGCAGCCTCCACGCCACTGTCTGGGCCGGTGCAGCTGCCACTCTCCTTGAGTGTAAGGGGCAGGTGTGATGGGCAAGGGGGTGACGGGGTTCAGGCTTTGCTTGACAGCAGATGAACCCAGGGCTCCTGCAGGCCTGAGGCCGACAGACAGGTGTGACAGGATGGTGCAGGGGTCTGAGGCCACCAGTGCTCCTCTGGAGACAGCAGGGCAGAGCTGGGGCACACGGGAGGCCACAATGTCCCTAAGGCCACTGATGCGTGAGCCACGGCTCATGGCTGCTTAGCCACCCCACATGAGGACAGCTCAACTCTGCCAGGGGAGCAGCCCAAGGTCAGAAACTAGATGTTTCCCAAACTGCTGGGGAAAGGAGGGAGGTATGGGAGCCATCGACCAGGGCTGGAGTCCTGGTTCTGTTTTCTCTCAACCTGCAGCCGGCCTCTTGTCCCCCGAACCCCAATACATTATTTCCTCCTCTCTCCCCTCTGATCCTCCCTTTGTGCCATTATTAGTACTGTGTAAAAAGTAAGTGCCGCTGATTTTAACTGTCAAAAGAACCAGACAATCATCTCTTGTCCCTGCCTGCTCCTAACCCCAATGCCATGCATACATACTGGAGCTGTGAGAGCAAGCAGGGAGCAGCAGGAACCCCTGGGAGACACAGTGATGCCTGGACACCTCATCCTGATCTAACTGGCAGAAGAATGCTTAGAAAGCCACACAGGAAAAGGCAAGGCCAGGGTGGGCCTTTAGATCTCTGCTGAGGTCTCCAAGTCAGGCAAACTAAGGCGTGCACCTGAGCTTCAAAGACACTTCTTGATACCTGCAGACACACCAACACACAGGCTCATACATGTGTGTATTCAACGAAGGTTACCTGACATCTGTAGGCAGGGTGAGGAGTAGGTGAGGCGTGACGCGGCCAGGCACCCACAAAGCTGATGTTCACAGGAAAAGTAAGGGTAAGCACTTGGGGGACCCAGGAGCCAAGTTTCATGATCTGGTCCAAGACGGATCCTGAGCAGAAACAAACACCGAGCCTGGGACCCAGGAGCAACCTCAAGTTTCTTCTCACGACTGCCTCCTACAGAACCAATGGCAACCTTAACCAGCGGTAACCATCTGCAGGTGGTCCTAGAAAAGCAGGAAACGTGGCACCTGCTACAGCATGGGCCAGCCTTGAGGACATGATGCTAAGTGAAATAAGCAAGACATCCAAGGACAAAGATGCCGGGAATCTAACTGTAGGAGACACCTGCAGTAGAGGAAGGTAAAATGGTAGTTGCCAAGCGCTACGGGAAGGAGACAACAGGGAGTCCATGTTTAGTGGGTACAGTTTCGGGAGCTATGGGAAGGAGGCAACAGGGAGTCCACGTTTACTGGCTACAGTTTCAGGCAGGGCAGGTGAGAAAGTTCTGGAGAGGCCTGGCAACAGTGGTTGGACACCAGTAACAGCACAGAACTGTATACTGGAAAATGGCTAAAACGGCAAATGTTGTGTCTGTGTGTATATGTGTATGTGTATATGTATATATATATGTATAGTTGTATATAGATATATCTTGGCAAAACAAAAAAAGGACAAAAAAATCACATCTTTGGAAGGAATGATATAATCATTTTCGGCAGAATGTTGCCTTTCTCCAGGGACAACACTTCAGTGCCTTTGTACTCCCTGTAAAGGGCTAGCAAACAGAAAGTTTAACTTATTCTAAGACATGTGGATTGCGGCCGGCGCCGTGGCTTAACAGGCTAATCCTCCACCTTGCGGCGCCGGCACACCGGGTTCTAGTCCCAGTTAGGGCACCGGATTCTATCCCGGTTGCCCCTCTTCCAGGCCAGCTCTCTGTTATGGCCCGGGAAGGCAGTGGAGGATGGCCCAAGTGCTTGGGCCCTGCACCCACATGGGAGACCAGGAGAAGCACCTGACTCCTGGCTTCGGATCAGTGAGATGCGCCGGCCACAGCGGCCACTGGAGGGTGAACCAACGACAAAAAGGAAGACCTTTCTCTCTGTCTCTCTCTCTCACTATCCACTCTGCCTGTCAAAAAAAAAAAAAAAGACATGTGGGTTGCAAATTCCCAGAAGAAACAATAGTCAATGCACCTGTGATACAATACGCACCCTCACTCATAATTCAATCACCACAGACTGACACTAAAGCAATTTTCTGCCTATCAACTGGAAAACCTGGATCACGTTGAACAGAAACCAGGGATGGTGAGGGTACAGGAAACACGTCTCTCATGCTCCCTCCGTGGGGCTCCGCAGCAGTTTGTGGGAATCTATCCAAGCTCTATATGCACATGCCCTTTGACCCAACAGCTCTGCTGCTAGCAATGAATTGTAGAGCAGTTCCAGTTCATCACACAGACCTCAGGGATCTCCCACGATTCTCTCAGCTTGACTGTGTCCCAGGCCCTCGGCTCCCTGCTCTGCCTCAACTGCTGTCCTGTACGTGGACTCTGTGTAGCCCTTGGGACTTTGCCACCCCAGGCTGATCAACAGCACATCCAGAGTTTCTGATACCTCCGGCATGGCACTGGTAGAGCACCTGCCACGGGGCTTGGGGGCTGCCTCTGTGAGCAGCGTCATGTGGGCTGGATGACAACCTGCAAGGACGGGAGAGTTGCAGCCCTGTGGGGAGAACCTTGAACGCTGAGGACATGATGTGAGAGGCAGCTGAGCAGATCTGTCCTCCTTCTCCTCTTCAATGGACTTGAGGCCGTTTCTCTGTAAAACCTGTCCTAAGACAAACCAGGTGCCTGAGCAGATCCACCTGCTGAGTGACCTGCTGGGTCTCTCTCTCTCTCTCTCTCTTTTAAGATTTACTTATTTATTGGAAAGGCAGAGCTACACAGAGAAGGAAAGGCAGACAGAGAGAGAGGTCTTCCATCCAATGGTTCACTCCCAGATGGCCGTAACAGCCAGAGCTACACCCATCCAAAGCCAGGAGCCAGGAGCCAGGAGCTTCCTCCAGGTTTCCCATGCAAGTGCAGGGGTCCAAGGATTTGAGCCATCTTCTACTGCTTTCCCAGGCCATAGCAGAGAGCTGGATTGGAAGTAGAGCATTTGGGACTTGAACCGGTGCCCACATGGGATGCTGGCACTGCAGGCGGCGGCTTTACCCGCTATGTCACAGGGCCGGCCCTGTCCTGCTAGGTCTCTGTGGCTCACAGCGAAGTGGTGGCCGATGTGCTAATGCATCAGCCCACGTTGACTGCTCTGCCTTCTCCCTCTCCTCACTTCCCTGATGCCCCTCTCCCCACGCCCTGGGACTACACCTCACAAATGAAGCATTAGTGCTGGATCCTTGCCTTGGGTTCTGTGTTGTGAGACAGGCTCAAACAACGAGGCTTAAAGATCTAAAGTGTGCTTTGATTTACAATGGGGATACATTTTTTAAAAAGATTTTATTTATTTATTTATTTGAAAGGCAGAGTCACAGAGAGGCAGAGGCAGAGAAAAATCTTCCATCTGCTGGTTCACTCCTGGGATGGGTACAATGGCTGGAACTGAGCCAACCCAAAGCCAGCAACCAGGTGCTTCTTCCGGGTCTCCCACACAGGTGCAGGGGCCCAAAGACTTGGGCCATCTTCTACTGCTTTCCCAGGCCATAGCAGAGAGCTGGATTGGTAGTGGAGCAACCAGGACTCAAACCAGCGCCCATATGGGATGCCAGCACTGCAGGTGGTGGCTTCACACGCTATGCCACAGTGCCAGCCCCTGGGGATACATCTTGGTAAGCCCATTCTAACTTGAAAATATTTTATTCAAAAATGCATTCAATACTCTACCAAACACCATAGTTTAGAACACACATGTAGTGTAGTATTCACCCTCATGACTGTGTGGCTGCCTGGGACCTCAAGCTCATGCCAGGCCCAGCAGAAGGACAGCATCATACTGCACAGTCACTAGCTGGGAAAATTTCAAAATCCCAGCTGTGGTTCCTACCGAGTCCGTATTTCTTTCACGCCATCAAAAAGTCAAAGAATTGCAAGGGAAACCACTGTAAGCTGGAGACCATTTGTACATGCAAGACATTGTGGCTTTAACACAGGGAAGACCCAACAGTGCAGAGCAGTGAAGGAATGAATAAATAATAGCATGGCCGCACTATCAAATATTACACGTTGTTAGTGCTTAAACATATAGATATGAAAACACAGCCTTAGACAACGTTGAGTAAAAATAAGCAATAAAATAACATATTTTAGTAAAGTAATAGAACATACTACTATGTACAGAAAACATTCAGCAAGGACATACCCAGCCCGATTCCTACGTAAACATCTTCTACAGGTGGGATTTGATTTTCTCCCTTGATATATGTGTGTATTGTTTAAATTTGTTGCAATAAGCACAAATTATGTTTTGTTATTTAATAAAATTAAGTCTCAAGACAGGCATTTGATGCAATGATTGAGATATCATTTGAGGGGCTGGCACTGTGGCGTAGTGGGTAAAGCCACCGTCTGCAGTGCCAGCATCCCATATGAGCGCCGGTTCGAGTCCCAGCTGCTCTACTTCCAATCCAGCTCTCTGCTATGCCCTGGGAAGCAGTAGAAGATGGCTCAAGTCCTTGAGCCCCTGCACTCATGTGGGAGACCCAGATGAAGCTCCTGGCTTCAGATCAGTGCAGCTCCAGCCATTGTCCACATCCCATATCAGAGTGCCTGGGTTCTGGTTTCCTCTGTGCTCCCAATTCCAGCTTCCTGCTAATGCACACCCTGGGAGGCAGCAGCAGGTGCCCTGCCACCCACGTGACAGACACAGATTGAGTTTCTGGCTCCTAGCTTCAGTCCTAGTGTCCCTGCACCAATGGGGAGCGAAGCAGCAGATGATCTCCACTTATCTGTCTCCTTCCTTCCCTCCCTCTCTCTCTCTCCATGTCTCTCTCAAATGAAATGCATTCACAAAAATTATAAAAACAAAGGCTTAAAAAATGTAGAGAAAATTTGTTCCAAGGAGAAGTTACACAGAGAAAAGTACACAAACGGGTAATTAAGACTCTGCTGCATTTGTTCAGGCTAAATGGAAAACGCTCCGGAACTCTCTGGACGCCATGTCCCTGGATGGGCTGCTCGGAACTCTAGCTCATTACCTGATAAAATGTGATTTTAATATCGCTGTTAGGAGTAAATGATTGATCTGGCTGCAGAAGTAACCCAACAGACGATGAAAAGGAAGGCCGCTGACATCTCCAAGGAGAGAGGTCCCTGAGCACCTCCCAGGCGCACTTCTGTGCACCCGGCTGTGGAAACTTGGGGAGAGGAAGATGGATCAACATCACGGGGCTGCCTTTTAATTTACACCGTGAAATAATTTTGACGGTCGCTGCTAAGTGTTTAACTAATGTGTATTCTGGAAATGTCACCGCTGCCTCTGAAATTTACTTTGATATTCTCTGAGTGTTATCTCTCTATTAATGTGCGAGTGCGGCCAGAGTTGCTCTCTGCCTCCTGTGCTGACGCCTCTCCCTGACGTGCTAAGACCTGGCCAGAACTGGACGATCATGACTGCAGTTAAGATGAAATTTATCTTCAGAGAAATCTGTTCTGTTTTGTGTCTTCCAGAGACCCAGAACAGTACCCTTTCCCATCCCACCACACCCTACACACTGGAGGTTCCCAAGGCTCCCCCTGGATCCTGGTGTGTTCTCCAGTCCACCTGCAACAGGAACAAAAATGTCTGGGTTGGGGCACAAGCACCACCCTCTCTCTTCCGGTGAGACCCCAGTGCTGAGAACATGCTCAGTTGTACACACAGACATCAAACTCCTCCTGATCCTAAGTGGACTTGGGGCTGCTTGGCCATGGGGTAAAATCCTGTAGAATGACCCATGAACTTGAGGGTTAATGTTAAAGGCTTTGTGGTTCTTGGCTACTAGCTTCTATGACCTGCCCTTCCCTAGGTCTTCATCCCAGGATCAGTGAAAACTGGGGTAGACCAGTAGCCCTCCAGAGTCCAGGCACCATACAGGCGCTGTGTTCTCTGAATTCACACAGTATGAGCGCTTAAGTTATTCTGCATGGATGTTAAAGAACCAGGTAACTCCAGGAGGCTAGCAAACCGGGGAGATTGCTACCCATGCCTATTCCTTCCTAAGGGAGATGGGAGCATCGGAGAACTCGTGGATACTACGAGATACCCAGCATCCCCTCCAATCAACACCGCTGGCTGAAGAAAGTAGACTTGTCCAAAGCCACAGCCCCTCCTCAAGGACAGCCGTGGTTAAGACTGCTCAGCAAGGTTGTACGAAAACATGGGAGGCCCTGGTGCCTGATTCGGAACACCTCTGCATTGCCAGCCCAGCTCCTGAGCACCTGTGCGGTCTCTGTCGAGAGCCCAACTCCTTCTGCCCAATGTTGAGTCTATCGCTCTCCCTCACTGCTGTTGACTACAACAGGGCTCCCTAATAAACTCCCCGCATGCTAATCTCCTCCTCTGATTCTGCTGTCCAGGAAACAACCTGCAACATCTGACAAATCTGGAAAAGAAAGGCAGGCTCCATCATTCGTTTTCTCTTTTTTCTTTCTTCCCCCCTTTCTTTAATTCTTTTGCCCATTCACACATGCATGTAATACAAGTATAATGAACAGGCTGGGGGCCCTGTGACCCAGGGATGGACAGCAGGTGCTGGGTGAGCACTTTCACTAAAATGTCCCTCAGCTGTGGTTTTCTTTGCATTCATCTTGTCTGGGGTTCAAGGCTTGTCTCCAGACTTTCGTTAAATACCTTTTGGGGCCGGCACTGTGGCTTAGTGGGTAAAGCTGCTGCCTTCAGTGCCGGCATCACACATGGGCGCCAGTTCAAGTCCCAACTGCTCCTCTTCCAATCCAGCTCTCTGCTGTGGCCTGGGAAAGCAGTAGAAGATGACCCAAGTCCTTGGGCCCCTGCACCTGCGTGGGAGACCTGGAGGAGGCTCCTGATTCCTGGCTTCAGATCAGCTCAGCTCCAGCCGTTGAGGCCATCTGGGGAGTGAATCAGTGGATGGAAGACTTCTTTCTCTGCCTCTGCCTCTCTGTAACTCTGCCTTTCAAATAAATAAATAAATCTTTAAAAAAATCTTTTAACATTTCTTGAAAATTCATAATCATTATCTCTTTAGATTTTGCCTCTTTCTCTCCTTTCACTCTGGAATCTCAATAACAAGTTAGGCTTTTCCAGTGGGCATCTCTATAATTCCTATTCTGCAAATAAATCTAATCTACTGTTACACCCATGTCTTATTAGTTTCAGATCTTAGATTTTTTTTTTAACACGAGAAAGTCCATTTGATTTCTATTCAGTTTCCAGATCTTCTGCTGAAATTTGTCACCTTGTCATCTAATTTCTTAGATGCTATTTAAAGTCCAAGTCTTACAGTGGAAGACAAACAATCAAAAACAAACCACTGATAAAAGCAATGACACAGATGCATTTCAACATAACGCAGTGTGAAACTAGCCAGGCACAAAAGATCACATGCTATATGAAACAATGCAAAGCAAACTCCATAAAACCTAATTTCTAGATGGTTGGTGGGTCTGGGAGGGTGGAGGGACCGACTGCAATGGGGACAAGAACTCTGTGGGATGATGGGAATGTTCTTGTACTCATTATAGTCACATTGACATGCGTGTGTGCACCTGTCGAGGCTCATCCAACTATCTATTTCAAATGGCTACAATTTATGATACTGCAATAGTATTGGTTTTAAAACACTTAAATTAATCCTTGACCAGCTGAGAAAACAGCTCCTACTTCTAGCAAATCTGAGAACATAAACATTAAGAATGAACCCATGATAAAGCAAACGAAGATAAAGTGCACGTGTGGTAAGTCAAATATCTGGCTCTCCTCCGTGTCTGTTTTCTTTCTCATGGTTTACAGTTACGTGGTTTTTGCCTCCTAATATGTCTGATAATTTTTTATTCAATTCCTAAAATTGTGCATGAAAATTTGAAGAGCTCATTTGAGTCTCTGGATGATGTTATCTTTCTCCAGTTAGGATCTACATCTGGCTCTGGCAGGCAGTTAGGAGAGAGATAAAGTACATTAATCCAATAGGGATTGAGTCGATCTGATACCAGGCTTCATTTCTATAAGCACCAGTCTGTCCAGGCTTACCCTAACCCCCCGACTGTGGCGCCTTAGGGTCCCTATTGGACATA
The DNA here is from genome assembly GCF_033115175.1 of Lepus europaeus. NCBI lineage: Eukaryota > Metazoa > Chordata > Mammalia > Lagomorpha > Leporidae > Lepus > Lepus europaeus. Next base: position 13,506,213 of record NC_084849.1, read on the forward strand.
CTGGTATTTCTAAGGGTCCCTTTTTCGCAATGAACCTTAAACTCCAATTTTTGTCCCTCAGCTTTCTGCAGTACAGGAAGTTCTTAGGTTCTTGGTCTCTCAGCCACCACACTGAAACTGGCAAACACCATGAGGGGGAAAGCACTGTGCAGCTTTGGGGTCAGCTCTCCATGCCCACTTTCTTTCTGGGCCTGTGGTCACTCTTGTCCAAGCTACCTCAGCAGCGTGCTGATGCTTTCAGGCAGATTTCAACAACAATTCTGTCCAGCTTTTCCAGTTATTTTTTGCAGAAGGGTTGGTCTACAGCAACACCACTGCTGGACACAGAAATTTCAGCCAGACCCTAAGGAGACACAGCTCCAAGGCCAACCTCTACCTGCAAGAACTTTCCAGGGTCGTTGGGAAGTTCTACAGTGCTGCCTAGACTGGCAGGCCATCAAGCAGCACCCTTTCCTGCATGCAGCTGGCCTCGGGGAATAGTCAATTTACCATGTTGGAAATGCTAATGAGGACGGACACACATACAGCATGCCGGTCTGTCTTCAGTGAAGCCAATTCATTATCTCGCTTGAACCTCACAATTGATACCTTGTTAAAAATCACCTTTCTTGAGATATAATGTAGGTAGCACAAAATTCACTCATTTTAAGTGTGCACTTGCGGTGGTAGATGGACAGATTCGGGGTTACCGCCACAGTCCAACGCCAGAGCACTTCCATCATCCCGAGGAGCAATCGCGCTGGACACCCACTAATCTACTCTCTGTCTCTATCTATTTTCCTCTTTGGACGCTTCACACAAATGAAACCATACAGTCCTGGTTCCTTGACATCTGTCTCCTTTCATTTATCACCACTGATCTCTAATGTAGGTATTGTTATCCTCACTTCACAGATGAGAAATTTGAGGATTACAGAGGTTAAGAGACTTGCCTGAGGTTAAGCAGCTGGTCAATAACACAGCATCAAGATTTGAACCCATGGCTGAGAGCCTGTTCCCTCTACAAAATCGTCTGCATAGATGTGACCTTCCTAAAGCCAGGGTCAGGTCCAGGGGTCCCTGGATCCTAGGTGGCAGCTGCGCCTGGACCATTATGGATGCACAGTAACTATTTGCTGAACTCAAGTCAAGTTGCCCCACATTGGTTCCTACCCTCACCACTTACTCAAATCCCTGAGAACCATCTTGAGTGACTTCCTGTTCCCTGCCATTCGTTTTTATTTGCCTAAGGATTACACGTATGTGTTCAGGCTGAAGCTGACCAGAGGAAACCAGAGGAAGGATAACTGAGGAAAATACAGAGCTGTACAAGCACAGGGAGTGTGTGGATGAGCCGCTGTCCAAGCCTCTGCAGCCTGGTGCTCCCCTGAGCAGGCAGCTCTGGCTCCACCTCCTCCCAACCCCGGGATCAGCCGCAGAGGCAGGGAGGGCGGGCTCATCCTCTGCCTACACCGCTTAGGATGTGGGTCCAGGAGCTTCTCTGGGACCAATAACCGGTGTGTGGGTCTTTCTTACTCTTCGTTTCTTTTTGTTGTTCCATATTGTGATGTCCCTATTTCTCATAACTTACAGCAAAACCTGGGGAAGCAGGGAGGGATGTGGACCAGGCATAGCCCATGGGCCCTCCCCTGTGTACAGTAAATATCCACAACACAAAGCCTGAACAGTGAGCCCGACCCCAAGTAAATTGCTGCGGGAAGATTCTGAGTGTACAGGATCTAAGCCCCCACGGAGGCCACACAGAAGAGAGGTGAAAGCGGAGGATCTGGCTTCAGATTCCGAGAGTGTGTCACAGCTCCACCACTCCCAGCTGCGCACTCTGCTAGGTGACTTAACTTCTCCATGCCTCAGTCTGCTCATTCTGAAATAGGGACAGTGGTGATATATACCTTGCAGAGTTGTTACAAGCATTGGTTTATTTAGTGAGAAGCAGAGAGATAGCGAGTGCTCCCATATTATACCTCACTCCCCAAATGTCTGCGACAACTGGGGGCGGGACAGGCTGTAGCCAGAAGCCTGGAACTCAGTATAGGTCTCCCATGTAGGTGGCAGGGACCCAACTACTTCAGCCATCACCTGCTTTCTCCCAGGGTGCACCTTAGTCGGACACTGGAATTAGGAGAGGAACCAGGATGCAAACCTCGCATTCTGAAATGGGAAGCCTAGGTTAAGACTCACATGGTGTCTTCATTGCTAGGCCAAATGCTCACCTCTGTTACGAGGATTTAAGTAACAGAAGCACGGAAAATGGTGCAGAGTGAGCATTCAGTTATTACAACTACACGTATGTGCGTGTAGATGACACAGACCTCCCCTCATTTGGTTAAATGGTTTTGAGCATCATTTTCCATCGCTGTTGGGTAATGTCCTATGGTGACGTGAGACAACATCACTGAGGGAACCTGCGTGAAGAGCACATAGGAATGCTCTATGATGTTTGCAGCTTATGATTCTAAAATTATTCCTAAATACAGAACGTGAAGAACAACTTCCAGGTCCAAATAGAAACGTGGTCCTCACAATACATAATTCTATTCCCCGTCTCTACCACTGCCATTCGCACCTGCATCTTGCAGAAGGTGGTAGATAAAGGGACCATGGACGTTCCAGGGACATCTTGGAAGTGCACCTGCTCATCTCTTCTATCAATATAGGGAGCTGGGGGGCGATCTCATGTCACACATACAAGTTACATAACTGCTTCGGCCTCACAAGCAAGATGGTATCAGTTGTCAAACTCCAGCCCCCTCCATAGCAGAATCTAAGACCACTTCCATCCCAAAACCACCTTAGGCAAGTCAGCATTCCTCTCTGTATCTCTGTTCAAAAATAAAGTACTCAATCCTCTCAGGAACCCAGGACTTGGGATGTGATTCATTCAGGATTAAATCATTTCCTGCGTCTTATTTTACATGTGTAATTCGAGCACTCAGAGAGTAAACACTGTTGAGATTTACAATCAGCCTTCACAAACTCTGTACCCAAAACATCTGCAGAGCAAAAGACAGATTCTATCTCCAAAAGCCTCCTGGCTAAGACAACAAAAGCGACTTATTCCACCGGCATCTCACTCTCAACGAGCTGATTTGTGCAAGTGTAGGCTGTACGGTTTCATTCCCGAGCCTTTGCCTCCTGTCCCTGCACTCAAGGTCAAACGAGATGCAGCTCGTGCTCATCTTCCACTACCTGACACAAAGGCAGCACCCGCACTGGGCAGAGAGGGTCTCACACACGCTCAGAAAACACCCAGGTGCACTCTGTACCCCGAGGCCTCAATGCAGCAGAACTTTCAGAATCTTGAATGGTTTAGAGTGTCCTTTACTCCACTTTTAGGAATAAGAGGAAGGGGTCTCCCAAGCCAATACCCACTCAACAAACACCTATTGAACCTCTTCTATATTCTGAACATGGTGCTGAATGCCAGGAATATTAGCCCTTCTAGGATACATGGATCTGGGAGAAAGAGACAGAACCAATTATCAGACACTGAGGTAGGCAAGTGCTCCCACAGAGGGAGTTTAGAGGGTTCAAAGCCCAGGTGCTAATGAGATATCATATCACCCCAGATAGATGCCCATGTCAAAAAGACAAAAATAATGAATGCCAGCAAGGAAACAGACAAAGGGGAACTTTTATATGCTGTTGGTGGGAATGTAAATTAGTACAGCAGTAATGAAAATACTGTGCAGACTCCTCAAAGAAGAACCGCTGTATGATCCAGAAGTCTCACGAGCAGGTATACAGCCAAAGGAAAGGAAATCATTACTTCAAAGAGACACATGTGCTCCCATATTTATTGCAGCACTATTCACAATAGCCAAGATACAGGACCAACCAAGGAGCCCACTGAAGGATGAATGGATAAAGAAAATATCACACACACACACATGCGTGTATGTGCAAGAGACACAGAGAGAGAGAATTATCATTCAGTCATAAAAGAATGAAATCTTGTCATTTGTGGCAACATGGGTGGGAATGGAAGATACTACGTCAGGTGAGATAAGCCAGGCGCAGAAGGACAAATACTGCATCTTGCAGACGAAGGTAGATAAAGGGACCGTGGATGTTCCAGGGACATCTTGGAAGTGCACCTGCTCATCCTAGTCTATCACTTATGTGTGGATGCTGAAAAGGTGACTGTCACAGAAGAGCAGAGTGGAGTGGTGATCACTAGAGAAGGGGTGGGGGTTGGGGAGAGGGCGAGGGGGTTCCACAGCACGGTAACCACTGCCTTCCACGGTGCACGATGCGTATAAAGATAACTGAAAAGCCCCAAGTCTTCCAAGGCATGGAGATAATAAAATTTGAGGAGCTGGAAATGCAAACTGCCCTGATTTGACCATGGCACGCTGTATCCATGCACTGAGTTACCATCCTGCCAGCCCCTAAGTGTGTACAAATAGAATGCCAATTAAAACACGCAGCCAGAGCTCACACTGCCAGTTGCTGGTGTGTGTGACTCAGGGGGAAGCTACTCAACTTCACGGAGCCTCATTTTCCTTATAAATTTCCTGATGCAAATTGGGTACTGTCCCTCAGGGCTTGGCGCACGGCAGATGCCCTGTGGGCCCTCAGGGTTGAATGGGTACTTGAATTATGGAACGATACATCATATTTTCACATGTATTTATGCCTTCCTCTATGCCAGAAAGGGACTTCAAAGTGCTTACATACGTACACTGTAAAGGGACACGGTTTTTTTTGAATGAGTTAATGCAAAACGTTGGGTGGTTCAGAGACAACTGTAAAACCAGGAGGGAGAATAGAAAAGAACACCTATATTGACAACCGCAAGAAACTGGAGACAGATTTCATTTTGAGCTTCCTGGTGGTCATAGCAAAGAAGAAAATGCAATCAGTTAGTTACCCAAGTCACTGTTTCCACTGCTCTTCCTGTTTCTGACATCAGAAGTAAATTATCGCTGTAAGTCCTCTATGGAACCCCGGTTACTACAGCCATCAACATCCTCAAGAGCACCCTGCTGGGATTGTCTTAACACTCCCTTCACCCACTGGTGAACCGAAGTCTAGGTTAGTAAAGCTGGTTCTATAGGAAGTCAAAGTAATCCAGACACTCGGTCTGGCATATCAAAGCCTGCACATGGCTTCTGCAAACTCTGCTGCCTTCAATCAACCTCTGGAAAAACAGGAAGAAGCAAGGAAGCGGCCAAAGTTTTAAGGAAATGTTCCTACTCACGCTGAACGCACTGCCATCAGTAGCATCTCTCAGAATCCACCGTAGCGTTTCTAGGCAGGCTGATGGATGACACGCACGTGAGTGCCGAGCTGTGTTCCAGGAAGAGAATCACATGTGCCAAAGCCCAGGTAGGAGAGAATGTGATGGTACAAGGAGACCCTGTGTGCATGGTGGGCATGGAGGAGCAGCTGGTGACTTGGGGAGGTATGGTGCAAGATGAAGCTGGTGAGGCAGGGACCATGGCACAGAGATCACTGGGTTGCAATGAGTCGCATCGTTGGCCTACAAGCTATAGCCAGTCATGGAAGGATTATAAGCAGGGACTAACGGATCAGATTTGCCTTTTGCAGAGATCCTGTGGGCTGCAGAGTCGGGAGTAAATTAGAAGAAGGCAAAAGAGAAAGGAGCAGGATGGTGGTGATGGCTTTGGCCCCGGTGTGGACATGTGGATGAAGAGCAAGGATCTGAGAATGAACGAGGAGATGCGAAATGGGCAGTAACCGGGAATATGGGGTTTTCTCTGGGTGTCAGTGTCATGGGACAGGTAGAAAACAGTGGGACCACGGAAGGTATGGAAGGGTGGTACCAATGAGCTGTATGGAGGCTGGAGGAAGTAGAGTGGAACATCAGTGTTCCCCACAAAAGCAGGAACTCCGTGGGTAAAAGATGATGCTACTGTTTGCTACTGGTGTCAGTTCACCAAGCAGCAGGATGAGGGGCTCCTGCGAGAAGCGAAAATGCTTCCAAGGCAGACCAGTGACCCGGCCACACCAGACTCCCAGGACCCACTTGCTGAACGACGCCAGGCGAACCGGGAGCTGCTAGAGACACCACATCAAAGCAGGCAGCTCCTGTGACGGCCTGACCTTGCATAATATCTCTGTGTTTAGAAAATATTTTAGATTCTTATTTTATAATCGAAAATCAACTTCATGGTCCTCCATGAGTATTATCATCCTAGGTCTTTTATTCTCCATTAGAAAAGAATCCTGACTGTTATCTACATTTTTCATGCCTAATTATGTTTCTTCATCTATATTCTAATATGCTAAATATTATGATAATACATCTAGATAATCTTTAGCTGGTTCCTTTTCAAGCATACGAAATGTTCATTAACAACCAGAAGCTAAATGAAACCCCAGCGTTTGCCATGTACTCATCAGTAAAAATCAAGTTACTTGAGGGTAGGATGGAGGTAATTATCATTATTTATCAAATGAGATAATATGCAAAAGGGCTTTTAAACCAAAAGCAATATACAAAGTTTGAACTGTAATTATCATTCATTGAACAACATCTCAAAGTTAAAAAAAATCAAATCCCTCATAAAAAACATGTATGGTCGAGCAGCAATAGCTTCCTGGTACACCCACAACAGTGAGTGAGTGGCAAAGGCTTGACTGGACAGCTGAGTGCATTAATCCAGCGGAAGAGATGACCGACTCCAAGTCAGATATCCAGGGGCCACCTGCCGCAGTCCTGACTGCACGTCTCATGGACGTCCAGCAGTCCTTGGTGTTGGCCAGAATTAGACAAAGGGGCTGTTTGTCTATTAAGACGTGTCTTAATTCATAGCAAAACAAGTCATTCAAACAACTGCATTCAACGGGTCCTGAGCCCTGCTCAATGCTCGGCAACAAGACCTACTCCCAGAGCAGGCTTATCGCTCTGAGTTGTGGAAGAGTTCTCATCCAGCTGTTCCAAGAAGGATGAAGTCTTTCAAACACTGGAATGTTCCCGTCCTCCTGGCTTCTAGATATACTGATGGGATTTATCAAGACCGTTCCATCAACTCCTGCTTTCCTCATGGACCGTAAAGGACTGTGTTCCCTGTCTTCTGGCAACCTGGGTCTCCCTTCCCTTCTTAAACAGGCCACGCTCTTTCCTGCCTCCAGTCCCTGACCCGCCTCTGTCTCTCCATGCTTAAAACTCTCATCCCCTGGTTCTTCTCAAACCTGCCGCCTCCTCAGCCTCCTCTCAAGCATCATCGTCTCAGCAGAGCCACCAGGAGCACGTGTGCACCTTGTGTCTTGCCCACGGGCTCCTGGGTATATTAGTATATATAAAGTATATTGGTATATATTTGTATATAAAGTACCAACATCTAGGCACCAAGACCAAACGCGGGGTGCCTTAGACAACAGGAATTTATTCTCACACAGTTCTGGAAGCCAACAGTCTGAAATGGAGTGATGAGCATTAGGTACATCAGTTGGGTCATCAGCTGGGACACCGGCATCCTACATGGGAGTGCCTGGTCCAAGTCCCAGCTATTCTACTTTCAGGCCAGCTTCCTGCTAATGCACACTCTAGGAGGCAGCAGATGATGGCTCCAGTACTTGGGTCCCTGCCACCCACGTGGGAGACCCAGACTGAGTTCTGGGCTCATGGCTTTGACCTAGCCCAGTCCCAGCGCAGCTCCAGATATTGTGAGCATTTAGGGAGTGAATAAGCAGCTAGGAAGTGTGTGTGTGGGTGTGTGTCTGTCTGTCTCTGTTTCCCCGCCTCTTGTCAAATTCAGTGAAGATAAACAAATACAAATGCTTTTGAAAAGTATCAGCAAGATTGGTTCCTTCTAGAAGGCCCGAGGGAGGACCTGCCCCACGCCTCTCTTCTCGTTCCTGGCATTTTCTGGGAACTCCATGGTCTCCCGTGCTTGCGGCAGCATCACCCCAAGCTCTGCCCCTGACTTCACGTGAGGACACCCGTCACCGGATTTAGGGTTCTCTCAGCCCAGCCTTCCTTTGCCTTAGAGAGTCACATCTGCAAAGACCCTGTTTTCAAATCGTCACATGGAGGTTCTGGGCGGACAGAGCTCAAGCCACTACAGGGGAAGTCGGTATCAGGATCTCACCTGAGCCTGCTCTGCAGGCCACAGTTCCTCATGGGGTGAAGCTGATTCACACAAAGATGAAGCCACAGAGGCTGGCAGCCCTCACTGATCAGGCTCCACACAAGTTGGCATGATCTGCGTGCTTTATTTTTGCATTTTCTGTCTTGATTTCACTCCATGAAGGTGGAGACTGGGCCACTTGGCACACACAAGGCCTGGCCCAGCCCTTGGCACATGACAGGTGCCCACTGAAAGAGTGAGTGAAACTCAGGTTCCGGCCAGGAGTCAACAAACAAGACCTGCCTTGACATTGTGTGGCTTCTTCCAGAAGGCATCCCTGTCCACAGAGGCCAAAACCACTCAGTTCTGACCAGGCAGGAAGAGGAAGGGGCTTTATCTGGAGTGAAACTGTGCGCACTGGACTGCTTTGAGGGTGTCGGTGATGTGCGGGAGGAGAAGGTGCGCTCTGAGAGCCCCTCCCAGGCCTCTCGTTCTCTGTAGAATGGGAAAGCCCCTGGGTCTGCCTGGCACCAACCTTTCATGAATGCAGTTGCCAGACCAGGATTCAACAGGGAAAACCCACTCCAAGCAGCAAGGGGCTGGAGTGAGATGCCCTCAGGATAAGGCCTTAAAGGAGGCATCCACCTCCCGGGCTATTGTTCCAACACAGCAGCAGGAAGCAATGACCCTTTCAAGTCATCCATCCATCACTGGGCAAACGGGCCACAGGGAGGCCACGCACCACTCAGCAGGAAGTCAAGGCTGGGTCTCGCTTAGACCAGCTGCACCCAGCAGTCAGAGCCCCAGAAATGACCTATCCACCCCGAGAAATCTGGAGTCAACCAGAGTCGCCTCTGCGGAGCTGCTGTTTTTCTTGGCAAGGAGAATGGAAGTGCTGAGACAAATCCCATCCATTTCCCTGGAAAACTGAGTCAGGCCCAGAAGGCGGACCTTCTGGCCATCCTGCAGAAGTACAGCCTACGCTCCTCCAGCGACAGCGTCTGGAACTGGACCCCGGATGTGCAGAGTCCGGCCCAGGTGTTAGGAGTGCTGCTGCTTTAACCAATCAACAACGCGTCTGCACCCAGAGAACGGCAGCCGCAGAGGCTGTTCTGGGCCAGGCTCCTGGTGAGGCTCCCGGGCAAAGGCCCGTGCCGCTGAATTCAAGGGCAAGAGGAAGCAGGCATCCTGTCTCCTCTGTTCACTGTCTCACCCTGTGGCCAGACCCCTCCGCTGTGCAAACACACCCCAAGGCCAGGGAAGGCTGCACCGAAAAGCAATACACGTGGGTTCCTGGGAAATGCACACAGAAGAACCTATGCCTGCATTTCAAAAACTTGCACCAGAATAACTTTGTTGTCGAGTTCCTTTTTCCATGAACTGTTTGAAGCCCTGCGCTAAAGCACCCGACAGGCAGCACATGATGGCTCAAACATGAGTCGCTGGTACCCCCACAGGAGACCCAGCTGGGGCTCCTGGCTCTTGCCTTTGGCCGAGCCCAACTCTAGGTATTATGGCCATTCTGGGAGTAAACGAGCAGATGGAAGCGCTCTCTCTCTCTCTCTCTCTCTCTCTCTCCCTTTCTCTCTGTCTCTCTCTCTGTAACTCTGCCTCTCAAATCAATAACTAAATCTTTTAATAAAAAGCAGCCTGCCAATTAATTTAAGGCATAGTGTTTCCTTATACCTAACATTCTTCTTTTGTGCTTTGCAAAAACCTCTTAGACTGCCTTAGTTCTATTTATCACACATTGTGCTGCTCTGTCCCCACGCCTTTCTGCATAGATGATATTTGATATTTATTTCTATTAATGCCAGGTCATAGCAGAATGATTCTGAAGACGTTTCAGACTCCAATTTAACTCAATTCATGTAAGATCCACAGTGCAGCACGCCACACGAGAAGCCACAGCCACGTGCACTGGGCGGGCAGGAATGACAACCTAGCCCAAGCCTGCCAGGCAGTGACTGAGGGGTGCCTTAGATGGCACAGCCAATTTCAGGGATGCTCAACTGTGCAGATAAAGATGCATTTTAGAGCTGGTGAAACTAAGCATGTTACAGACCCCTAATGGAAACCCCCAGCGATTCACACATACCCGAACAAATCCCAAAGACAGAATAGCCTAGGGAAAAACCCTCAGCATACAAGGAGTCTGATACATTAGTTTCTAAATTGAAGGACAGACAAAGAGACACAGACAAATAGCCACAGCAGCTGGGCCTGGGCCAGTTTGAACAGAGAGCCAGGAACTCAGCCCAGGTCTCCCACGTGGGTGGCAGGGACTCCAGCATTTGAGCCGTCACCTGCTGCCTCCCAGGATGCACAGCAGCAGGAAGCTCACGTCAAGCGGAGGCAGGAGTCGAACCAGGCACACGGACATGGGAGGCAGGTGTCCCTAGCAGTGTCACAACTGCTTTGCCAACAGCAGCCCTGGTCGCAATTTTTAAGAAGTCCATAAACAGGCAAAAATAGGATTACATATATTTGTATATATATAAATTTAAGTACATTTTATATTTTCTATATTTGCATTATAAATATTTATATAACATTTTAGGTATTTTTTCATATAAAATGCTATACATTTACCCAGCATAATATAAATGTAATAGTAGTATTGTCATATTTATAATTTAATATTGGAAATACTTTAGGGGCACGTACATGTGAGATTCTTGTACAGGAAAGTGAAGCAAAATGAAACAACTTCAGGACGGCGCCCTCCCTGGGGAGCAGGAAAGGCGCAGCGATCTGGAGACGCACAGCAAGAGCTTCGGGAGTTTGTGACGTTTGACTTCTCAAGTTCAAGTTCACTGCTGAGCACACTGGTGTTCATTCTATCAGGGCCGGGGCTAAGGTGGGGCAGGTGACATTAGCCTCAGGCACCAAAGCAGACGACAGTCAGTGGCTCGGTACCAAAATAAAATGTTTTTTAAAGATTTATTTCACTTATTTTAAAGAGTTACAGAGAGACGTAGAGAGAGAGAGAGAGAGAGAGAGAGAGAGAGAGAGGTCTTCCATCTGCTGGTTCACTCCCCAAATGACTGCAATAGCCAGAGCTGAGCCAATCCAAAGCCAGGAGCCAGGAGTTTCTCCCGGATCACCTAAGTGGGTGCAGGGGCCCAAGCACTTGGGCCGTTTTCCACTGCTTTCCCAGACACTTTAGCAGGGAGCTAGACTGGAAGTGGAGCAGTCACCACTTCCGAACCGGCACCCATATGGGATGCTGGCACTTCAGGCCAGAGCTTTAACCCGCTGAGCCACAGTGCTAGCCCCTCAAAATAAAATATTTTAATGCAACATCTTCTTAAAATATCAAAATCCCATGATTAAGAAAGTTTCAGAGGCCGGTGCCACGGCTCACTAGGCTAATCCTCCACCTGTGGCGCCGGCACACCGGGTTCTAGTCCCGGTCAGGGCGCCAGATTCTGTCCCAGTTGCTCCTCTTCCAGTCCAGCTCTCTGCTGTGGCCCGGGAGGGCAGTGGAGGATGGTCCAAGTGCTTGGGCCCTGCACCCACATGGAAGACCAGGAGGAAGCACCTGGCTCCTGGCTTCAGATCAGCGCAGCACACCGGCCGTAGCAGCCATTTGGAGGGTGAACCAACGGAAGGAAGACCTTTCTCTCTGTCTCTTTCTCACTAACTCTGCCTATTAAAAAAAAAAAAGTTTCAGAGCTTCATATAAAGACAGAATGCACTGCTACACTGATGTAAACTTGCTCCACCTGCCACACCAAGTCCTACCTTAATTCAAATAAAACTTTATTTACAAAAATAGGAAGCAGATCCATGCACTGCCCTCCTGCTTAAAAAAAAAAAAAAAACAAACTGCAGTGAAATATCTGTATCTTCATAGCTGAGTTTTCTGGTACCAAGGCCACTCCCCAGTCCTGGCTTCACCTTCACCTGCCCGTATATTTTATTCTTCTTTAAAGTATGCATGGATTATAAACACACACAATCACATAATCATATAAGCAGGTACATAAAAAAGCTCATGAAGAAACAGAATTGGGGTTGGCATTGAAGTGCAGTGGATAAAACTGCTGCCTACAATGCCAGCATCCCATACAGGTGTTCCAGCTGCTCCACTTCTGATGCAGCTCCCTGCTAATGGCCTGGGAAAGCAGTGGAAGATGGCCCAAGTGCTTGGACCCCTGCACCCATGTGAGAAACCTGGATGAAGCTCCTGGCTTTGGCCTGGCCCAGCCCTCACCATTACAGTCATCCTGGGGAGAGAAACAGTAGCTGGAAGACCTCTCTGTCTCTCTGTCTCACCCTCTCTCCCTGTCATTTTTTCAAAATAAATAAAGAAAAAAGAAAATAAGAAAGGAATTAAGGGTGGGCGCTTGGCAGAAGCTGCAAGATACCACTTCACGTTACAGTGTCTCTGGCTGGGGCCCCGCTCTGCCCCGAGCCCCACTTCCTGCTGACACGCACCCTGGGTGGCCGTGGTGAGGGCTCCAGTAGTCGAGTCTCTGCTTCCCACATGGGAGACCAGGATGGAGTTCCCAGGGTCCTGGCTTTGGGTTGGCCCAGCCCCAGGCGTTGTGGGCATCTGGGGGGTGAACTAGCCAGTGGACGATCTCTGTCTCTGTCTTTCTCTATTTGCCTTCCAAATAAAATAAAGAAAATTTGAAGGGACTTACAAGATAAAGTTATGTTGGTACAAAAGAAATTTGCCGTCAGTGCACAGTTTTCTCGTGATACACATTCCCTGTGAACTGAGGACCCTCGCGCCCATATGAGTGTATGTGTGCACGCAGACACAGTGCATTTTGTCTTCGTATTTTGCTAAGAATACTTTACAGAGGGAGAAAACTTGGGAGAGCTCCCAAAGCCACCTGGGGGCGGGGCCGTTCCCTGCTGCAGCCACCCTCCTGGTGGCAGAAACGTGCTCTTTGGATTCACAGCAAAGCCAGTAATAGCAAGGGGTGTCTCCCAAGGCAGACTCCAAACAGAGGGGTGGGGACCCCCCTCCAGCCTCTGCCAGCCAGGTCCAGGAAGCTTCTAATTGACCTCCCCCCCGGGACAGCACTCTTCAGTTTGGAAGCCATTTTGGCACACATTCTTGAGTCTAATCTTCATTCTGCTGTGGAGGGAGGCAGAAGACTGCCACTCTGCAGTTGGGGAAACTGAGTCTCGGGTCACCCAATGCTGCACAGTGAGGGACGGCAGAGCCCAGGTCACCCCTGAGGTTCTGGGGCCAGCTGACGGGTGGTCTTCGTGCATCGAGCAGTGTCCTCCCCACTTTACTCTCGAGTCAGAACGCGAGGCGACAAGAGGAAGCCAGGGGGTCCCGGGGAAGCTCTGTTTGCTGTGAAGATGGCGGAATCCAAGGAGCCTGGTCCTACAGTGCAGCAGGCAGTCTACACCTGAGGGCCCGGGGCTGGGCAGCAACAGCTGTGTCCACTTAGCTCCCCCACCCCCGTCCTCCTCCAGCGAGTCCAGGCTCTGCTCCGTGGCAAATGGCCACCCAGAGAGTCATGAGGCATTTGGGGAAGCAGCGCTGGACTGTGCATGGTCGCCAGGGGCCACCTGTGTTCCATCGCTGGAACGCGTGGATGGCTGAGCGACTTCACGGCCGTTGAGAGCTCCCGCCGCTGGCCCAGACAGCACCCAGTTTGCTCCCAGACTGAAGAGACAGACACAGGGAGACGGTGCCAGCGGCCAGCGGCGGCCTCAGAGTGAAGATGAGCCCCGTGCACAGAAGGTGTCCATGTCCCAGGGCAGCCTCAGCCGAGTCCCACACCCTGGGCGTCTTCAAACAGCCAAAAGATGCCCCCCCCCCACCAGTTTGGGAGGCCTCTGCTCCCTATGCCTCGGGGGTCAGCAGGGCTGCCCCCACTCCAAGACCAGGGTAGAACCCTCCTTGCCTCGTCCCAGCTGCCGGCAGTGGCCATCAGTGCCAGGCGTGCCCTGGCTGGCAGCCACGTCACTCCAGCCTCCTGCCACGTGTCTGTGTCTCAATTCCCCTCTTCTACAAAGCCCGGCCAGGCTGCACTCAGGGCTCGCCCCATTCCAGCAGGGCCTCATCTTAAGTAACTGCACCGGCAGCAACCCCAGTTCCCAAAGCCGTCGCACCTGTGGCGGTGGGGTTAGGCCTTCAGGTCTCTTCAAGGGGCGACAGCAGCCATCGCAGACCCAGCTGTCAGGAAGAAGGTGTCGTGGAACGGAAGTACAGCACAAGCACACAGGTGTTACAGTCACAGACTGAGGCTGTTAGCAAAGTTGATTTATGTATTGGAGAGGCATGGGGAGCGGTTCCCATCTGCTGGTTCACTCCCCAAAGCCTCGCCACGGCTGAAGCTGGGGGCCAGGACTCAGCCCAGGTCCCCAACAGCGGTGAGAGGAGCACACTTGAGCCACCATCACTGCCCCACCAGGATGCAGGAAGCTGGGCTGAGGACCCAGAGCTGGCGGCTGAACCCAGGCACTCCGACGTGGGACGTGGCCATCTTAACTGCTGGGCCAAACACCCGCGCCACACGACTGGGTGTTAGACGCCTCCCTCGGCTCTGAGAGGACAGCCCAGACAGTAAACTGAAACTCACATCCGGCTCCTGCTCGCCTCGCCAGTCCCACAAACTCCCGCTTGAATGTGCCATCGCGGCTGGAAACCCCCAGGCTAGAGACAGCTCTCCTTAGTTCACGGCCACTTGAAAGCCCACAGGGAAGAGGGAGGTAGGAATCCCTGATGACCCCAGCAAGTGGGAATCCCAACCAGGCAGGAAGGGAACGCACATCCGGCAGGTGCGGGTGCCTCATCCGGCACCCAGCTGGCCGCAGTTCAGGATGAACACGTGAGCCCAGCAATGCAAACAGAGTTCATGGGGGCCTCCTGTTTGCTCAGAGCTGGGACAATGAAAGCTGGGCACAACCAGGGGTGACCACGAAGGGGAAGCTCCATGAGAATGAACCCTACACAGAGGAAAACGGGGCTGTGAGATGGAGAGAGAAAGACCAGGTCCTGAGGACACGGAGCTCCTGGATCCAGCCATTCCTGAAGCCCTGTTCTACAGTATCTGGTGGGTTTCTGTTATGTGCATCCGGGGGGGGGGGGGGAGCCCTGATAAATGCAATTCGAGAGTGCTCTAAGCCAGGCACCCCTCTATTGCTAACAATCCCACTCCACTATCCAGGCATGGGATTTACAAAAGGTAGAGAAGCTGGATAATTTAGGAAGAGTCTGCTCTCTCTAGAGC
Source organism: Lepus europaeus (assembly GCF_033115175.1). Lineage (NCBI taxonomy): Eukaryota > Metazoa > Chordata > Mammalia > Lagomorpha > Leporidae > Lepus > Lepus europaeus. The sequence goes on from NC_084849.1 coordinate 13,521,457, forward strand.
CTTGAATCCCACCTACAACCTCACACCTGCTCCTAGAATTCAGTTTGCACCTGGGTAGAGGTCGCAGTCTGCCAGAAGCCCAGAAGCCCAGACTGCCCAGGAAGGATTGTGATGGAGCCGTCAGCACCGAGTGGCCGAGCTGGGCCATGGGCAAGGTCCTGATAAGCAGAAACCGTGCTGGGGCTCTCATGACAGCCCAGTGTGAAATGACTTCATTAAATAAAGTGGGCAAGACGGCTCGTTGAAACCACACCACGTCAGTCCTTGCTATTCCAAACCCCAGCAGTGAAGGCAATCCTTGTCCTTGTGGTACCTGTGTGTACAAGGGCACTTCACAAAGTTCACCAAAATGGGTGCGCATTGTGGCACGGCAGGGTAAGCCGCCACTTGGGATGCCCACATCTCCTATCGGAGAGCTGGTTCGAGTCTCAGTGACTTCGCTTCCGACCCAACTCCCTGCTAATGTGCCCGGGGAGTAGTGGAATTTGGCTCAAGTACCTGAGTTCCTGCTACCCCCATGTGGGAGAGCACCATGGAGCTCCTGGCTCCTGACTTCAGCATGACCCAGCCCCAGCTGTTGCAAGCATTTGGGGAGTGAACCAGTGGATGGATAACCTCTCTCTCTCTCTCTCTCTCTCTCTCTCAATGTTACTTTCTGAACAATAACTTGCCTTTGAGTTGTTTCCCACATTACGGAGTACCCCGTCCAGGAGTAACTCAGTCCTCTGGGTAACTGCGAACGCCGTGACACTGACAGCTGGCGCTGCACCAGGAGCTGCCACGCACACCCTCACGTACTCTGGAGACCACCTGGGAGCGAAGTCTGATCACTCCAACTTGACAGAGGAGAAACTGAGGCAGGCTGAGATTTCACTCACCAAGGCCCCACAGCGGGTGGGGAGCAAGCGCTGCTGGGATCGGAAACCAGCCCCGAAGTCCACGCCTGAGCCAGGGATCGGGCAAATCCAGCCCAATGCCTGCTGTGTGCAGAAAGCTTTAGCAGGACACCACCCTACGTGTACGAGGACGCATGGCTTCTGTCAATAAAACTTTATTGGAAGACGGCCCTGCCTGTACCATGACACATGGCCGCTTTTGTGATCCTACTGAAGAGTGGTTCGGATAGAACCTATTGACCCACAAAATTGAAAACATTTGCAGTCTGGTCTTTTACAGAACATGCAGCTCGCCAGTGTGGAATGTGTCCTCTGCTCATGGGGTCCCCACCAGGGCTGAGGTCAGAAAGACTTCCATCATCAGGGGTCCTCGGAAAACAGGCAGGTGAGGGGGCAGCCTCCAGTGACCCTGCTGCTCGGGGCTGGACAGAGACACAGCCCCCATGCTTTCGACCGCACCGTGCTGCCTGCCAGCCCCAAAGGGCACGGCTGTGCCTGGATCTGGGGCACTAACAGGTTTGCACATTCCCGAAACAGCCGCTGCGGAGTGGAGAGCAGCGGCCTCCGGGTGCTGGGGCCATTCAGTCACTCCTGGGATTCCCAGGGAACAGCAGCAAGGACTTCCTGGAAGACTGGGAACCAGAACATAATCACCCCTGCTGGAAACAGGCCAGTGTACACCAGCGGACACCCACGGCCCCGAGGCCTCGGGCTGGCCGTGTTGGAGTCCGTGCAGCTGTTCGCCCAGTGCAGCCCTGCCTCCTGGGCCATCTGCCCCCACCCTTCCCGCTGCTCAGCGCTGGCACCAAGTCTGGGGCTCCGGTGTTGCAGGGGCTGAGTCCTCCCTCACTGCAGCCCCCGGGCGCTCTCTCCCATCACCTCTGTGATGCGAGGCTGGGCAGCCTGGGTGACGAGACAGGTGGGCGGGAGTCGGCAAGAGGCAGAGAGAAGAGAGAGCGACCCCCCCAAAGCTGAGACCAAAAGGGGCAAATGCCACACGGGAATCAAAGAGGAGGCAAACCGTGCTCGCTGGGAAACCAACAGAGAGACCAGGTGATCCAGAGTCGGAAAGACTTTACAACAGGTGTGGCAGAAGAGAAGCAGGAGGGTGCTCGGGCTTAGCACCCACGCTCGCCTGCCCAGGGTACCCCAGCTTTTCCCAGAGGGAGGAGGCACATTCACAGGGGCCTTGGACGGAGCAGCATGGGGTACCACAAACCCTGGCCTCTTCCATCTCTGGCCCAGAAGAAACGCAGGTTCTCAGACCCTGTCCAGAGGTGGGTGGGCCCGGGCATCAGAGCACAGGTGCACTTCCGAAGCCAGCGCGGCACAGGCCCAGGGTGCCATGTGTGGGCCAACCCAGAGGTCCAAGACCCAGGGTGAATGTGAGTGTTAGCAAAGCCACGTCCCAGGAGCACAGATGTGGGCGGGGGTGGGGGCAGGGGAGGCAGAGCTGGGGGTGCTTTTGTGACAGTGGTGATCTGAAGAGAAGCCAGGAGTACCATCCTGAGCACAGGAAGAGAGGCTGGCTATGGTCTACACAATCACCCTCGGAGCAAAGTACTGTGATACTCACCTTACACAGCAACAAACCATGGCTTAAGGGTTTTCTTATGCTTGGTGAGGTAGGTGCTTGGGTTTATGGGCAATATTGAAAACATTTAATAACCATTATGGACAGGCACTGATCAATAAGAAACACAATCAACCAATCATAATACATAACAAGCCAATCAGGATAAACAGAGTGTAAATCCAGCCAATCAGAACACAAGCCTAGTCAATCAGAATACACACTCAACCAATAAGAAGACATGTTCAACCAATCAGAATGCATGCCCAGCTGATCAAAATGCATGCCTAGCCAATCAGATTCAACTGTGCTACAAGTTTCTAAGAGCTGAAGGTCAGCCCTGCTTGTCTTTTTGCTACTTTTCTGGGCAGAGAAAATGTATGGACACCTTGTCCATCTAAACAACTTCTAGTGTTCAAATGGCACACGCATCCCTCCCCACAGCCAGCAGGTCTGTGGGAGACAGCAGCAATGCGCCCATTCTGCAGATGAAGAAGTCAGGGGTCTGGAGTACACAGCACACACAGGCAGGGGCAGCGTCCTGAGAGGACATCGCAGAGCCCCCAACTGCTGGCCTTGAGTTGCAGCTGTCCCCTACGTGGCTTCTGACCACCTAGAGCACAAGTGTGCAGAGGTCAGGGGCTGCAACACCCATTTCTCTGACTCCTCCATGACAGGAACTGTCTGCTGCACACGTCAGAATTCAATTCATACTGGTTGCTGCATTCAGGTACGGTGAGGCTGGGAGATGTGAAGAAACCAACGAGCACCGACGCTGATCTGAGCCCCAACAACATGTAGGCGACGCTGCCTGTGCACCAGGCAGCATCCGCTAGTTCACCCCGACAACCATTCCACAAGAAAGGAATAACATGCCCATTTTAAATGCAGGGACCCTGAGGCTCAGAGATGTAAGGCAATAAGTGGCAGGCACAAGAGTTAAACCCAGGATTCTCCAGGTTTTAACTCCATGCCTGCCCAAAGCCAGGATGCCATGCCTTGTCCTTGGGAATGGAACTGAGTCTCTATCCGGTACCACGGTTAACATTCTCTGGAAGGCTATGTGCTTCCTAGAGACCCCCGTGGAGTGTCAGAGGATGGGACAACGTGAAGAAAAAAAAAAAAAGCTTTTCCAAGGATCACTGAGAAACACAGCCCACGAGAAACACCAGGAAAATGAAAGGAGTTTTCCATACAAGGGTGGAGACAGTCACACATTTGAATCACTCTGGCCAGGGGGCTGTCCTCAAAGTCCAGGAAGACAGAGACCCTCATGGTTCATTTTCTCTCTAGTGGACACAGGTTGTCCACTTCCCCAGACCTCACTCTCCTCTCCAATCTCTAAGCCCATAGATAAAGACCATGGCCCAACCATAGGCTAACCAGTACCCATCCCAGAGCTCTGGTTCCTTTGATTGGTTCACAGGTGAGCACAGGGCCAAGCTGGTTGAATCAGGCTGAATCTCAGACCTACACAAACCTCATCACCTATGGACCAGAACAGGAAAGAAAGAAGGGGCTCGGCTCCTGGGGGCGCCTTGTCTATCCCGTGGAATCTAGAAGTGAGAGGGATGGAGAGGCTGAGTCTTTGCATAGACAGAAACCCCTAGATACAGCCATGCCTAAAACCCACACAGTCTTGCTCTTATTTTACAGCTTTCTGTGCCAGTAAGTTGCCTTTATACTAAAAGAAGTTTAAGTTGGGTTTTCTGTCACTTGTAGCCATGAGTAGCACCAAGCTACACTCACTATTAGTATCAGCACCACCACTGCTACCAGGTAGTGATCGAGTGTTGCTTATTGTCCAACCAACAAAATGGCTTTGGGCAGTTCTTCTTAGGCACCCACATCTCCGGTCAGGGAAAGCAGGAAAATCACTCATAAAGTTCTTAAGATTGCATCTAATTCCAGCAACTTCAGGCCCACCTGGGTGGCGTCAGCTCCAGCCAGCCCTGCAGCTCTGTAGGTCAACCAGCAGAGTTCTTTCTCCTCTGCCATCCAGATCCTGGCCAGCTGAAGGGTCAGCACTGGGCACAAAATGAAAACTCAACAATATTCACTGTTATCTACTCAAAAACATTGTCATGTGCTAGATCCATGCTAGGCGGTGTCATGAGCAAGACTGACAAGGCCACCGCCTCCATGGAGCTGATCTGGGGGCAAGAGGCATTAAACAGATGCTCGGGTCAGTGACGAGGCTTGCAACCAGGACAAGTGCTTCTGAAGGAAAGTACCAGAATGGGAAGTTGGGCGATGCTTCCCCAAGCACAGCAGGGAGCAGGGGACCACCAGCCTAAGGGTTCAAGGCAGGAGAGTGCATCGTTCGCTTGCGGAATTCACCTAGCGGGGGTCAGGGGAAATGAGACGAAGCTCGGGAGGGGACAGGCGGCTTGCAGGCCATGTTAAGAACCCAGGACATAGCCTAGGAACAATGGGAAATCACGGTAGAATCTTACTCTGGGGTTGGGAGCCAGATTCTCATTTGGGGGAGATCACATCAACACATTGGATTTGGAGCCAAAGTAGATGCAGAAAGATGCACGCGGAGGAAGATGACCACGGTTTGGACAGGGTGGGAGGGATGGAAACAGCAGGACAGAGGTCACAGTCTACACCCCCTGAACTCGATCTGCTGCTCTGCTTGTTTCTGTAAATAAAGTTTTATTGGCACACAGTCACTCTCGTTGGTTCGGTTTGACCTGTGGATGCTTTGTGCTTTCACAGCAGAGTGGTAGAAGCTGTGATGGAGACCACATGGCCCTCAAAACTGAAAAATGACTCACAGAAGAAGGTCTGCAGCCCCTGAGTGAGAACTTTAACTCAGAAAGACTTGGAGATGGAGTGCCACGGAGAGGAAGGGTCAGAGGTTACACCTAGACAGTCGCTCACACAACTGAGTCAATGAGAAAGAAGGGGTTACTGGAGGAGGTCCAGGTTTGTAAGGAAAAGGATGAAGCTGCTTAAATCCGCCCACCCCACTCCCCAACCTGTGTCACATGGAGAAGGGGGAGGTCAAGTTGTGTGCAGACAGCACAGGCAGCTTGGAGCCTGAGGGCACTGTGACGTCTCCTCTCGACCCTGATGCACCACACGTCTGCCAGTCCTGGGCCTCCCCTCCTGGGAGCACGGAGAAGGAAAAGGAAGGCCTGGCGTTCACTGTAGAGTTCTACAGCGGTGGCAACTCATCATGCTATTAATCAGCTGAGGCTCAAGAATTCCTCACCCAGGGGGTTCCTGGAACCAAGGCAGCCACAGTCTGACACAGGTTCTGGATGGAGAATGGGACTGGCCAGGCTGATAGCATGGAACTGACCAAGACTGGGGACAGAACTCCAGCAGGCACAAATGACCCCCTTGGTTCCTAACGCCAACCACTTCCTGACCAATACTGGCTGCCACATTCCCTGGTGGGAGCAATCATAACAAAAGGTCTGAGGTTGTCTGTTGCATGCTGAGCCTAAACCGTCGGGGCTGAGAGAAGAATTGCAAAATGTGCAGGCAGATAAGAGAAAGCTCACAATAACAACTCGGAAGTGGCCTCACACAGAACATAGTCACGTGGACACGCACACACGCACACCCCTCACACCCTTGTGCATTGCCCGTCCTCCTCGCACACAAAACAGGTCGCCTGGTACACAGGGCACTGTTCCCATCCTTGGAACTTGCACCGCCCTGTGCAGGAGCACCTGGAGTAGCAGTGAGACTACCGGTTTGCAGCCCTCTTGGGACGCTGGAGACAGCCAGCGGTCAGCACTGGTTCAAGCCTCAGTCCGGTAGCCCGAGGTAAAAGAGTCCTTGCTGCTCCCTGGCCTGGTCTCCTCCTCTGTAAGATGAAGGGCAGGGCTCAGTGACGTCACTGAGGCTCCTCCCAACTCTGACACCTGTGGTTCTGGAACACACACCAAAAACTGGGAGCCCAGGGCAGGCACTGCCCTGGCGGTTAAGACGCCTGCATCCCACCCCAGTGTTCAGGGTTCACGTGTTGTCTCTGCTCCAGATCCCAGCTGCCTGCTGATGCGGAACCTGGGAGGCAGTGACAGTAGCTCGAGTGACGGAATGTCTACCAACCCAGGGGAAGGCCTGGACTGGGTTCCCATCTCCCAGCTTTGACGTGGCCCAGCCCCAGCTGTCGCAGGCAACTGAAGGGTGAACCTGTGAGTGGGAGCTCTTCCCGGAGGTCTGACTGTCTCTCTACCTCTCAAATATTTAAATCAATTTTTAAAACTTAAAAAAAAAATATATTGGGAGCCCCAAGACCAAACACAACCCACAAGTCTATGGAGCTGTTCTGGGGTGGCTTCACCCAGTGTTAAAAGATGTGTCATTGGCTGCTCACATTCGGTTTGTTTTTTTAAACTGACACATAATATTTATACCTATGCACGGAGTACAGTACAATAATTCAGTAAATGCATACAATGTGCAGTGATCAAATGAGGATAATCAGCATTCCCATCTCCTCAAACATTTGTTATTTCTGTGTCTGGAAAGTTCAGACTCTCCCAGTCTGGTTATTTTGAAATATATGACACCCTGCTATAGACCAGAGTGACCCTAGAGAACACTAGAGCAAGTCCCTCCGCTCTAGCTGGATTTCTATCTGGTACTCAATGCCTCTCTATCCCCTGCCTGCTACAGTTGCTGACTCAATGCCTCTCTATCCCCTGCCTGCTACAGTTGCTGTCATTCTAGAGTTTGGAGAGTTCTTGAGAAAGTCAGGGCCTCCAGCCTGTGAACAATCGCAATCCAGCAGGCTGCACCTGCTTCTCCACACGGCCACACCCACTCTCGCTAGACAGCAGCTGCGCCTCCAGGTGGGTGGCCCTGCCTGTCGTCCCTGTTCCTTGCCTCTTTCCCTGCCTTACGCCCAGCAGCCTCGCTCCTCTCTGTTACTTCCAGGTATCTGAGAGCAAGCCCTGCCTGAGTAGATATTTAAGGTGACACTGGAACTCTGACTATGTCCTGAGCTCCGTTACTCCCTGGAGGCGCCACTCTTCATAGGGAAACGTGGAGCTCTGCGCTGGGTGGCTCAGAACAAGAGACATGTATTCGCTCTGTGCTCTGGAAGCCAGAAGTCTAAACTCAAGGTAGCCTTTGATTTTGGAAGCAGGGTTGGATCTTTCCTGAGGCTCTGGGGGAGGATCTGTTCCCTGCCTCTCCTGGAGTTTCCGATGTCTCTGGCAGTCCTGGGCATTTCTTGGCTTGTGGCTGCATCTCTCCAGTCTCTGCCCCCAACTTCACATGGTGGGGGGGTGGTGGTGGTAGAGTCTCTGGGTAGCTCTGTTCGGAATTCTCCCTCCCTACAAGGATTCTAGTCATACGGGATTGGGGCACACCCCAATGACCTCATCTTAACTTGATGTAGACCTGCGCAGAAGGGCACATTCACAGGAACTGAGGGCTAAGACTTGGACGTACCTCTGGGGCTCATAGTTCCACCACGAGACTCAATGTGTTTCATCAAACATGGGTGGAAATAAGCATCAAAGAGAAGGCCAAGTTCCTTGCATCTGAATTTTACCTTTTGTGTTAGTTTCTTGTACTTTGAGAGTTAAGTTTCTGCAGGGATGATTCCCCTCCCAACATAGAGAAGCACCAAGAAGTCAGGGGCTGGGCTCCTGGACGCCTGGAGAGCCACGAGGTACAGAGAAATCCTAAGTCTCTTGCTCCTTTTTTCTTTCTTTCTTTTTTTTGACAGGCAGAGTAGATAGTGAGAGAGACAGACAGAGAGAAAGGTCTTCCTTTTTGCCGATGGTTCACCCTCCAGTGGCCTCTGCGGCCGGCGCATCGCACCAATCCAAAGCCAGGAGCCAGGTGCTTCTCCTGGTCTCCCAATGCGGGTGCAGGGCCCAAGCACTTGGGCCATCCTCCACTGCCTTCCCGGGCCATAGCAGAGAGCTGGCCTGGAAGAGGGGCAAGCGGGATAGAATCCAGCGCCCCGACCGGGACTAGAACCCGGTGTGCCAGCGCCACAAGGCGGAGGATTAGCCTGTTAAGCCACAGCGCCGGCTAGTCTCTTGCTCCTATACAAAGGAGTTTCCTACAAAGACGTGAGGCACCAAGAAGGACACAACAGGCAGGTGCAGACGTCCCGCCCAGACTGCCTAGCGGGAATCTCCCCAGGAGGAAACATCAGACCCTCAGTGAGAGCGTAACCGGCCCTCGCTCTCCCAAGATGTCAAAGTCACTAACAAGAGGGAATGATTCCAGCTTGACACAGCAGCTAAACACAGGACGAGACCCTGGACTGGCTCTTGTATCAGGAAACAACTCACTATGGAGGATACTCTCAGGGCAAGTGCCGAATCTGGACTAAGGCTACAGGAAAGCACCGATTCAGTGTCAGATTTACCGAATTCTGTGGCTCTCTCTGGTTAGTAAGAATGTCAGAGAGTTTGCAGCTTGGTCACAGGTGGTTCACAAAAATGAGAGACAGAGGAAGCAACAGGAGAAAATGCTAAACACAGATGAAGCTCAGTAAAAGGGGCACAAGGGTCCTCTGTATCAATCTGGTGAGTTCTCTGTAAGTCTGAAATTACAGTCATTTCTCAGTGTCTTTGGGGCATTTGTTCCAGGTCCCCTGCAGGTACCAAAATCCACAAATGCTCAAGTCACTAACACAAAACAGCACCGTGCTCACACACGACCTATGCACAGCCTGCAACAGACTTTACACACCTGCAACAGCTAACGTGATGTGCAGAGCTGTGATACTCTCTTGTTTAGGGGGTAAATGACATGGGGAAAAGTCTGTACGTGTTCAATACACTCTGTGTTGCTTTCCCGAGTATTTCTGTAGTTAGTTCAATCCACAGAGCTGGAATTCACAGATACAGAGAGCTGACTGCATTTCAAAATGAAAAGCTAAAAAAAAAAAAAAAAAAAAAAAAATGGTGGTGCAGTCCAGTGGTTCTGAAATGCTGTAGCTTCTACAGAAACCTGGGAGGCTGTGACAACTCACAGAGCTGGACCCCACCCCAGAGCTTCTGACTCTGTAAATCTTGGCAGCAATACCAACGATGCACATTTCTAATCACCTCACCCATGCTGCCACCACTGGGTCAAAACCCATCTTGAGAACCTCTGGTGTAACCTGCTTGAAACTGAGGAGAGAGCTGACGATGGCAGCTGGAGGGAAGCAGGACCAGCGGAAGGACCAGCATTTCCCCACAGGGGCCCTGGAATTGTCCTACTTGTTTGCAGGTTCACCAATGTCAATGCCAGCCAAGAACATACCTGCAGGCCCACCTGGCAGGTACGTGTCAGGGACCTGCTGAAGCCTGAGGTTCTGAAACAGAGCAAAGGTGGCAGCAACACGGTGCTGGGTCTGCGGGAAACCAGCGTTCTGCTCGCTCATTCTCAGGGAGCAAAGTCCTCTGGGTGACTCCAGGGGCTTCTAGTTTTTCCCTTGGAAGTGCCACTGTGGAGTCAAGTCTGGCTCTGCATCAAATCCCTCCCGATTCTAAGACTATGGTTCAGGCAATCAGCTCCATCGAGACACACGCTTCTCCGCCTCCTCTTCTGGGGGGTAATGAACCTTGGCCTCAAGGCTCATTACGCCCCATTATATAATCAGCCCCCTCCTGAGTCCCTTTACGGCCCTTCCAGCTGCCTGCTCGGGAGCTGCTGTTCAGCTCTATTGCTCCCTGCAGCCTCCTGCAAGAAATCAGCCTCCTGACATAGCCGCGAGGTGTGCAACAGGCCAGGTTCTCAACCGAGGGTCAACCCCCCACCCTGGCCTCACCTTGTCTCTAACAAAGAACAGGAGTTGCTAAAGAAGAGACGAGGAGAGGGTGTGAAGAAACTGGCCGGGATGAGACCAAGACACCTCAAGGAGGCTGTGTGTCCTGAGACTGGAGCTCCACCCGGTGCTTTTAGAGGACGGGGACATCCTAGAGCCGTCAGTCACTGGTTCCCCTGCATAGCTGCTACCGGACACGCTCAACTCCATGGGCAGCTAATGAAGAAACATCTAGAAAACTGCAGGTGACGAAAGAACGATCTCATTCCTCATCTTCAACCAAAGATGTCCAGGATGAATGAGTTGACAGTGATGCCCAAGGCTCAGTCTTGGGGTCATTTTATGCAGCTGCCTGCTTCCTACAGGGATGGCTACCAGCTGGCATGATGGATCCCTTGACTATTAAGGACAGGATCTGGGCTGGCCCGAGTGGGTGCTGCATGCTGACAAAGAGGTGTCCTTGGAGCAAGGCTGTCACCCACAATCCAATCCCCCACCCAGGAGAGGAATCCTGAGCCAGTTTGGCTCCCTACTTGATGAACAAGCAGGTTTCATCGAAGAAGGTGTTAGAATTTCACAGCCAGGCACTGTAGAATAAAAGACCTGGAATGACTGCACACTTCACCTCTTCACCTTGTGACCTGGGTGGTAACTCAAACTCTCCCTGGGGTGGGCATTTGGCATAGTGCTTAAGATATTGTGAGAGACACCTGGATGCATGTCAGAGTGCCTGAGTTCAAGCCCCGGCTTCGCTGCAGATTCTAGCTTCAGGCCAGTACGCACCTGGAGAAGCAGCAAGTGATGGCTCAAGGAGTTGGGTGTCTGCCATCCATGGGGAACCCTGGACTGGGTTCCCAGCTTTGGCTTCCATCTACCCCAGCCTGGCTGTTGTGGACAATTAGAGAGCGAACCAGCAGATGGGAGATCTCCAGTTCTCTCTCTCTCCCTCTCCCTCCCTTTCTCTCCTTCTCTCTCTGCCTTTCACATGATCAAAATAAGTAAACTTTAAACATGCAAAGTAAAAAATGAACTCTCTGAGCCCCAGTTTCTTCACCTGTAAAAATGGGGGTGGTAATAGGACCTCCTTACAGAGGATTGTGAAGTTTAAAGGAAATAATATAAATATAAATGAACTGCTTTGTACCACACTAGGAATCCTGTCAACAACTCATCCATGGCAGTGCTGTTGCTATCATCACTTCCATCACTGCTACAAGCTATGCCTCCATAGAACATACAGCAAGAGCTCCCAAAGCCACCCTGGCCCACACTAGGAAATGTGCGTGCCTTCCTCATTTGATCCTCGCTGGGTAGAAAACAGACCCGGGAGGGGAAGTGATCTGTCCAGTGACTTATCAGCAAAGTGTTCACTGCTATAAATCCAGTCACTTCCACCATCCGGTAACGACTGATGACGCATCCCCAGTCCCCATGTCACCTCTTCCTTCAGACGGCTTCGGGTCAGCCTGACCTGCGCCACCTGAGGTCACAGCCACAGGCCCATAGCTTGTTGGAGCAGAAATGGCCCATGAGTGGACAGCTCCCAGTCAGGTACACTGGAACAACATGAGGCACACAAAGGCAATGTGGAAGAAACAGGGATAGTCCCTAACTTGTGATGGCTCAGCTCACAAGGTTTTCAACTTTGCAGTGGTATGGAAGCATGCCGGAGCAACCACTCGATTTTTCTCTCAGTACAATAGTCAGTAAATTACATGAGATACTCAGTACTTTCTTACAAAACAAGCTTTGTCATAGGTGATTTTGCCCAACTGGAAGTTAAACTAAGCATCTGTTTAAAGCAGGCGAGGAAACCATGACACTTCGTGTGTCAAGTGTGCTGAATGCAATTTTACCTTCGTGGTATTTTCCCCTTGTGATGGGTTTGCTGGGTAATAACCTCACCATGGGCTGAGGGGCATCTGAACAGCAGGGTAAGGACACAAGCACAGTGCTCTCTGTTTCTCTGGGAAGCAGATTCATTTCTGAATCAGCATCTCCACATTCAACAGGGGAGGCTCAAGTCCTGCCTTTTGTGTGTACCCAGCCAAAGCCACGGACCCCAAGGGCAGGGACACGTGGAGTCAGGTTCCCTCTGTCGCTTCCCTCCTTCCCCTTACTCATCACCTCTAGACCAAGAAAGTAGGGTAAGCCCCACGGAGGTCATGACCTTCTTACAGGCCGCACAAAGCAGCTGGGAAACCCAAGGTCCCAAGGCCCAGCCATTCTGCGGCCAAGTCTGCCTGATGCTGTCTCCAGATGTTACCATCTGGGCTAACACAATGGTCTATTGCCGCCTCACCTGGCACAGACCAGAGGCAGCGCTAGCGGTGGTGACAAGGGGACGCCATGGCCAGGACACAGGACCAGGGGCTCCCTGGCCTGGGCCACTGGTAGAAAGGTTGGCACCAGGGCCCAAAGGCTGGGAGTTCTCGGAAATTCAGAGTAGCAGACAAATGGGATGTATCACAGCACCAGTGTTCTCTCGATACAAAACCATTGGTCTAAATGAGCCAAAAGATTGGCCTGGGAAAATTTCAGGGGCAGGCCCTAGAATCCCAGAGTCCCTGAGATAAGGAGTGACCCTCACGGAGCCTCTCATTGGGCTAGAGTTTGACTACATTCAGAATGTACCCCACGGGCAAGAACACTGTTCTGAGCCTCAATGTCCTGATCTGAGAAATGGGCATGTCACCACCTGCCCACAGTCCACAGTGAGTCTTCCCTGGAGCAATGCAGCTGAGGTGCTAGGCGGAGACAGAGGCCACCCGAGCAGTCAGTGGCAGCTGGACTCCTGTTGTGGTTCGCCGGGTTAAGGCACTGCTTTCATCGCTGGCATTCCATACTGGAGTGCTGGCTGGACACCCGGCTGCACTACTTCTGATCCAGCTTCCTGCCAACGCACCTGGGAAAAGCACTGGAAGATGGCCCAAGGGCTTGGGCCCTGCCACTCACCGGGCAGATGCAGCTGGAGTTCCTGGCTTCTGGATTCAGCCTGGACCAGTCCTGGCCATTGTGAGCATCTGGGGAGTGAGCCAGCAGATGAAGGATCTGTGCGTGTGTGTGTGTGTATGTGTATGTGTGTGTGTGTGTGTGTGTCTCCTTCAAATACATACATCTTTAAAAAGAAATTAGCAACAGCACTGAGAGTACAGTGGAGCTCCTCACCTCCTGGTGTGGAGCCTGCTCTCCACTTCGCTCCTGTTCTTTGCTAAGGGGTGCCAGTGGTAAGTGGGCCCTCGGGGTTCCAGCTAACACTTGGGTTACACACTCGTCCTTCCACTGAGACTCAAGCACTCTGTTTTGCTCTGGGAGATCAGAAAACAACCTGTCTGCTGACAGGGAGCAGAACTGGCCAAGGGGCAGTGGCTCCTGGGGCCTCTTCCTGCTGGGAGCTGCTCTGTTACCAAGGACCTGCTCCGCCCCCAGGCAAGCAGCAAAGCCCTGGCTCTCGGGTGGGACCAGCTCAGGGGAGCAAAGCCGGCTGCCTCAGGGACTCTTCAGCAGGCTCTGCAGCAGGGGCAGGTGTCCAAATGTGCAAGTCTGTGGTTTGCTTGCTTTTTAAAGTATTCTTTTAAATTTTATTTATCAGAAAGAAAGTGAGAGCAAGAGCGGGGGGGGGGGGGGGGGGGAGAAAGAGAGCGAGCTCCCATCTGCTCATTTGCTTCCTAAACATGCACAGAACTAGGGCTGAGCTGGGCCAAAGCCAGGAGCCTAGAACGCAGTCTGGTCTCCCACATGTATGGAAAAGAGCCGGTTATCTGTGCCATCGCTTCTGCCTCCCTTGGTTAATGTGGGTAGGAAGCTGGAGTCGGGAGATAGAGCTGGGGATCTACTGAAGCCAGGCCCTGCGATGTGGAGTGCAGGTGTCTTAACTGCTAGGCTAACGATCCACCCCAAGTCTGATGTTTGTACTTCAGCCACAACTAAAGAGCAGAGTGGTGCTCAGACCAACACGGAGGTGGCCATGCCAACACTCACTCATACAACAGCCAGGCCCCAGGACAGATGGTGGCTACTTTGGCATTACGCCAAGGTAATTCCAAGCCCTTTTGGGGCTATGGGAAAGCATGGGGTGGGGGTGGGAGGGCAGGCAGAGGTGAACCACAGGGCATTGAGCCACGGCAGCCCAAAACTATCACGAGGCCAGAGGCTGTAACGCTACGAGGGACAGGATGCTAGCGACCAGCATCAGGACTGCTGTTTGTTAGGCACTGATTGCATGCCTGGCACTGTGCCCAGAACCTGAAACTCATGAGCTTGTCTAAGCCTCCCAACCACCCAGGAGATGGCTCTATGATTTTCTCCCACTTTACAGATGTGGAAACTGAGGCTTGGAGAGGCCCTTTCAACTCCATCGACATCAGGCACACCGCTGGACAGCAGCAGAGCCACCAGGTGTCCCCGTCCTGGGCCCATGGCCCCAGCCATGACATCGCCTCACCCCACTGTCACCACCCTCTCCTGTCCTTGTCCTCCAAGCCACTCTGACTGCCACGCAGGCCCACCCCATTTCTGGTCTCTGTGACAGTGATTTGTCTCAACAACTTAATAAATTGGCCTTTGGTGTGGACCTGAGTGTCATGGGTGCCACTTTAGTTTGCTCAATGCAGAAGCTACACACCCAGGGCACAGGGACAAGGCGCTCTCTGGATCTCCTCCTAACTCACATCCAAAGGGGCTGGCCTCTTCCGGTCCAGACCTTCAACTGTTTCCTGTAGCGGACGTGCTGCGCACATTTATGGACCAGACTACACACAGAGTCGGCCCCAGCCTCGCTGTCCAGCTGCATGGTGGGCATTATGTGGCCCTTTTTCCAGAAAGACCATGGCTAGCTGTCATCCAGTTCTCCAAGGGCCCACGCTCTTCCCCAACAAAGCTGAAGAACTCTTGGGCCAAGGTCACAACAGACACCCTGCAGGTAAGGAGACATCCGGCTGGGTCCTTGAGGGGTTTGGGCATGGATCTCGCCTGACGCTTAAGCTTGAGCTCCGCACAATGAGAAGCACCAGAGTCAAACCCCAGCTCGACTGCTCCATAGCAGTGTGGCTCCGGGCAAGTTCTCTAACATTCCCGAGACTCCGGTTCCTCGTCTGGGCAACAGGATTAACCCCGGTGCACAACGGATTAATCCAAGCGCCAAGTGAGGTAATCAGTGTGGGTGATTAGTCCATACGGCTCTGCAGTAAACATTCCTTAGCATTCATTGGAGCGCAGCCAGCATGGACAGCTGGAGGCTGTATTAAGGGTCAGGGGTTATTTCTCCCACATTCTAGCAGCCATGCAATGAAAGCCACTATCTTAGCTGAGGGACCAGCAGGGCTTTGTTCAGGGCCCCCGCTCTGACCACCTCTCTGCCTGTTCAGCAAAACGAGCCTCTGGGCAGAGAGGATTAAACGCCTTCCTAGTCCTCAACCCTTGATCACCAGAAAGTTCCATTTCCACTCCGAGTAATAACCACTCCGTCTCCCGCAGAAATTCGTGAGCACAGAGTGCAAACCACCCCGGGCCATGCTCAGCCCGCAGCCCACTTTGAACCCAAATACGTCTCTGAGATGTGAAGATCGTGGGTGTTGACCTGAGCTGGGGAAAAATACACAATTTAATCACAAATGCCGTAACCACAGCGGCCAAGAAAAAAAAACCGTGGCGAGGCAGCTGAGGGACCGGGGTGGGAAGGCGAGGGAAGGTGGACGCTCCGTGGATGGGCTGCATCCTTGCTTCCCTCTGCGACTCCTTCACACCTGCAGGTAAAAGAGCAGGAACTGCAGGCTCGTGACAGCAGCCAGTCCACCTCCTGAGTGCCAATTACGCCCCCTTCAAAACCACTGAAAGGGGCGTGAGTGGCGCAGGCGGGAGATGGGCGGGCAGATGAGCTGCATCAGTGATCAGCAAGCTCTTGACGAGCCCTACGGCACCTGGCGCGGAAGGTAGCAGGTGCAGGGGCGGCGCCCAGGACTTACTTGCAGAGAAGCTGGCCTCGGTGTGAACGGGAGGGGTGGAGGGCAGGAAAGGCGCGTGTCCCACAAAGAAGGAGCGCAGCGAGCGCTCGGACAGGAGCGGGGAGCGCTGCTGGGAGGGGATGTTCTCGCAGCTGCCCACGCCGCTGTGGATCTTGAGGTTCAAGGGCTTGCTCTTCTTCTTGGCTCTGGAGAGGAGACAGAAAACAGAACGGGAAATGGATCCACAAGTGCGGAATCGGAGCAGGGAGACCCAAGAGATCCAAAACTCACGGCAAGAAGCTGGGCTTTTCGGTCAAGGGGAAGGGGCCGGGTAGTGGGCTTTTTGCCCCTCGCCCCCTGTGGAAAGCCCGTCCCACCATGGAGCACAGAGAAGAGACATTTGTGTTTGCTCAGCTCCCTGGAGAAGCTCTAAAAAGCCAGGGTCAACGTCAGCTCCCAATTGCATCCCTCACTTCTGTCTGCACATCCTAAGTGCCCTGGGCCCCAGCCCTGACCCAAGGCCAAAATGCTCTTTGCCTGACAAAGGCAGCAAACTGCAGATAGACCACAGGTGAGTCTGGAAGTCTGTGTCCAGGTGGCATTCACCCCTGAGCATTCCAGTCCCCAAATCCACTGCCCTCCCTCCACATGCAAACGATCAACCCACTTCTGTAGAGGTTAAACTGATGACTTTCAAGAGTCCCTGAGGAGAGAGAAACTTAGTCTGACAGAATCCAGCATCCTTTCTGGAAACTACTTTCTTCAAAAATTTTTTTTATTTGAAGGGGTGAGGTATGGAGAGAGAAAAAGGTATCTCCCAACCCCTGTTGCACTTCCCAAATGCATGCAACAGACGGGGCTGGGCCAGGCACCCAGAGCTCCATCCAAGATGCCTACATGGGTAACAGGGACCCAAGTCCTTAAGCCATCACCCACTGCCTTCCAGAGTACACATTAGCAGGAAGGCAGAATCCAAAACAGAGCCAAGACTTGACACCAGGCACTCTGAAATGGACTGCAGGTGCCCCAGGCACACTCTTAGCCACTGCATCCAATGCCTGTCCCAACTGCTGTTTGTCAGGACTTCCGGTATTGGGCCCCTGCTTTGGAGCTCACCCAGGGCCCTGCCTGGGCCTGCATTCTATCCCACCTTAGAGGTGCCGAACTCCATGGCGCACCCCAGGGGTGCTGCAGAGGCATGGAGTAGTTGTGAGAGGAGCAGCGCTGCTTGGGGTGGAGGGGCTTACAGCATCCTGAGCCACTCAGCTCTGGAGCCATTCTCTCCAGATTTAAATACTGGCTTCACTACTCTCCGGTGAGTTGTGAAACTCCCGTGAACTCAGCTCTCTCATCTGTAAGAGTCTTCTGTAGGTTGTGGAGAGGAGTAAAGGAAACACTTGTGTGAGTCACTTGATACTAAGTATCGACATTAGCTGTAACTGTTATTATAGAATTGCCAATGCACCTGAGAGTCCCTTTAGACGAACCAAGCTACAGGTAAAACTACGTGGAACTTCTAGAACATTTGGTCCTACTTTGTGGGACTCTTTAAACCCCAAGAGATTAAAGGATCTTCTCTGTACTTCTTGTGCCTAGCAAAATGCCTCACTGAAATCTTTCTTGTATATCCTCAAAATGGCCAAAGGAGGAAGGTGAAAGAAGAGGCCAGCCCAGGAGCCCCCAGCTCCCAGATTTGATCCATGGAAGACAAGAAAGAAAGGGAAGGTCAGAGCTCAACCCCAAGCCCAGGCGCATCTGCCTACAGCACAGTGCACTCCTGGCAAAAACTGTGCCAAGAGATGAGAGGGGAACCCCGAAGCAGAATTGTAAATGCAGGAAAATTTCTGGGCAACACACTTAAAAAGGTGCTGGTATGATCCTTAAACAATTAATAGAAGCAAACTTTCAGGGCAAGTATCCAATCAGAATTCAGCTTTTGACACGATCTGGTCACGTCAAAAGGAAGTACACTGTACTCACTGAAGGCTGAGAATGTCCATGCTCTTCTCCAATAACATACCACTGGCCCCAAAAGCACTTGACCTGTGGCCAGGCTTGACTGAGACGGGCCGAGTATGAAAACATATGAGCAAAATACTTTTCTGATATTTGATATGCATTAAATCAAAAATTATTTAAGTTTTTTAATCCTAAAAAAGGTGAGGGCTTAACAATTATCCACAGTCCAGGGTTTTCAATATTCTTTCTGAACTAGAACTTTTTCTGGCCATACTCCTGGAAAACAGATAGTTAGAAGGTGAAGTTACTCAATTTCCAACCAGATGCACCGCACTGAGAAAAGGAAAAGCAGCAGACAAGACAACCGAAAGCATCAGCCTGGTTCTGATTCCATCCTATCTGAAACAGACAGCGGGCATCTCTGGATTTATAAGCATGAAACATGCACGCTGAAAAATCTTGTACTTTACCAAGCAGGAGGCTTCCCATAATAATAGTACCCAAACCAACCACAGCAGTGGCAACTGCCACGTGGACCTGAGTGCTGATCGTGACCCAGAGACTGCATCAAGGGTGCTCACGCTTGGTCTTGTGTGGGTGTCACAGCACCCATGGGAGAGAGATGCTACTGTCCCTGCTCCACGGGTGAGAGTGCTGAGTGATAAGAAGGGAAACACAAGGATGGTGGTACAGGTCTGACATCACCCCTGCTCCTACACCGGGCTCTGCATGTCCACCCCAAGGCTGCCGTCCCCAGGAGCTTTATTTTGGACCTTCTCAGGCCAATAGCACTGCAGAGGCTGAGAAAAATGGTGTAATGGAGGAAAGGGGTGGGGCAGGGGACCTGGAGAGCCCCCACTGGCTGACCCCCAAAACAGCAAAGCAGCCCTTAGTGAGTGTCTCTTCCATCTCTCTCCCTTCTCTGCCTCGTGAACTCCTACACGTACTGCACGGCCCAGTTCAAATGTTGCCATGTCTGTAATGTCTTCTACCCCACTGAGTCAACATACCGCCTTTGCCTCCCTCTCCTAGCATCTACTCCTCTGTCACGTGCCGGAGAAGGCCCAGTGTACACCCCCCACACCCCTCGGTCTGGCCCTGTGCTTTCTACCCCTTGCTGATGCTGCCTCCACCCTGCCCTTCTTTCCTGATGAACCCTTGTTTGCCTTTTGTGAGTCAGCTCAGTGTCCTCTCCTCCAGGAAGCCTCCCCTTTGCCTTCCTCCTCCCTTCTAGTTTGGGTTAGGTGTTCCTTCTCAACTCCCCATAATACGGGACGGCAGTTTCCTGTGTCTCCCAGGTGCACTGTGGGTCTTTGAGGGCAATGGTGCGCCAGTTTATTTTTCTGTCCTGGGGAGCGAGCACAGAGCCTGGCACATGGAAGGTGCTCATTAGATTAAATGACTACTGTGTATCTCACTATGCCCTCCACATGGGGCCATAGACTCCTGGGCGATAGGAAGCGTGTAGTTTTCCTGGCTTGGCCCCGCAGCCCCAAGCTTGGTACCAGTTGAGTTGAAGGAACTTCACTGGCTGGTCTGGAGACTTTTCTCCCCTTCCCAGGAGCTGGTTCAAAACTACATCTCCAAGCCGGTGCGTACACAGTGGTTAATCCGCTGCTTGGGATGCCTGATCCCCTGTTGGAGAGCCTGGGTTCAAGTCCCAGACCCACTTCTGATTCCAGTTCCCTGCTAATGTGCACCCTAGAAGGCAGCAGGTGATAGCTCAAGCACCTGGACCCTGCCACGTATGGGGGAGACTTGGATTGAGTTCCAGGATCCTGGCTTCAGCTGGCCTATCACTGGCCATTATGGAGATTTGGGGAGTGACCCAGGGAGCTGTCTCTCAGTCTTTATATATGTATATCTCTACCTTTCAGAGAAAGAAGGAAAGCAGGAAGAGAAGAAAGGAAGAAAGAAGGGAAGAAGTGGGGGGGACAGGAAAGGAAGGAAAGAAAAGAGATGATAGGTAGGTAGGTAGGTAGGTAGGTAGGTAGACAGGCAGGTAGGTAGATAGGCAGGCAGAGTTTAAAAAACCCTGTATGCCAAGACCTCACTGCTCCTCCTCCCTCCCTCCTTCAAACACCCATCAGTGTGGCCAGGGGGTGAGTGCCCTCTGATGGCCACTGCAAAGCCTCAGTGCAAGTGTTCACAATCTGGTTGGAGAGCGGAGGAAAGCTGTTAACATTAAGGCTGGGCCCTCCCACAAAGCAGCCTGAAAGTCAGGCTCCCTGGGAGTCCAAGTGTGCCTGAGGCAGGGTGGGGGTGGCGGCCTTGCAGGGCCTGGGCAGCCAGAGCTGCTTATTATCTCCCCAGGGGCCTGCTGGGCAGCTCAGACAGGTGTCTCCTGTTAGAGCAGCTCCCTTGGCTGATTCTTCCCTGCCCATGGCTGGAGAGATGCGCCCAGGAGAGGGGTGCCGTTCACTCCACAGGCATGGTCAGTGGTGAAGATTCCAGGAAGCATCCACACCACACGGAGGCCGTGCAGCTCAGTGAATAAACTCACAGGCTCTGGGGTCCCGGAGACCAGGGCTCCACTACTGATTGTGATCTCTAAACAAGTGATCTCCCTTCTCTGAGCCTCAGTCTCCTCACTTGGACAACGGGGAGAACACTAATGCCTCTCACTGATGACGATTGTGAGAATTCCAGATGTGGGCCAGCACCGAGTGAGGGTTCGGGTGACGTTACCAACCCAAATCAGACACCTGCTCAGCTATGGAGGTAGCTTTGCAGAAGCCAGAAGTTGAAGCCAAGCTGCGGGTTTCTCTTTAAGCATCCAGCAACTCCCTCAACGCCCCCACCCCCCACCCTTGGCAAGTGAAGAGGGCTCTGGTAATGGTGCCACTGTGGTGCCCGGAGCACAGTGGCAGTCGCAAGGCAATGAGCCACCAGGAGACAGGGCCAGGTCCTTTCCAAGGAGAGTCAAGTCTCACCCAAAACACATTTCATTAAATGACTTCAGAGTCCATCTGTTGTTCCAACTCATGACCACAGATGGAGCTGAGAGGGGCTTGAATAATAGAGGGCTGGGTGGAAGGAAGGGAAGAAGCGAGGGAGGAAGATAAAAGATGGAAGAATGGGAGGATAGGTGGGTGTCGTGAAAGAGAGAATGGAATAGACAAAGGAGTGAGGAGGGTGGGAGCGAGGGAGGGAGGTGAAGGGCCAAAGGATGAAAGGATCTGGGTGGATGGATGGATGGATGAATGGGTGGGTGGGTGGGTACATGGATGGCTGACTGGGTGAGTGGATGGGTGGGCAGGTGACTGGATGTATGAAATGAAGGAAGAAAGGATAGTGGCACGGAAGTACACAGCAAAGAAAATGGTAGAGTAGTGAGTATTTGGCCAGAGTAAAGCAGAAGGGAATCTTAGATTGCATTCATGGACAGGATACAGGATTCAGTTTTACCATCTACCCTCACCCAGGCATGCTCAGAATGGGGAGAGCAGGCACAAAGGACTGTGGGGTCCACTAAGATTTAGTGGATATTTTGCAGTATATTCTGCAGATGCAATTAAAAAGAACATCTTCTCCCGTGATCTTTGCCAAACATTAGACATCGATTACATAGATGTAATCTCTGGAAAAAAAAAAAAAAACAGCCAATTCTGGGGAGAGCAACAAAACAAGGTGGCAGAGACACTGGAAAAGGGCAGCTCGGCAGGTCTGTATCCTGGCGCTTCCTGATGGGCCAGCAAGCCAGGCTCCCCAGCAAGGCAGGCTGTGCTGACAGCAGCCCCAGCACCCGGCTAAGCTGAGTCTGCACATCCACGTTACGCAAAGGCACCCAGCTTCGAGCCGCCATCTGTTCCTGCGAACTGTGCCTATTCTGCCAAGCATACCCGAGGAATCTAGTACAGTGCTAGAATCTAGGAAGGTTCTGCCCGCTTTCCTGATGCCCAATTTGCACGGACTATCTAAACCAAAAGGGGCCTGAGAACTCTGCCATCTTTTCTTGAATCAGTCCAGGGTGCTCCGTCCCAGTCCCCGTCTCTTGGTCCAAGCCACCTTCCTCCCTCACCGGGGCTGCTGCCGCCTCCCCCCAAAATCCTAGTCCCACTTGCTGTTTGTTTATTGGCTTTTCTTCTTCAGACATAAAGCAAATGATTCAATGGCATTAAGTGCATTCATGATACAACAACCCCCTC
Source organism: Lepus europaeus (assembly GCF_033115175.1). Classification (NCBI taxonomy): domain Eukaryota; kingdom Metazoa; phylum Chordata; class Mammalia; order Lagomorpha; family Leporidae; genus Lepus; species Lepus europaeus. The sequence goes on from NC_084849.1 coordinate 13,543,719, forward strand.
CATCGACTTCCAGAGGAAATCCTTTACCTACTAAGTGATCCCGCCCACTTTCCCTGCCCCGGCAACCCGCGATCTGCTTCTGTCTCTAAGGATTCGCCTATTCTGGACATTTCATGTGGATAGAATTAGACAACAGGGGAACTTTCCAGTCTGGCTTTTTGCACTTAGCGCATGTCTCTGAGTTTCACCCATGTCGCCACGTGGATCAACACTTCATGCCCTTGCACTGCTGGGTAACTGGATGCCATTTGGATTCCTGACAATGCATTCTGCATCACTGTATCCTACCCTCCAAAGGCTTCCCATATTCCTCTCTCCATTGGTCTACAAAAGCCTCCTAGGATCCACCTCCACCACCCCCTGACCTCCTGTGTCATCCCCTTGTCACTCTCCAGCTCCAGGCCACGTGGGCCATATTCCTGGTCCTTTGATGATACCAAGTCCTCATCCACCTCAGGGCCCTCGCACGTGCTGCTCCCGCTGCCTAGGACATTATTCTCTGCCCTGTCAGTGGAGACCTCCTCATCATCCCAAGAGAAGCTGTGCTCAGCTCTCAGAACTCATCGGATCTCCTGGGCACACGTGCTTCCAACACAACCTGCTTTTCCATCATAGCATGCATCCCCGTGTGGTGACTGGAGAAACATCTGACCTCTGCCTGGGCAGGGCCTGTACTCCCAGACCACAACAGGAGGCAGCTCTCCCCAGCGGCAGGGCCAAGACCAGAAGCCAGATCTGCAGACCTGCGTCCCAGCTAAAGCAGAGCCATCAGGGCTTCCTGCAGCTAGGGGGCGCTCTAAAGGAATGGGGCCGGTCCCCACCTGCAGGGACCTGGCCATAGTCAGCCCAGGCCTAGTGGATGGCTCTGCTATCAGAGGCTCTGGATCAATGCCCATCCCCAGCCCTCACCACACAGATCACTGAGGAAAGTTCCAAACCCATGTGTAGTCTCGGCACTATCTCCTCTTCCCAAAGCTTGCTGGGCGTTGGGTTACACAGAGCTACTGACTCACCTGGCCTCTTTACCTCCAGCTTCCTCAAGCATGGAGTGTGTCCCCTTAAACTTGGAAGTCTTCATGGGGCCAATTCCCTCTGCTTCTCACTAATGGTGCCTGGCCCAGCCAACGAGGAGGAAATGGCAGGGCTGGAAGCAGACCAGCTCCTCCCAGCATCTCGAGGACAGGCAAGACGGCACTGTGCCACACTACCCAGTAGAGCAGAGTGCCCACCCCAAGCTTGGAGCTGTCTCACACACAGGACTGGGCTGTAGGAGCCGCCCCTCTCAGACTGGGCACTTAAACCCTGTGCACCGACTACCAAAGAGGATACCTGACCGTATTCAGGGATCGAAACATCATATTGTACCATGAAAATACGCACTCTGATTCTGCATCCATGAAAAATACTGAGGGCCAGGCACCTGATGCAGTTAAGATGCTGCTTGGGATGCCTGCCTGCATCCCATATCAGAATGCCCGGGGTTCAAGTCCCGCCTCTACCTCCTGCTAATGTGCACCCTGGGAGGCAGCAGTGATAGCGCAAGGACTTGGTCCCTGCCACCCACATGGGAGACCTGGACTGAGTTCCTGGCTTCTCGCCTCAGCTTCTCATTCCCAGATGTTGCAGGAACTTAAGAAGTGAACCAGTAGGTGCGAGAGCTCTGTCTGTCTCTGTCTCTGTTTCTCTGCTTTTCAAATAAATAAATAAAAAATTTTAATGAGTCAGATGGTAAATTTATAAAAAAAAACTCAACAAAATACTTACGTATTTAAATAAGGTAATATTTTTAAAAATTTTATAAATCAAAGAATAGCATAATGTTCTGGATGAGGGGTTGCTCAGAGCCCTGGAAGGAGAGCAGTTTGGGAAACCAGGGCTGGTGATGTTAACCACAGTGAGGAATGTCTTGGGGACCTGTTCTGCCACCTGGCCCCAGGCCGCAGTGGTCTTCTTGCTGGCTGAAACCCTCCTCCAGTGTGGCATTAATCCACCGCACCCTGGCAAAGACCACGCGTGGAGGAGTCAGCAAAACACGCAAGCCCGATTCCCCACGTGGGAAGGCAAGGCAAGGCTTTTAGACGAGGCACGGGTGGCTTTCTCTGGTTGTGTTTTAATGGTTACAATCGGAAAATCTGACTTCGTCCGCCAAATCTATAATTTCACAGCAATTACCTTCTTTCTGCAAAATAAACCAAGAAAGAGAAAAGGAAGGAAGAGGCAGAAGGAAAAGCAGAAGAGAGAGAAGCCGAGAGAGGAGGGAAGAGGAGGAGGGTTGGAATAACAGTAAATTATACTGAGACAGGGTCAAAATCGTTGTGGAAAGATGGAATTAAAGGATGCTTATGTTTGTGTAAAAAATTTTTTTGAAACCCATGTATGTTTTTTTTTAGAATTTGTTTATGTATTTCAAAGGCAGAGTTAAAGAGAGAGTGAAGGAGAGAGAGAGAGAGAGAGAGAGAGAGAGAGAGAGAGAGATCTTCCATTCGCTGGTTCACTCCCCAAATAGCCGCAATGGCCGGGACCAGGCAGGCCGAAGCCAGGAGCCAGGAGCTTCCTCTGGGTCTCTCATGTGGGTGTAGGGCCCAAGGACCTGGGCCATCCTCTGCTGCTTTCCCAGGCAATAACAGCTGGATTGGAAGCAGAGTAGCCAAGACTCAAACCAGCACCCATATGGGATGCCAGCACTGCAGGCAGAGACTTAACCTTCTATGCTACAGCACCAACCCTGTATGTTTTTTTCATAATATACTTTCTCCAATAATGTTTGGAAGACGCCGCATATGTGTGGGTTTTTAAATGTGGCACCAAAATAAGTTCATATTTTTTAAAGATTTATTTATGTATTTATTTGAAAGGCAGAATTACAAAAAGGAAGGAAGGAAGAAAGGGAAGGAGGGAAGGAGGTAAGGAGGAAGGGAGGGAAGGAGGGAGGGAGAGAGGAAGGTGTCTTCCATCCACTGGTTCACTCCCCAAATGGTCGCAATGGCCAGTACTGGGCCAACCTGAAATCAGGAGCCTGGAGCTTCCTCTGGGTCTCCCACGTGTGTGCAGGGGCCCAAGGACTTGGGCCATTTTCCATTGCTTTCCTAGGCCACAGCAGAGAGCTGGATTGGAAGCCCACATGGCACCCATATGGGATGCCAGCACTGCAGGTGGCAGCTTTACCTGCTAAGCCACAGTGCAGGCCACATAAACTAGCATTTTACTGCCATTTCCCATGACCTTCTTGAAGAATCCAGGCAGTGTCAGTTTCACCAGAATGATGGAAGACAGAGTGACAGTACCCAGTGCAGGCAAAGACATAAGGTGACCAGAACTCTCATAAAGTTCTGGGCAGGACTGTAAACTGGTACAACTGCTTCCGGAAGGCTATTTGCTGGTGTCTAGTGATGTGGAAAACTCCACCCCGGGGATGAACAAGTGACCTTCACGAGTGCCCACCTGCATGGAAAGCCCTGCCTGAGAATGTTCGTGGCAACGGCAGGGACCCGTCCGTGGCAACACTGCTCACGTGGCCACACACCAGCAGCATCTCTGTGAGCACTGTTCTCAGAGAGCTCTCTGTGTGCTGAAGGCACAGGCCCTCAACTCTGTATCCCCTGACCCCTTTCACCTTGAACTTGCTCTGCCTCAGCTTCTCCACGCCCTCCCTCACTTCGGAGCCCATCTTCTCTCTTCACATCCTTAAACTCAGCTGAAGTCTGAGCTCCTTCCAGTCCTAAAGAACCATCCAACCCTTGCTTACCATTGACGGCACTTCGTGGCATGAGCACCAGGCCCTGAGTGCTCCCTGCTATCTAAGTCCCCACCACTTGCACACATTACCTCATGCAATCCTCATAAAACCAAGGACAGCACCACAAGCTATACCCATCTTACAAATAGGGAAATGAAAGCCCAGCGACAGGAGCAAATTCGCACACTCTAAGCACAGGAGACACTCCCAGGAACAAAGGAGTATCACGACCCAGCCTCCAGGGTCAGCAGCCCCACCTTATACATCATCTCTGCACCTGTGTGGGCCTGACCCCAGAGCAGGGCACAGTCGAGATCTCAAAGTCAGGGGTGACCCTCAGGAAATGGGCGTTCACCAGGAAGAGGTCACCCATGCTGTGTATACCCCATCTGAGTGTGCAAAATGCAAACCACCCTGGGATATGGCCAAAGGCTATGTTCCCATTTGGTTCCCTGGGAGACTGCCCACTGAACCACAGTGGACAGCTCCAGCCAGATTCTTCCAGCCCAGGGGGGAGCACACCAAGTCCAGGGCTCTGCCTGCTTTTGTGAGTTCTTGGCACATGGCCACGCCTGCTCATTTACCTGTTGTCTGCAGCTCCTTTGCCTGACAACAGTAGGGTTGGCTGCAACAGAGACAGCGGCCCGAAGACCAAAGCTGAAATGTTTGCTGCCAGGCCCCACATGGAACAAGCTTGCTGACCTCTGCCTGACACCACCTGACCGTGGTGTCAGCCAGCAAGACTCTTACCAGACCCCAATCAGCAGGCACAGCTTCTCCTTCGCCCTGTTGTATCTAAATAATGAAATTCTCCCTTCCTGTTCCCTTCTCTCCCCAGAAGCCAGTCACAATGGCTTGAGCACTGGGATATTCTTTTTAAAAAGAATTTTTTTAATTAATTTATTTGAAAGGCAGGGAAAGAGAGAAATCCACAGGGAGAGAGATTTCCCATCTGCTGGTTCACTCCCCTGATGCCTGCAACAGCTATGACTGGGTGAGGCAGAAGCCAGGAACCAACGACTCCATCCAGGTGTCTCATGTGAGTAGCAGGGACCCAGCCACGTGAGCCATCACCTGCTGCCTCCCAGGGTGTGCATTAGCAGGAAGCTGGGAGCAGGAGCAGGGCCAGGACTCAGACCCAGGCCTCTGATGCAGGATACAGGAGTCCCAAGCAGCACCTTCACCATTAGAGCAAGTGCCCATCCCAAGAACATTCCTCAGTGGGAAATTTAGAGCTCTTTGCTTAAATCTATGCTGTTCTTCATGGCTATTCCAGTGTAAGTTAAGTGAGATAGAATTTAAAATTCTGTCCATCAGCCACAGTCACCACCTTGTCCCACTCTGGGCAAAGCAGACATAAAACACCCCCATCGTTGCTGAAACTTGTTTTGGACATCTCAGTTCTGAAAGACACCTGCCACCGCCCTGAAGAGGCTGCACTGCCGTGTGTGAGCTCGTCTGCGACATCTTCCCCCTCCTCTCTTTTTTCCAAGTCTGATTTTCATCCCTGTGCAATGGTAAAATTAACTATGCTTAGCAAAGGACTAGAAGCAGCCAAAATATGCATCATACTGGACTGCTTAATTAAATGATGGCAATTCCATCGGATGGAAACTATGTAGGTGTTAAAAACAATCAGGAGAGAGTGAACACCAACATTTATCACTAAGTGTAAATAGGAAGGGGTGAAAAAAACAGAATGCATATGGTACAGCCTCTTTGCATCATGAAGAGATATATATTAATTCCAAAAATTAAGCCAATAAATATTACTGAGACAATAAGGAAATTGAACTCTAGCAATGAAGGAAGCCAACAGGAGCCCACAAGCAGATAAAATAATAAATAAATACTGGCTAATAACAAGAGCTGCATGGCAAACCATACCCAGTGATGCAGCAGTAACTGGGAGGTGAGGCGAGGAAGGCATTCTTGCCAAGACCCGGATGTCAGGAAGCCAGACAGATGGAAGGCAGGAGCACACTGGGAGGCCCAGGTCCAGGCAGGCAAAGGTCAGAGTGAGCAGGGGAGGGTGGAAGCAGGGTGCAGCAAGGCCGTCTCCACAGCCCTTTGCCTGCCCCTGTAAGGAGATGAGGTTTTAGTCACAGAGCCACGGGGATCTGTAGGAGAGTTTGAAGGCAGAAGAGGATGAACTCCAATTCTGTTTTTAGAAGATGGCTCTGTGGGTGGGTGCTTGGGCTCGTGGTGAAGCCACTGCTGTGGACACTGGCAACCCACAGTGGAGGGCCTGGCTTCCAATCCTGGCTCTGCTCCTGACTCCAGCTTCCTGCTATTGCAGACCCCGGGAGGCAGCAGGTGATGGCTTCAAGGAATTGGGCCCCTGGCACCCACGCGGGAGACCTGGATTGAGCGTCTGGCTCCTGATTTGGCCTGGCACAGTCTCAGGTATTGCAGGGATTTGAGAAGTGAACCAGTGGATGGGAGAGATATCCCTCTTAAAAAAAAAAAAACTCTCTGCCTGATGTGTGGGGCAAGAACAGAGAGGAGGCTGCTGGAATCACCTGGGCAAGAGAGGATGGTGGCAAGCTTGGCCAGGGGTGGGGATGGTGGAGGTGGAAGGAAGGGAGGCAACTGGGACCCAGCCCCTCAGGACGCACCTGCTGGTTCAATATAGGGCAGCGGGGAAAGACAGCATGTGCCTCCTAAGTTGACGTGTCATATAAACACGCAGTTTCAGAAACACTCCCACATATGCACACACCCCCTCACTTAGGACAGGGTAACGGCCCTATAAACCCATCCTAAATTGAAAATACTGGAAGTGGAAAATGCACCGCAGGCACCCAACCCAGCAGACACCAGAGCCCAGCCCCAGGGCACACGGCAATGCACTGTGACCCTGGGACCACGGGGGGCTGCCCGGAGCCTGGAGAGGGGATCAGACTGCATACAGGTAACTGGGCAGGACAGCAAAACCCCAGACCCAAAGTGCGGCTGCTACCAACTGTGCATGGCTTCTGCACCACCATGAACTCAAACAGTCTGAAGTGAAACCACCCCAGTCAAGCACTGCCTGCGCACACACTTTCTGGAAGGAGGCACCGGAGGGGGTGCAGGTTGGGGGGGGGTGCAGACTTGGGGCGTATTTTGTTACTTCTAGATTTGTCTCTGCCATTCACATTCATAAACAGAAGTATTCTCTCATAATGTAATTTTTAAAGGACACATGGTTGGAGATTTTTTTTTTTTTGCCTTAAGTTTGTTTATTTTATCCAAAGGAAAAAAGAAGTCTAGAAAACAGGGGTGCAGACACGGAAACATGCGGTCAGCTGTTATTGACTCGATCATTATCATTTTCAAGAACTTCCAAATTGGAGATCAAATCTGAGACGGATTTGCATTTCCCAATTGGCTGGGATACGTCAGCTGATAACTGGTAACTTGGATTGAGTTGGCAGACATGAAATAAGGTGATTGTTTATAAATTCCTAGAAATTAAGCATAAAGATGAAGGGAGTTCCAAAACTTCACAGAAAACAGAATTAAAACAGGTTTGTTTTAATACAAACATAATCGGAAATCCCTGTACAGCAGGCTATTCAAAAAGTTCCTGGATGGGTGTGCATTTGGCCGATTAGGATGCTCACATCCCACCGCTGAGTGCCTGAGTTCAATCCCCAGGCTGGTTCCTGACTCCGGCTCTCTGCTAAGGCACACCCTGGGAGGCAGTGGTGATGGCTCGAGTGACTGGGTTCCTGCCACCCGCAAGGAAGACCTAGACTGAGTCGCCAGCTCCTGGCTTCCATCCCCTGGCCACTGCAGGCATTTGGGGACTGAACCAGGGGACAGAGCTCTGCATCTCCCCACCTCTCAGATAAGTAAACATCTTTAAATAAAGCTCATGAAAAATGTGTAGTCTAAAAAAACCACGCATGGATTTCAAGATTTTCTTGCACCCAAGTGGATTTACCTTTCAGTTTCATGTATCATGACCTTCCTGAAGTTCCCCCCATGTTATACAAAATTCATACTATGCATGTAACAGGAACACACACACCTGACAAGTATCTGCTGTCTGAGGGACAGACACACAGTATCGTTCTAGAGCTTAACTCTGCTCCGTGACAAACCAGCTCTCCGGAGGGATCTAACAGGCCTCCTACCACGACTTGATTTGAGGAGATGGTAAAATGTTCCCTCTTGTCTGAGACACTGCTTCAGATCTCAGGCAAGGACGAGGGACAAAAAGGGAAAGGGGAGACGGTGCAGGGCAGTGGGCACCAAAGAATAAACACCTTCAGCGTCGCCAGGCACAGGGTTTCTGGAGCAGGAAATGAGCCCCGGATCACGTGCGAGAGAACAGGCACAGCCGGGCTCCAATTAAACCCTTTTCAAAAATAGGCAACAAACCCAAGTTGGCCCTTGCACGGTTGTTTGCCAGGCACTGTGCTAACAGGATCTGGACTCACGCAAAGCCAGTCACTCAGAGTGGCCCCGGAATCCCACCTCCCGCCACCTGTCTCACCCTTGCCACCTGAACTTGACCCGTTGTCTTTCCTTCCCTCCTCTGACTTGCCCCTCACAGCACAGGCTATTTCCTCTCAGCTGTAACCTGGGTTTTGAAGTGCACCCTTAATTTTCTCTTTATGGAAAGAGCTCAAGGCTGTACCAGCTGTTTGGAAAGGCCCAGAGGACAGATGTCCTCTCTGGCTGTCTTCTGGGTCCCAGTACTTCCTGTACACGTAATGAGAACTCAATAGAAACAGAGTGAATGAATGCATGAATTACGTCCAGGTATTTCTGCTACCATCACACAAATGCTCCTGAGCTCCCCATGGAGGACAAGCGGGGAAGGGGGTCAGATCCACTCTGCCTCGGTGCTGCGGACAGAAGCACCACCGGCACCCACACGTACACAGGAAGGGCTACCCAAACGTCCCAGGGAAATGGAATGAAGAGATAACACTTGGTGCACAAAATTTTTCTGGAATGCACACTGACAAAGGGTCTCCAAAAAGTTCATGGAAAATCTGTCTTATTTTAAAAAATATGCATGGGGCTGGCACCATGGCTCACTAGGCTAATTCTCCACCTGTGGCACCGGCACCCCAGGTTCTAGTTCTGGTTGGGGCACCGGATTCTGTCCCGGTTGCTCCTCTTCTAGTTCAGCTCTCCGCTGGGGCCCGGGAGTGCAGTGGAGGATGGCCCAAGTGCTTGGGCCCTGCACCCACATTGGGAGACCAGGAGGAAGCACCTGGCTCCTGGCTTCGGATCAGCGCGGTGCACCAGCCGTAGTGGCCATTTTGGGGGGTGAACCAACGGAAGGAAGACCTTTCTCTCTGTCTGTCTGTCTGTCTGTCTCTCTCTCTCTCTCTCTCACTGTCTAACTCTGCCTGTCAAAAAAAAATATGCATGGATTTCAATTGGTCATAAGTTGAAAACATTGTAAGTCAAAATGCACTTACTGGGGCCGGCGTTGTGACACAGTAGGCTAAGCTTCTGCCTGCAAAGCTAACTCCCCATTCTGGAAGTTGGACTCCCAGCTGCTCCACTTCTGATGCAGCTCCCTGCTGGTGCACCTGAGAAGGCAGCAGAAGATGGCCCAAGTACTTGGGCCCCTACCACCTATGTGGGAGACCCAGATGGAGTTCCAGGCTCCTTGCTTTGGCCTGGCCCAGCTCTAGCCACTGCAGCCTTTTGGGGCATGAATCACCAAATGGAAGATCTTTCCCTCTCTCTCTGTAGCTTTTTCAAATAAATAAATAAATCTTTTTTTAAATGCACTTATACCCAACCTGTAGAACATTGAAGCTTAGCCCAGCCTACCCTGAACACACTCAGAAATCTTCCATTAGCTTAGAGTTGGCCACAATCATCTCCCACAAAGCCTATTTGATTATAAAGTGATGAAATTCTCGTGTAATTTATTAAATACGGTACAGAAAGTGAAAAGCAGAATGGGTCTGTGGGTACGTGTCCACGCCGTGTGGAGTCAGAGACTCGTACATGGGACCTTTCTAAGGTTCCTGATGCACAGGAGCACTGTACAGACAGCAACGTCACCAGGCTGCCAGTTTCAGGGCTAGCTGGGAAGAGCCAGTCCTAGACTGCTTCTTGCCAGTGGCTGCTCTCAGCCAGTTCTTTAGCCAGATTCTGGACAGAGACTGTTGTGTCCCCCCCCCCGGCACAACCCAGAAGCCCACCCCAAATCCTCCAGTGCACAGCTTGGCTCAGCCTCCCACTCTGTGCTCTGAGCTCATCCAGACAGTGGGCGGAGCCTCTGCCTGCCAGGCCTGCTCTGTGCTGGTGTCCAGGCCCTGATGTTCCCGCATCCCTGCGATTAGCAACTAATCTTATTTTTTTGTTCCCCAGGCCATAAATCAGTTACAGACCAAATATTCACTCAGGCCATCATTTCCGACCAAACCAGGGCTCACGACAGGCCTCGTTATTAAAAAGGATGACTGATTTTGGGCAGATTTCATGGGCATGTGGCTGGATGTTTTCTTTTAGGTCTCCTTCCTCCTCCCCCTGCCCGAAGACAAGACAATTTTCAAGATAAATTGACACAGAGCTCCGCTCTCGCCATCTCTCCAATGGGATGTGGGCAGCTTTCCCTCGGCCCAGTGAGTGATGGCCCCCCAGAGAAATGCCGCTGCTGGCTTCTTGCGGCCTCGCCCAGGGGTCAGGGCGTGCAAGAGGGCAGGCATGTGGCTCATAAACATCCCTGAGATCCGAAACTCCAAAACCGACAGCAGGGATGGGGCCGGGACGAGGGAACGGCAGCCTCGCCACCCTGTCCACGGGACCCACCAGGCAGGAGGCCCCAGGGGACCCAGCTCACCTGGAGGGAGGCAGGAGAGCCTCACTCCTGGCTCTATCACCACTTCAGCCATCTTGGGCTTTCATGCTGTCCCCTCCCGCACACAGCAAGGATTTGTTGACTTATTGCTCTGTCCCTGTCCACTGCTCCAGGTGTCTTGGTTTTTATGACTGCTGCCATTCACTGGGCCCTCACTAGGAGCCTGGCTTTGGATGTCTTACAGGCATGAGCTCATTTTATCCCTTTTTAAAAAAAAAAAAAAGTTTTATTTATTTGTTTATTTGAAAGGTAAAATGACAGAGAGAGAGAAAAGGAAAGATAGCAAGAGATAAATCTTCCAGCCACTTGTTCACTCTCCAAATGCCCACAGACAGCCAGGGCTGGGTCAGGCCAAAGCCAGGAGCCAAAACTCCATCCGATCTCCCACGTGGGTGGCAGGAATCCAGGTACATGGGCCATCACCTGCTGCCTTCCAGGAAGCTGGATTGGAAATGTAGAGTAGATGGGACTCAAACCAAGCATTCTAATATGGACGCAGCTGTCCCAAGTGGCAGCCTACCCTGCCATACCAAAGACCCAACGCCATGTTGTTCTTTAAAAAAAAATAAAAGTAAAGATTTATTTATTTATTTGAAATGCAGAGTTACAGAGAAAGAAGGAGAGACAGAAAGAGATCTGGTTCACTCCTACAAAAGGCTACAATGGCCAGAGCTGGGCCAAGCAGAAGCCAGGAGCCAGGAGCTTCTTCCAGATCTCCCACATGGGTGCAGGGGCCCAAGCACTTGGGTCATGTTCTGCTGCTTTCCCGGGCACATTAGCAGGGAGCTGGATCGGAAGTGGAGCAGCCAGGTCTCGCATCAGTGCCCAAATGGGATGCCGGCACTGCAGGCGGCGGCTTTACCCGCTACGCCACAGCACCAGACCCTCCCCTCTCCCAGTTTTGTTCTTCAAGATGGGATTAAATACCTCCCTGTGAAGAAACAGAGGGTCAGAGAGGCTAAGCAGCCTGCCCAAGCTCACAGAGCATATTAGGGGCAAAGCCAGGGTTTGAACCTGGCTCTGCCTGACCCCAACCCTCTTGGTCCTAAAATAGATCGAAGCCTCCCTGGGACCTGAATGGGCCTTGGCAAGGACGCCTGCTTGGCATGTGGATCCTCAGCAGCTCAGCATCTCTGTGCTGAAGACCCGGAAGCAAACACAGCCCTGACACTTGCGGGCTCGGGTGCTGAGCCAGCACAGGCCTTTCTCCATGCAAGGGGAAGGTCAACTACAAATACTATTCACACAGACTGAGAGCCGTTCACAGAAGCTGCCTTTACCCTCGGAAAAAACAAAGTGAACCCTGACGGACAGGCCTACATAAGTAGCATCAGCTGCCGCTCGCGACCCACTCTGAATCCATCCACGGGAGCCCGACGGCCGGACAAGAGCACCCACCAGCTCCTGAAGGCTCTGGGCAGACCCAGACACTGCTGGGGGCAGTGAGGCGCCCGGAGCCAGTGGCTTAGCCTCAGTGAGTTCTCGGCCTCTCACTTAGAAAACAAAGGGCTCAGAACAGATCATCCACCCACAGCGCAATGATCCCACAACGCCGCCTCCACCAAACTCCAGACACGGCTCGACCTTGGGCAGGTCAGAGTCCGCCAGACTGGGAGGCTTCGCATTTATTCAATGGGGCAACCTCCCCTGACTCTCAAGTCTGCCCCGTGCTCCCGGGGGTGGAGGAGGGGGAATGAATCAGTGTGAGCTGGGCAGAGAGGACAGCACTGCTGGGGAATCTGCAATGGTCCAGGCACCGCCCTACGGTGACCTCAGGAGCAAGCCTGAAACTCCCTCCCTTCATGAGCACGTGAGCTGGAAGAGCTGTTGCCTGAAACCAGTGGTGTCTTTTTTTTCCCTTAATATGCTTTCCACATCTGTGTCCAGGACTTGTCGGGATAGAAAGTCTGCTCACGCGGGATCACACAGCATAGGGGGTGGGCCCAGTGCAGACTGTAACTTGTCACACCCACCCCTGTAACTGGCCCTCCTCAGCCACACTCACAGATGAGCGGACTTCAAAAAGCTTGTGGAAAACTGCAATTAGAAGGTGAGCAATTAGGGTGAGCACGGGGCAGTGAATAAGACACTGCTTGGGAAGCCTGCATCCCCTATCAGAGTGCCGGGGTCCGAGTCCTGGCTCCTCTTCTAGTTCCAGCTTCCTGCTAATGCAGCAGGTGATGGCTCAAGTAGTTGGATCTCTGCTACCCATGTGGGAGACCAGGATGAGTTCTAGGATCCTGGCTTCAGCTTATCCCAGTCCTGGCTGCTGCAGGCACCTGGAGAGTGAACCAATGGATGGGCAATCTCTCTGTCTGCCTTTCACATAAATAAAAATAAATAAGTACTTTTTAAAAATTTATTTATTTGAAAGAGTTAGAGACAGAGAGAGATCTTCCATCTGCTGGTTCACTCCCCAAAAGGCTGCAGCAGCCAGGGCTGGGCCAGGCTGAAGCTAGGAACCTAGAACTCCATCAGAGTCTCTAAAAGAGTACCAGGGCCTGCACGCTTGGGCCATCTTCTGCTGCTTTCCCAGGCACATTGGCAGGAAGCTGGATCAGAACTGAAGCAACCAGGACTCAAACCGGTGCCCATATGGGATGCCAGCATTGCAGTTGGGGGCTTAACCCACTGTGCCATGGTGCTGGCCCAAGTAAATACTTCATAAAGTATGTTTATGTGGGTGCAGTTTTTAAACCTATGTGATTTTTCCAGAATACCCATTTTCCATGAACATTTTGATGATCTTTCATATTTAAATACCTGCACCAATAACCTGGATCCCTATCCTACAAGGGGACCCTTGTTTAGGGCCCAGAATTCATCCCCCCTGCTCCCTAGGGGAGTTTTCTCCCCTACTCTGTGCAGAATGTCAGTCAAGGGACATTGCCCTCCCCGAGTCACCAAGCATCAACCAGACCAATGCAGATCTCACTGGGGAGTGAGACTCATGAGTGGCAAGACACAGGATGCAGCAAAACATACAACACTCAGGTTATGGAGGGGTGGCCTCCCCCCAGAATCTATCAAGTCATTCCCTCTACTCAGAGCCATCAAGAACCCTGGATCCTGCTCCTTCCAAGCCTGGGTCTCGGGCTTTCCTGTCCATCTGGGGGTCATCTTCCAAACAGGTACACTTTCTCACACACTAGCCAGAGCTGGCTTCTGTTTCTTGTAGCTAAAGATCCCTGATGGCACCCTTAGATCCTCATGGCTGTATGTCCCTTAACAAAAGGCTTCGGCTCAATCTTTCACTAATTCAGATGAAGTCCCTTCAGCTCTGAAGTTTCTCAATTCTACACCACAGCACTTTCCTGGGTCCTTCCCAGCAGGCTCGGGCTGCTACTCACACAACAGTTGGCTCAGGCTCACCACAAATCAGAATTCAAGACCACAGAGCCGGACTGGGGTGGGAGCAAGCCAGAGGAAGGAAGACGTGTATGGCCAAGGGACACTCCACACAAGGGAGCACAGGAGCTGCCCAAGCCATGATGTCAGCACTGCTGTAAGCCCTGAAGACTCAGGCTGTGGGCAGGTGTCTGGTAGTCAACTCGCCACCTGCCATGCCAGCATCCCATATCAGATGCCAGCCCACATCCTGGCTCTGCCCCCGATTCCAGCTTCCCACGAATGCACTTCCTGGGAGGTGGCAGAGATGGCAAGTCCTTGGGTTCCCAGCACTCACTAGGAGACCTGGACTGAGTCCCTAGCTCCTGGCTTCAGTCTGGCTGTTGCAGGTGTTTGAGGAGTGAACCAATAAATGAAGTTCCTTTCTTTCCCTCCCTCCCTCCCTGTCTCTCCCCCCACCACCCCCGCCTCGCTCTTTGTGTCTCTAGGCCTTTCAAATAAATAAGTGAAGACTCAGCATCCACCACCCTCCCCATCAGAAAGGCCCACAGAGTTCATGTCAAATGTAAAGTCCATTAGTGGCCCCGTATTTGAGCACATGGAGAGAGCAAGGAGAGAACGTTACAAGGGAGCAGCTTAGTAAAATACGATGCAGCCACATTGTAGAATATTATGCAGTCACTGAGAAGAATGAGGAGCTGTATGGCAGAGGTCAACAGACGTTCTCCGTAAAGATCCAGAGAGGAGGTATTTCAGGATTAGTGAGCATTGCAGTTGCCAACGCTACTCCACAACTCTGCCTCTGTGCCAGCTCTAGCAATGCCTACACAGATGGCAGTGGCTGTGTCCCAATAAAACTTTATTTACAAAACCATCGGCGGGTCAGATTTGGCTCAGAAGTCCTAGCTAAACAATCCCTAGTCAAACAAACAGATGTGTAAAACAAATAACACAGACCATATGACCCCATTTACACAACCATAAACATAAGTATGGATAAGCTCATGGATATAACAAACATATTCATTCTATCTTCCTATGATGCATGCAAAGAAACAGAAAAGGAACTGGAAGGGTTTATACTGAGGAAGATGGGGGGAATATGGTTTGGGCAGCTTCCAAGTTTGACTCGTGTGTGTGTGTGTGTGTGTGTGTGTGTGAGAGAGAGAGAGAGAGAGAGAGAGAGAGAGAGAGAGAGAGAGAGAAGGGAAATGCCTACACTGTGTGTAGCACAGGCATAACATTCTAGGAGAGGAAAAGAAAGGCAGGGGAGAGGAGAAGGAAGGAAGATGGGACAGCAGAGAAAGGGACGACTGAATGGAGGGATGAGGTGGGAAGGAAAAGCAGCAAAGGGACTGAGAGAGTAAGAAGAAGGAAGAAAAGAAAAAAGAAGCTTGTTTGCATAAAACTTTATTTACAAAAGCAAGCCAAGGGCCATGATTTCTGGCCTCTGGTTCAGCCAGCAGGGCCACAGCAGTTTTACTGGAACAGACCTTGGCACCCACCAGGATCTCAAGAAATAGTTGTTGGAAGAATGAATAAAACCCAGCCTCTCTATTAATCTGGGAAAGCAGCAACTGAACCATTACCCTAGCCTTTGACAGGTGCACATATAAAGTGCTTCGACTGTGCGCTACCCATTTAAATGTCTTAAACTAATTGCTGCCAGCTCACAGGTTAATTAAATGGCAGAGATCTCAGAAGGGAGAAAAATGCAGTTCTCACGCTCATATTATCACATCAAGGGGCTCTCGCTCTGTGGCACTTGACTGGCTGAGAGAAAGAGCAGTGGGGCTAATGGTTCCCTCCCAGTGGAGGGAACTGGTTTCCCAGTTCCCACCAGGCAGAAAAGCTGGTCTGTGGTGCAGGCTCCCTGATCTGCAGGCAAATGCTCTCATTTCCAGGGAAACTTCATCTCTAAATGCCACACTGGGTTTTCCAGCCGCAGGCAAACAGATTTGGATTCGGAGAGAATCTGCAACCACGGGGACAGGGCTTCAGGTGGGAGCCAACATCGGTGAGAACATTACACGAGTGACTTTCAAAAGAATCGGAGCTGCATTTCCGAAGGGGAGGGCAGAGAAACGGGGAGCTGTGCTGGTGGATTCTGAAGTAGAAAAAAGATGGCTACATCTTTAGACACTTGACCCTGAGGAGTCTTGCCATCCAGGGTAACCGGTGTCTCAGCTGGCAGATCCAAAGAGCAAGGTCAAATGCAAACTTTAAGTCTTTGGGAAAGGACGCAACCCAGAGTTCCAGCTGGACAGAAAGACTGTGGCTGGTGGACACGGAGCCACTGACTCCAGCGTGGACATCTGTGAAACGGAAGGAGGCTCCCTACTCCCTCCCGGCTGTGCGAGCTCGCTTGCCTTCTGCCTCTGCCGCCTTCAGGGTGACTTCCAAGCCAAGCTCACCGGGCACCGGGATGAATTATGCATCGGAGAGGTTTGACAGGCTCACAGAGACAGACGGCTGCCCACCAAAGGCCATGCTGGGTGCCAGCCAGCGCCATCACATCAAGATGCTCCGAAAGGCACCTGCTGCCTCCCGCGTACCTGGCTACGGAATCCGGCTGCTGCGTGATTGTGTCCATCACCGTGTACAGCACCTATCCCAGCTCTCTCAGGGACGCTGGAGCTTCCAGCAAGTGTCATGAGCCACGCTGCAGCTTCATATTAAGCACAGCAGCAGGAATCAAATCAAGCCAATAAGAAGGGCCAGTGTCTCCCAGGTCCTCCCCACACTGGTACTGGGACGAACGTTTCCCCTCTATCACTGCAAATCTTCAGGACCCTGAGTGAGACAGGCTATGTACCCAATTTGCTGAAGATAAAGCTAGGGTAGAGAGCGGAAGCTGTGCGCCCAGTGGGCCACAGAGGTGGCATTCCACCCAGAGCTGGCCGGCCGCAAGTCTGCCTCCACTGCCCCTGCAGCGTGTCACCTGGTATGATCAGGGTGAGGGTGGCCCCAAGGAAGGAGGGATCATAGACGCAGACCACAAGAGTTGGGACCGGCTGGCGCCGCGGCTCACTAGGCTAATCCTCTGCCTTGTGGCGCCGGCACACCGGGTTCTAGTCCCGGTCGGGGAGCCGGATTCTGTCCCGGTTGCCCCTCTTCCAGGCCAGCTCTCTGCTGTGGCCTGGGAGTGCAGTGGAGGATGGCCCAAGTGCTTGGGCCCTGCACCCCATGGGAGACCAGGAGAAGCACCTGGCTCCTGCCTTCGGATCAGTGCGGTGCACCGGTCGCAGCGCGCCGGCCACGGCGGCCATTGGAGGGTGAACCAATGGCAAAAGGAAGACCTTTCTCTCTGTCTCTCTCTCTCACTGTCCACAAAAAAAAAAAAAAAAAAAGAGTTGGGACCAAAAGGAGAGCCTAGTGCAACAATGGACAGAGGACTCAAAGGCACATTTCCCCAAAACCGATGAACCGAATGACGGCCAACAAACATATCTTTTTGCTCAACGGCATGAGTCATTTGTGACATGCCAGTGAGACACCACTTCACAGCCACGGCTGCGGCTGTAATATTTTATATGGGAAATAAGGGAGGATTAGAGAAACACATTGTGAGTAGGCATGCAACATAGGGCAGCCTCCGCTGGAAAGTCAGAGGCTCCTTTGAATATTAAACACCAAATTGCCATACAGCCCAGCAGCGGCACTCCTGGCTATGCAGCTCAGAGAGCTGACAACAGGCCCTTAAACAAATACCTACACAGACACTTTTATTTATTTATTCACAAAAGCCAAAAGATACAAGTAAATGTCCATCCATGGATGGCTAAATGAATCGCTGCTGTCATGAGAGACGCAGGCATTGTCCATGCACCCCCAAGCCCAGCATACAGCAGGGAGGTGCCTGATGAACCCTGGGCGGATAAATAACTCCTTTCCAGAACGGATATCTCAGAGTGTGCATCTCCTGCAAGGCCCAGTGCTAGATGTTTCAGACCTACAGTCTCCTGGAATTCTTCTGACCCCAGGCAGCGGTCCTGCCATTATCCCCAGTGACAGGAGGGACACGGGCAGTTCCCAGGGAAGCATCATTTGCTCAGGTCATGCGCTCTCTAGAATAGTAAAACTGGACTTTTAGAAGATTCCTGTGTCCTTAGGCCAAATCACTCTGCTCTCACCTCCTGACCTCATTACTTCCCTCCAGTTCTGTATTTTCGATTCTATAATACTGGATGAAGAGTCATCACTTGGCCCTGGGATTTTGTCTTAAGGAGGAAGGAAAGGGTTAACCAAAGGCCTAAAAACAGACTGAGGATGTGGATAAATTGGAAAGCCTGTGGCGCTGCTGGTGGGCATGTAAAATTGTGCAGCTGCAGGGGAAAACAGTTGGGTGGTCCCTCACAACATTAAACAGAATCATCATAGGATGCAGGAATTCCACCTCTAGGTACAAGCCCCAGAGAACTAAAAGCAGGGGCTTGAACAGGTGCTTGTACACCCCTCCCTGTCCACGGCATCATTCCCAGCAATCCCAAGATGGGAGCAACTCAGGTGTTCACGATGGGTGAGTGGGCAGAGACAACGTGGTCTATCCAAACACTGAGAATCCGAACTTCAAAAGGAAGGAAGTGCTGGCACCTGCTACCGCCAGGATGGACCTTGAAGACCCTGTGCTAAGTGGAAGAAGCCAGAGACAAAAGGACAAATATTCTAAGATTTCACATACATGAAGTGATTCCAGTAGTCAAATTCACTGAGACAGAGGCTGAGGGAGGCGGGTATGAAGAATTAGTGTGCAGTGGACAAAAAAAAAAAATCAGGGTTTGGATTTCAAAAGATGGAGAGAGGTCTGGAAATGGATAGTAGGAATGATGTACAGCAATGTGAATGTCCTTGACACTGTCCGACTGTGCTGAATACTACTACAAAAATAGACAGAATGGCCAATTTTATCTTATTCCTATTTTACTACAATAAGAATTCAACGTGTTGGTAAGTGGGTCACTGAGCCTTCAATAGTGAGGAGGTGAATGGGCGGGGGGGAGGTTCCATGGGGAAAAGAGGAGTCCTGGGGAGGGAATCACTCTCCTTTAAAAAGGCCAAGGAAAGGGCCACGAGGCCTGGGGCAAGGGACAGGGCTGCCAGTCATCAGGAGAAGGAGAGAGAAAAGCTGCCAGCCCGCATGGTGAGAGAAGCGTCAGCCGGCTGAGCGGAGCCCAGCTCCCCTGCACCTTCTGCGCAGCCGTTAAAGGTCTTCTCCAGCTGTGCGCTTCCCACCTGCTCAGGCTCAATTTAATTAGAGGTTCAGGACTCCCCAAGTATCAAAAGCAAATGCCGAGTTTATGACCATTAGCAAAGGAGCCATAAAACTCGGGCCCACTCAAGTAGGGCGCGGAGCTGCCTGGCACCGGCCGCCCCGCGGAGGCTGCTGGGCCTGCCGGGGCTGTCTTTGTGGTCCTATTTCCCCCTATCAACACATTATCCGGGCCATACAAAAACCAGTGGACACAGAAGCCAAATGGGAGTGGGGCCTATGTCTCAGAAGCACAAATCATACAAATTTCCAAAAACAATCGTGGCAGTGAGCGTCCTGAGCTCACCAGAGCCATCCTCACAGATGACACAAGAAGCGCGCAGATTTGGAAGTGGACAGCCCTGGAACTGGCTCCCTCTTGGGTTTCCCTGTGGCAAGAAGGGATGCCCTGGGTCCTAGTGTCAGAGGAGGAGCCATTGCAAAGCCCCTGAGTCCCCTGGGCGTGGGAGTCGGATGGGAGTCACAGCGCAACCGTGTGGTTGATGAGCCGTGATAGCTTAGGGAGGCTGCTTAAACCCAGGGTGAGAGGCCTCACAGGGCCAGAGATGACCACTCCCCCAGGATCCTCTTAACCCCAATCTGCCCCGGGGGGACTCTCCTGCACATCCGTGAATTCCTCTCACCACTTCCACAGGACATCAAGAAAATACGGAAGAGGGATGGCATCTGGCCCAGTGGTTAAGAGGCCAATCAGGAGACCCGTGTCCGCTGTCAGAGCGGCTGGGTTCAAGTCCCAGTTCTGGATCCTAATTCCAGCTTCTGGGCAATGCAGACCCTGGGAGGCAGTGGGTCAAGTAATTGGGTCCCCGCCTCCATGCAGGAGATCTGGATTGAGTTCCTGCTTCCCGGCTTCTATCCCAGCTGTTGTGGGTATTTGGGAGCTGGGGGGAGGAGGAAGAGGAAAAGGAAAAAACAGTTAAGAAGCCCAGAACTCAATCTAGGTCTCTCCCATGAGTGGCAGGGACCCAAGGAGAAAACACCTAAGCAACTAGATGCAGGGGACTGGTGTTGTGGCGTAAAAGGTCAGGCTGCTGCCTGCAGTGCCGGCATCCCATATGGGCACCGGTTCAAGCCCTGGCTGCTCCACTTCCGATCCAGCCACCTTCTAATGTGCCTGAGAAAGCAGTGGAAGATGGCCCAAGTCCCTGGACCCCTGCACCCATGTGGGAGACCCAGATGAGGCTCCTGGCTTTGGCCTGGCCCAGCCCTAGCCATTTGGGGAGTGAACCATCGGATGGAAGATTCTTTCTCTCTCTCTCTCTCTCTCTCTCTCTCTCTCTCTCTCTGTAACTCTGCCTTTCAAATAAATAAAGCACATCTTTAAAAAGAAGAAAGTAGATGCAGGCAGTCACCCGGAAGAGCCCCAGCCTCCACTCGTGGAAAGTGAGGTCAAGTGCGGTGCCTGGCTCCCCAGCTTGCGGGAGGACTTTCTGAGCTTGTTAGTGCCAAGCCAGGCTCTTCCGCCTTTTTCTCCTCAGGATGTGCTGGGACTTGAGCCCTGGGGGAGCAGACCAGGGGGCTCCAGAACTCGACACCCGGAGGACTGAGTTATTGAAATGTCCGTGCACCTTTGCTTTTTTGCAGGACATGGGTTGAGAGGCCCCAAGCACCCAGCATGGGAACAACTGAAGCTGCTCTCCTCTCGGGGTGGGGCGCCAGGGCAGCTGGGGCAGGGCGGCCAGCTCCCTCCCCCTGGACATCCCGGGGCTTCGTCATAGGAGCTCTTGATTCTGACTTTGCCTGCGTTACCAAAGTAAATCCACACCATGTGAAAGCATTAGAACAGAGACAGGCATTTGGCACAGTGGTGAAGATGCGGCCTGCGATGCTGCATTCCATACCCAGTGCCTGGGCTCCACTCCCATTCCAGCTTCCTGCCCTGGGAGGCAGCAGCGATGGCTCAGGGACTGGGGTCCCTGGTACCCACATGGGAGACTGATGGAGCTCTCAGAGTCTGGCCTGGCCTGGCTGTTGTGGGTATTCAGGAGAGTGAAGCAGCAGACAGGAGATTTCTGAAGGTCTCTCTCTCCCTGACTGCCTTCCAAATAACTTAAATCAATCATTTTTATAATAAAGCCAAATGTTAAACAGCATGGGGAGGTACACATTGAAAGATAAAGGCCCCCCACTGCCAAGGCTTTTGGGGGATCTGCTAATTTCTGTTTATGAGCTGGGCTTCAGGGTTTTTTTAAGTCCCTCTGTGATGGGTGCACTGTGACTTCCCTTAACATGTTGAAGTCCTAACCCCCGGGAACAAGGAACGTGAGCTGATCTGGGAGCTGCGGCACTAGAGATATAATAATTAAGATAAAGTCCAGCCAGGACATAGTAAGCCCTGCTCCAACACAACCGTTGTCTTTAGAAAGGGGGCCACTGAGAACAGAGACGGCCACACAGGGGGCCACTGAGAACAGAGACGGCCACACAGGAGGACGTCCTGTGACGATGAAAACAGAGATCAGGAGGCACAGCAGGAGCCCGGACTTGCCACACGCACCTTTGTCACAGCGGCCCCAGGACCCTCACACACGCCCATCTCATCCTCCCTCGGGGGGGGGGGTGTCACAGCGGCCCCAGGACCCTCACACACGCCCATCTCATCCTCCCTTGGGGGGGGGGGTCTCCGGAGAGGGGCCACCTGCCAGTGGTTTCTCCGTGGTCTCAGGTTTCCTCTGTGGTCACTACCGCTGCCATCACGCTCACTGTCTGTACCCACTTTGCAGAGTGGAGATCGTGGGCGGCAGTCACAGCTAAGGATCAGCCCACAAGAGCCAAACCACGCAGCTGCGGTCACAAAGACCCTCGACAGGAAAGAGCAAAAAGGCCACCACCAAGCCGCTCTGAAATGCTGGTCGCCTGTGGCGTGCCCAGTCTCACTGACAAGATCCTTGGGGAGACCTTCTGCCGGCCACCCCCCTGCAAAGCAGCCAAGCATGACAGGCTCTGGCTCCCGTCCGCTTTATGCTTCTCTTGTTTTCTCCTAGCATCACCCGATGTTACATCATTTCTTTTTTGTTTATCTTCTTGCCCATCTCCTGTCTCGAGCTTGCAGAGTTATGGGCTGCCCCAGGGCCTTTGCATAGACTGTTTCCCTGGCCTGAATAATCCTGTAGAAATCTGCACAGCTTGCTCCATCACATTCCTCGTCTCCGCCACCCTGTCCCCCGCCCCATCAACAACAGCATCTGTCTCCCAACACCTTCTACCCTTCACCTTGCTCCAGCTTCCCTTATGGAAGTTACCATGGCCTGGCATTCCGTGAATGATCGGCCCTCCATACAAATCGCAGGTTCTACAGCCGTGGATTCAAACAACCAAAGATAAAAAATATTCAAAACAAACCAAAAGTACTGATGTTTTTTCTTGTCATCGTCCCTAAACAACACAGTATAACCACCATTCCCATAGCATTTACACAGCAGTGGACAGCATGAGAAACCCAGAGACGACTTGCGGTGTGTAGCAACACAGGAGCGGGTTACATGCAAACACTGCCAAATTTATCTAAGGGAGTTGGGCGTCCTGGAGCCACCCTCTCAGACCCTCAGGGCCACCTGCATTTACTGGTTTGTGTGCCTACTGTACACCTCCCTCTACCAAGGGGCATGAGGACGAGGACTTTGGACAATGTATTCTGTTTAAGCCCCACACCCAAGACAGCACCCAGCTTGTGCTGGGCGTTCAGCAAATGCCTGTGACTGTCAGGGCTGCAGCATTTATGCCAAATGTCAGTGAAGGCTATCACTACCCTTTCACGCAGTATTTTCATTGCATCGCCTCACTGAATTCTTCCAACAGACCACTAATGTAGTAGTAGTATTTTTACTATTATCCCTGCTTTAGAGATGGGATACAGAATAGTGGGTGAGTGACCCCAGGCCACGTGAGGATGCTTCAGGAAGTTCAGAGGATTAAAAGATAAGTTTATTTTGGTGCCAATAAAAGGTGGAAATCCATGCAGCTTTTCCATAACATGCATTTTCCATGCACTTTTTGAAAACCTGGCATGTGCACGGATGTTGGAGGCAGGATTTGACCATAGGACAGCAGGCCCCAGAGCCATGGACTTGACCATCTATCTGCTCCCTCCCCTCAGTGTCCCCTGTGACACTCCACCAGCCACTTCCCCCATCCAGCCACACACCATCTGACCTCACATCAGAATAGAGCCAGGTCCTTAATGAGATGCAAATGAAATGCAACCCACAGTGAGCACCGAACTGCCTTCCTCATTTACTCTTCCTGCACAGGGTGAGCCAGATCTTTACAAAAGCCCATAATCACAGCAAAGTCACTGAAAACTAACGACGCCGCAGAGATGCGTAGTCTGCCGGTGCTGTGATTGCCTCTCCGCCACACTGGGCACTGAACCAGGTGAGGGCGCTATCAGCTGTGCTCCAGAAAACATGACTCACAGGTAAGCCACGGCATCAGGGCATCGGCCGCGAGGGGGCCAACGCGGGCGTCTCTCGTAAGGGAGCAGGGCTCAGTCGGTCCAGCCACCCAGATGTGTTCATGGCAGACATGCGTGCAACAGCCCACGTCGCTGCTATGGAAGAGTTGCTCCCGGCTGACCGGGAGAGACTCACATCTTACTTCCTAGGAACTTCCTGGCTCTGTGCAGCTCCTGTGCTGCCAGGCTGGCCCCGCTCAGCTGGAGCTGACTGCTCACCCATCCTCCACCCGGGGCACCAGGAGCTTTCCAAAGCATAACTCCAGCCACCTCGTGCCTTTGCCCCATCGTGGCTCCCCGTCTCATCAAGCAAAGACCAAAGTCTTGGGGCCAGCGTTGTGGTGTAGCAGGTTAGGCCAACGCCGACATTCCACTCTACTTCCAATCCGGCTCCCTGCTAATGCTCCTGGAAAGGCAGAAGAAGATGACTTAAGTCCTTGGGCTCCTGACACCCACGTGGGAGACCCGGATGGAGTTCCTGGCTCCTGACATTGACCTGGCCAGCCCCAGCTATTGTGTGGCCATTTGGGGGGTGACCCAGTGGATAGAAGATTCGTTCATTCTCTCTCTCTCTCTTTCCCCCCACACCACCCTCCCCACGCTCTCCCCCTACCTCTCCCTCTGTCACTCTGCCTTTCAAATGAATAAATAAATCTTTGTGTAAAAGAGACCAAACTCCTCAACTCCTCACCCATCGCCACAGTACTGAGTTGAACGGGGCCTGCCCATCACAAAGACCTGGACGGTGCTTTATCTGGGATCATTAAGGATCTCGAGCGGACATTTCCTCGAAGTGTCCAGCCAGACCTGAAGTCCAGTGACAGCCCTTGTACGAGAAAGGCAGAGAGGGAAACGCGACACAGACAAGGACATGTGGAAGGCACAGGGGAGGCGGCACGGGCCGAGGGACATCTGGAGTCCCCGAAGCTGAGACAGGCAGGCAGGGGTCCGGCCTGGAGCCTTTGCAGGGCGCGTGGCCCTGCTGGCATCTTGCTCGGATGTCTGGCTTCCAGAATCAAGACAGAATGAAGTCCTCCAACTCTGAGCCACCAAGCTTGGGGTTAAGTTGTCATGGCAGCCACAGGAAATGAGCAGAGGCTCCCAGGCTGTCACGTGATCTGGCCCCTCAGACTCATTCCCCTTCCTGGCCCACACTGCCTTTCTTCCATCACTCCCCCTGCCTGTCCCAGGGCCTTTGCACGTGCTGCGGTTGCCCTCTGCCCCCAGTGAAGCTCTTCCCCGCCTTCAGAGTTCAGCGCCATCCTCACTGCCCTCAGGAAGCCTTCGCTGACATTACCAGCCAAATGTGACTCCCAGTTACAGATGCTCCCGACACCAAGCCCGTCTCCTGGGTGGCCCCTGTCAGTTACCACCGCGGGGCACGGGAGCCAATCATCTCTCTCCACAGAACTGTTCCCTGACGGGGAGGCTCTGTCCCATTCACCCCGAGCCTCGGAGCTACCCACACGGGGTTTGATACATAACAGACGTGCAAGTATTGCAGTGACCAAAAGAACAAAAAAAAGTACAATTTAGTGAAACTCAAAAATTGAGTCCATAAGCAGACGTCAAATAGACCCATGAAGCTGAACAGGGAAGGGAGGGGAAAAGGCCCCTGGGCTTGCCTGACTCACTTTCCTGCAGTCGGATCACGGCTTCCAGAAGCCATTTCCACAGCCTATGGATGGGGTTCACGTAAGGACTTCTCAGCTCCAAACTCCCGGGGCTGGGAGCACTCTCTTCCATGTGTGGGATCACTCCCCACGGCCCCCTCCCTCCCAGACAAATGGGAATTCTCCCCACACTAAGCCAAGGCTCCCGTCGCCCGAGACAGAAGTCCCGTGAGAGCAGCTGGATGGGGCAGCCAGCACCCCGGGGCCGATCCAAAGCTGCTCCCTTCAATGGGCTCCTTTGAAGACTCGGAATGAGGTCTCCCCAGCACCCTCGTTACACAGCTGTGGCCCTTCTCCCGCATCGCCCTTGGACCAGGGGGTAGAGCAGAGCCCCAACCGCAGCCCCAGGGGACCTGGTGCTGTGGGGTGAGGAAGAAGAGGGAGGAAGGGCGATTCTCTGCCAGGGGCTTATCTCTTCCCTCACTCGTGCTCTCCTGACTCAAGCTAGGCAGGCAGTTAGGATCAAAATTATTAGATTTGTAAGCTGGAGACCATGCCTCTACTCACCTCTGTGTGATCTCACACTTCACCTGACCCCACCTGTACACCCACCTGCCAATCAGACTACGTGACCACTCCACTTTGGAAGTGGATGAAAGGCCAGGAGCATGGTGGGCCCTCCCCTGTAGCCCTGTGCCTTCGGGGTGCGTGGCCTTTTGGCCTCCGCTCTGCCTCTGCTCTCGCGCCCGCACGCCTGCTCCACGTGGCTCCCGGCCTGCTCCCTGACTGGTACAAACCCAGCTCGGCTTCTAGACCTCCTTCCCTCCTAATTAAAGCCCTCACTTTCCTGTGCATTTCTCTTACTGAATAAAATGCTTAAAAACTTACCATGTCGCCTGGTCTATTTGAGCCGATACTCAGAATTCTTCTCTGAACAGACAGCAAGAACCCACAGATTTAAAAACATTCATAAGGCTGGACGATACCTCTGTCAACTCCCCAGGAAGGAGCTGGACTGGAAGAAAGTGAGGACTAAGCTGGGTCAGAGAGGAAGAGGGGCCAGGCTGGGTTCAAACCACAAGCTGAGGACCTGGGAGAGCTCCTTACCCTCTGTTAGTCTCACTTGCTGCTGGAGAAGAGGGACCCGTCTGCCCATGCAGCAAATACTCACCCAACACCTACTCCAGGTCCCAGCCCTACCCTGTGCACCAATGCGGGGTAGGCTCAGGCGCATGCGGCGACACTCACTTTTGACACTTGCTTGGCCTTGTGACTGACAGCCTCCCTCCATGCTGCCCGCTGTGCCCCTCCCTTGCCTCCCCCGGCCCAGGCACGGGTGCCAGGACCCTCTGATGAACACAACCAAGGTTGTTTCACTGCCACGGGGTCTTCAAGCTACAGGGGGAAACCCTGCCTAAACTCCAGGACACTGACCACAAGCAAAACAGCAAAGAAATTGCAACTTGAAGTTCTTAAAAGGCCAATTCTACCTCCTGCTGAAAAACCACTTGCCAGGCCTAAGCAAGGCTGGATTTACCAAACACACACAGCTTACCCAGCAATCTTCCCAGAGAGCAGGATTAGAGGCCGGCAGAAAGGAATGCAAACGGCCCCCAGAAATATCAGTCTCTTCCAGACCTGCCCTGCTGGGGAGTCCGCCCTCCTGAATCAGACCCTGAGAACCATGACCGTTGCGGGGCTAGACCTCAAGCTTCCAAATGACCCCCACTCCACCCAGGGCAGATAAGCCGGGCTGACAGCAACCAGCTTCTCCACTTTGCAAAGCAACTATGGAGAAGAGGGGGTGACGGGTTCACACATACACAGGACCTGGGGGCAGTTTCCGGCTATGAGGTGAGCCTCGGCTGGGGGTGTTCTTTGGTCTGAGCGCCTCTTCTAATACAGGACCTAGGACGGCGGAGAGCATGGCAATCAGGGGAGGGGTTTCCCACTCATGGGTGGACACTGACACCTGTGCCTTGGCCGTGAGCTGTTCCAGAGCTGTGGGTGCCCCTGCAAGGTCTCCCACCTCAACTGACCTCAGGTAAGGAAAGTCAGCTTCCTAAAGAGCTGCAGCCACAAGGATCAAACCCCACCCACCGCCGTCCTAACAGGCAGGTGCAAAAGCACATCTCCCAGGTGGGAGGGGGAGAGGAATCCAATGGCTACAGACCCCACTGCTTGCTTCTGCCGTCTCCTCGGCATTTGAGCAAGACACTCGTCACTTGCAAGCCCTGGAAGAGCCTGGAAGGCCAAGAGGCAAGAGTGTCAAAGAGCATGGGCTCCCCAGTGAGCTCACTGGGTCGCAGGCCCAGCCCCACTCTGGCCTAACTTTACTGACTCAAACCAACCTTTCAAGATCTTGATTCCCAGCTCTGTAGGGAGGGAATAACAGTGCTGTTGGTCCCATGTGACCATTGCATAGGTCTCATGAGGCCACACTTGGAAAACCCTCTGTGTTTGTAGGCATACTGCCAATGTCAGCTATTAAGATCTCTAGACTGGGCTGGCATGGTGGTACAGCAGGTTAAGCCACCACCTGCAACACCGAAATCTCACACGGGTGCCAGTTCGAGGCCCAGCTGCTCTGCTTGGGACCCAGCCCTCTGCTAACTCACCTAGAAAAGCAGCAGATGATGGCCCAAGTGCCTGGGCCCCTACCACCCACATGGGAGACCAAGATGGAGTTCCAGGCTCCTGGCTTCAATCTGGCCTAGCTCCAGCCATCTGGGGAGTGAACCAGCAGATGGAAGATTCTCTCTCTCTCTGCCTTTCAAATAGATAAAATCCATTTTTTTGGACAGGCTGAGTGGACAGTGAGAGAAAGAGACAGAGAGAAAGGTCTTCCTTTTTCCGTTGGTTCACCCTCTAATGGCCACTGCGGCCGGCGCACTGCGGCCAGTGCACGGCACTGATCCGAAGCCAGGAGCCAGGTGCCTCCCCCAGTCTCCCATGCGGGTGCAGGGCCCAAGCACTTGGGCCATCCTCCACTGCCCTGCCGGGCCACAGCAGAGAGCTGGACTGGAAGAGGGGCAACCCGGACAGAATCCGGTGCCCCGACCGGGACTAGAACTTGGGGAACCGACGCCGCAGGTGGAGGATCAGCCTAGTGAGCCGCGGCGCCAGCCTAAAATCCATTTTAAAAAAAAAATATTTCGGAGCAAGGCAGATATTCTGACGCCCTGTGTTTCCTGTTGTTGCAGTAACCAACAACTGCAAACTGCATGGCTTTAAATAACAGAAATTCATTCTCTTCGCATAGTCGTGGAGGCTGAGCACGGTGTCCACACGGCCATGCTCCCCAGGAAGGCTCTAGAAGAGGATCCCTTTTCCCCTTGTCTCCTACAGAGGACCCCCAGCATGGGGTTGAAGGCCCACTCTAATCCAGGGTGACCTCACCTAACATGAGCACCTCTGTAGATGAGGCTGTACCCGAGGCTCTGCAGGGACAGGATCTGGGGAGGGCACAGCTCCGCTCACTCACCATCCACGCTCTGTCCAGACCTGAAAGTCACCAGGAGGAAGCCTCTGGCACCCCCTCAGAGCAGCCATCTTTGCAGATCCCCGCAGAGCCCACACTTGCCCTGCCTCAGCTGCAGCCATGGTTGCAACACTCAGACCTGCCCTCGGGGCAACAGGTGATGGGCTGAGGGCTTTCCCAGGACCGAGAGGGCCCAGTCAGATTCTGTCTGCTGGGTTTTGGAACTGGGACCCAGCGTATGTGGCTGGGGAGCTGCAGATGCTGCACTAAGGACGCCCTTTCCTAACTGCTCCATGCCCAGAGGCCACAAGAAGTGACCCCTCACCCTGTGCTTCCACCAGGAACTGCAGGTCCTGCAGCCCAACCTCAGGGGTGACCTTGCCTTGGTGGCAAACAGCTGGACATACCTGGGGCTGCTCAGTACCACCATTCACCAGGAGCCATGCTTGCAGCGAAGCGCCCTCAACCCTCATTGCTCCCAGAGATGGAGCCATAGCAAGCCCCTGAGAACCCGCCAGGCAGGTTGGGGATGGGGGTGCATCAAATGGGTTTGCCTTCCTCTTCAGGAGTTCCCCTTGAGAAGTCGGGGCAGCTGATGAGGCAGGAAGGGCCCAGACTCCTGAACTCACCAACCTGGAGGCATCCCCGGAGCCTCTGCTCATCACTCCAGGCCTCTGTGTGTTCATCTGTAAAATGGGACTGGTGACACCGGCCCTACCAGCTCCTGGCACCATTTGAGGCAGTGGCGTGGTGTCTGTGGCTCTCTGAGTACCCACTTGGAGTAGAGCTGTAAGATTTGAATGCATTCACCCCTGACTGCTTCCAATTCTGTAAATCACCCACAACTCTCAATCTTACTTTAGAGGTGGAGCACTGAGACTCAGGGCACCTGTTCTCTGTATCAGAGACGCCCTGGCCACTGTGGGCATCTGGGGGATAAACCAGCAGATAGGAGCTCATTCCCTCTTTGCCTCTCCAATGAAAATTTTTTAAAATGATCATAAGGAAAACCCAGCACCAAGGTATGTCTGCTTGACAGGGAGCTGCAGGCTGCAAATATTCCCAAAGGCTCACTCCCTCGCCTGCAGCATGAGCTCAGGCACTGCTGCTCCGGGGTGCTCCTCAGAACACGAGCCCCACAACAGGCCGACAGGTGTGATGCGAGGAAGCAGCCCCAGTGCAGCTCACGGCAGTGTCCCATCCACTGTACAAAGAACTGGGGGCTGGCATTGTGGCACCGTGGGTTAAGCTGCCGCCTGCAATGCCCGCATCCCTGTATCAGAGCACCTGTTAAATTCTGAGCTATTCTGCTTCTGATCCAGCTCCTTGCTAATGCACCTTGGAGGACAGTGGACCACGTCTCAAGTGCTTGGGCCCCTGCCACCTACAGGAGACCGGGATGGAGTTCCAAGCTCCTGGCTTTGGCAGGCCCAACCCTGGCAACTGTGGCCATTTGGGAAGTGAAACACTGGATGGAAAGTCTCTCTCTCTCTCTCTCTCTCTCTCTCAATCTCTCTCTCTCTCTCTCCTGGCTGTTACAGTCATTTGGGGAGTGAATCAGTGGATGGAAGATAGATAGATAGATAATATTTTAAAAATCAAATCAAATTTTTAAAGCAGTCCCGAATGCAAATTAGCTTGAGAATGTCAAAGTGTCAATAAAGTAAAATGGACATGTTTCCTGCAGGCCTTGTCAGTGTCTTTACTTCACATATCTGTGTACTGAATCTCTATACAAGGACATCATCCCCAGAATTTTCAAAACTAACTTGGTGCAACCACATGTGCGAGCTTCTCTCGTGGTGCTGGGTTTGGCACAATGAGCCTTAGAGGCAGTGATCTATGGCTTTAGCTAAATCATGAGACTGGGAGTGCTGACCGAAAGCGGCATGTCGGAGGTGAACTTGAGGACAGCGAGTTCCATGCCTCCACGAGTCCAGTGCCAGCCTCTCTGACGTCACGGGATGCTCCTGAGACCTGGAGGCAGGCGAGGGCATCTCTGTGCTTTCCAGAGGGAACAGACCTATCTCAGCCAGCATGTTGCAGGGCTGGGACTTGAACCCAGGCCCGACTGGCTGCACAGCCTATGATTTTCCTCCCTGTGCCTTGCCACTTCACGATCTCTCACATCGTGGATGCTGTGAAACTCCATCCAGGCACCCCTGGGAGAATGCAGGGCTCGTGCCCCTGGCCGTTGACTCTGGTGCCGGGGGATATCCCCTGTCTGTCAACCTCTCCAAGAATTGACCGAGGCTCAAGAACAATGCCTTGCCCAGGGTCAGCTTCCTGCTGAGACTGAGCTACACCCAGTGACTGCTCCAAAGACGGTGCCAGCATCAGACGCCCCGAGGGTCAGCGAGGGCCTCAGCTGACACTGCCTGCAGCTGTCCCTTCCCTCTCCCCAAGTGCATCAGTGCCCTGTGGCTGTTGTCACAAAGTGCCACCATCCAAATGGCTTAGGCCAGCAAGCATCGACTGTCCTACAGTCCTGGAAGCCCGAGGCCTAAAACAGGTCTTACAAGGGCTCAAACCAAGGTGTTGGCCAGGCTGTGTTCCTTCTGGAAGGTCCAGGAAAAATCCATTGGTTCACCGTGCCCAGCTTCTAGAGGCTGCCTGTGCTTCTTGGCTTCTGGCACCTCCCTCTGTCTTCCACGTATGTCATTCCAATCTCTCCTCTAGCATCACCTCCTTGCTGATTCCAATCCTCCTACCTCCCTCTTGCAAGGACCCCTGTCCTTGGAACCGCCCCATCACAAGACCCTTGGCTCAGTCATATCTGCAAAGCCCCCGTTATCATGAGCAAGCCACACCTTTCAGGGATAGGGACACCTGTGGGAGGGAGGGCTGCTATTCTGCACCCTCCCCATCTTGCCCCCATCCCTCCCTTCCCTGGCATTTCTCTGAGAGCACCCTAACCAGCCCCCTGACCCTTTGTCCGCATCTCCAAGGCGGCTTCTCAGGGGACCCGACCTGCACACAACAACCACGGGGCTACATACACACTGCCTGGGTGCCTCCCACTTGGCTGTACCAGACGGGGACACAGCCATGGACAGGAACTAACGATAGGCCATCAAAACAGAAGAAGTGAGAGCTGACAGAATTGAAGGGAGAACCAGACCGTCTATAACCATAGCTGAAGACTTCAATGCTGAACTCTCCATACTGGATAGAACAACCAGACAGAAGATAAGCAAGGAAACAGACGACACAGACAATACAATAAACCAGCTCCATCTCACAGGCACGCACAGGATCCACTCCCCAATCATTGTTGGATTTGGGTGTTCTCAGCCTCATCATTGCTGGCATTCGCGGCCAGACAATTCTTTGTTGTGGGGGGACTGTCCTGTGCACTGTAGGGTGTTCAGCGGTGTCCCTGGCCTCTATCCATGTGATGTTAGTCACACTTCCCATAACAGTGACACCAACACTGACTACAGACGTCACCCAGGGACCCCTGGGTTGGGGGAAATTGCCACGAGTGAGACCCACTAGTCTAGGAGAGAGACTTGACTATACAGAATCTTGATCCATACCCCACTCTTGTCCTAAGAAAGAAGGTCACGGAATGAGCTTGCTCCAAGCTGTCAAGGGGACAGATAGGGACAGGACCATTGGCATTCAAGAGGTATTTGAAAAATCCTCTGCAAGATGCTGCAATATTGAATCCGAGCCCCGGACCTGAGGAGAGAAACAAGTGAATAAAACATAGCCGAGCCCGACAGGTAATGATGCCATTTGAATATGGCCTCTTGCTCCAAACCATCAAATCATCGCTTCTGTTTTGTTTAAAGGGAAAAAAAAATGGCCAACAGGAAAATTGGCAGGTGACACTACAGGCCTCGAGGGCATCTGGATTTCATTATCCGCCTCTCATCTTTTATTTAACAAGGAAATGGGAAAGTTTCCGAGTGTTTGGGGGCATGGAAATAATAGAACATTCAAATGCATTATGAAGAGAAGTAGGAAGTGGGGCTGTGCAGAGAGCTCTGGCCTGGCGTGTGCACACCCCCCGCTACCCTGGGGCGGCCCTGGACACTGAGGCGCGGGGTAGACAGGGGTTGAAAAGCTGCGGTGTTCCGATACGGACCCCGCCTCTGCAGGCTGGGGTGGGGGCTCTGGGCACGTGACCGCTTTCTGAGGCCTCAGTTTCTTCATCCGTGCCCTAACAGCATTTCTCTCCATGGCTGCTAAGAATTTAAGGAGCCACGAGAAGCTCTCAGCTCAGGGCCCACCACACAGCAGGGCTGTGTGAGTGCCCTCAGGAGGGTGCTCTTCAATGAGCGCATGCCCAGCGCCCTGGCCTCCTCCCAGAGCCACAGCACTGTCACATCTCTTCGCGTGCTATGCTTCCCCCAGCCTTCTGCCCACGGACCCTCTGAAGCTGGTCCTGCCTTAAGACACTGGCCCATGCTGCTGCCTCTGCAGCTCGCTCCACTCCGTCCCCCTTGGCTAAGTCATGTCTACATGTCCCCTACAGATTGTCTGAAGTGCCACCTCATCAGAGGCGGTTTCTCCCTACCGCCCAGTCCAAGTCAGATCCTCCACTCGTCCTGTTCTCTCCCTGTGCCCTCATTTTCATTCCTCTCTCTTATCCCAATTTGATAATTTTTACATCTCTTTGTGCAATGATCTGATTCAAGACTATTGCTGCCTCCAGACTCAAAGTTCCAAGATGAGACAAGGACATGGCTTGGCTGATAAGTTAACAATCAAGTAAAAAAAAAGAATTTCAATGTGCCTCAAGTGCTATCAACAAAGCACCCAAGACACCGAGTTTGAGGGTGCCCGGTGGCCAGGAGGGGCTCTCTGGGTTGCTGAAACCGAGCTCGGAAGGATCAGAAGGGTTCAGATGTGTAAAGAGGCGGGATGTGGCAAGAGAGGCATGTGTCAAGGCCCTGGGGCAGGAAGCATGGCTGGAGAAAGGCCTGGAGGAGGACAGTCACGAGCTGGAAATCATCACCATCGGCCAGTAGACACGCCAGCCATCCTGACCAAGAGCGGTGATGGTCACACCCAGGGTGGAGGGAGCTGAGCGACACCTCGGAGGTGGCATTAACAGGACTGGCTGATTGCCATCATGTGCTGCTACTCCTCCTGTGAAGAAAGGAGTCTGGGGTGTGAGAATATCTGCGGGTCATGCAGGCCGGCAGCTCTAGAGACTGGCCGGCCTCTTGCCTTAGATTTTCCTGGCAGGACCTTGCTGAAACTCATGGTTCTCTCTTGTCACCGTGACCTTGAGCTCTGCAGAGATGGCCCTTCCTCTCTGCTATAATATAAAAACCAGCAGGCAATCCCACGGTTGGGAAGGAAACCTGGGGACCCCCTTGTGGTTGGGCTGTGCCACCAGGAGTCAGCCCAGTGACACAGGGATCAGGGAGACACAAGTAATCCCGTCCTTTCCTTGGCTCCTTCCACAGCCACACGCGCATGGAGGAGGCAGAGCCAGGCACAGGCCAGGCTTCGTCCCCAGGTGGGCTGTCTAGGCGTGAGGTATCCAATGCACAAAGCCAAAGCCAACCCTCCCGGGAGGAAGCATGGGCTTCAGGCGGGCTCACGCATATCATTCTCACGTCAGCTGTGACCAGACCTCTTGGTCCTCAGCCTCGTTAGCAAGCAGTGGCAGGTAGGGGAGGAGCCCAAGGTGCACCTCACACGCATTTCCCATGAGCAGCATCGGCACTAATAACAAGACGCTCCCAGCCTCCTCTCACCAAGGCGGGCTCCTCCGATGCCTCGGCTCTCAGAAGGGAGGGCAGGGCGGGCAAGCTGCCAGTCGGGGCACCCAAATTGCTATCAGACCACCAGTTCAAGTCTGGGCTACTCCACTTCTGCTTCAGCTTCCTGCTCTTTAATCCAAGGAAGCATCAGATGACAGCTCAAGTGCTCGGGCCCCTGCCACCCACATGGGAGAGCCAGATGGAGTTCCAGGCTCCTGGCTTCTGTCTAGTCCAGCCCTGGTGGTTGTGGGCATGTAAGGAATGAACCAGGAAATGGAAGATTCCTTTCTCTTTCTCGCCCTGCTTTTCAAGTAGATGAACATAAATAAAATTTTTTTTCTTTTTGACAGGCAGAGTGGACAGTGAGAGAGAGAGAGAGAGAGAGAGAGAAAGGTCTTCCTTTGCCATTGGTTCACCCTCCAATGGCCGCCGCGGCTGGCGCGCTGCGGCCGGCGCACCACGCTGATCCGATGGCAGGAGCCAGGTGCTTCTCCTGGTCTCCCATGGGGTGCAGGGCCCAAGCACTTGGGCCATCCTCCACTGCACTCCCTGGCCACAGCAGAGAGCTGGCCTGGAAGAGGGGCAGCCGGGACAGAACCGGCGCCCCGACCAGGACTAGAACCCGGTGTGCCGGTGCCGCAAGGCGGAGGATCAGCCTAGTGAGCCGCGGCGCCGGCTATAAAATGTTTTTTAAAAAGGAATTGAGGGTAACTCTTCCCATGAAAGGAAGGAGTCCGGTGACAGAGTGTCAGAGGCTAAGGGGAGATGAGGAAGCAGGGGTGGCATAAAGACCACACCCAGTAGCTGAGAGCCTTGGATGTGCCATAGATACAGTGGCTGGGCTCAGAAGAAGGGGCTGCCACTGGCTGCCCCCAGCCCCGCACAGCGGCAGGGGATTCCCACCACTTCATCTCAGACATGGAAAATGGGGCCATGAGCCTGGTGCCCGCCTCCAGGAGAGCTAAATGCTAACGTGCTTTTAAAGGGATTAGGACCGCACATGGCGAGTGGTAAGGAATTCTGCCTCGGGACTGCCTGGGACTCAACACGGTAACACCCACTCCTACCGGGATTTCCCAGTTTGCTGGCCTGCCTTGTGGATTCAGACAGCTCCTCACAGGAGTCAATCCCTCTCCTCTCCTCTCCTCTGCCCTGCCCTCCCCTCCCCTCCCCTCTCTCCCCACATTCAGATGGTCCTTGATTTGCAACCATTCAACTTGTAACTATTGTACTGCACGATAGTGTACAACCATGCTTTCAGTACAGTCTTCAATAAGCCATGTGAAACAGTCCACACTCGGTTATACAACAGGCTTTGTGAACGTGAGTGTTCTGCACACATTTAAGCTGGGCCAGGGTAAGCGATGACTTGCATTGGGTCAGGGGTATTAAGTGCATTTTCAACTTAGGATCTTTTTGGCTTACAATGGGTTTTATCAGGATGTAACCCCATCATAAGTGGAGAAGCATCTGTACAGACAGAAGGGAGGAGGGAAGGAGGGAGGGAGGGAAGAGGAGAAATAGAGAAATCTCTTGATTCTATTTATTTGGAGAGCTCTAAGACAGATTTTGCTGATTATCTATTATTCTCCCAAAGATGGCACAGCAAATGGTAAGGAGCTATTGCTTTGAGACTAAAATCAGAGCTTTCATGGTTTGACTCCATGCATTTCTGTATAATTTATATGTATTTATTGTATAATTTGTATTTGTTACACCGGCATGGATTACTTTTATCATTTCACCTGGGGGAAGGGAAAGGACTAGAAAGAAGACAGGACAGGTCCATGCAGCCTCCGAAGTGACAGCCTCTGATGAGCAGGTGCCAGAGAAGGCGCTGTCAGAGTGAGAGGTGAGGCCGGGCTGCTCCCCAGGGGACGAGGCAAAAACACAAATTACTCCCGAGGCGGACTCAATTTCAAGTGCTTCGGCTCCCTGACGCCAGCAACCCGCAGCCTGATAGCCGGAGTTAAACGAGCTCTGCACAGCATTACTCGCGATGTGTGTGATGGGGAAGGGGGCCACTGAGGAGGGCACATTACCCCCCTCCCCTTTCACTTTATCCTTTTCTCACTCATCTAAGAGGTCACATCTAAGAGGAATTTGCTTTCCGGGTTTGGGGGCGGGATGCGGGGCAGAGGGTGGGGGCAGCAGAGCTCTTTCTTATCAAAGCCAGGCTCGTGAAATATTCATTCCAATGCCTGTCACCATTCCAGGGGGATGAGCGGATTTCAGGTTCGAATCTTACTGATCTATTATTCTTTTTGGAGCCCCAGGTGGAAGTCTTTCATGAGGCTGCAAATTATAAAATCGCACCATTCTTTGAAGGGAACTTTAGGTAATCAAATGCAACTTTCCCTTCGCCCCAACATGCCCGGCTTCTATGCTGATTCCCCCGAGAAGCAGCAGATACAGACTTGTACCCAGTGCCCCTGTTTCTGGACAAAGACCAGGAGAGACTCTCAGGGTCTGGAGAGAAGCAGGGGACCAGATGGGGAGGGGAGAGAAGGCAGCTGACCTGCACAGGACCAACTGTGCCGGGCACTTAATGGACACCATCTCGCTCCACCCTCCTAACCAGCCGTGGAGCAGAAATGATCCTCAGAGGTTCGGGGACCTGCCCAAGGCCACGGAGCCTCCAGAGTGCGCTCAGGGGATTAGAACTCGGACCCAAGCATGACCACTCGGCCCGGGGCTCTCCAGGCAGCAGCTGCCTCCCCTCACACAGATCAACGCCCTGCAGGGCCCTGCTGACCACGTCCCTGCCCTCTAGGGGACATCCGGCAAAGTCAGCAGGCACTGCTGGTGGCCATACCTTGGGGGAGGGGGTGCCACTAGTGTCCAGCGGGTGGAGGCTGGGGAAGCTGTGAGGCATCCACAACGCACAGAACAGCCTCCTGCCCCCGACAAGAAACTGTCCAGGTGCAAAATGTCAGCCATAGCAGGTTGAGAGACTGCATGACTGGGAGAGCACTCACGGTCCCCCACACATGTCCCAGCTTCCAGCTTCCACCCTGAGACCCCACAACTGCCAGCCAGGGCTCCGGTATTCTTCCCGGCACTCCGGATGAAACTCACCTAGTGGGGAGCAGCTACTGGGGGAGTTCTTGCCTCTCGGTGTTGCTCCTGGATACGTAAATTCTCATCTAAATTCATGCTCACGCTCACAACCTCACGGCAGCGAGAGAGACACAACTTTCTCATTAAGGGACCTAGACTAAGTTTCTCTCCAGTGAGAGCAATAAGACTCTGGGCTCCCTTGGAACAAGGTGCAGCTGTAATTCATGTCAATGAGGCCCCTGGGTCAGCCCCCTGCACGGGGCCCTGCCGCAGGAGGGCCTGTGCGTGCGCTGCGGGCAACGCCCCACACAAGCACAATGTAGCAATCAGGAGGAGCCCAAAGAGGAGACTTGGTCCCCTGTTTCCACTGCTGGGGACAAGGAAAGGCTGTGAGCACTGGTCTGGGAGCCCAGAGAAAGATCAGGGCAGAGTGCCGACACAGGGCCAGGCCCTGGGCCAAGCCGAGGAGTCCTCCTCCCATTTAATCTCCACAATTACTGGACGCAGTTAGGCTTCGGTTTGACAGCTCCTGGGTGAGCAGATGTCTCCCGTAAAGAGCCACACAAGGAGGAAGTGTTTGAGGGCTTTCTGGAATACGGGATGTGCATTGTAACTGCAGGCAGTCCCCGACTTCCCATGCTCAGCTTACAATCTGTCAGCTTCATCATGGTGCCAAAATGATACGCACTTAATAGAAACCCTACTTGGAATCCGGGTCTGTTCCTGGGGCTAGCGAGGGGCTGTTCAGTTCTCTCTTGAGATGCAGGCAGTGGCACTGAGCACAGCCCCCAGTCAGTCCCACGGTCACAGAGGAAGCAACCACAACGCTACGGCATACAAGGGGTCTTGGAAAAGTTCGTGATGTCTTAACTGCTTTGCGAAAGGCGCATTGGAGTGCCCGATTCAAGCGCTGGCTCTCTCCGATCCAGGTCTCAGCTAATGCACTGGGGGAAAGACGACCCAAGTGCTTGGGTCCCTGCACCCACGTGGGAAACCTGGATGGAGTTCCAGGCTCCTGTTCAGCCTTGCCCAGCCCTGGCTGCTGGGGGCATTTGGGGAGTGAACCAGAGGATTCAAGTTCTTTCTCTGTATCTCTGTGGCTTTCAAATAAATAATAATTTTAAAAGAAATTATTTCTTTCACTATTATAAAGTATTTTGCCAGCCGCCTGCATTAGCATGTGGCTGCCATGAAGGCAAGGAACCAATCTTTCTCATCTGGCTCCACTTATTACACCAACTGAAACCTACCCTGGCGTCCAGTATGGTGTCCACTCATCTGCACTGAGATGTACTGAGGGTATCTAATGCCAATGAGATTTTGAAGACTTCATGTGGAAAAATAATATAGAATGTTTCCCTTGCATGTTGATTGTGTGTTGAAATGAAGAGTTTGAATCTGCTGAGTGAAAGATGAGCTGCATTTAGAGGCAAAGAAAGGGGTTCATGAAAAATACATACTATGAAAAACTATGCTTGGATTTCATCTTTTTCTTCCACCAAAATAAACATCTTTTAATTCCATTTTTCTCAAATGTTAAATAAACAATCCAAATTGGCTCTGTTTTTATTTACTTTTTAGATACGGCTACTAGGAATGTTTAAATGACATACAGCTTGCATTACATGTAATTACATGTCTATCCAGGGCCAGTGGGTTAAGCCACCACCTGCAACACCCCAGGCAACCCATAGGTGCAGCGGTTCAAGTCCCAGCTGCTCCACTTCTGATCCAGCTCCCTGCTAATGCACCTAGGAAAGCAGCAGCAGATGGCCCAAGCTCCTGGGCCCCTGCACCACATGGGAGACCTGGACAGAGTTCCAGGCTCCTGGCCCAGCCCTGGCCATTACAGTCATTTGAGAAGACAGGATATTTCTCTCTCCCTCTGGCTCTCTCTCTCTCTCTCTGCCTTTCAAATAAATAAAATTTTTAAAAAAAATACGTGTCTATTGGATAACACTGGCCTATAGCTGCCTAAACCCCATTCCCAGGTTCCTTACTAATTAGCTCTCTGACCTTGGTCCACTCAATTAACCTCAATAGGTTTCAGTTTCTTTATGCAACAAATGAATATAATAATTTTTGACCTGCCAACCACATAGAGTTGTGATGTAGCTCAAATGAGATAATGGATATGAAAGGGTCTAGGGGAAAAAAGCT
Source organism: Lepus europaeus (assembly GCF_033115175.1). Lineage (NCBI taxonomy): Eukaryota > Metazoa > Chordata > Mammalia > Lagomorpha > Leporidae > Lepus > Lepus europaeus. The sequence goes on from NC_084849.1 coordinate 13,583,385, forward strand.
CTGCACACACGCCAACTCTTCTGTAATGAGATTTCCTGGCTCCGCTCCTAAATTCCCCAGTGATTTGCTGCCTCCCTGCCTGGCTCCGGCCTATGATCTAACTTCTCCTTCTTTCCCAACTTCTGATCTTTCTTACTTTCGAAGTCAATCAGGGCCCTTCCCTCCCTGCCCACCCTCCGACCAAGTGAATATCAGAAGCTGATGGGTGGCACACAAGTTCACTGTCAGACACTTCCGGGTGACCAGACTTGCTACCTGATCACTGTCCCACCTCATCTCAGAGATCACCTTTCGAGGAATGATGGCGCTGGTGTTCAGACCACTGCCCCTTGTGTTACAACTGCACATTCCCTGCTCTGCTGGCAGAGAGCCCTCTATGACTTAGGCTGGCCAAGACTTGGGTGTTTCATTATTTTTAAAATGTAGATGCAGCTGGGTACTTGGTCAACCTGCAATCCACCCACATGGTGTCTGCGGGGCCTGACCCAATCGGCTTACTCCAGCCTCCCGGACACAGTGAGGGGTTCAAGATGGGCTCATGGCTCAGCTGATTTAGTGGGGGTCCAATCCCAGAACCTGGGTGGGAATCTCCAAGAAACAAAGTTCTCTTTCCACTGAGGACGACAAGCCTGGGCCTACCTGTGACAGAGCTGGGGGAGGAGGAGGCAGGGTGGAATGAGAAAGCCACGCCATCACAGAGCCAGCCGTGGAGAGGGATGCGTGCCTTCAGCGTGGTTAAGTGCTCAGGTTCAGCTGGGTCTCAAGCCCAGCGGCCTTGTGAACTTGGCAGCCACCAAAGCCAACACAGACATCTTGCGGGAGAAGCCAGGCCAAGGTGAGGTTTACCCAACTTAAAAGTGCGTTTTCAAAGGAAATTACTTTTGTGACTCTCAATTACTGCAGCAACTCCTTGGATTAACAGAATGCTGTCTAGGGGTGCTGCTGAAAATCCTCCATATTCTGCATTCAAGGTGAACGGGTTCGTCTGAAGCCACTGGCAACGCCTGGATGATCACGAGGAAGGCCTCTTTCTGGAACTTTCCTCGGAAGCCCCACTGTTCACCGTGTGTGCAGGGAGAGGGGTCGCTCAGCAGAACTAAGCTTCGGATGAGTCACTCCAGATGGAATGATCTGGAACTGGATTCGTGGGCCTTTAACCCTATTGGCTTCCAGGGTTTAATTCTTGTTGGAGAGAAGCCTCCCACTGGAATTCCGCCCTAAAACCTCCACTTCTATCCTGAAATTCTGGCTCCTGTCAGCCCCTGCCCCCTGCCAGCCCATGGGGTTGCTGAGAGAGTGGCTGGTGGTGAGATGGGGAAACTGAGGCCCACGTACCCCCAGCCACCAAGACGTACCTGCAGGAACACAAAGCCTAGCTTTGCCCCCAAGCCAGGGCCCCTCCATGAAGAACGGGGTAACAGATGCCAAGGGCTTGGGTGTGCTTAGAGCCAAACACCTGGCACTGGTTTCCGTCTCCTCCGTGTGTCTGAATACACAGATGAGCCCTGTCCAGGCTGAGGACGGCTCCGCTCTGTCTCAGCTACCACGTGCAGCTCCACTGGGAAGGCTCTGGGTCCCCAGCTCCCAGAGAGAAAGGGCTTCCAATGTCCCAACCAGAAAGCCTCCGTTTGGGTGGACTTCAAGGAAGACATTTACTGAGTGAGTCTGTAGAGCTCTCAGTCGAGCTCACATCTGGACAGCCGACAGACTGTGCTGGGCCCCAGCAAGACTTCTCTTGGATTTGTGTGCATCCATTTTCAAAGCAGGAAAAGTGTCACAAAGGAAAAAAATCCACACTTCTACCTTTTCTTGGTAATGTAAAACCATGCAGTGCCTGCATCCAAGGTGGCAGCTGTCAGTCGAGGAGGAGGTGAGTCTTCCCTCTTTAGATTGGGCATGGGCTCCCCAGACTGCCTACTCCCCACCACTCCCTATAGTGGCCCCCTGGTCCTGAAGTTGAATGTCAGTTGCCATTCGTCATCTCACAACTGGTTCTCCCCACCTTTGATTCTCCCACTTAGGCACTGCGTTGTGATGATGTCCCTGGTTCTCTGACTCTTGCTCTATTCACTGGAGATTTTCCTAATGTCCAGAACTTTGGTGTGACAGGTGGCACTATGGTTAGCATCTTGGTGCACAAAGCCCCTTGCTTTGGATGACGTCTTTCCTCTGGGGAAACTTCCCCAGAGGTGGGGGACAGGTGGAGTCCAGGAGCCTCAGAATTGTCTGTGGAAGTTGAAGCTCTCCTCCCCATCAGCCAAGGGCACACACATTGGTTGCAGAGTACAGCACTGAGACCAAATTACAACACAAAAGGATGGGAGCTAAGCAGGCGCTTTAACCCTGACCAGCAGAGCCTGAGAACACCAGGATGGGAAGAACCTTCTGAGGCTAGGCTAGCTGCCGGGCCAAGGGGCCGAGGAGTGCTTCTCCCACCCTCGGCATTTCTCTTTCCATGGGAAAGGAATTCCTCCAGGGCCCACTCCTGGCCCCTTTCCACCCCTGGATCCCTCCTTCCTCATGGGGAGAGTGGCTCAGGAACCCGAATGCTGGACGCCTGGAGAGCAACTGGGTGCACATGGCCACTCTGCTTCCTCGTCCTAGGGCCTGGGACAAACGGGCTGCAGGAAGTGCAGAAGGGAATGGCTTGGCCCTGCGGGGGGGGGGGGGGGGGGAGGAGGGAGGGACAGCAGGGCTCGGTGGGTCAGTTATGGGGGCAGCAGAGCCCTTCCTTACCTACCCCAGGCCCACCACAGCCACCCCTGCTGACTGCTGGGTCATTCTCCGGGTTCAGTACCTGCTCTGAAAACCTCTCAGGGGCTCTGTACCCTCTGCTGCCCCCTTGGGTCCCACGTCTACACACAAGGTCAAGGTGCTCGGAGACCCCCGCAGCCCTTTCTGACTCCGGACTCATTTCGTTTTGTTTTTTAATCTCCTATCTGGGCCTGAGCACCACGCGGCAGAAGATGGGGAACTGCACTGGCCTCCTCGACTCTTTGCAGGAAACACATGCACTCATTCAACAGACTCCAAGTGTCTCGGGGCCAGGGGCTCAGCGGCTCAGGGGCAGGCACTGAGGAGCTCCCCGATGATCTTAATCTGAACTTGAAGGGGAAAACAGGAATTAATTAAGAGGAGGAAAGAAACACAGAGAGAAGATACCCAGAGGGAAGATCACTGGCAAAGGCCCTGAGGCAGAGACTGAGTGTCACAGTCAGCTGTCAGCCACAGTCACCCCCACCCCATGCCACAGAGCAGCAGAAGCCATCCCTCTGACCAACTGCACCCCTGGGCCTGATCCCGTCCCCTCTCCTCCACCAATCCCCTGCCTCTCTCAAGCTCTGGTGAAAAACTTAATTTTTAAAAAAACAGATGCATTTCTGAAACTGTGCAACCTGATGTTTATCGGGTACCTCTTAGACAGAAGGATCAGCACAGGTAACGAGAAAATCCCAAGTTTTGATCATGTAACTATTTGGCCTCAAGCTGCCTTTATTTATTTGTTTTTATTTATTTATTTATTTTATTTTTTGACAGGCAGAGTTAGACAGTGAGAGAGGGAGACAGAGAGAAAGGTCTTCCTTCTGTTGGTTCACCCCCCAAATGGCCGCCACGGCCGACGCGCAACATTGATCTGAAGCCAGGAGCCAGGTGCTTCTTCCTGGTCTCCCATGTGGGTGCAGGGCCCAAGCACTTGGGCCATCCTCCACTGCCCTCCCTGGCCACAGCAGAGAGTTGGACTGGAAGAAGAGCAACTGGGACAGTAGAACTCCAGGTGCTGGTGCCACAGGCGGAGGATTAGCCTAGTGAGCCCCAGCGCCGGCCTTCAAGCTGCCTTTAAAACCTGTTCTTTCTGGGGGCTGGTGCGATGGCGCACTAGGTTAATCCTCCGTCTGTGGTGCCAGCATCCCATATGGGCACCGGGTTCTAGGAGAGGGATTTAGTGCATATCTTTCCAACTATGCCTGTAAATGGGTAGTAATGCCCCCTCAGCTGCCAAGGTATAGGTACAGGAGCTGATGCACCATGGGCAAACACAAGCAGGCTTTCCCTAAACAGTGATGCCAGAACAGTGCCGTGCTCCCACTCAGTCCTGAAGAGCCAGGGCACTTCGGGTGGCATTGCTGCTGCTGCTGCTGCTGCAACAAACCTCATCTCACTGGGTCATCAGCAGAAACAACCTGGCCGCCCTCCCTCGCCCACCTCCAGGCAGGCCTGGGCGTCTGGATGCTCCGTGATCCACAGAAGCAGGCAGGCGCTGCAGTGCCCAGACAGAGCCGGAGCTCAGCCCAGATGCTCAGAACATGCCACGGATGGGTGGGAAGCATCCACAGGGGCGAGGAGCATTCTGGAGCCCTCGCAGGAGCGGCTGCTTCTGAACGTTTGGCCAGGGCCTGATGAGTCACTCATTAGGGAAGAAGAAATATGACCTTTTGCTATTGATTCCAGGAAGCCTGGGGGTGGGAGGAGGAAGCTCGAACATACAACAGGGTCAAGGGCAAGGGGAAGGGGAAGGCTAGCATAGCCAATCTCTTCAGACACAATGAGAACTCAGGTGCTGAGTGAATACTGGTTTCCAAGAGCAGAGACACTGGGGTTAGTCATCTAGTACCTTTGATCACGGATTTAATCAATGTTCACAACCACCAAAGCAGGAGCTGGGAGAGGAGACAGACAGCAAAGAGGCCTGAGAAACTGCACCCAGAAATAGCTCCATTTCTCTCACCCACCGGTGCTCACCCCAAGCCCAGGAAGGAGGGGCGGGTGAGGGAAGGGCAAGGCCGGGGCAGGCAGCACTCGGGGCAGCACTGCTCCTGGCATGGGCAAATTGTGCTGGGCGTCTAACCTAGCGGTGATGGCACCACTCCATGTCGGGGCGCCTGGGATCTGCCCTGGCTTCCGACTCCAGCTTCCTGTTAGCAGACCCTGGGAAGCCGAGAAGCTGGGAGACCCAGGCAGGGACTCTTGCCTGGAGACTTGAGGGGGAGCAAGGCCCGCCTGACACCTTGACTGGGACTTCTGGCCTCCACACGGATGAGACAACAGCGCTCTGTAGCCTTCCTCTGCTTCAGCAATCCCAGGAAACCAGCAGAGCAGGAATGGATGAAGCCACAGCGTCTGCACACCGTGCAGTGTCCGTGATACGAAGCCCATGGAAAATGTGAGTTATCTTTTAATTTCATTTTCCATGAATCTTATGAAGTACCCTCATGTGCAATAATAAAGTAATACAAATGAATGAACTAATACAACACACAGACGAATCTCAAAACATCACACTGAGTGAAAGGAGCCGGACACAAAAGTACGTATGTGTGATTCCATCGAGAGGAAGTTGTACAGGAGATCTAAACCATGGGATAACAATCACAACAACGGATGCCTGCAGGGTGTGGGGAGAGGGTTGGGGGGGGGGCATGAGAGAACTTGCTGGGATGCTGAACATTCTAGATCTTGATTAACTGGTCAGTACCGGCAGATGTAAACTTACCAAAACTCTCTGAACTTAAATTCTGTGTGTCTCATCATATGTAAATTATACCTCAACTTTTAAACTTCATGTATTTGCAAGGTAGAAACACAGAGATCCCCCAGCAGCTGCTGCACTCTCCAAACACCCACAGCCAGGGCTGGGCCAGGCTGCAGCCAGGAACTCAGAACTCAATCCAGGTCCCCCAAGTGGGTGGCAGAGACCCAGGTATGCGAGACACCGCCTGCTGCCTTCCAAGGTGCACGTTAGTAGGAAGCTGGAACTTGGAGAAGGGCCGAATCAGAAGCCAAGCACTCCAACAGGGGACAGAGTGTCTCAAGTGGCTGCCTAACTCCTGCACCAAATGCTTACCCTACACTCAACATTTAAAGCTGTAAATTAAGACGGTAGGAAAAGCAAAAGGAAAAGCAGGGAGCATGCTCCCCCTTCACAAGGGTGAGAAGCGTTTACGGCCGGCGCCGCGGCTCACTAGGCTAATCCTCCGCCTTGTGGCGCCGGCACACCGGGTTCTAGTCCCGGTCGGGGCACCGATCCTGTCCCGGTTGCCCCTCTTCCAGGCCAGCTCTCTGCTGTGGCCAGGGAGTGCAGTGGAGGATGGCCCAAGTGCTTGGGCCCTGCACCCCATGGGAGACCAGGAGAAGCACTTGGCTCCTGCCATCAGATCGGCGCGGTGCGCCGGCCGCAGCGCGCCTACCGCGGCGGCCATTGGAGGGTAAACCAACGGCAAAAGGAAGACCTTTCTCTCTGTCTCTCTCTCACTGTCCACTCTGCCTGTCAAAAAAAAATAAAAAGAAAAAAAGAAAAGAGAAGCGTTTACTGGGAAAGGGGAAGACAGAGTTTGTGTGAGAAAAGGGCCACAGCAGACACACCAGTCACTCCCAGCAAGTTTTGCACTCTTCTGTCTGTGCACACCACGGTTAAGTGAACTCACAAAGTCTTCACTGGAGGCCACGTTTGCAGAGTTGCTCAAGGCAAATTGGCCTGGGCAGACATCCCAGCTGCTGTCCATTATAACCTGGAATGCAACATTAACTTCTGAGAGGCCCCTCTGGCTCCCACACTTCAGGAATATTCTTGAAAACCAAAACAGACAACTGAGAAAAACTCAGACCACTGGGCCTGGTGGGCAAGCAGTGAGCTCCCCTGGCAGCGTGGAACACGACTGGGCAGACCCTCGCCTGGTCAGCACTGACCTCTCACTTCCTGTAGTGCTGGGGCCGTGGGCTAAGCCAGCTGTAGACACAGGGCTCAGTGGAGAAGCACGAAGCAGCCTTGCACCAAAGTCTTCCATGCTGGCCCCACCCACTGCCAACGTGGGGAGAAGTCAACACCATCCCCGTGGTCATGAGATAACCCGAAGTTCAAGGACTGCAGCTGCTTCTGACCTGGGCTCCTGATGCTGTCAGGTCCTCATCTGAGACAGGAGGAAAATGCACGCTTGCGAGGAACATGCACTCACAAATGCTGATTTCCTTTTATGAAACGCAGCTCACAGCACCCGCTTCAAAGCACTGCTAGAAGGCCAAAGTCAACAGCACGCACGGAAGTGCTTTGTCAACACCAGCAGTATCGAAAATGAAGCTCACCAGCAGGGAGCATTTTATCAGCGAAGAATTAAAGTTGTGCCCCTCATGGAGCCTACGACAACCTGCCATGGAGAGACGCGCTTCAGTCCCTCCCTGGAATCCTGGCCGACTCGGGGGAAGAGCACCCCTCGCACACACTGACTGTGGCGACTCTGGGGCAGGAGCCCCGTGAGTTCCCGTCCAGGACTGTGTTTGCCACGGGGCTTACAGACATGGCCTGCACTTGACAACTGTGTGACAGGCGTGTTCTGACAATGGGCTGCAGGCAAACACAAACCTAGGAGATCTGGCGACATCGACGATCAGAATGCCTCCTCTGTCCCCAGTCACGCACCTCTGCTTCGCTCTGTCCGGCAGCATTAGGGCTGGAAGCGAGGAGGCACAGGTGTCTCTAGCCAGGACAAGGTCACTCACCTCCATCCCTGACTTACAGGACCACGGCCATGAGCTCCCCTCTGCTGGAGCTTCTCTCGCACCTGCTGTGGGAACTCAGAGCCAGCTTCCGGTGCTGGGTGCTGGCAAAACCATTCGTTCACCCATTCATTCCACAGACATCCATTGAGCTTCTTACTCTGTCCCCGGGGCTGCGTTAAGCAAAGATGACCATTACAGTGTACCTACTCTCAAAGGATTCACCATCGAGGAGAGGGGAAAATGGTGGGGAGCTAAATCCTGCTGGGTGAACAGTGGCAGGCACAGAAATGGGAACCGCAGACACAATGTGGGGTGTCCAACACTGTGGTCAAGTTCAGCCCCTGGGTCGGAGGGACCCAGGTTTGCCTCCCATTGGTCACTTGATAACGAGGCTAGGAGTCAGCAAACACTCTCAGAAAGGGACACAGAGTAAATGTTCCAGGCTCTGTGGACCCGACAGCGTCACTGGCTACTGACTCTGCCACAAAATATGAATGCAGCCATAGAGAGGATGTAAATGAGGAGGTATGACTGTGTTCCAATAAAGCTTTATTTACAGGCCGGCACCGTGGCTCAACAGGCTAATCCTCTGCCTTGCGGTGCCGGCACACCAGGTTCTAGTCCTGGTCGGGGCGCCGGATTCTGTCCCGGTTGCCCCTCTTCCAGGCCAGCTCTCTGCCATGGCCCGGGAGTGCAGTGGAGGATGGCCCAAGTGCTTGGGCCCTGCACCCCATGGGAGACCAGGAGAAGCACCTGGCTCCTGCCTTCGGATCAATGCGGTGCGCCGGCCGCAGCAGCCATTGCAGGGTGAACCGACGGTAAAAGGAAGACCTTTGTCTCTCTCTCTCTCACTGTCCACTCTGCCTATCAAAAAAAAAAAAAAAAAAACTTTATTTACAAAAACAACATGTGGCAGGCCAGATCTGGCAGTAGTCTGTCAACCCCTGAGCAAGGAGATATCATCTCCCTTACCTCAGTTTCCTCCACTACAGTAGAGAGATGGTGATAAAATCTACCCCAGGGGTGGTATAAGCTGATGCCGCCCATAATCTATTTAACACCAGTCCTGTAACATGGCAAGGGTGCAGTACATGCTGGCTGTCTCTGTCAGTCACAGGAATAAGCAGGGAGAGGCAAAAAGACGTGGCGGTCGGGGTGGGTAAGGTGCACGTGCGACATCCACATCCCATACTGCAGTGCCATTTGAGTACCGGCTACCTTGCACTTTCGATCCAGCTCCCTGTTAACAGGCCTGGGAAGCAGCAAATGATGGCTCAAGTATTGAAGACCCTGCCGCCCACCTGGGACACCTCGATGGAGTTCCTGGCTTTGACCTGGCCCAGCACCAGCTGCTGTAGGCATCTGGGGAGTGAACCAGTAGATGAAGAGCTCCCTCCCTGTCTCTGTCTCTGTCTCTGTCTCTGTCTCTCTCTCTCACACACACACACACACACACACACACTCAAAAAGCAGCAGTAGAAGTTAGTTTGGTGTGAGGGACACTGTAGAAAATGGCGTGACCCTGAACCTGACCCTCCTACCTGTGAGAACAGGGAAAGGCCCACCTAACTTGGCAGGGCTGAACTTTGCTTGCAAAGACTGCAAAGCTCACAAGTCCTCATGCAGACTTTTCTATAAAAAAACAGAGTTCAGGAAAATGACCCTGTACTTGCCCCAGGCAAGGAGCACTTTCTGGTATATTCTTCCTCATCTCCGTGTCTCTCAAAGCAAAGTCTGAGCTGGTGCCAACATCAGGGTCCGCGCGATGCCACAGCCCAGTCTCCACACCAAGCTGTAACTAAAACCCAGGGGAGAACTGTGCAACCTGTCTCTAAGGCACACCCAAGGATCCCGAAACACAGCAGGGGCTGCAAGGGACGACGCTGAACACCGTGAAAAAGAACTGGAGAAAATTATCCGCCCTGCCTGCTTTCCCTGCAGCTTCCGGGAGCCTGGCTGCGGTGCAACGGAGCCTTGGCTGGAGGCCGAGAAAGTGGCTAATATTCTTCTTCTTCCTCTATTAATTCTAGTTACTTAAAACCTCCAGCCTAAGGGGAACAGCAGGAGGAGGTAGGGGCTGATTACCAGGGACCAGACATTTCATTTTAGATTACAGAGCCCCAGAAGGGCCCCCCAGAGAGCCGTTGGCCAGGAAGCCATTGGAGGTGACGCACGCAAGGAAGGGGGCCATATTCCAAGAGGGTCCCAGGCTCCCTTCCCTGCCATTAGCTGCCAGGAGCAGATGGCGGAGCCAACCATTGACTTCTGCTCAGCCGTGCCACCAGAGCCTCGCCGTGCCCGGGGAGGCTCACTGCACACCTGTGAAAATTAATTACTGGGAAGGAGGAAGACGAGGGCTCAGAGCAGCTGGACTGAGGCCCTGAGGCCAAAACACACGGTGGCTAAAATGATGTGCAACAGGTCATGCCCCTCTATGCTGACAGCCCTTCTGGAAGGGTCCATGCTAATCATCTTCAGGATTAATTCAGAACTCCTCAACAGCTCCTCTCTTTTCACCACACACACACACGCCACAGCCTGGACAGTCTGCAAAACAGCCCTAGCTCCAGGGCTTTTATATTTGTTTCCTCCTGCCTGGGCATACCCCTCTCTCTAGCTGGCCAGCTCCTTCTCATTCTTCAAGTCTCACTTTAGATCAGGGATCAGAAAACTTCAGCCCAGAGGCCACATCTGGCCCACCACTTGTTTTTGTAAATAAAGTTTTATTGAAACATAGCCCCGGCCATTCATTTGCATGCTATCTACAGCTGCTTTTGCTGGAGGCAGCAGAGACCACAGGGCTGCAGGGGCCTGCATGTATTCACGCCTGGGCCCCTTACAGGTACAAAGGGTGCCAGCTCTGGTCTCGGAGGAGAGCTCCCCCTGGAAGCTGTTTCCGGCTCCTGAGGGTGTTCCGGGTGATTTCCATCTGGGCTCCATCAGCCCTGGTCTGTCTTCCTCTATCCCAGAACTTCCCCCTCTGGGCTATAGCTGATGTTCACCGCCTGTCTCTTCCAGATCCTGAGTTCCTGAAGAAACTTGTAATTCTGTGTCTCACAGCACTCACAGGCAGCATAGCATCTCTTAGGCACCAAGAAGAAGAAGGAGACGACAAAGAAGCAGCAGCAGCAGCTTTCAGAATGGACGGATGACAACTGAACAAACGTCCTGGCGGTGCTCGAGAGCCCACGCATGGTGCTAAGCAGAGTTCAGCCAAACCAGGCTGGTGATGGCGCTGTCACAGGCCAGCCTGGCCCATCCAGGGGACAGAGTCCCCAAAACACCTCCTGGGGAACTCACGTGTTTCAGTAGCAGTCAGAGCCTGAGGGTCCTCCAACACTATTCCAAACTGGGATCCACACCCCAAGTCCCAGGTTTACTCCCAAGGCAGCCCCTCCCATCCCCCTTTTCCCGCTCACCACATACAAGGGCACTTCAAAAAGTTCATGGAGGCTGGCGCTGCGGCTCAATAAGCTAATCCTCCACCTTGCGGTGCCGGCACACCGGGTTCTAGTCCCGGTCGGGGTGCCAGATTCTGTCCTGGTTGCCCCTCTTCCAGGCCAGCTCTCTGCCAGGGAGTGCAGTGGAGGATGGCCCAAGTGCTTGGGCCCTGCACCCCATGGGAGACCAGGAGAAGCACCTGGCTCCTGCCATCAGATCAGCACGGTGCCCTGGCCATAGTGCACCGGCCGCGGCGACCATTGGAGGGTGAACCAACGGCAAAAAGAAGACCTTTCTCTCTGTCTCTCTCTCTGTCCACTCTGCCTGTCAAAAAAAAAAAAAAAAGAAAGTTCATGGACAAATGGAATGAAAAGGTAAGTTTATTTTTGTACAGAAAATTTCCTGAAATCCATGCATGGCTTTTTCGTAAGGTGAACTTTGTGAAGATCCCTTGCATTGCTGTTTTAGTCTGCGATGTGCCAGTCTGCTCTGCTCCGTTGTAAGCTCCTGGAAGGCTGAGGTGTTTCGCTCACCGGCGAAGCCCGGCTGGGACGCGGTGCCATGGAGGCACTCCAGCAAGATGTGTTGCACGCACGACGGGTGAGTGGATGAGATCCATCAAATCCTTCTGTCTGGCATTCGGGAGGACGGAGTGCCAGGTGGGCCCTGATTTCACCCTGGGCTGGAACCAGGGCTGGCCCTGCCCCAAGAGAGAACCCAGAGGTCCCTTACTGAAGAACGGCTTGACTGCCCTGTGGCTGCCTGGAGTCTGGCAGGCTGAAGTCACACACTTGGCTCTGAACAGCTCTGCCATCTCTGACTCCAGGCTCTGGAAGCATTTCTGGTTGCCCCTAGACTTGTTCCTGTCTGCCCCAGTGTGACTTCTGCACCCACTGATGTCTCACCCCCTGGCCTGGCCCCCATTATCTTAAATCAAGGAGCTGGGCAGCTGCCCCTCTATGATCCAGGAGCTGAGGTGCAGCAGAGGGGTTGCCCTGGGAGGGATCTTTCTGCCTCCCCATTTATCACACTAAAAGGTTCATTTCGAATCCTATTAAATAGGTCAAACATCGAGAGAGAGAACACAGCCTTCTCCTTCTCTTTTCCAGAATCTACAGTGAGTAGATTTGGGGGCATTTAATTTGGCAACCAAGTGACATTCCCTCCCAGAAGGCTGGCGCCTGCCGCTGACACAACAAAGAGAGAGAAGGGAGGAGAAGCAAAAACCCAACATGATGACCGCAAAGAAAGATAAAAGGAAACCATAAATTCAGCCAATGAAGTCCCGCGGGAGAGCCTGCATTCTCCTGGATACACAACTGGGTTTGATTTCCGAGCACCTCAACCCTGAGAGTAATTCTAACGCTCTTCCTCTTACCATGCTGATAACAACCACCCTGATTACACATTCAGGACACTGGGTGCCACGGAAAACACATCATTCCACCTGTGGTTAACCAGCCCTTGGTTTGCATCAACAACAGGGCCTGAAGGGTGCCACTTTGGAAGGATCTGGGGCAAGTGCATCTGGGAGACCATCACAGCAGCATGAAACCACAGGTGTCCTGCGACGGTAGCTAGGGAATGTGTTTCACAGCTTGAGGATGACACTGCCCCCGCCCCAGTGTTTCCTTACCTGCCTGTGCTGCAGACACACTCCCACCGAGAGAAGAAACGCTTGCTCTGATCAATACAATTAGGGGCACGAGGAAGTAGGGAAACTGCATTTAAAAGGCCACATCTTGTTAGCTAAGAATGCTAAAAGTGTAACTGTAAGTGTTTCAAGTTGCCCCAGCACCTCCCCCACAGCGGAGAGAGTCCCCCCACATCCAATCACCGCTCTAAGTTACGGCCCCACAAGCACACAGGCGCAGTTCCAGTCACAGCAATTAAACCCCAAGGCCCCTTGGGCAGAAGTCAGTGCTCTCCAGGCAGCAGGCACAGCTGTGAGGAGCAAAGATTCGCCATCAGACAGACAGAGCCGTGTAGACTGGCTCCGGCTTCTCAATCTGTCCGCCCCACTGAGCCTCAGTTGCCTTTTCTGTAAAGTGGAGATCAGGACAGCGTGCACTGGATAGGGGTGCTGTGGGGATTAAACAGAGAAACGCATCTCAGGCCATTTGTACGGCGGCTGGCACAGCGCTGGCACTCCGTGCTCCCACTACAGCATCGCGAATGCTGCTCTTATCATTGCCGGTATCCACTCGTTCATCAGACGAATCCACGGTGCGTTCTCACTGAGAACACTGTGACGAGCCGGGCAGGCAGGGTCCTCGTGGAGTTAACAGCAGTGGCAAAGACAGCCGGGGGAAGCAGGCAGACCAGAAACAGCCACATGGGGTGTTGGAGGCTGGACATGGCAGGTCGGGAGGGCTCTGGGAGACAGCACAGGGTCAGCACAGAGCTCCAGGGGAAGCCGAGATACGTGATACGTGGCTGGTCTGGTTGGAGTATGATTATGTTTAATTAACAGACCCTGGCATATTCCGGCCAGGTCAGGACAGTGACAATGACAGAGATCCTGCTCTATCAATGCACACACTCCTGACAAGAATGGCACCCAGGCATCACGTCCAGGAGCCCCCTTGGAGAATCCCCAATCTCATCGACCATCTGAAATGAAGACGAGTAGTGAGGAGAGGAAGACACTGCTGTCATATCACTTCCCCTCTTCCAGCCTGGAAAATGTTCCTTTAAAAAATATTAAAAAGACGTATTTCTTTATCTGAAATTCAGAGTTACATAGGGGGTGAGAGACAGACAGAGAGAGAGGGAGAAAGAGAGAGAGAGAGAGAGAGAGATCTTTCATCTGTTGATTCACTCCCCAGATGGCTGTAACAACCAGGGCTGGGCCAGACCAAAGTCAGGAGCCAGGAGCTTCCTCTGGGTCTCCCACATGGGTGCAGGGGCCCAAGGACTTGAACCATCCTCCACTGCTTTCCCAGGCCACTAGCAAGGAGCTGGCGAGGAAGTAGAGCAGCCAGGATTCGAACCAGCACCCTTACGGAATGCTGGCATCACAGGTGGTGACTTTACCTACTACGCCACAATACCAGCCTTGGAAAATGTACTTGATGGTCAAGTTAAAAGACAAGATAGAAAGAAAGATGAGAATTCACCTGAAGGATTCAGCATCCAACTTAAAGAAGCTTCCACTGATCAAATCTGAGACAATTTGAGCATCAAAAATAAATAATGACAGTAAAGAATTACAACCCACATTGAATGGAGTAAGAATCCATGAGTCTACACTATTATAAATAAAGAGAAGGAAGATCACTTCCTTTCAGTAGAAAGCTGACTAGCAAATGTGGGAGAAATCACAGAATTTTTAAATCCCTGTTTGGAACCATCATCATAATAGTTGATCAGGCAAGAATCATCAATGGATGCTAAAATTCATGGTGAATTTTGAGCTGTAACAGAATACTTACATAGCTTTCAAATAATCTTTTTTTAAAGATTTATTTATTTATTTGAAAGGCAGAGTTACAGAGAAAGAGGGAGAGACAGAGACAGAGAGAGAAAGAGAGATCTTTCACTGGTTCACTCCCCAAATGGTCTCAACAGCTGGGGCTGGTCCAGGCTGAAGCCAGGAGCCAGGAACCTCCATGTGGGTGCATGGATCCAAGCACTTGGGCCATCTTTCCCTGCTTCCCCAGGCCATTAGCCGGGAGCTGGATCAGAAGTGGAGTATCTAGGACATGAACTGGTGCCCATATGGGATGCTGGCACTGCACTTTACCCACTATGCCACAACGCTAGTCCCTCAAATAATCTTTCCACAGACATTTATTCATTGTAATGAGTAAAATAGTAACTTTATCATGGAGAAATCTGGTAGACAGCACCTTCCCCAAATAATCATAGTTAATAATCACAGTAACAGGTTATACTGACAACATGTGTTTCCTACCACGAGTTACTAAGGACAATCCCACATCATTCCGTAACTTTCTGTTAAGATCGTACTCAGATAACTTGAATCTAATAAGGAAACATCAGGGCAGCAGACACTGAGAGCTGATCTGCAAAATCAAGCACGTCTCAGGAACTGTTCCAGACCAAGGGAAACTGAGGGGTCCTGACAACTGGATGCATTTCAAGGTCTGGATTTGTCTTCTACTATGTAGGGCATTAAAAGGACAGCTGAAATCCGGAAACGTTTGGACATAACAGCATTTCATTTTTATTTGTCAGTGCTAATTTTCTGATTTGGAGACTTTTACCCTGATTATTGAAGAGAATGGTCCTGGTTTTAAGAAATACACACTGAAGGAGGTAACAGTCAAAGAGTAAGATGTCTGCAATGTATTCTCAAATGGGTCTGAAGAAAATGGGCAGGTGGGTGAATGGATGCATGGATAAGTGGATGGATGGATGGATAGATGATGGATGGATGGATGGATGGATGGATAGATGGATGGATGGATGAATAGATGGATGGATGGATGGATAAGTGGATGGATGGATGGATAGATAGATGGATAGATGGATGGATGGATGGATGGATGGATAGATGGATGGATGGATGGATGGATAGGTGGGTGAATGGATGCATGGATAAGTGGGTGGATGGATGGATGGATGGATGGATAGGTGGATGGATGGATGGATGAATGGATGGGTGGGTGGGTGGGTGGATGGAGGATGGATGGATGGATAGGTTGATGGATGGATGGATGGGTGGGTGGACAGACAAATAAGAGTAAAGTGGGAACTGTCATAAAATATTCACATTTGGAAATTCTTTGTAATATTCTTGCAACTGTTTTTGTAAGTCTGAAATCATGTCAAAAACACTTTTAAAGAGGCGGAGGTTCTAGACTTTTCCCTCCTAATTGGACGAAGGCTCAACCAAACTTGTGAATCATTAAAAACTGGTCAGGAATAGAAAAAGAAGCCTCATCATGAAGAGGGCCTCCCCCATCACAGACGCCATCCTCTCAGCTAAAGGAGCTAGGTCATGAAGAAATCCACGTATCGGAGAATAACTGAGACTAAAGCTTTGAGTAGGATATCGATGATAAACACCCTCAACTGCAATTCTGCAAAATGTGGTTCAAGTGACAAGTGCTTTCCTGGGGCTGTCACATGTCACTGCTGTGTGAACTACTGAAAGGGGTCGATCATATGAGGACCATCAAGTAAGGTCAGGCTCTGCCACCAGGATCTGACCTCCAGCTTTCCCAGGACAAGGGTCTGCTCCCCGCCAGTTCCCTCAACGAGCCAATTGTCACACATCCAAAATAATGAAACGCAAGCCTAAGAACAAGCTGGACTGACTGCTCAGGCCCTCAGCACAGCTCTCACCACCAACCCCTCAGGAGGAAGTACTCACACTTCGTCTTCAATAGCCAGGACCTGGGTCACCCAGTGTTTCTGCAAGTGGCCATGGCACAATGTGTCTCAGGAGCCTCACACCGTTGTCCTGTGGCCTGGCTCACTGTGCTCCAGCGAGGGGACAGACCACACACAGGGACACTCCAATGGCAAATGGAGAGAGTAGTAAAGAGCTCCAGTTTCTGACAATACGAACCATGCCGCTCATACTACACAGCTGGCCCCCATATCTGTACAATCCACATTTGGGGATTTAACCAACCATGAATCAAAAATATTACCCCTGAAAACTCTATCTGTATTGGAGATGTATACACATTTTTCATCATCTCTCCCTAGACAATACAACCATTTACACAGCATTTGCCTTGTATTAGGTATTATAAGTAATACAGAGATGATTTAATGTACAACAGGGTTATGTACATTACATGCAAACACTACACCATTTTATAGAAGGGACTTGAGCATCCATGGATTTTGATGTCTCCCAGAGGGTCCTGGAGCCAATCCATGTCTCCCCCCCCTCCACCACCAGATACTGAAGGACAACTGTGATGTCTGTGATATATTCCATATGCAATCCATACACAAAACCGTGGTGTGCAAACCCCATGAAATCTTTGCCAACTCCCAATCAGGACTGATAGAACTGTCTCCATTTCACAGAGAAGGAAATGGTTGCTCAGATAAATTACTTTTCCAGGGAAATGTAGCCAGGGAGCAGCATGGCTGTATTTGAAGCTAGGTCAGATCAGCTCTATGGCCAGCACCCTTTTCCATTATGGATGGACACAGTGGCAAGGACCTCAGATGCATGGTGGGTCCTTCAGAGTCTCAGGAGAGAGAAAGACAGAAGATTCTCTGATCCCTGGCTTGGCACCCTGGCCTCCAGATTCCACACCAAGACAATGACCTTGAGTTCCCAGCCCCCTATTTTATTTCCACCACCCCTCCTGGTTCTGCCACTGATCCCAGGCCAGCATCAAGTCCCCCCTGCACCTGATTCCTGCAGTCCTTGGACCCTGTGTCTATCACACTCTAAGAAGACTGCTCTGGGGTTAGGCTGGGCTCCCTCCTGCCTCTGTTGCTTATAAAGCTCAGGACACTTGTCAACCTCTCTGAGACTCTTATCTGTAAAATAGGAACACAGGCTAAGCATCCTGAATCTGAAAATCCAAACTGTCCCCAAAGTCCAGAGTTTTCTGAGCACTGACATGGTGCCATAAGCTTGAGAGTTCAAGGCATACAGACTTTTCCATGCATTTAAGATACTGCAAAAAATTTATCTTCAAGGTTATGTGGGTTAGGTATATACGAAACAGAAGAGAATTTTGTACTTTGACCTGGATCCCACCCCCAAGATCGCATTATATGTGAGCAAATATTCCAAATTCTGAAAAAAA
This sequence comes from Lepus europaeus, assembly GCF_033115175.1. NCBI lineage: Eukaryota > Metazoa > Chordata > Mammalia > Lagomorpha > Leporidae > Lepus > Lepus europaeus. The sequence goes on from NC_084849.1 coordinate 13,601,066, forward strand.
AAATCCAAACTCAAAACACCTCTGGTACCAAGCACTTTGGATAAGGGATTCTCAACTTGCAATAATAATGACCTCTCCCATTTACCATAAGGATCAACTACCCTAAAAAAAGGTGGAGTAGCAGGCCCACTGAATTCAACAGCTGTTAGCTCACTTTGTTCCGTGAGCTTACAGAGTTATTTCCTCTGTGGATCCACATGTTCTGGACCCAGGACCCACCACATCTGTCACAGGGCTACAGGCTCCTAATGCCCTGCCATCCACACGACATCTCCCACCCCAGGGAAGAACAGGAAGCTGATGCCCAAGATAAGTCTGATGTGAGCTGCTCTGCGGTTTCAACCGAGAACGCAGCTCGTAGAGCATCTGCGATCTAGCAGGGAAGTTCGCTAACTCAGCCAGTGAGAGGGAAAGGCCAGAGAAAGCAAGCCCTGGCCATTGGGCCACTCACGGACGTCCATCATGGGAGCTGGGGCTACAACTCTGCTAGGTTCTTCTCTCTGCTTCCAAATCTACTTTGCCTCTAGTCCACCTAATGCTGTTCATCTCATGCTTTTACATGATGTCATGTTTTCTCAAACTAGAATTCAGGGCCTGGAATTTAGGAGAGGGACAATAGGTCAACACAGAATGGAAAACTAGAGCTCGAACAGAACTTCTTAAGCTGGATAATAACACTACTTCACAAAAACATCGCCTACATTTCACAAGAAGTCATTATGAGCCATATTATATATAATACATGTATTTATATTACTCTGTAAATTATACAAGCCTGGGAGTCTAGAGTGGTGTTACTCTTATAACCAGGCCTGTCGCCTGCAGGGCCCCTGGGAGCTACGCTGATGGAGCTGTGACAGGAGCTGCTGCCCCTTCAGCCAGGATGTTCCTGTAGCTGATGATGTGAGGCTCAGAACCTTGTGCCTGACTGTACCTGAACTAGGACGTGGCAGCAGGCTGCAGTGGGGCTGGGGTGGGGGACGAGCCCCAGAGGATGCACGGAAGAAATGCCCAATGCTGCCTTTGTCCTCCTAGGGCAAGCTGAGGCCAAAAGCGTCTGGATGTCCGTGTGGGCCTCAGAGCAAATGCTGATGAGCTCGGCAGAAGGCTTCCCATTTTAATGGCTACACTGTGACCCACAGACTCATCACCCCACTGCTGTCCTCATAAATCCGTTAGTGCTTGCTGCAATATTAGCCCAAGGATCTGTAGATATATGCCAGTGAGTGTAAGTGCTCCCATATAATTAGTTCACTACAAGAGACAAAAAGATCCCTCCTGAAATCTTATTTACATAATGAATGTGTTTAAGCAAAGCTTGTTTTTGTACAAGCAATACAGCCTGGGCCACGCAGGAAATCTGAATTCACTGGAATGAATGCAATGAGGGTTGTGTGTAGATTTGAGGACACTTCCAAAAGTTCAGGAAAACATGGAAGGGTGGATAAGTTTATTTTGGCACAAAAGTTTTTAATTCATGTACTTTTTATAATATGCACTTTCCATGAAGTTTTTTTTTTTTATTTAAGAGACAGAAATCTTTTATCAGTTGGTTATTTCCTCAAATGCCTACAAGAGTTGGGGATGGGAAAGACTGAAGCCAGGAGCCGGTAACTCCATCGTGGGTGGCAGGGACTCAAGTACAGCAGCCAACACCTGCTACCTCTCAGGGTAAGCCGGAATCAGGAACAGAACCAGGACCCATCCCCAGGTACTCTGATATGGGAGATAGGCATCCCAAGCAATGCCGTAACTGTGGCACCAAATGCCCGTTCCACCATGAACTTTTCAGACTCCACATATGTATGGATTTCAAAATTTCTTGCACAAAAGTAAAGTCATCTTTTAATTCCGTTTCCCACAAACTTTTTAAAGTTCCCTGGTATAAAGAACACACGTGCTGTGGCTCTGATCCAGCCTAGTGCTCTGCTCACAGCCCTGCAGAAGGTTCTGACACACCTGTCCCAGAGGTGAGCAGGTACTCGGGACTCACTCACCTACAGCACAGAGGTCTCAAAGCACCACGGACCATTCTAGATGTCTAAGAGGTGTCAGTGGTGAGAAGGTGGCACTCGTATTTATGCAAGACTAAGGCAGCAGGTCACATTAGTGACCGTCAATGGTATGGCTGTAACCATGAAGGAAGGGAGCCAGAGATATTACACACGCACGCCCCAACAGGAATAGATGTGAGCAGAGATTCACAGGGTACTAACAGCAGTCACAGTGGTTCTTCAGGGAAAGGCGAAGGCAGAATGTCACCCTTCATCGCCTACATTTTATATCACTTGTGTTTTCAAAATAAAAGTGTATTTGGGTATTACTTCTGTAATTAAAATTTAAATTGAAAATCACTTTTAAAAAGGTAATTCTCCCTTACAATATTTACAATTGAATTGCTTTTTAATACGGAGCTTCTCCTAGCCATTGAAAATGTGATGTAGGAGCTGGCTGCTGTGGTGCAGTGGGTTAAGACACTGCGGGAGACACCCACATCCCTTATCAGAGTGCCTGGCTTCAAGTCTCACCTCCGCCTCTGCGCCACCTCCCTGCTAACAGACACCCTGGGAGGAAGCAGGGGATGGCTCAAGTACTTGGGTCCTTTCCACACAAGGGAGACATGGATGGCGTTCCTGGCTCCTGGATTTGGCCTGGCCCCGTCAGACTGTTGCAGGTATTTGAGGAGTGAACCAGTAGATGGAAGCTCACTCTCGTGCTTGCTCGCTCACTTGCTCTCCTTCTCTCCCTCTCTGCCTTTCAAATAAATAAAAATGTAATAAATACATCTAAAATATGACTCAGTTTACAGAAATGCCATGTTTCTGTCAGATCTTCAGACAAGAAAGAGCGGGTGGCTTATGTCATTGTATCATGGGAAGACAAAGGGGGGATCTCAAGGCACACAAATCACTGCACATATACGAACCGTTGGAGGTTCCATACCCCCAACAGCGTGCCCGTGGAAGTGGTGCAGGGGGTCAGGCTGCCACGTGTGATGCCGGTACCCCATACCAGAGCGCCGGTTTGAGCCCAGCTGCTCCACTTCCAATCCAGCTCGCTGCTAAAGCACCTGGGAAAGCAGCAGAAGACGGTCAAAGTGCTTGGGCTCTTGCCACCACATAGGAGACCCTGATGGAATTGCTGGCTTTGAGAAACCTTTGTGAACCAACCCAGCCCAAGCTGTTGCAGCCATTTGGGGAGTGAACCAGTAGACAGAAGATTTCTCTCTTTCTCTCAATCTCTCTCTCTCACACACATACACACACACTCACTCTCATTGTGTCACTCTGTCTTTCAAATAAATAAAAGTAAATTTTAACAACCAAAAAGGTCAAAATGACCAGAACCCCAGGATAGCTTCCTAATTTTCTAAACTATTAATCATAAGGAATCAGTGACTGTGACCACAAAACCCGGGGGAAACAGATTGACAAGAATATTGGAAAGAGTCTTGAAACTCCCATGTCTGTGCCTACCTCTACCCAGAAGATTCTGTCCGGAGATCCATGTTAATGTTTCTCAACCTTTTTTTTTTTTTTTTTTTTTTGGGGGGGGGGTGGGCCCATGTAGGAACTTTCTAGATTTTTTTCACACCACAGATACACCACATCCCTGTAAGCACTGTATCTCTTATGGGGGTGGGAAGAAGGGACACCAACTATTGTAAAAGTCAAGATTTTCATCATACCTCCTCTAAAAGCCAAGTTTTGCCCCCCAGGACAAAACTGGAGATTGCTCCAGGTGCTTATGGCCAGCCCACTACATCTGCAGGTTCCATACAAACAGATGCAACCAACCAGGGAACAAAAACAACTTCTGTTAATGTGTCTGCACTGAACATGTAGAGACTTCTTTCCTTGTCCTGATCCCCTATGCAACACAGTATAGCAACCATTTACATTAGTATTGTTGCACCAGGTACTCTAAGTCATCTAGAGATCATGCAAAGTACACAAGAGGATGTGTGGAGACGGTAGGCAAATCCAACACTGTTTTAAACAAGCGACTTGAGTAGCCATAGATTTTGGTATCCACAGGCACCCCAGAAGCAATCTTCCAAGGACCAAAGGATAATTATGTGTGTGCAGAGAAAATGGGAGGACCAGATGTATCTTCCACTTTCTTCATCCTGTTTCCTAAGTGGGTTCAGCTTCCCACGATAACCAAACATTACCTTCACCGGGGAAGAGTGCACAGAGCCGTTAAGGAAGGAAGGAAGTAAACGGTTCTCAGAGGATGAACACGAAGCAGGAGAAACGGTTTTGATTAAGACTCAACCCAGCAGCTCTGACACAGCCCATCGTCCAGGCTACAAGGCTCACAGCAGAGACGAGAGCCATGTTGCAGCTCCTCAGTTCTTGTTTTCCTGCCATGCTCCCATGAGATCCTCTTGGAGGACGAGACTGAAACCCATCTGGCGAAGACCACCACAGGTGTGCCCGAGAGTGCCAAGGACAGAAGGTTTCAGGCAGCCTTCCTCCGACCCAAGACCTCGCAAGGTGCATGATCCTTGAAAGCCCATGGGAACCAACTGTTCTGAGAGAGGCTGGTCCTGCTCAGAGACATCTGTGACTTCTGAAACCACACTTCATCCTGCGGGGAGGAACTAAAGGTGGACTGGGGACTGCTGACGTAGCAGCCTGTATCCAGCAAAACCACTGGGAGCAAGAGGAGATCAACACGGAGGAGACACAGCTGAAGCCTGAATGTTCCGGAATTACCTGACTGCATATTCTCAAACCCTCTCTCCAGTTACTCCCCGATAAGGTGCATCCTAGAATCAAGTCTTTCCAGTCCTCAGAGTTAAAGAAAAGGGAAGTGAAAAACAGAGCAAGAAAGAAAGGAAAGAGGGAGAGAAGAAAGAAGAGAGGGAAGAGGAAAAGAGAGAGGGAGGGACGGAAAAAAGGACACCTATAAAAGGGGTCTTCAAAAAGTCCATGGAAAGCACATGTTATGAAGTAACTATGCATGGATTTACTTTTTCTAAAAATTGCTCCCAAGTAAATTTGACTTCTAATTCTGTTTTCCACTAACTCTTGAAGTACCCCCATGTTATGTGTGTGCACACACACCTGAAACAAGCTTCACAAAACACCACTAACACTCACCTTTACACAGGCAACGTGTGTTCCAATATACTCCAGCCTAAGCTCACGTATTTCACTTTTTAAATGCTGGTCACAGCCGTTCAGATGATGCCCCCATTCACGAATGGGCCATGACCTCAGATTTTATAACACAAATGTATTCCAACCCCTGTGATCCCCCAGATGAGAAAGATAAGACTCAGATTAAATCCGGGGTCACAAGGCTATTTCCTGGCAGAAACAGGCCGAAGGAAGACCACAGGTAATTGTTGGCTGTTATTAGTGTGATAATTGGAATTCAACTTGCCCCTGCTTCCCCTGCCCGCACTGCCAGGGTACCACTGCCTGTCCTGGACTTCTTTTTAATGTTCAAAAGCCCAGGCACCTGATGCTGTGTTGACTCTGGTCCCAGGGCACAGTCCCAATCCAGTGGAAGCTACGGCAGGGCTTTGGGAAGGGATCAGATTGTATTTGGGCATTTGGGTGGGGCCTCCACCATTGACTCCCAGTGGCTTTGATTTGGGGAAACTAGGCAGGAAGATTAGCTAGGCGTGGTTGGGCCACCCAGAAAGCCTGAACCAACAAGACCTGCCCAATCTTGAACTGCAAACCTCCAGAACCATGAGCCAAAATAAACCTCTTTTCTAGATAGGAATTTCATTGTAGTAGTGAAAAATGAATACACTATGGCTTTCATAAAAACCATGCAAAACAAACCCAGCGTGGACCAGAAAACTGTGACTTCCACTTTAGCCTCTGGGGTCCCCAACACGCATTCTATGGGCAGTCTTGAAAGAGTTCATCAGAAAACGTGTACTGTGAAAAAACTATGCATGGATTTCAAAGGTGGTTTGCACCAAAATAAACTTCTCATTTAGCTCCATTTTCCCACAGACTTCTTGAAGTCCCCTCATGTTAGCTGAGTTCCATAGAGCAGCGTGAATGGCTTTCACAGAGTCTGTCTCCCACTTAAATCCCTGTGGGGTCTCAGAAGGGAGGACCACTCTGTACCCCTGGCTTCCAACAGTGCTCAGCAAACCCCAGTCTGTGGGGGAAGCTGGCCAGAAAGCTGTTTTATCACCAAGTTCTGCTGCCACACAGCCAGGCCTGGGTTTCACCTTCTCTCTGTGGCTGCCTTTCTGCTCCAAGGGCAGCGCTGAGTCACCGTCAAGGAGGCTGCATGGCCGACGAACCCTACAGCCTTCTCTGTCTGCCCTCTGCCCTATCGGATCCTGCCAGGCTCTGCAGTCACTGTAGTAAAGCAGACACAGCATCATACATGTGTGCACGTGTGCATTTGGAGGTGCACGCGTCAGCAGCACTGTGTACACTCACACTGCTCTGCCACCACCACCACCCGCCCCCAGAACTCCTTCATAACCCCAAACTGCAACTCCACACTATTCAATGGCAACTCCCCGTTCTCCACCCACTCCCTCAGCTCCTGCTAACCACTGTGCTTCTGTCTCTGCGGATCTGACATGGCCACTTCTGAGAAATTCCCTTCCATTCCTTTTCTTAGAACCCTCAGGAAAAGGCGACCTGGCTTACACTGGAGTCAAGACACACAGATCCATCCTCGGGGCTCCTGGGGCCCCCAGGCGGTCCCTTCCAGCCCCGGGCTGCCCTGCCCCCAGGCACCACCCACTGCACTCACTTGGGCGTGTGGGCCTCATCCACGCGGTGACCCAGCTGGAACTCGTGGGATTTGCTCCGATGCAGGGCTGTGAACCCCGGGATCAAGTGGATCAGCTTTCGGGAGGAGGGTGGCGGGGTCCCCGGCGGCTTCAGCTTGTTCTTCCTCCTCATGGGCGGCGTGCCAGGTGGGGTCACGGTGGTGACGATATTGGGCGTGCAAGGCGGGGTGCGGACTGCGTGCCTCTGCCGCGGTGACGGGGGCAGGGAACGGTGGCCTGACTCCAGTGGCGGTGGCGGGCACAGGCCTGGGTAGGCGTCCACAGTGAGCCTGTCCACATGGGTGTAGACGGGTGCCCCCGGTGTGGGGCTGGTGTGACAGTAGTGCTGGACACACTTGGATGGGACCCTGGGGCTCTGGGAAAGATGGGTGCGGATCCACGGGGTGGGCTCGGGGGGGCACACGGGATTGTTCTCCTTGCCCGTCTCTGTGGTGGGCCACTGGATGGTCCAGTCTTGTTTGGAAAGGTTTCCTCCTGCATTGGAATAAAGGAATGGAGAGACGATGGGTAATCAGGTGAGTTGTACCTGGGCACCATTACATCAGATGCATGTCATCCCATGTGCATCTTACACCATATATCTACCCCACTAAGTGCACGCTGCATTGTATATTCACCATATATACACTACATCATCCACTCACCCCATTGAAGGCATATTATATCACATGTACATTAGACTATATGCACCCTTACGTCATATGTACATTACAACATAAGCATCTCACATCAAAGATACATTGCATCATATGCATATCATATGCACATTACAGCATACATGTGTTATACTATAAGCACATTATACTATATGCATGTGTCACTACATGTACATTACCTTACATACACATTATACCCTATACACGTTACATGACACACATGACATCATATACATTTTACAGCATCTGCACATCATACCATATACACATTACATTATAAGCTTATTTACATGAATTCAGTCACATCCACTTGACCCCTCAAAAAAAAGAGTGAAATCCCTTCATTAGCCCCCATTCAAAATTCTTGACTTCCACTGGCCTATGTCTGGGAAACCCACAATTCAAATGCCTTGAAAAGCAAAGGAGTGAATCCCCACCTCTGGCACTTCAAAAGGTCCCAGTTCCAACATTCTGGAGGTGATTTAAAGGATTTTCCAGGATAATATTCCCATATGTGGTGATTTTAATACTTAACCCCATTTGAGATTCATAAACTCTGCACAAGTCAAGCTCCCCTTGGTCCCCCGTGACCACTTACTTGGCCACTGATCTACCTTACCATGTGCTCACTCATGCATTCACCCACAAACATTTGCTCAAAGCTGACCATATGCAAAGCAGTGCTCTTGGAAAAGGCACAGCAGGAACCCGCAGACAAGGCTCTGGCCTCCTGGACTTGTCTCCTGCCAAAGCAGAGACACAACAGACAAGCAGACAATCGCACTGGGAACAGAAGTCTACACAATGGAGCAATAAGCCCAGTATGGGCTGAACAGACTGTGGTCCAACCAACCATGGAATACAGCTCAGCCATAAGAAGGCATGAGGCAGAACACCCAAGGCAACTAGGGCGAATCCGCGGGGAATGAGGCTGAGTAGAAAAGGCAGATCCCCAAGGGTTGCCCAAGTTGTAACTCCACACATGCATTTTTTTGAGATACATCATTTTAAGGATGGACACATTGCTGGAGGTCAGGGGTTAGGGATTGTGGACAAGTGGAGAAGGAGGAGGGTGGATGTAGCTACAAAACAGCAACTCTGGGAATCCCTACCATCCAGTAATTTGATTGTGGTGGTGGATACATGAATTTACACAGGTGATAAAATTACATAGAACTAGATATACCGTGGGTACAAGAAAAACTGGGGAAATCGGAATAAGACCAGGGGATGGTATCACCGTCAAGTGTCTTGTGCTGTTGTACTATTGTTTTGCAAAATGTTACCACTGTGGGAAACTTGATAAAGCTTACCTGGGATCACTCTGTATTACTTTTTTGAAAAGCACACAGAGAAACACAAAGATCATCATTCACTGGTCCACCTCCCAGAAGTCCACAACAGCCAGGGCTGAGCCAGGCCAAACCCAGGAGTTGGGAACCCAATCCTGTTCTCCCACATGGGTGGGAAAATGCTCTAAGCACTGATTTCGTTCTTTGTCATCTGCCTTTTTTATGGTTTATAATGGGACTGTTTTATATCTCCTGCTTAATTTTTTATCTTGGTACACAAAAGGCAATTTTGATGTCCATTGTGTGGATAAAGAAGCAAATTCAAAGGGCCAGAGTTAGGGTGTAACAGGTAAAGCCACTGCCTGTGAAGCTGGCATCATGGATGAGCACCAGTTTGAGTCCTGGATGCTCCACTTCTGATCCAGCTCCCTGCTAACATGCCTGGGAAAGCAGCAGAGGATGGCCCAAGTCCTTGGGCCCCTGCACCCATGTGGGTGACCCAGAAGTTCCTGGCTCCTGGCTTCAACATGGCCCAGCACCAGCCCACCAGCCATGTGACCCTCTGGACAGTGACCCAGTGGATGGAAGATTTCTCTGTATATCTCTCTCTCTCCCTTCTCCCCCCACCCCAATCTCATAATTCTCTCAAAGTAAAGAATTAAATCTTGAAAGAAAGAATGAAACAGGGAAGGGGAGGTGAGAGGAGGGGAGGGGAGGGGAGGGGAGGAAGAAGTTAATTCAGAGATGAAGATGGCCCAAGGTTATCATTAACAAAAGTGATAACTGGCAGCCAGGACTGAAGTCCAGCAGCTTGGCTACCCTCAAAACCAGGACATACAGAGAGCTAGCGTTTGCATTTGCCAAAGACCACGAACCAGCACAGATCGAAACAGGAAGGATGCTGAAGCAAGGGTCTCCCTTTTCGCTCCTTCCAGACTTGTGGGAACATCCTACCGAAGCCACCATCATGATGGTATCTACTCTGCAGTATTTATAGTGCACATTAACCCAGTGATGGAGGGGCTCAGTTCTGGAGTCGGGTGACATGAGCTCCAAACCCAGCTCCCCCGCTTCCTGGCCGTGCGAACTGGGGCACTCCTCTAACCTCTCCAAGTCTCAGTTTTCTCTTCTGTGAAATAGGATGGTAATAAGACAGACCTCAGGGACCAGGATGAGGACCAAATGGGAAGACGCAAGTAACTGTCTTAGCAGAGCTCCTGGTATGCAGCAGGCACTCTATAAATGTCAGCAACTCTCACTGTAATTCTCAACACTGTGGTGATACATCCGCATCTGCTACGTAGAGACTGGGTGTGAGAGCTGTGCATGGGCCCCCTTTGCACAGCAGGGAGGCTGAAGAACTCCAAGAGCCGGAGGCAGAGCAGGGCCAAGACCAGATCAGCTCCTCCTCCCCACAGCAAGCTCTGCATTGATGTATTTGCCCAAGCAATACAAGCCCATGGTCAAATTAGCCTAAGTAAAACATGTTTAAGAAAGTCAATCTATTTATATTAAGCAATCTCAACCACTTGCTGCAACACAAGGCTACAGAGGAAGAAATCTGGGGTTGGGAACCACAAGGATCTGGCTCAAATGCTGGTTCTGGAGCAGGCACTTGGCACAGTGGTTAAAATGCAACATGCATCCTGCATCCTATATCCGTGTGCCTGGGTTCAAATCCTGGCTCTTTTTCTGCTTCCGGTCTCCCGTGTGGGTGGCAGTGATCCAACCACTTGAGCCATCACCTGCTGCCTCCCAGGGTCTCTGCATCAACTGGTAGCTGAGCCAGGACTCAAACCCAGGGATTCTGATATGGGACGTAGGCATCCCAAGTGGCATCTTAAACACTGAGCCAGCACCCTCTCTAAGAAGTCATTCTTTAGCCTGAGTGCACTGGTCTTGAAATTCTGAAACCTGAGCTAAGACAGCACCAGGCTCATGGTGGATTTTGTATTTACAAAGACACAACACAGCTCAGTCCAGCTCTCCTCCTGTCTCTTCTCCCAGCCCATCCCAGAACCTCCAAAGCAGATAGCCCATGACCCTGAAGTACACACAGGCCAAGAAGGAGAGGTCCTGAGCACATCACCCACCGCCTGATGCCCTCGGAAGGACGAGTGATGCCCCTGCATTTGGAAGATGTGCTTCATGAACCAAAGGAAGAATTCCTTCTCATAAAAAAGCATCAAGCAAGAAAGCAGGCATTTGTATCCTGCACAGGTGACCCTACCCTCTGCGATGTGATGGCTGGGAATAAACCTGTCCCTACCCTAGCTCGTGGTGCCTTTGTTACAGCAGCCCCCAAAACGCACACAGTCCTCAACATCTGCTGAAGACTCACTGAGCAATCATCACATGAATGAGAGCACTCGGAGGGCTTGTGCCTGTGTCAGTGGTGGTGGATTTAGTGCTCCTCTTACCGGTCCTGTTAGGCAGGTGTTATCAATCAGCCTCCCTAACTAGAAAACCTGCAACCCGAAATGCTCCAAAACCCGAAATTTCCTGAGTGCCGACATGAAGTCACAAATGGAAAATTCCATTCTGATCTCCTGTGACAGGTAGCAGTCAAATGCAAGTACACTAGAAACACTGTGTAAAATTAACTTCAGCTGATGCAAATCAGGTGTATTAGCAACATAAGTGAATTTTGCAATTAGACTTGGGTCCCGACCCCAAGATACCTCACTGTACCTATGCAAATATTCCAAAATGAAAACATGCCTGACACACACCCTTCCAAAGCATTACATCGAAGGGATACTCGATGTGTATCGGATAAGTCGTAGCATTTGACTCAGCCCCCAGAGTTCCCCTTCCCCTTTGATCTCATGGTGTCCTGCATCTGAGCCAGCTCTCACCACACCCCACAAAATACAGTTCCTCCGAGGGGACACGGACACACACACACACACACACACACTGCATCAGGTTCAATTAAGTACTGATTTGCCTCCAAGTTTCTCTTCCTTCCTTCAAGTTTGTCCAAGTCTGAGAGAGGAGAGAAAAGCTCCAGTCCCTGCCAAATTCCCTCCCCCAGGAAATCCGCTTCCCCTCCACCCCTACATTTCAAAAACAGAAGTTTGAGGATGAAGGAGCAAAAGAGCCTCATTTCATTATCCAAATTGCCAGCTGCAAAACCGACAGGACTGCGGCTTCCCTCTGCCACGGCTTCAGAAGCGTTCCACGGATGGGCGGTGTTATATCATCTCTCCCCCTCTCTCTTTTGATCCTCTGTTTAATAAAGTCTCAGGGAAAAAGGTAATTTTTCAATTTAAATAGGGAAGGTGTGGTAGCAAGAGGCCCTGGGGGTTATTAATCGTCACCCTTGGTATCTTGTCATCCGCTTCTGGAAAATCATTTTATTTCAAGTCTTGAGATGGGCGGGGAGAGGGGAATAGGTTTTAAGAAATGAAAGGTCTGAGGGTTGATTAAAGGCACTTCAAGGTTTGGGGTTTTCTTTTGACATTCTCTGATAAGGGACTAGGAGAAATACAAGCGATTCCCGGGGGAGAAAATGATTTTGGAAAGTCTAGGCAAGTGTCTGACTTCTTTGTCCCTTCCCATTAAAACTGTATAAACAGCAAACGTGGGGCTTAGGATTTGTCGGAACTTCTGCGCCAGCTCAGAACGCATATTTCCTTTAGCCCTTACAGAGGCAGAGTGGAAGAGAACCAACCATTTTCAGCATCACCGCCACTTGTAACATTTGTGAATATTTCAAAGCATTTGTCAGTTGAATCCTCATAACTTTTTGGCAAGATGCAAAACTGTTAGATGCTAGTTGGAAAGATTAGACTGCAGCCAGAGGTAGAATAAAACACAGTTTTCAGGTTAATCCTAATAACTTTAGACATTGGTTAAAAATATTCAACTGGAGTTATGAGTGAAGCAAATAATAATAGCAACTAACAATATATTAACAATAACAGCAATCATTATTACAGGTTGAGGGCCTAGTATCCAAAATGCATGGGAATGGAAATGTTTCTTTCTTTTTTGTATTTTGGAACATCTGGCATTTACACAATGAGATTTTTTTTTTTTTTTGACAGGCAGAGTGGACAGTGAGAGAGAGACAGAGAGAAAGGTCTTCCTTTTGCCGTTGGTTCACCCTCCAATGGCCGCCGCGGTAGGCGCGCTGCGGCCGGCGCACCGCGCTGATCCGATGGCAGGAGCCAGGTGCTTCTCCTGGTCTCCCATGGGGTGCAGGGCCCAAGGACCTGGGCCATCCTCCACTGCACTCCCTGGCCACAGCAGACAGCTGGCCTGGAAGAGGGGCAACCGGGACAGGATCGGTGCCCCGACTGGGACTAGAACCCGGTGTGCCGGCGCCGCAAGGCGGAGGAGGATTAGCCTAGTGAGCCGCGGCACCGGCCTACAATGAGATTTTTTTTTAAGATTTTTTTCTTTTAATTTTATTCACAAGGCAGAGTTAAAGAGAGATAGAGACAGAGAGAGATCTTCCATCTGCTAGTTCACTCCCCAAATGGCTGCAATGGCCAGAGCTGGGCTGATCCAAAGCCAGGAGCCAAGAGCTTCTTCCAGGTCCCCCACGTGGATGCAGGGGCCCAACAACTTGGGCCATCTTCCACTGCTTTCCAGGCCATTAACAGAGAACTGGATGGGAAGTAGAGCAGTTGGGACTCAAATCAGCACCCATATGGGATACTGGCACTGCAGGCCAGGGGTTTAACCCACTGTGCCACAGTGCCAGCGGCAACAATGAGATTTCTTGGGAATGAGATCCAAGTCTGAACTCGATGCTCTTGTCTCATATACACCCTGTTCACACATTCTAAGTGGTTTTATACAACATTACAACATTTTTAGGGCACCTGAATTTTGGTTTCAACCTACTAGGTGTGGAATTTTCCACTTGCAACATCCTGTTTGTGCTCAGGAAGTTTTGAATTTTGGAGTATTTTGGATTTCAGATTTTTGGATTAGGAATGTTCAACCTGTCTTGCTAATAACAGCATTGCTTACTGGGCACTTGTGATGTGCCCAATACAATTCTAAGTACTCAGAATGCTTCATCTCAAGCTATCTTCACAAGAACCCAAGATGAAAATTCTATTGTCTCCATGTCAGAATGGGGGAAACAAAGGGTTATGTGAGAGACTGAGATGGCCAAGACACACAGCTAGTAAGTGGTAGACCAGGGTGTCCAGTCCAGATCTGCACCCCTGACCATCAAGGCCTTCTCCAGGACCTCCTTCCCCCTCAGGAATGAGATATCTGATCATAGCCTTTGAAGGGTTGAGCCATTCCACCCAGGTCAGCACCTAGGACAGCTCCCGACTCTTCAAAAGTCAGGCAACCGCTTAGCCAAGATCTCAGACAGTGGAACCTGAAATCCAGGAAGAATGTTTGAGTTTCTAAATTATAATGCTTGGAGAAAAAAGGGAACCACATGAGAAAAAAATGAAAAACCACTCAATTGCCGATGAAACTCAACACTGGCAAGACTCTCCAAGACCTTATTAAATCAGTTGGCATCCAGCTAAAATCATAGGTCCTTATGGGCATCATTTCCACCCTAGCATGTCCCCAAGTGGAACCAAACACAAAGCTAACTCCTGTCTGTGAGGTCACCTGGGAGGGGGACATGACAGAGGGCAGGGACACAGATGCAATCATGCCTCCCAGGTCTTGCTTGCCAAGACATTTGCCATTTTGTTACCTACCAGCAGAACTGGCAGGATTAACCTTCAGTCACTAACTTTAGGGTTGCTTTTCTGTTCTTACCAAGCTCTTCTTTAAACTGAAACTCATGTTAACCATGTTAGAGTATGAAACTCAATGGCACTACTTTGAGAGTGTTTTTGCATGACTCCTACCTCTACCAAGCTCCAAAACGTTTCCATCATGCCACAGAGCAAACCCATGCCCACCCGCAGTCATTCCTCAGTCCCCTTCCAGCCCCTGGCAACCCCTGACCTGCTTTTCATCTCGATGGATCTGCCCATTCTGCATACTCCCTAGCAATGGAGTCCGACACTCCACCTGGCTTCCTCCACTAGGCACAATGCGTCAAGGTCCACCCATACACGCAGCAGCCCTTCATTCCTGTTTATAGCTGAGTGATACACACAGGGTTCTTTAAAAAAGCTCGTGAAAAAAATACAATTAAAAGACATGTTCATTTTGGCATTTTGAAATCCATGCATAGCTTTTTCAATAATATGCATTTCAACAAATTTTTGAAGATCCCACCCACATGTGCATGGATTTTAACTAAAAATGTTTGGTCTTAATGTATAAATTATGCTGCTTTAATAAGTATTTAACACATGGATCAATTCTGGACTACTCGTAAGTTAAAGCCACCATGACAGATGATACTGTTTGTGTAGTCTTTCCCCCTTGATCTGTGGGGAACACAGCCCAAGGCCCTCAGTAGATGCCTGAAGCCACAGAAGAACAGAATTCTGTCACGAAGCACTTAACACATACTGCGACTGTAAGGTTTGCAGCTTGAGGTGCGACCACAAAGCTAGCATTATTTTTTTCCTTCTTGAGGATTTCATGGATAGACTATGCATTCTTACTGTGGATCTTAGTAACTCCATATACAGTTTTTTCTTTCCTTATTGAGAACTTTCACCTTTTCAATTAAAGGCAGCACCTGACGGTCTCTTTGGCATATCCAAAATGCCAGCATCACTACTCTTGGGCATTGGGGCTGCTGTTATTTAAAAGAAGGGTTACCTGGACACGCGCTCTGTGATAACTCAATAGCTGATCTATGATAATCAAGACAGCTACTAAGTGACGGCCAGGTGGGGAGCTTATGAAGCACTGGATACAGGACAAAGAGATGGTGTGAGACCTCACGCTACTCAGAAAGGCATGGAATTGAAAGCTCATAGCTTATTCTGAAATCGTCCATTTAATAATTTTGACCTGAGTAACTGAAGTCACGGCATGCGAGAGTGTAGATAATGGACTACTGCCATGCCACCTGTCTGGAATTCAGGCCACAAATTAGAAGGCTAGGTCCTGCCAGGCCCCAACTCCCATGTGCGCCCCGGGCTGCCCTCAATAGATAAAATCTTGAGAAATGAAGGCCAGATGACCAGAGGAACAGGACACACAGGAAGATGTCCTTATTGAGACCCCGCCTCCCTGACTCTACACCCTCAGAGACACAGCTCCCCGACCCCCACAGAAATCTGGGCTGCCCACAGGGAGGAGGAGGCGACACGTTGGGGAGGTCCCTCTGGCACAGGCCATTCCACAGATGCTGTAGAACAAAGTGCACACCTGGAGAGGCCACATCAGGGAAGCATGATCTCTGAGCCCTCCCCTGCCCCTGACTCCAGAACTCTCAGTGGCTCTCTCACGCTGCCCTCCTTGAGTGACAGGCAGAATATTGGTTTTATAATCTCCTGTGTCGGCAAATTCAAGAGAGCTGAGAGCAGCAGCGGACGACTTCGTGAGCCGCAAAGCACCCATTTTTATCTCCAGACAACTGACTCGGGCAGCAGCTTTTCCAAATCCCTTTGTCTTTCCCTTCGTGTGTAGACTCAGGGGGGCCCGCATCTGCTCTGATTTCCCTCTCCGTAGACATGGCTTGTCAAGTTTTCATAGCCCGGAGAGCCAGGCAGCAAATTTGTTCAGCTTATTCCTGTGGTCTGAACCCAGAGGAGAGAGACAGTATGGGTCCTTCCAGGAGCAAGGTGTAGAATAAGCAATATCATCCTTCTTAGCCCCTCTTCGCGCAGGCAGACCTCCCATGGGCAATGGGGGCTTTCCCAAGGTATCTCGATGTCCTACCTGATGATGTGACACCCTGCCAAGGGACACAGAACCCAGCAGGGTCTGCATTAGTCACACGCTCTGATCCCAGCTCCCCCACTTATTAGCTATGTGGCCCAGGGTCAACTGCTTCACCTCCCTGAACTTCAGTCTGTCCAACTCATAGGGAATAACAAAAGTGCCCGTTTTTAGAGCTGCTTAGAGAATTAATGGGAAGGAAGGACCGAGCAGCCAGCCTGCAGCTGTCGCTGATGTGCTGCTGGTGGTTAGTAGCAATTCTGTCCCCTTCCCCTGGGAGAACTTACACCTGCGTCTTTTGATTAGACACCTACTTACATACCAAACACTCCAGTTTGAAGACTGACAGCTTCCCCATTCAACAGAGCTCACATTCACCCCTGGATTACAAAGGTTTAGCATGAAAAAAAGTTATACAGTCCACCAATCATTTTATAAGGACTGCATGTTGAAACGGTCATATGTTGGAAGTACTGGGTTGTAAAATCTGTTGTAAAGATAATGTCGTTCCTACAAAGGTTAAACACAGAACTGCCATGTGATCCAGCAATTCGATTCTATATAAGGTCCATGAAATCTTGTGGTCTGGCACAGCCAAGGCAACCACAGGTGGGACTTGAAATTCAGTAAATCTACAGCACGCTAATTTTTAAGTTGATAATGTTGTATGGCCTGCAAATGATGTTCTGAACATCCAAATGACCCTTGCCAAAAAAAATGTTCTCCATCTCAGGGACCAAAAAGAAGTGGCAAGCAGGGACTCAGGGAGTGACTTGTGACCAACATTCACAGCAGCTCAAAGACGGAAACAGTCCAAGTCCTTCAACATCTGGATGGCCACAAAATGTGGTTTAGCCATACAATGGACTACTACTCAAACTGGAAAACGGCAGAAGTTCAGATACATGCTACAGCAGGGATGAACCTCGAAAACTGTGTGCTAAATGAAATAAGCCAGAGAAGAACCAATATTGTATATTTCCCCTTCCATAAGGTACGTGGAACAGGCTAATTGATGAGGACAAAAGGCAAACTGGTGGTCACCAGGGACCCTCACTGTAGTGTTTCTGGTTGGTATGGGAGGAGACGAATATGGTGATGATTATACAACATCCTGTATGTAATGCCAATGAAGAGTACATTTAAAAACAGTTAATTATAGGGTCAGAGCTGTGGCATAGTGGGTAAAGCCGCTGCCTGCAGTGTTGGCATTCCATATGGCCGTCGGTTCAAGTCCTGGCTCTTCTAGTTTCAACGCAGCTCTCTGCTATAGCTTGGGAAAGCAGTAGAAGATGGCCCAAGTCCTTGGGCAACTGCACCCACATGGAAGACCTGAGGGAAGCTCCTGGCTCCTGGCTCCTGGCTTCGGATCAGCACAGCTCCAGCCATTGCGGCCATCTGGGGAGTGAACTAATGGATGGAAGACCGACCCCTCCCTCCCTCCCTCCCTCCCTCCCTCCCTCTCCCTCTCTCTCTCTCTCTGCCTTGGCCTCTCTGCAACTCTGCCTTTCAAATAAATAAATAAATCTTTTTTAAAAAGCAGTTAACCATGGTCAATTTTATGTTTTACATATATATATATATATATATATATATAAAATAGCAATGAAAAATAAGTGTTCTTTTTTAATGTGATCATTAGAAAGATGAAAATTGTATCCATGGTTCACATGATCTTTCTCTTAGAAAAATTAGGATATTTCCAAAAGTTCATGGAAGGAGTGCGCATTTGGCCTAGTAGCTAAGACACTATTTAGGATCCCCACAGCCCATACTGGAGTGCCTGGGTTGGAGTCCTGGCTCCATGCGCAATGCCAGTTTTCCTGCTAATACATGACCTGGGAGGCAGCAGGTGATGGCTGAAGGGCTTGGGCCACTGGTTCACATGTGAGAGACCTGGATTAAGTTCCTGGCTCCTGGCTTCCACCTTTGCCCAGCCCCAGCCACTGTGGGTGTTCAGGAATTGGTGAATATGAGCTCTCTCTGTCTCTATCTTTCTCTCTCTCTCTGTCTCTCAAGTAAATAAGAAAAATTCATAGAAAATGGAACTAAAAGACAAGTTTATTTTTGTGCAAAATATTGGGAAATGCAAGCATAGTTTTTTTCATAATATGTATTTGTATTATGAACTTTTTGAAGAGCCCTCATATGCATGGATTTCAAAAAATTTTTGTCCCCAAAATAAACTTATATTTTCATTCAACTTTCCACAAGCTTTTTGAAGTACTTTATATAATGTCAAGTGCAGATTAGAAAGAGAGGCAGTAAGCCAAGAATCACACCTTAACTGGTCAGTACACTGGCTAGTTACAAGGTCACCAGGAGCTGCAGGTGTGAGAAGCTTCCTGGAGGAGCAACACTTGAGCTGGGGTCTGCAGGATGAGGAGCTAATTAGAGGGGGAACCAGAGGCAGCATGTCCACAGATGTGGCCCATGGGGAGGAAGAGTACAGGCGACGGACAGCAGGGATGCAGAGCAGAGGACCACTGCAGGCCAAGGCGGGAGCTGGAGAGTTACCAGCGGACAGGGCCACCTGGAAGCTCTTGGCACTGGTGACCACGCCCACGGCATGGGCTGGCCTGGCCATGCCTTCAACTAGACCGTGAACTCCCACAGGTCATGGACTGTGTTCTGAGTCCTCCCATCTCCTCACACCATCTGAGACCCTGGCACAAGGTGGCCCAAATAAATCTTTCTGAGCTTGACCTAGAGAAGGCAAACTCAAGTGGGTGCCACCAGCTACTGCCCCTTCCCTGGCACCCTGGCCACTGGAGCCCAAGACCATGCTGACGATGCCTCCAAAGGTTATTTCTCAAAGAAGGGGCTGCTGTGCCCAGAGACAAAGAATAGATGCAAAATTCAAAACATCCCTCCAGGTCTAAACAAGAACTAAACCTTTTAAACTGATAAAAAGCATAGACTGAGGTGGAATTAAGCGTATCCAGATATCTAGCAATACAGATGCAACCCTAGCTACTCATGCTAAAGGGCAATTTGATACTGGGGAGATAAGGCCCCAGACTTGGGTAGTTCCACTAATGCAAAGATTTGAATGAGTCCCCAAAAAGCTCTTGTTCTGGAAACTTAATCATCGGACCCATATGTTGACGATATTTGAAGGTAGAGCCTGGGGGCGGGTTATTAGGGTTAGATGAGGTAATAAGGATGGGTCATTGGTGGCCTTAGAAGAAGAAGGGAGACCATAATAATGGCCCTGCCCTGTCTCATCATGGGATGACCTCCACCACACTATATGCAGCAAGAAGACCCTCCCAGGAAACACAGCAGGAGTCAGTGCCTTGCTCTTGGACATCCCAGCCCTCCGAACTGCAACCAGAAAGCTATGGCAACATGAAGCAGACAGTGACTCGGTTGTCCATTCTGTAAATCTTTACTGAGCACTTACTACAGAGCAAGGGCATGCAAGAGGCTAGAAGCCTTGGGGAGTGTTGGGTTGATGGTATCTGGGCCATATCTCCTGTCTTGAAGATAGAATAATGCCTTTCCATATTGCAGTAGGAACTGCTGGATGCCTTAAAATGAAGGCCTGGATTGAGCTCTAGGCTCTGGGATTCAGTCTGGACCAGCCCCAGCTATGAGGGAATTTACAAGGTGAGCCAATAGAAGCAAATACCTCATATATATATATATATATATATATATATATATAGAGAGAGAGAGAGAGAGAGAGAGAGAGAGAGAGAGAGAGAGAGAATCCTCTCCTCTCCCACCTTGTGAATCCTCTTCCTTCCCTTCCTTCTTGCCTTCTTTTTTTAAAAAATATTTATTTCTTCATTTGAAAGTCAGAGTTACACAGAGAGGAGACAGAGAGAGAAAGAGAGACAGAGACAGAGAGAGACAGAGAGACAGAGAGAGAGAGAGATTGGTCTTGCAACGGCCGGAGCTAAACTGATCCAAAGCCAGGAGCCAAGAACTTCTCCCAGGTCTCCCACGTGGGTGCAGGGGCCCAAGGACTTAGGCCATCTTCTACTGCTTTCCCAGCATACACTAGAGAGTTGGATCAGAATTGGAGCAGCCAGGACTGGAACCAGCATCCATATGGGATGCTGGCACTGCAGGTAGCAGCTTTACCCACTACGCCACAGCGCCAGCACCCCCTTCTTGCCTTCTTCTTCCTTCCTTCCACACTCAGTACAAGCATCATTCATACCACAAGGCAATGCCAGTGTTCCCAAGCCAATTAATAAGCACTGGGGAGCAATTAATGACCCATGAAGTCAGATAAACGGTACCCTTTCAGACACCGGCTCCAAATGATATAGATAGATAACTATAAACATAAACAAATAACTAAGTTTTACTGGGTGCCAAGCACTATCCTAAATTCTGTACTTCTATTACCTAACTCAACACATACGTGGCACTCCAAGGGAGAGACTAATATTTTCCCCATTTTGTAGTTGAAGAGTAAGTAGAATGTAGCCCTAAGCCCAATTCCTTGCTGGAATAGGGGAGATAAGGCACCCAAGTAAACAGCTTCAGGTAGGTGGGTTAAGCAAGACACCAAGCAGCAGGGCCCAACAGACAATGTCACAAGATCTAACATTCAAGCCATTGGTGTCTCTGAAGGAAAACAGAAAGGGACTTGTTCAGAAAAAGATACTTTAAGATATGATGGCTGAAATTTTCCCAAAATTGGTGAAACACGTAGTCTTACAGAATCAAAACTCTCAGTGAACACCAGACAGAATAAACTCAACGAAAATCATGTTTTGACATATCATAAACAAACTTATAAATCAAAGATTAAAAGTGTCTCAAGGGGCAGATGTTTGGCCTAGTGGTTAAGATGCTGCTTGGGACGCCTGCAGCTCCCATCAGAATGCCTGGGTTGATTCCCAGCTCTGACTCCTGGTGGGGACCCTTGGAGGCAGCAAGGGGTGGCTTAAGAGGCTGGGTCCCTGCCACCCATGTGGAAGACCTGGGTAAGTTTCCAGCTCCTGGCTTCAGCCTTGTCCAGCCTCAGCTGTTGCAGGCATTTGGGTAGTGAACCAGTGGCTAACAGCTTTCTCTCTCTCTCTTCTTCTCACATAAATAAAACAGAAAATTCAATTTAAATGATTCTTTAAAGCAGCCATTAAAAACAATAAGGATGCATTACAAATGAAAGGACAGTAATTTGAGTGATGGCCAATTTCTCATCAGAAATACCAAAGCCTGGGGCTGGTGCTGTGATACAGGGGGTCAAGCTGCCTGCACTGCCAGCATCCCATAAGGGTGCCAGTTCCAGTCTCAGCTGCTCCTCTTCTGATTCCGTTCCCTGCTAATGCACCTGGGAAAGCAGCAGCAGATGTCCCAAATGTTTGAGTCCCTGTACCCACGTGGGAGACCCAGATGAAGCTCCTGACTCCTGGCCCAGCCCTGGCTGTTGTGGCTATTTGGGGAGTGAACCAGTGGATGGAAGATCTCTCTGTCTCTCCCTCTCTCTCTGTAACTTTGCCTTTCAAATAAATAAATAAAATTGTTTTAAAAAGAAAAGAGACTCCAAAGCCAAACGTTAGCAGAGCAATATCTTCAAAGACATTCTCAAATAAGGAAAATGGAGAATCCACCAGCAGCAAGCCTGTTCTAAAAGAAAATCTAAAGGAAATTGTTTAGGTTGAAGAGAAACAAAATGAGGGGAAAACACAGAACTTCTGAATGAAGAGGAAAAGAAATGGAAATGGTGAAAATCCGGAAAACAGCAACTGATGAGGTTCTTCTCTTGGGTTCTGTGAAATATGTTAAAACCGGTGAAAGCAAAAAAAAAAAAAAATCAGCACGGGAGAGGGACCACTCCAGTGTGTGCTAGAGGACGGCCTATGATGACCGGCACAGAACAGCAGGACACTGAGGACTCAGACTGAAGCAGCTTCCTCGTCAGCGCTCTCTCCTATGTCTGATATTCACAAAAGGCTTGCTTCTCCACAGGGCAAGGATTTCCCAGCCACACAAAGACTCCCGGGACATGGTTAAACATAATCACAACACGATGCCCAGTATGCAGACCCAGCACCACCTCTGGGTGCTGAGAGACAAACGATCGAGCCGAAGAAACCAAGAGAAACAGGTGGGGATCGCGCACATCCAGCTCTCAGCTCGAACATCAAGCACCCTTCCCTGACCGCCGTGTCTGAGTTCGGCTCCCACCCCATTATTCTCTGTCGCTGCCTCTTCGCTCAGCACCAGGCCAAGCCGTGCACTGACCTGCTTCTCTCAGTGACCACTGCTCTGCCCCTCACAGTCTGGATGCTCTGTGTCTCCTTGACCAATGGCTCTGTGGCCATGGATAGACGCCCGGCACAGAGTGGGCACCCACAGATAGTAGGACGGGTGAGTAAATGGGCGAATGAGAAAAAGGCAGGCTCATTAGGCAAAGTGTGCTCTCTACACAACTGAAGAGCAGGAGAGTGAGTAACCCATACAGACAGGCCTCAGAAGGGGTTTCCACGTGACCCAAACCCCTGGACTTTGCTAAAAGAGGCCAGAAAGACTGTGGCCTCCTGAGCTGGGCTCTTACAGCCTGGCTGATCATACAGAGTAGGGACACCCACACCAGAACCATCTCAAGAGACCTTTTGGCAAAGGGACAGATTCTTGCTCTTTGTCATCAAGTCTTTGAAACTGCACGTGGGAAATAAGGCATTTTAAAGAAGTAACTTCTAAACACTTGACTGTGGAAGGTGGACTTGTCTATGGCACAGGATCTGGAAACTAAAATCTCGGGAAGGGATAAAGGATGAGCAGCCCTCTTCTTGTTACTGGTGGGTACTAATGGGACTTAGACTTGTTCTAGGTGGTTCCATGGCTTGGTGCATATGAGGAAATCAATGGAAAGAGGATTTGACTTCGTATAAGGTACATGCTAACAGTCAGCAACATCCTCTCCAAAGAAAAAGAAAGTAGGTGGCTTCAGGCAGCCAACAGCTCTGATACACCAAAGCCTGGAGAATGGTCTAAATATGCAGAAATTTACAGAAGGTAAATTCACATTGTCCACTTGATGGGAGACTGGATTTATCTGGGCTTCCCAAACTGTGCCAGGGAATATGAGTTCTAAAATTAGAGAAAGAACCTCTAATTCTCTGGTGGAGATTCAAAAGGCACATTAGCATCTTTAAGGCTCTGACAAGTGCTGCAGAGAACTTAAACTCCATGGAATTTAGCATTTCTCAAAATTTATCTGATGACAGAACCCAAATCACCTTAATTTCTACTATCCATGGGTGAAACTCCCACTACACAAAACACATGTCAAATGACCTGCAACAACAAAAAAAATAACTCCACTGGTTATTCCTCTTCCAGTCCAGCTCTTTGCTGTGGCCCTGGAGTGCAGTGGAGGATGGCCCAGGTCCTTAGGCCCTGCACCTGCATGGGAGACCAGGAGGAAGCAGCTGGCTCCTGGCTTTGGATCAGCCCAGCACGCTGGCCATAGCAGCCATTTTGGGGGTGACCAATGGAAGGAAGAATTTTCTCTCTGTCTCTCTCTCTCTCTCTCACTGTCTAACTCTGCCTGTCAAAAAATAAAATAACCCCAACCTTCTCAACGTGAACATGCGATGAGTCTCCATCAAAGGGAAAGAAGTTTGGAAAACTGGAAGCTCCAGATCAAATGATCGTGTGCCTGGATTCCCTGGAGGGTGTGTGAAAACACCATCTGGGGACCCCACCCACAAGTTCTGGACACCCCTGGGTCTTGGGAGGGATCTGAGATGTTGCAATTCCGACAAGTCCACAGGTGCTGCTGACACAGCTTGTCCAGGGCTCTCATTCTGAAAACCATCTGTCTAGACTTGGCGAGCAAGACTCGCAGTGATTTCACTAACTTGAAGTTGGACAGCTTCACCCGTCTCATTCTGACCTCTGCTTCCCACTCCATAAAGTGGCAGGCAGAGAGAGACAGCCCAGGAGGAGTGGGGCCCTTAGTGCCGTGGGTGCAGTGTGCAAAGTCCTCTCCTGTGACCAGCGGGGGCCCAGGTGCGTGGTCCGAGGAGGCTCTTGCTCGGACCTCCCGGATTCGAGTTCAGTCACTTGCTCACCTTTCCCAGGCACGCTGCGAGGTGCATCCACCCAAACTGTCTCCTCTACCCCGCAAGGCCGTCACCATGCTTCCCTTCATACAGATGACAAAACTGAAACTCGCAGAGGTGACAGGGGCTGGCCAAGGTCACACAGTAGGAAGAGGCAGGGCTGGGTGTTTGCACCAGACCATTCAAGGCCAGGTTTGGACTTTTTCTGCCCCCTGACTGTCTGCTTACTCCCTAGCACGCCCTCCTCTTTCCTCCCCTCCACGCACTGTCCCTCACAAGGGTCAAAGCCAACTTCCTGGGAAACCCCTCTCCTCTGTGGCTGATTTCTCCAAAATTAGTTCTGCTCAGTTCCACAGGAGCTACTGACTGTCGGGTACCTAGAGACCCAGCAGGGAACATGACAAGGTCTGCACCCCTGCTGGGCGTCGAGCCAGGCCCCTGTCACGGAGTGTGCAGAGCACTGTCCACGTGGAGCATCCAACGTGGGTCAGAAGGGTTTCTGGGAGGAGAGGCTTTTGCTGCGTTGTAGCGGTGTGGGGGGATGGGGAAAGGTGAATGGAGGGGGACAGTCATCCAGGACAGGGCCTGGGCTCACTGTTCCAGCCCCACCGCCCTAGGACCTCACGGTTTCCCAATCCCACATCCCGCAGCTGCCCTTGAGGGAGCGCTTTCCTGCCCGCCCCACAGCAAGGCCCCCAGCGCTGCTCCGCACGTATCCCAGAATCCCCCCGCTCTGTCCATCGCTGCAGTCAATGCCCTTCCAAGGCACCTCCTCTCGCTCCTGCACAACTGCAGCTGCCATAAACCTCAACAGCTCCCCAAGACTCAGACCCCAAGTCCTTCCTGCTGCTCCACGTCAGAGCACGGCCTGCATCTCTCCCTCCTCCCTCCCTCCTCCACTCCTCTTCACCCGCCGCCCTGGCCTTCCTCTTTTCCTCCAAACACTCCAATCACCCTAGGGCTTTGACACGTGCTGCTCCCTATTTGGAAAGCTCCGCCCCTAGGCCCTTGAAAAGCTGGCTCCTTTTTGGGGGGCCTCTGCTGACTCCCCATTACTCCTGATTATATCGAAATGGTGTTATCTTCACAGCACTGAGTCATTCTCTGCCATTTTCCAAGTTGCTCCTTTATGGTCTGCCTGCACAAACTGGAGCGGATGGCCCATAAGAACAGGACACCTGTTCTACCCAGTGCCCAACAGGGCACATAACAGCCCCTCCAATACTCACTGAGTGAGTGAGGGGTAAGAGCCCCACCCGGCCCAGCGGAGTCCCGAGTCTCAGACTGAGGGCTGAGCTAAAGGATTTCCAGCCAAGGACGTCCACAATCAGGGGTGCTTTCCGCACAGATCACTACGACTGCTGGAGGAGACGGGAGGGACAGGGAGGGGCGGCGCGACAGCAGGAAGGTCACTCTGGAGACTGGTGTGGACATCCTGCAGAGAGACGAGGGTGGCCAGGCTAGCCGTGGACGGGGGGAGCAGAGACCAACACCCACTGGAGAGACATCTGTGCAGAACACCGTAATGGACGAGGTGTGGAGGAGACCGGAGACAGGAGGCCTCAAAGATGCATACCCCGCTGCAGTGCCTAGATCTGCGCGCAGTGCTGCAGAGGGTGCCACCTTCCATCGCGCTAAATCTAGCTAGCATTCTGGTTACTTAAGAGTCAGAAACTTCATTTCCACCTCCCCCATCCATACGTCACTCCCAAAAGACAAGGGGCACACCATTTTATAAATACACGGAGCTGACCAAAGGGGAAGGACCTGCACCCTCTCAGTGAGATGTGAGGATGAACAGTATCTGAGACCTGTGGCTCTGGAAGCCAGGGTGTAGCTTACAGTTAGGATGCCTGAGCCCTACACCTGAGTGCCTGAGTTTGAGTCCCGGCCCAGCTACCTGATTCCACTTTCCTGCTAATTCACACCCTAGGAGGCAGCAGTGATGGTTCAAGTACTTGCATCTCTGGATTTCACTCCTGGCTCCAGCTCTAGCCCAGCCCCAGCCATTGTGGGCATTTGAGGAGTGAACCAGCAGATAAAAAATTTTCCCCTCCCTCCCTTTCAACTTCCTCTCCAATTAATTTTTTTTTTGACAGGCAGAGTTAGACAGTGAAAGAGAGAGAGACAGAGAGAAAGGTCTTCCTTTTTCCGTTGGTCCACCCCACAAATGGCCACTACGGCTGGTGCGCTGCGCTGATCCGAAGCCAGGAGCCAGGTGCTTCTCCTGGTCTCCCATGTGGGTGCAGGGCCCAAGCACTTGGGCCATCCTCCACTGCACTCCCAGGCCACAGCAGAGAGCTGGACTGGAAGAGGAGCAACTGGGACAGAATCCAGTGCCCCAACCGGGACTAGAACCCGGGGTGCCAGCGCCACAGGCGGAGGATTAGCCAAGTGAGCCTCGGCGCCGGCCTCCAATTAATTTCTATAATGGAGAAGAATTGAAGCTCTGGAGTCAGACAGGTGCCAGAGTGACCTCATCCATCAAGCAGACATGGGAGCTTCCACCTCCGAGGAGTCTTGCCAGGGTCACATGGGCTCCTACATAGAACAGTTAGTGCTGTGCCAGGCACAGAGTAATCCCTCAACCCAAGGAGCTATTATTAGGAATCCCTGTGCCTTAATTCAAATCAGCAGCCTCTCCTGAGCCCTCAGCCCCTACCCTAAGCTTGTGCCGGGGCTGACTGACTCACCCCAGTCCCCTTCCAGGTCCCCACCACTGGCTGGCTGCAGAGCTGGGGTACGTCACAACGTGATTGATGCACCCAGTCATAAAAATAACCAGCTATTCTGATGTGGGGTGCGTCAGCCCTAAAAATAACCAGCGCCTTAGAAGCAAAGGCGCCAAGGCAAATGCTGGGTTGTATCAGGCACACACACATGCACACTCACACATATCCACACACACACACACCAATAAACTCATGGGTGCACACATTTACACACTCACACGTGTGCGTACGCACACACTCACATGCACATATTCACAAATATACATACTCATCCATGCACACAAACACATCCACACACACACGAATCATATGCATTGTCACACATGCACACAGTCATACGTTCTTCATATTCACAAAGCACTCACACATATGCACAAAGACATACATATATTTACATGCAGACACACATGAATATACTCTCATACACACAACCACTCACACATGCATTGACACATGAACACACACTCACAGGACACAAACATGCTCACACTCACACATGCACACACACAGTGGTCACTTTGAATAGGATGGGGGAAACACACCCACTTTAACCAATGGGGAGAAAAGCCTTTGTCCCTCTTGTCACTCTCACAGCAAGTCAATGATGGTGACATTTCCC
Source organism: Lepus europaeus (assembly GCF_033115175.1). Classification (NCBI taxonomy): domain Eukaryota; kingdom Metazoa; phylum Chordata; class Mammalia; order Lagomorpha; family Leporidae; genus Lepus; species Lepus europaeus. Next base: position 13,628,961 of record NC_084849.1, read on the forward strand.
TGGAGGGCTCTGGCCACAGGCAGCCCAGACGGGAGCAGAATGAGGCATTCTAACCACAGAATCAGAGCCCGCCACTGGCTATTAGTGTTCTCCAAGCTACGGTGACTTCCAGCCCCACTGTCTTCCCCACACTCCATCAGCCACAAGAGTTGCCCTACACCTAAGCTGGACTCCTGCTTCCCTGCCTTGGCAGAGAAGCGCCCCAGACGCACCACCCCACCCTGCATCACAAAGCACACGATGCACCATCCTCCAGCTGCTGCAGATGGAACTGGGCTATCGAAGGTGTTTGTTTCTCCTCTGCACTTGTGGTGGGATGCGGGCTCCAGATTTGGAACACCCTGACGCTGGCTACACAATGAAGGTAGCCCAGCTTGTCAGCGCAGTCACCTCCCAGGTGATGACACCCTTGCAGATACCCACCAGGCTGCACACAAGGCCGCCTTTGCACATGGAGCCCAGGATGCCAAGTGGAACACGCTGGCATGCCGGGAAATCATGCAGGTTCAGAGGAGTAGTTCCAGATCTCCAACACGTAGACAATATGCTGGGGCGGGGAACCCTCGCACATACCCCTGGCTCCCAGAGACTAACTTGTGCCTCCAGGGTGCAGGGAAGGGATCACACAGCTGGCAGAAAAACAGGGGGCTGGGAGGGAGCCGAGGTGTGAATCCAAAGCCCACCTTCAAATGTTAGCTTTGCCTCTTCCCACTTGGTAATTGCATTGGTAAACAAGGCATGGTGCAAGCCTCAGTCTCCTGTTTTGTAAACTGGGAAGGCTGATGCCTACCTAATAAGGTCCTGGTGAGGGCAAAGTAAGATGACACAAGGAATTCACATGCTTGCCTACAGCCAAACAAACAAACAAACAAAAAGAATAGGAAATGACATGCCAGCCTATAGGAAAGTCAGACAGGCTGGAGTCATTATCATCACTTAGACAAACCATGAAAAGGGGCTGGCATTTGGTGCATCAGATAGGACATCACTTGGGATGTCTGCATCCCCTCTGGAGTCCCTGGGTTCAAGTCCTGGCTCCACTTCCAATTGCAGCTTCCTGCTACTGCACATGCTGGAAGGCAGCAGATGGTGGCTCGAACACTTGGGTCCCTGCCACCCCAAGTGGGAGACCTGGACTGAGTTCTGGGGACCTGTTGTCGGCATTTGGAGAGTAAACCAACAGATGTAAGATTTTCTCTCTTCCTCCCTTCCTTCCTCCCTCCCTCCTTCTTTGTAGCTCTGCCTTTGAAATAAACAAATCTTTAAAAATGACAAATTGTAGACTACATGAATTTCATCTCAATTTTAAAAGCCGGAATTCTGACACAGGGCTCAGGGCCTTGTCAGGAAAGCTTGAGGACCCTAACCCAGCACCTCTAACTGAACCCCAAATTTGTCCTCTGTCCTTTGGAGCCCCAAGAGGGACCTTCTCACAGCCTATCTGAAGGCTGCACCTGGGCTGAGCTTCCCGTCCCGAAGTAGGGACAGTGAGGAGGATGCTGTTCTGCCTGCCGGGGCCACCCAGATTCTCCCGTCCATACTTCTGCCCAACAGGGCCCCCTCCAGCTGCAGATGAAGCCCCAAGGGGAGACGCAAAGAAGTTCCTAAGGAAGAAGAGGACCAGGAAGGAAAAGGGAAGGGGGCTTAAAAACCCAGAGGTATTTATGCCAAACCACTGAAAACAGCACTCCAGCACATCTCTACATGGCCGTGTTCATGGCACCACAACATCCAGAAGGTAGAAACAACCACGTGCCCATCAACAGACTCACAAATAACAAAACATGGTCTACCCACACCGTGGAATACTGTTCAGCTGTGAAAAGGCACGAAGTCCCGACACACACTACACCAACAACGAACCTTGAAAACACGATGCTGAGAGAAGCCAGACGCCAAAGGCCCCATGTGTATGACCCCACCTAGAGGAAACAGAGACGATATCCACGCTCCTAGAGAGAGAGGAAGTAGAGCCGTGGCCACAAGGGGCTGGGGGGAGTGGGTTTCCATCTGGGGTGAACAAGTTTCGGAGACAGCAGACCTGGTGATGTTGACACTGAATCCACTGAGCTGCACCTGGACAATGGGCAAAATTTCAATTTCTCTGTTGTACAAACTTCGCAGAAGATGGGGTTCAGGACCCCCAGGGATTCCAAAATCTGTGCATGTGCAAGTCCTTTATATAAAATGGATAAAATGGCATCACATGTGCATATTAGCTGCACACATTCTGTATGATGGAAATCATCTCTAGGCTCCTTAAAAGACCAAACACACTGTAAATGCTATGTAAACAGCCGTTACACTGTATCATGTAGGGAATGGTGACAAGCAAAAAAGTGCACACGCTCAGTACAGATGCAATTTTTGTTAAATATTTTCTATTGGAGCCGGTGCTGTGGCATAGCTGACTTCCCATATGGGTGCCAGCATCCCATATGGGTGTTGGTTTGAGTCCCAGCTGCTCCAATTCGATCCAGCTCTCTGCTATAGCCTGGGAAAGCAATAGAAGATGGCCCAGCTGGGCCCCTGCACCAGCATGGGAAACCTGGAAGAAGCTTCAGGCTCCTGGCTCTGGATCAGCCCAGCTCTGCTTGTTGCAGCCATTTGAGGAGTGAACCAGCAGATGGAAGATTTCTCTCTCTCTCTCTCTCTGCCTCTGCCTCTCTGTAACTCTGCCTGTCAAATAAATAAATAAGTCTTTTAAAAATGTTACAAAATAATTCACTAATTATTCATGTACTTTGTCATCCATATATTAAAAAAAAAAAATCTGATCATCAGTTGGTTGAGTCTGCAGATGTAGGGACCAGCTTGCTGTGATGACCAAGCACACCGTCTCTCATCGCTGGCTGGGCAGGTTCTGGGAGAGACCTTGGGGTAGAAGAGGGGTCAGTTCCCATTGCAGCCTCTTCACCTACTATTCCTGACTACACTGCTCCCCAAAGCCTGAACACCCCCAAGTCCCAGAGGCCTGGTGCTTGTTCCCTGGAGAAAAGGCACCTTGGGGTGCTGGGGAGGCAGAGCCCACTGATCCCTCAGGGGAGACAAGCAGGCTCCCACAGGACAGGAAGGGGGTGGGGAGGCCTGGGAATGCAGGAAGCCCCCATGGCCCCAGGGTAGAGGATGCTTTCAGGATCAGGTTTCTCCTCCCCGTGGACACTTGCCCCCAAGGAAAGGGTGACCAAGAAGGTTCTAGAAAGCATGTGGAATGTGTTTGCCAAAAGGGCAGCTCCCTAACCACGGAACCACGGAGCAGTGGGCATGTGGGGTGAGCTTCCAACGGCGGCTGGAACAAGTGACGAGGAGCAGTGACTTCAGAAAACGCATCTATGACCTTGCATTCCTGGAGGTGCCAGGTCCACACTGAGGCTTCCCAGGCCGAAAGCCAAGCTATCAACAGAGCACCTCTCCTTCTGGAAGCTGCAGGGAAGAAGCTCCCGTCTCTCCCAGCTTCCTGAGGCCGCCTGCATACCTCGGCTCCCGGCCCCTTCCTCCGTCTCCCAAGCCAGTGGTGAGCAGCTTCCGACCACTCTCTTTCAGACTTTGACCCCTCTGCCTTTCTCTTTCCCTTATAAGAACCCTTGTGAGTGGCTGGCACTGTGGCACAGCAGGTTAAGCTGCCTCCCGCGGCACCAGTATCCCATGTTGGAGCACCAGTTCAAGTCCCGGCTACTCCACTATGATCCAGCTCCCTAAAATGAGCCTGGGAAAGCAGCAGGGGATGGCACAAGTGTTGGGACCCCTGCACCTACATGGAAGATCCAGATGTAGCTCCAATTTCCTGGCTTCAGCCTGGACTGGCCCTGACCATTGCAACCATTTGGGGAGTAAACCAGCCAGTAGAAGGTCTCTTTGTCTCTCCTCTCTTTCTGTAACTCTGCCTTTCAAATAAATCTTTAAAAGAGAGAGAGAGAACCCATGTTGGGGGTGAGTGTTTGGCACAGTGGTTAAGATGCTGCTTGGGAATCAACATTCCACATCAGAGTGCCTGGTTGGAATCCCTACTCCGCTCCGGGCTCCAGCTCCCTGCTAATGCACACCCTGGGAGGCGGTGGGGATGGCCCAAGCAGCTGGGCCCCTGCCTCCCACGTAGAAGACCTGGATTGAGTTCTAGGCTCCTGACTTCATCTTGGAGAAGCTCCGGCTACTGCAGGCATGTGGGACTGGGGTAAGGAGGACAGCAGGAATGGCCTGATGTCAGCTCATCAGGGAAAGAGCAGGTGGGGATGGGGTCACTTGGGGGCCACCCTTTCTCTTCCCACCCCCACTCTTCACCACACACTCTGCAGGAGGCCTCCAGCGCCACTGGGAAGTCTTTGCCCAACTGCCTGCCCAAGCTCCCGGCTCGGGAGGGAGGGACACATCGACTCCCAGCCCGGCTCTGACGCGGGGCATCAGTCTTCATCGCCAAGTGACAAACCGCTCTTCACACCCCCGACCTGGGAGTAATGTGATTTTTCAGGCAGGCTTCTTGGCCGGGTCTCAGAGCCACTACTGCCTGATATTAGCATTCTGAGGTCGGATTGATAAATTGCCCAGGCATTGTCATTACTGGATGTTTACCTGATCTATTTGATGAATATTAATTCACGAAAAAAAATGTTTCCATTCCTGAAGCAATTCCGGGTACCGTGATGCCTTTGCCACCCCACCCCCGCTCCTCCCAGGAACTGCTGAAGCACCAGAGTTAAGTAATAACGAGCTGCTGTCAGTGTGATTTATTGGGCATGAAAACAAAGAGAGGACTTGAGTCTCTCCTTTTCTATGTGGGACCTGGGTGAGGAAGGCAGGGTCCCTTTTCAGGTGCACTTTGCAGGACAGAGAGAAGAGCGAGTGGACAACACGTGCTGACCTGCAGCCGAGGGTCCGGGCCAGCTCCTGTGTCCCCTGCCCCACGCTCAGGAGCTGCCACAGAGGAGTTCACATGTGCTGAGCACTGGCTGCAACCCAGGCTCTCGGCCCAGGCATTTCATCCTTACTACAAATTTGAGACTGGGCCCATTTTATATATGGATGCACTAAGAGAGGCTAAAGCCAGACTGGTCCAGGGTCCCATTAAAACAGGGCAGAGCTGCAGCTGGGAACAGCGCTGGACTCCCAGAGTCAGTTGTCTTCTCACTCTGCCAGGAGCGGGCCAGCTGCAGCCTGGGGTCTGCTGTTGCTGTAGCCTTGCTTGTACTGGCGCACAGCCACACCCACTCCTCTGTGCCTTTGTTTTCTCAGGATAGTGGGTGGAGACAAGCTGCTGTGGCAAAGGCCATGTGGCCCTCAAAACCTCAGACACTTCCTACCAGGCCCTTTAAGAGGACAGTTCGCCCGCCACTACCACCGTACCACTTGCAGCTGAGCACTGTCCACTTGGAGACCTCAAGTGTGTAGTAAACAAGAGCCAAAGCTATGAGCATCGTGATTACAAAGGGGACTTCAAACAGCTCATGGAAAATGGAGGCAAAAACTAAATTCTTTTGTTGCAAAAAAATTGAAATCCATGCATAGCTTTCTTAAGAGATTTACTGATTTAATTGAAATGTAGGGTAACAGAGAGAGGGAGGGGGAGAGAGAGATCTTCAATCCACTGGTCAAGCCTCAAATGGCTGCAATAGCCAGGCGGAAACCAGGAGCCAAGAACTCCGTCCATGTCTCCCATCTAGATGGCAAGGGCCCAAACATTCGGGCCATCTTCCACTGCTTCCCAGGCATATCAGCAGGGAGCTGGATGAGAAGCTGAGTAGGCAGGACTCAAACCAGGGCTCCCATATGGGATGCGGCATTGCAAGCAATGGCTTAGGCCTGTGCGTGATGCCTTGATAATACACATTTTCCCATGGCTGCATGACAGCCTCCATGACTGCTTTTACCATCCTTACCCCCTGGAGAACTCTCCATTAAAGACCCAGCCCTAACAAGCATGCCCTTTTTTCCAGTAAATCGTAAGACCTTTCAACAAACTTGATGCTATCTCAGTCTTTCGATGTTTATGGGTTCTCAACGAGAATCTAAATTGCAATCACATCCTTCCACAAGCTCTTCTGAAAATGTAAGCTATTCTTCCTCCCTTCCCAGAGCAAGTCCAGGGATGCCCAAAGACACAGAGTTGAAAAAGATCAAAGTTATTAACAAGACAGCCACAGTAGGGAGTGGGATAGTTTGGAATCTATAGGTATCTTCAGAAAGCTCACCCTGCAGCCTCCAGCCTCAGCATCCTTGGGAGCAAGGAGTGACCTCTTGAGCTCTAAGTAGGGTGACCAACCATTCTGGGTGGACTGGGGGCTTCCTGGGGACACAGGACTTTCAGTTCTAAATCCAGGCATGTCCTGGGCAAACCAAAACAAATTGGTTATCTTTCCCCAAGACATGTCACCCTACCAAAAACAGAAGGGGGAGTGAGCATTTGGCCTAGCAGTGGGGTGCCCGGGTCCCATATCAGAGTGCCTGGGTTCAAAACCCAGCTCCAGCCCCTGAATGCAGCTTCCCCTGAATGCAGACCCTTGGAGGCAGCAGATGATGGCTCAAGTAGCTGGGTCCCTGCCATCCATGTGGGAGATCTGGATGGAGTTCCCAGCCCCCAGCCACTGCAAGCATTTGGGCAGTGAGGGATATTCTCTCTCTCTCTCTCTCTCTCTCTCTCTCTCTCCCTCCCTCCCTCCCTCCCTCCTCCCTCTCCCCCCCACCTTTTAAAGAAATGCACGGATGGGAAGCTCCGGTGGTTGAGGTCTCTTCATGCAGGGCACCTTCTTGTGAAATCCTAACCCCCCGCACACACACCCTTTTATGGAAGCCCCTGGCTGGGCTGAATACGGACTCTGATGAAGGTGTGAGCCTCTTTACCCTCCTGGGCCAAAACATGCAAGTGTTCCCCACTCCTGCCTCCAGAGACCAGGAAGGGTAGGGTTTGAGAGCACACATTCCCAACTCTACACTCACAATGTGGGCCAGTCACTACCAGCCGCAGAGTCACAGCTTCCTCAAGTGTAAAATGGGGACAAATGAAACACTTGCTGCCTGGGGTAGGGTCAGGATCACGTTCACACAACAATGAGCCCACACCACAAAGTCCAAGGTCCAATAACTGCCTTGAGTGGCAAGGTTTCAAAACCTCTGGGCCGGCACCACAGTTCAACAGGCTAATCCTCCGCCTGTGGCACCGGCACCCCAGGTTCTAGTCCTGGTTTGGGCGCTGGATTCTGTCCCAGTTGCTCCTCTTCCAGTCCAGCTCTCTGCTGTGGCCCGGGAAGGCAGTGGAGGATGGCCCAAGTGCTTGGGCCCTGCACCCCACGGGAGACCGGGAGAAGCACCTGGCTCCTTGCTTCGGATCAGCGCAGTGCACCAGCTGCAGCATGCTGGCCGCAGCAGCCATTGAGGGGTGAACCAACGGAAAAAGGAAGACCTTTCTCTCTGTCTCTCTCTCTCTTACTGTCCACTCTGCCTGTCAAAAAAAAAAAAAAAAAAAAAAAACCTCTGGGCCCAAATGTCAACAATGCTACTTTACTTGCATCTGAGACCCTGGCCCTGGCTAAATGGGGTCCCTGGATCAGCAGCATCGGTGTCACCTGGGGGCTGGTCATAAAAGCAGACTCTCAGGCCCCTTCCCAGCTGCGTTAAACACCAATCTTCAGGGCAACTTATGTGCATGCAACTGTGAGTACTGGGGCCAGCGCTGTGGCACAGTGCATTAAATCCCCAGCCAGCATCCTATAGGGTGCCAGTTTGGGTCCCAGTGCTCCACTTCAGATCCAGCTCCCTGCTAATGTGCCTGAAAAAGCAGTGGAAGATGGCCCAAGTGCTTGGGTCCCTGCCATCCGTGTGGGAAACCCAAAAGAAGCTCCTGGCTTCGGCCTGGCCCAGCTCTTGCTGTTGTGGCCATTTGGAGAATGAACTAGCGGATGGAGGTGCCTGCTCGCTCGCACGCTCTCTCTCAAATAAATAAATCTTTGAAAAAATGTTTTTGAAATCCACCCATAGTTTTTCATAAAACACATCTTCCATGGACTTTTGAAGCTCTTCTCCTAGGTGGAAGCTAAAAGAAACTGATCTCATAAAAGTCAGCCAGCGGTTCCCAGAGGCTGAGAAGGCGTGGGGTAGGGGGTGATTATCGGGTGCAGGGGTGCAGGTAGATGGGAGAACTCCTAAAGCTCTATGGCATGTGGGTAACAGTGCGGACAACAATTAATCACAGATTTCAAAACGAGAGCATTTGTTACGCTCCCAACACAAAGGAACGAGCAATGTCTGGGGTGACAGCAAGCCAGTGCCCCTGCTGTGATCACTGCCCATGTTGCGCAGGTATTGAAACGTCACTCTGCACCCCATCACTAAGCCGTGGCCATCAGAAAAAATATTTAAGTTTTTCCTAAAATTAAATTTCAAGAATTTTAATTAATAACGCCCAGATTCTGCCCTCAACTAATTCAGTCACTCTGAGGGCACCGCCCAGACAGCAGGAGCCTGCAAGCTGGAGGGGGAGTCCACCTGCAGACGGGGAGGGGCTCACGGGCCTGAACCTCCTCCCACAAGGCTTCTGCCGGTGACCCTGCCACCTTCCTGCTGGACTCTGCTCTTTCTGCGTCTTATTTCTTGAACTCTCTATTTAATAAAGCCATTCTGAAGCCTTTGACTATAATGTAAATTAAAAACATGTTATCGCCAATTAAAAAAAAAAAAACAAAAAACCTATCCTTACCTTAAAAACGTCTCTCCTCTGGCTCCATTTCCCTCTAAGTTGGTAGACTCGGAATAAGGACTTAGGAAAAAACATTTTCTTAAGAAATTCACATAAACAGGGCATCTGTGCTCCTAGGTGGGGTGCTGACCATTTCAGCTGTGTTATCACCCCACAGAGGACCCCCAAATCCAACACACGGCCGCTCCCAGTCCTCCTCCCCCAGCATGCCAACCTGCTTTCTTTCTTAAAATTTATTTTCATTTTATTTGAAAGGCAGAGGACAGAGATCTCCCATTGGCTGATTCACTCCCCCAAAATGCCTACAACAGCCAGGGCTAGGCCAGCTTGAAGCCAGGAGCCAGGAACTCCATCCAGCTCTCCCACGAGCATGGCAGCGACACAAGTCCTCGAGCCACCACTGTCACTCCCAGCATGGGCATTGGCAGGAAGCTGGAATCAGAAGTGGGGTAGCTGGGACTTGAGCCCAGGCACTCTGCTATGGGAGGCAGGTGTCCCAAGTGGTGCCTTCACTCTTGTACCATATTAGGTCCTAATATTTATCCTAATTTGTGGTGCCTTCACTCCTGTACCTGCCTCCCCACCTCCCTGATCTTCCTTCTGTCTCTGCCAATTTACCTTCTCTGGACATCTGCTAGAAATGGAATCCTACGACACGTGGCCTTCCGCACCTGGCTTCTTTCACTGGACCTGACCTCTATGAGACTCACCCACGTGGTGGCAGGCATCTGTACCGCATCTGTTAAAGTCACCTTCCGTGTTTGGCAAGATTGGACTCAGACGCATCCTCACACGAGGCTTGAAGACGATAACCAAGCAGGGTGCCCTCCTGACACCTGTCCCTGGGCGCCCCAGGCCCCGGCCCTGTCGGGACCCAATACAGAGGGGTGAATGGGGGTCACCCAGGCCTGCTCCTCTCAGCCCCACTCAGCATCAGCCGGAGCGGCCCTGACACTTCCTTTTCACGGTGGGGAAGCTGCAGAGCCACACGGAGCTGGCAGGCTGTGATGAAACCTGACAGGGAGGGGAGCCAAGTGGGGAGACAGGCCTGCTTCCCCCAGCGACCTGCACCGCAGGCTGGCGAGGCAGACGATTCCTGAGGCTTCAGGAAACCAGGTGCACTTTAGAAGCCCCACCTCCAAATGCCACCAACCCCCAGCATGTCTCCCCCAGCCCACCTAGGAATTCCAGAGCAAGGGTTTCCACGTGGCGTGGAAGACAGGGAGAGGAGGGAGTAGACAGCAAGAAGCCTGCTACTACTTCACAACATTCTCCAGCTGGATGCCACCAAACACTACCACTCCAAGGCGTGGTTCCCTGGGAGACAGAGACCCAACGCTCCAATCAGCGTTGGGCATTGCAAGACTTCAGTTCCCCATGTTGGAGACTCTCCAAGCAGGTGTGTTTAGACTGAAGGCTCCGAGAAGTCCTGCAGGAGAGAACAGTCCTAATATTTACCTAATCCATCTCACCAAGAAAACACATCTCTCCACAGGGATGCACACGCCCGAGAAGTCCCCCCATACATACACGACACTGTCAGAGTCTGCCTCACTCAGGGGGCAGCCTGCAGCCTAGTGGTTAAGACGTCCTGTCATGGAGTTCAAGGTCAAGTCCCAGCCCCAGCTCCTGACTCCAGCCTCCTGCCGCTGCAGGCCCAGGGAAGCAGTGGTGATTGGCCCACTTGGGCCCTGCCACCCATGTGGAAGACTGGGTTGTGTTCCCGGCTTCAGCCCAAGCCCAGAGCTGGCCATTGCGGGCATCTGGGGAGTGAAGTAGCAGATGGGAGTTTGTTCTCTCTCTCTCCATCCCCTCTGTGAGTTCCTGCCATGTTTATGGTCGCACCCTTCAGGAAGTACTGAATTGTACGCTTGCTCGCTCGCTCTCTCTCTCTCTCTCTCTCTGTGACAGTTCCCACATCACCACGATGAGCTTTCATAGTCTCTTGGGTTCTCGATGTCACAGATCTTGTGTCTGTTTTTCTCAGCCATGATGCCAGCTCCCTGGAGAAAGGAAAGGGATCTGTCTCTCCTCCCTCCCAATCCCTGTTGCACAAAGCCCAAAGACAGCATTTCCTTCAACCTCTCTGAAGATTACGAGTGTCCATCACTACCTGGCCCTGGCCTGGAGCCCTTCAGACTTAACAAAGCAGGACCACAGAGAGGCAGCCCCGGAATCAAGCCTGATGCCTTAGAGACTGGGTCTACATTCCAGCTCCAGCAGCAGGGACTGCAGCACAGTGGGTCAAGTGCCACCTGGGACACCTGTATCCCATACAGCAGTGCTTGGTTCAGGTCCCAGCTACTCTGCTTCCAACTCCAGCTTCCTGCTCACGTATCCTGGAAGGCAACAGGCTTGGGTTCCTGCAACCCCCATGGGAGACCTCAGCTGCTCTTCCTAGAACGTGCCACTCACTGAAATGGCAGTATTTCTGCTTAGTTTGTGGGCTGTCTCTCCTGCCCCATCACAAGCCCCAGGTGGACAAGGCCTTGTCCATTTTGGTCTCTCTTTACTCCTCATGCCCAGCCGAGTCTGGTTCCTCAAAGGAGCTCATTTGCTATCTACTGAATTAATGAGAGCAGGACTGGATACCCATGATGGGAAATGGACAGGAGATGGGTGGGTTAGAACTCAGGGAAGGGACAGGATGGTTTGACCCCAATTTACTTAGTGATTCAATAAACAGGAAGTGAGTCATGGGGCCAGTGCTGTGGCACAACTGGTTAAAGCCCTGGCCTGAAGTGCCGGCATCCCATATAGGTGTTGGTTCTAGTCCTGGCTGCTCCTCTTCCAATCCAGCTCTCTGCTATGGCCTGGGAAAGCAGTGGAAGATGGCCCAAGTCCTTGGGCCCCTGCACTCACATGGGAGACCTGGAAGAAGTTCCTGGCTCCTAGCTTCGGATCAGCGCAGCTCCAGCTGTTGCGGCCAACTGGGGAGTGAACCAGTGGATGGAAGACCTCTCCTTCTGTCTCTACCTCTCTCTGTAACTCTGTCTTTCAAATAAGTAAAATAAATCTTTAAAAAAAAAAAAAAAGTGAGTCATCAGTTTTATAGGCTGTGGATGTTTGAGAGGTCCAATTCCCAAATTCCCACGGCTCCAGCACCAACCAGCAGCTCCCAACTGGAAGGAAGTGGAGTCTGGACTGAGCCTTTGTCCTGGCCACCAGCCCTCAAGGACTGGCCACCAGGGGCCCTAACAAACCGACCCGGGGTCTCTGCCTCACTGCACGTTACAAGAGTCCACATAAACCACAAGCTATCCCTCTCATGAGGCCTCACCCTACAGTATTTCTTCCAGTGGTTGGTTGAATGAGAAATGAATCCTCTCTGGATTTGAAATTGATCCCTGACTTGCAATTAATTAAACCACCACCTCCCAGCCCTCACCCTAGTATCCCCGACTAACACACGTGAGGAAAGGGAGAGGGGGCAGGTATTTGGCACAGCAGTTAGGACTCCCCTAGGGACACCCACATCCCACATCGCAGTGCCTGGGTTCAAGTCCTGCCTCTGCTTCCAAATCCAGTTCTCTGGTTCTGCACTTCCTAGAAGGCTAATATGGTGAGTTCCCGGCTCCTGGCTTCAGCCTGTCCCTGCCCTAGCTGCTGCAGGCATCTGGGGAGTGGATCAGAGGTGGAAGACTGACCTCCCACTCCCTCTCTCCCTGACCTCTTCAAACAGATATCAGGAAAGAAGGGATGGATGGATATGGGGGGGGGGGGGGCGCGGCGGGGGAGGGGAGGGGGAGGGAGGGGGGAGAGCTACTGCAGCATGGATGTGGACTGACTGCTGAACCACCTCAGAGCAGCAGTAGGTCTTTGTTTTGTTGTGTTGTGTTTTGGGGATATTTTCCTTTTGGTTGCTTTTAGAAAAGGGAAAATAGAAATCAGAGAAATTAGTAAAGTTAATGAGCTTATGAAAACAAAGCTAAAAATAAATGAGTACATGAGAATGATGGTTGTGAAACAAAGTTAAATCAGAATTAAAATGTGCTATGATGTTTTTCATTGAGTATCAAACATGATAAACTGAAGTCTTCATTGAATCCATCCGTGAAGAAGCTATTTTCCTACAGCTTCCCAAACACTGTCTGCTCTCAGATCAGGCCCTTTCGGCGACAGCAATTTCAAAAGGCCCTATAAGGAGAGCAGGTTTGACTGATAGAAAATTCCTCCTTTGGGGCCAGCATTGTGGCACAACAGGTTAAGCTGCCACCTGCAACTCTGGCATCCCATATCGGAGAGCCCTGGTTCAAGTCCCAGCTGCCCTGCTTCAAATCCAGTTCCCTGCTAAATGCATCTGGGGAAGCAACAAAAAATAGCAGAAGTGCTTGGGCCCCTGCTACCCACATGGGAGACCCAGATGGAGGTCCTGGCTCCTGGCCTCAGCCTGGCCCAGCCTCAGCCTTCGCAGCTATTTGGGTAGTGAATCAGCGGATGGGAGGTGTCTCTCTCTCTCTCCTTCTCTCTGTTGCTCTTTCAAATAAACAAAATAAATCTTGTTTAAAAAGGAAGTTCTTCCTTTAATGGAACCCAAAACCTCCGTTCAGAGTGACTCCTGTTCTGCACAGCCAACTCCACCCTGCAACAACTCTTCTCCCCTGTGAGTGATAACCGGATGCGACTTTGTGCCTCTCCACTTCTGCTTCAGGATCAATGTCTCTGGCTCCTTTAACTGTTCTGTAAGGGAAGCCACTTGGAGGCAGGGGTCCCTTCTCAAAGAGTGGCCCCCCAGACCAGCAGCATCAGCCACACCTGGAGATCTGTTGGAAACACAGAGCCCCAGGCCCCACCCTGGACATAACTGAGGACAGCATGAGGCACAGCATGGGCACACCCAAGCCTGAGAAGAGCCGCTTCCCACGCAGACAGACCTTAGCAAGCTGCTTGAACTTCTCGGCCGTGGCCTGGATGTGATGTGGGTGCTTCGTGGCTGGCGCCCAGGGTTCACACGTTGGGAGCATGGTCCTTAATGCGACAATGTCAAGAGGTGCCAGGACCCTCAAGTGGTTGGGCCTGGTGGAAGGTTGTTGCCAGGCCCTCCCTGATCCTGCTCTGACTTCTGTCTCACCATGTGATCTCTTCCTGTCTCATGGGTGCTTGCTCACACAATGACGCCATCTGTCATGAGGCAACAGAGCCAGCGGGGCCCTCACCAGAGCTGGTGCCATAATGTTTAGACTTCCTTTTCTTTTTAAGATTCATCTTATTTATTTGAAAGGCAAGGGGAGAGAGAGAGAGAGAGAGAGAGAGAGAGATCTTTTATCCACTGGTTCACTCCTCAAACGGCTGCAACAGCCAGCACTGGGCCAGACTGAAGCCGGAAGCCTGGAACACCATCTGGATCTCCCACGTAGGTGCAGGGACCCAAGCACCTGGGCCATCTTCTGATTTCCCAGGCACATTATCAGGGAGCGGGATCACAAGTGGAGCAGCCAGGGCTTGAACTGGCACTCACATGGGATACTGGTGTTGCAAGTGGCAGCTTAACCTCCTGTGCCACAGTGCCAGCCCCTAGACTTCAACTTCTGAAACTGTGAGCTAAATCACCCTCTTTTCCCCGTAAGTTACCCAGCTGCAGGTATCTCACTACAGTCATAGACAACACCCTCGGCCTCAGTCTCCCCTCTGTAAGCCAGCACTCACAGAGTGCTTGTAAGGAATGGGTGAGCTCTAACATCACGGGACTCACTGGGAGACAGGCAAGCAGAGCACTAACAGGGAGTGCAGCTGCCAGTGTCGTTCCTACAACCATTCGCTAAGGTCTGACAGAGGCCGGGAGGAGGGATTCTAACCTTGGCCATGCCCTTCTTAGGGCGACCACTAGACCACTAGACCACTGAGCATGTGCTGGGGATCAGGCGACATCGGACCCCTTAAGGTAAGGGATCAGGCGACATCGGACCCCTTAAGGTAACCATGTTCTTGCTTCCTTTCTGCATTTGGATCCCTTAAGGTAACCATGTTCTTGTTTACTTTATTTCACCAACGCTCCGCCTCTGAGAGCCCTAGAATCACTCTGTCCAGTGGTGCAGGCACCACCCACGTGCGGCTGCTGAGCACTCCAAACATCACCAAATTGGGATGACTGTGAAGTACCAACTACGGTGGCTTTCAAAGACACGGCACAAAATCAAAGAATACAAAATAGCTCATTAACAAGTCTGCATTTCGATGACATGTTGCAATGATTCTGTTGTGGAGACAGCGGGACAAATAAGACACTGTTAGATGAATGTCACCTGCTTACTTCTTCAATGCGGCTACCAGAAAAGCTTAAAATTCCATTTGTGGCTTGCATCATCATACTTCTATTACACAGCTGAGTACAGAAACCCAAATCCAAATCATTCCAAGGAAAGCCTGCAGCACCTCTGGGACTTAGTGCTAAGCCTTCAGAAGCCCAGTGGCGCTTCCACCTCTGTCTCTCTCCCAGCACTGTCCTTTACCAGCTAAGGGGAGCTGGGAGCACAGGAGGAAGGAAGTGGGGTGATCCATCACTGTCACTTAGACAACCCCCCCCAAATACCACAACCCCAGCCAAATGGCAGAGGTGACATAAACTACACAGCAGGCATCTCTAGTGTCCCCCAGCCCTCCAGAAAGAAGCTCCTTTTGCAGACTTGGTCTCCCCAAAGTCTTCCAGCAGCACCAGCCTGCAGAAGCTGCACTCAGAGAGACCTCCAGGAGGCATCTACAGGGCACAAAGGGCGGATTCCACCATGGTATCTGAGCCAATCACTGCAGGACCCCTCAGAGTGTGGACCACGAACTGTGTGCATTTGGGTCACTTAGGTACATGCCTAAAAATGCAGATTCCCTGGGGCCAGGCAGTGCTGTGGCGTAGCAGATAAAGCGCTACCTGCAGTCCCAGCATCCCCTAAGGGCGCCTGTTTGAGGTCAGCTGTTCCACTTCCGAACCAGTTCTCTGCTATCATCTGGGAAAACAGTAGAAGATGGCCCAAGTCCTTGGAGACTCAGAAGAAGCTCCTGGCTCCTGGCTTCAGATCAGCCCAGCTCCAGCCGTTTAAGCCATTTGGGGAGTGAACCAGCTGATGGAAGACCTACCGAGCGACTTCTCTGTCTCTGTCTCTCTCTCTCTTCCTCTGCCTCTCTGTAACCCTGCCTTTCAAATAAATAAATAAATAAATAAGCCCTTTAAAAATGCAGATTCCCAGGCTGCATAAGAATCTCTGAGGGGGGTCGGTGCTGTGGTGCAATGGGCTAAAGCCCCAGCCTGCAGCACTGGCATCCCATATGGGTGCTGATTCAAGTCCCAGCTGCTCCACTTGTGATCCAGCTCTCTGCTATGGCCTGGAAAAGTGGTAGAAGATGGACCAAGTCCTTGGGCCCCTGCACCTGCGTGGGAGACCCGGAAGAAGCTCTTGGTTCCTGGCTTCAGATCAGCTCAGTTCTGGCCACTGTGGTCATTTGGGGAGTGAACTAGCTGATGGAAGACCTCTTTCTCTCTCTCTGGCTCTACCTCTCTCTAACTCTGTCCTTTAAATAAACAAATCTTTAAAAAAAGAATCTGTGAGGAATAAGCCTGCATTTTCAACCCATGTCACAGCAGAAGGCCCATCTTCCAAAATGTAAAGCGCTCCTAGAAATCAATAAAAAGACAGCCCGCTGATACAGTGGTGAAGGGAGACTGGCAGAGAGTTCTCGGAAAGCAAAGTACACAGGACTCCTAGGTTTACAACGGCTCTTGTTGTGGCCATTTGGGAAATGAACCAGCAGATGGAAGACCTCTCTCTCTCTCTCTCTCTCTCTCTCTCTCTCTCTCTGTAACCCTGCCTTTCAAATAAATAAAATAAATCTTTAAAAAAAAATCAAGGCAGCTCTGTAAGTGCTGGCATGGAACAGCCTCCAGGATATAAGAAAAAACCAGCAGACAGCAGAGCATGTAAAAGCAGCTTCCGTGTGCAGAAAAGTGGAGGACACACTGACGCTACTGAGGACCGCTGTGTGCTGAGCACATCGCTAGATACTCCGGCTGCAGGGACAAACAGAACGGAGGAAATCACAAGGTCCAGTGAGCTTTGACGCTGAGGCCGGGAGATTAGGTAACAGCTACACAGTGAAGGGTCACATGCCCTTTGCAAGGGAAGTAAGGCAGAAAGCGATATGGGGGTGCCTGAGTGTGTTTGCGTGCACGCATGTGTTGGAAGTTGAGAAGCGAACGAGACTGCAATCATGAGCCAAGGAATCAGGAAAGATCACCCGTGGCAGCTCGTCAGGACTTTGTGGATCCTCCAACCAGTAAAAGATGGTGAGAGTGACAAGGGACTTATGAGACAAGAGTATAAAAATGCCACACCCTTCTTCAGTGTTCTGGTGGGTCCTCAGGGTTGGAACCCAGCCACCACACTGTGAGAATCCCAAGCAGCCACTTGGAGTTCAGCTGATAGCCCCAGCTGAACAGCCACCAGCCAGCATCCATCCCCAGACGTCTAAGTCCATGAGCTTTTCGATGATTCTAGCACCCAGCCTTCACGGAGCAGACAAAACAGCCCCTCTGTGACAGTGCCCCATGCCAGAGCTCAGAACTGGGAAGCGTAATGGAACTGTTGCCATTTAACACAACAAAGATCAGAACGGTTTGCTACACAGCCGTAACTGCAGCTTCGTCTTTACTTCTTTATCACAGAACCCCTGGAAGACCAAGGGGGCGGGTCCTTAGTCGGCACCTCTGTCTCCTCTAGCAACCTCCTGTGTCTTCCTTAAAGGCGAGGTCATCCGTGTTCTTCAGTGTCCAGCATGGGACAAACGGTCCAGAGTGACGCTGCACCTGCCAGGTGTTCACCCGAGGCCAGGCACCTGGTCTGGCTCTCGAAGCATCATCCACCAAACGCACACCACCCCCGGCCCCGGCACAGATGGAGGTCACCTCGGTCACGCAGATGCGGCACGAAGCTTCAGGAGATGAAGCAGGTTCGCCCATCAGCTCATAAGTGGCTGAGGAAGCAGAATCCCAACCCAGGGCGGTTGGGTGGAACCGTTACAGCAGGCGGCACCAAGAAGCTAACAAAACAAGAGCGACCAGGCAGATGTGATTCTGTGTGCAACAGCCAGGCCGGAGGGGAGAAGGCCCTCCTGTCAGATCTGCCAGGATTCCCACAAGTCAGCTTTCAATCAAGTTCAAGCCATCTGTGTGCAAAAGTTTCCACAGGCCACCCCGGGACTTTCCCAGCCCAGGTCATGCTCAGCTCCCCCTGCTGGGAGAGAAGTCCCTGGAGATTTGCTGTCTATTCACATCTAAATTTCAGAACCATTCTAGCAAAACTTCATTAGACTCTGTGTGTGACATAAGAGGTAACAATCTCTCCACCACCCTCCCCAAATGCCCAAATAGAAACTGCACGAGGAATTAGATGGCTCTAATTAATGACTCAACATATAGAGAGAAGGAGAAAGATTGACAGGACACTTTCTCCACACGTCAGCTCCACCTTGCCCTGGCAGGCTCACAAAGGGCACCCCGGGCTGGCATTGTGGTGCAACAGGTGAAGCCACTGCTTGCAATGCTGGCATCTCATTTCGGAGCACAGATTGGAGTCCCAGCTGCTCAGCTTCTAATCCAGCTCCCTGCTAATGTGCCTGGGAAAGTAGAGGATGATGACCCAAGTGCTTGGGCACCTGCACCCATGTGGAAGAGGAGGATGGAGTTCCAGGCTCCTGCTTTTGGCCTGGCCCAGCCCTGGCCATAGAGACCATCTGGGTAGTGAACCAGTGGAAAGAAGATCTCTCGCTATCTCTCCTTCTCTAAATCCGCCTTTCAAATAAATAAATCTTTAAAGAAAAAAAAAAAAAAACAGAACACACTATCTACAAGCCCTGGTTAGACCCCAGGGGCTTGGACGGTGGACACAGAAAGGCCCTTCCCTCCCACCTGCCCTCCTTTCTTCGAGATGTCTGTCGGTCTGTCTGACGTGCCCTAGGGATGGAAGGGTGACCTCTGGGGTTATGCTGCTGGAGCCAAACCCCAATGCCACCATGTGACCTCTTATTCCCCCACCAAAACTTAATTTCCTCCCCTGGAAACAGGAACCCCGACAGAGGCAGAAGGCGCTGGGTGATTACAACCAAGGACTTGGAGGGTTCCGTCCTGGCTGCGTGGCCTGGGGCAAGCTGCTTCGCCTCAGCCTCAATGCCCTTGTTTGTCACGTGGGCATCATCACAACGCCTCCCTCCGAGGGAGGGCCGAGCGGGATGAGCATCAGCGAGTCGTCTTGCACGTGCTGTGCAGGCTGGGCTCTGGGAGAATTTGGTGGTTGGGCGCCTGGCACCTGAGACGTGCCAGGCAAATGTGCACAGATGACGTTGTTTGACCGAGGTTAGCACTGTTTCTAAGCCAGCCCTTGATGCCCCCTGGAGGAGGAAAGGTGAACGCCATCACTCACTGCTGACCAGGCAAATGGCCTGGGGTCCTAGTGGTCCCCATCACAGGTGCAAGGACAATGAAAGAATAGGCTGGAAATGGAGAACCTGAAAGTCTTGCCCAATGAAAGACAGCGAGAGCAACAGAAAACATTTGCTCCAGAGAACAGGAAACTAGGAAGGAACCTGCAAGGCTACCCTGTGATGAATGAAAGCCACACTAAGCATCACCTTCCATGGAGGCCTTTGCTGGCCACGCTACCGACCTGAAAGTCAAGCCCATATTCCAGGTGCACACCCTCCTCCAGCCCTCTCCTCCAGCTTCTGGTGCACCTTGCGGTTAAACCATTTCTTACATCACTAGTTGCTGAATATCCTGCCTCCCACCCCCAACCAAACCATGGGCTCTCTGGGGAACTGAGTCTTAGCACTGCGGTCCAAACTTCAGCGTCAGAGCCAGGGGTAGGGCCCCTTGGTCGGGAAGGCCGGGGGAAAGGATGCCTGCTGAGCAGTGGGGAGAGCACAGCCGCTTTGAGATCATCCAAGGGTCAAACACCCAGGAAAAGCCAGCACTGGGAAGGGCTGGCTTGCTCGGGAGTGAGGTCCCCGTCACCACAAGTGCTCACAACAGGTAGGTGCCTCCGCCAGGCAGCTGTAGTCCCATTCTTTCAGTCGAAGAACATCTATGATGGCACCTCCCAGGAGCAGGGCGTGTCCTAAGACCCAGAGTGATGGAGCACCTCCCAGAGAGGGAGGTCAGCACAGCCCGCAGTGAGAACAGAGGCCCCGGGACCCACGGAGGGCAACAGGCTCACGCAGAATTCCTGACAACAGTTTTGCAGGGGTACACACAGGTCAAAACACATCACATTGCATACTTGTTGCTGTGTGTTGATTATATCTCAATGACAGCCTCCATCGTCTGTGAGGTGGGTATTTAGCCTCACAGGGAAGACGCTGGTTGACACTCGCATCCCACATCAGACACCTGGGTGTCCTCCCTGGCTCCAGCTCCTGACTCCAGCTTCCCGAGGGTGCATGCCCTCTGAGGCTGCACGTGATGGCTCTAGTCCTTGGGTTCCTGCCACCCTGTGGGAAACCCTCTGAGTGTATGTGTGTGTGTGTGTGTGTTTTTAATTGTCTCTCAAATAATGTCTTTTAAGTATTTAAAAAAAAAAGTCATCTTTTAAAAGACGTGGAATGAGAACAGATAATTCGATACAAAGATGGTCAGGGTAGTAGTGTTAAACAGCAAAACAACCACTCAGAAAACAACAGAAGGGGCAGGTGTTGTGGCATGATGGGGTAAACCGTCGCCTGCAATGCCAGCATCTCATATGGATGCTGATTTCTGATCCAGCCCCCTGAAATGTATGTGGGAAGACAGCAGAAGATGGCCCGAGTGCTTGGGCCCCTGCCATCGAAATTAGAGACCTGGATGAAGTTCCCGACTCCTGGCTTCAGCCAGGCTCAGCCCTGGATGCTATGGTCATCTGGGGAGTGAACCAGCAGATGGGAGATCTCTCTTTCTGTGTCTCTCCCTCTCTCTGTATAACTCTGCCTTTCAAATAAATAAAACAAACTTTTAAATAAAAAGGAGAAAAACCAGAATGCACACTATTACCAAAAATCAAGTTATACAAATTCATCATATTCACAGGGAGAAATGGAGTATAACCACTAAATGGGGTATTTTCAAAAACAAATTAATGAAATGATCAAAAAACTAAGTGAAGGAGGAAGGGAATAAGATAATCTATATAATTTTATGCCATCTGTTTTGTTAAAAATGCGCACAAAAAAGCCTGGACTATTATAAGTCAATGTCATCCTGTGTTACTTGGGTAATTTTCAAAGTATTTTTTAAAAACGGAAAAGATGGATGATAAAATGTCAACGCGGGCAAGTTGGGGGTGCTTTTTTATATTTCCCTTTATCTTGCCCAATTTTTGACAAATACGATTTTAGTATCCAGAAGAAGAAAAAATATTATGGAAGACAATAAATAGAGGCCCTCTAAGGCTTTTCGCCTCCCCAGGGGGCACGCACAGGAGTTTTAAAGCCAAGGACACCCTGGCCCCTTCAGCCACCCCACAACCCGGCTGAACTCCAGGGAAGGAGGTGGGTGCTCTGCCCCGCGAAGATGCTGATTGGATTAGGGCCTGGTTCTGTTTTCCTCTAAGTGGATTAGGCTTTTCTTGAACTTGCTCCAGTGGGTCCCGGAAATTCAGCCCAGGAGAGTCCTGCGGTTCGTTTTCAGGGCTCGCTGGAATATGTTTAAGCATGTAATAAATACATTTAAGCCTAATCGGATAAATCACTAAATCAGATCGTTATCTTGCAATTTGAAAGCCAGGCTCTGGCTCCAGATCCTGGGGGAAGGAGGGATAGGAAGAAATAGGAAGATGTGGGGTGGGCACCAAGTTCACCTTCCTACCCAATGCCAGCCGAGGGCAGAGCCGTGCCCCCCTCCCCAGCCTATGTGCAGGTCATCTGGTCTACCTCCCTGCTGCAAATCAAAACAACCTGCCTCCTGTTGAGCACGAATTCGGGGGTGCCAACACCGTGTTACGGTTTGGCTGCGGCAAAGCCCTGAGGAATAGCGGTCAAGGGGCAACGACTGAGAACCAGGCAGACCCAGGTTCAGCTTCTCTGCCTCTCACTCTCTGGGAGAGCTTGGGCTTGGCCTCTTTATGCCTTGGTATCCTCACCTGTTAAATGGGTACAGCGATAGCACCTGTTGGGAGAATTAAGTGAAATGAGGCATACAAAGTCCTTGACACAATGCCTGGCACAGTGATTAACCCAGGCCAGATACTATTATCACCTGAACCATCTTACACAACTTCCACCACTATTTTTATACGGGTATGCAGTGTTCCTGTAAGATATAAGCTGCCCGAGAACAGTCTCATTTTGACAAATACTAATAGAAAGCTAGGCTCTGGGAGTGGACAGGAGCACGATGATGAACAAAAGGGACATGGCCCCTTCCACAGTGCTACGTGGATGATGTCAAATAAATACACAAACAGAATATGAAATTTAAAACTGGGAAAAGGGGCCAGCATTGGGAGCCTTGAGAAGAAGCTCTTGGCTCCTGACATTGGCCTGGTCTGGTCCTGGCTGCTGTGGCCACTGGCAGAGTGAACCAGACCTCTCCCTCTCTCTCCTTCCCTCCCTCTCCCTCCCTCCCCCTCCCTCCCCCTCCCTCTCTCCCTCCCTCTCTCCCCCCTCTCCCTCCCTCCCCCTCTCTCCCCCTCCCTCTCCCTCTCTCCCTTCCTCTCTCTCCCTCCCTCTCTCCCTCCCTCTCCCTTCCTCTCCCTCTCCTTCCCTCTCCCTCCCTCTCTCTCCCCCCTCTACCCTTCTCTCTTCCCCCCTCCCTCTCCCCCTCCCCCTCCCTCTATCTCTATCTGTATCTCTGTAACTCTGCCTTTCAGATAAATAAAATACTTTTTAAAAAACTGGGACACATGCTACCAAGAACAAGGTATCCCCAGAAGAAAATAGAGGGGCATTATTTTGTGTTGAGGGACAAGAAGACTTTGCAAAGAAAAACACATTTAAGCCAGAATATTTAAGTTCAATAGGAGTTGGCCAGGAAAAAAACAAGAGAATGCTCCAGAGGGTACAGCACATGCAAAGGTCCTGAAGTGAGAAAATATGCAAAGAACCAAGAAAAATGAGAGAGAAAATCGAAGACAAGGCCATCAAAGCAGGAAGGGGTGGGCCATGCCTTGTAGATAGTTTCAATTAGGGGAGCTACATGATTTGACTTGAGATTCTAAGACATTAATTTGCCTCTAAGTTGAGAAGCCATTGGAGGGGAACAACTATGGAAGCAAATATGGACAGATGGTTGAGTGGATGGATGGATGGGTGGGTGGACAGGTAAATGGGTGGATAGGTGAGTAGGTGGACAGGTTCGTGAGTGGATGTATGGATAAATGGACCAGAGAGGAGGCTGCTGTTGAAGTCAACCAGGCAAAACATTAGAATTGGAGTCATGGCAAGTGGGCTGATTTGAGAGCAATCTTGAATACACAATGAAGATGATCTGAGGACATACAGTGTGTAAAGAGTAAAGGCCTACCATTTACTAGGAATGGGGGAAAAAAAACCTGGTGGGAGGGCAATAGGACTAACTCAGTTGAGCTTAAGAGTTTAAGCTTAACTCAGTTAAGTTTAGGGGAAGAGGAGTAACTCAGTAAAGTTTAAGATGTGGGTGATACCATCAGTGAGTGGCCAAGAAGGTAAGAAGAAAGTAAGTGTGCTTCCTTGGAAACCAAGAGAAGAAAACATTTCCTTGAGAAAAACGTGCTTAATGATTATATAAGCTGCTGAGAGATGAAGTAAGAGAGGAGAGATGCGTCTCTGACTCGCCTTGGTATCCAAGCACCTGCCATTGGGTAGCTGTCACTGGAAGAATGGGCACAAGCATGGACAGATGGGTACATGGATTGTGTTTGGGGGTGCATGGATGGACGTTCACGTGGATTCCTGATGGCTACACGAATGGAAAGATGAGTACATGTATGAGCTCAGGAGTGAGCGAACAGGTGCATGGATGGATGGGTGCATGATATAGTGGCTCCAACCACAGAGAGCTCCGGTAAGTTCCTCCAAGCAAAAAACC
Organism: Lepus europaeus; assembly: GCF_033115175.1. Lineage (NCBI taxonomy): Eukaryota > Metazoa > Chordata > Mammalia > Lagomorpha > Leporidae > Lepus > Lepus europaeus. The sequence continues at coordinate 13,652,660 of NC_084849.1, forward strand.
CTTCCCCCTTTATAGAACCATTCCTCCCGTCTGGAGCACTTGTTCCACCCCTCCCTCTCTCCTCTGCACCCTTCAGATCTCCTTTAAATGACTGCCTCTCTCACCACTTCTCCAAATCATTTCCTTTCTTTATTGAACAGTCTATAGTCTATTTCCCTTACTAGATGGTCCAGTCCACAAGTGCAGGGGCCTTCCTTACCAGTTACTCAATCTCCAGTACCCTCAGGGTGCTGGTGCATAGAGGGGCTCGGTGCCTACAGAGTATATGGAGGAGTGGACAGATGGGGATGAATGGATGGATGGGCAGGTGGACATTCAAGGGGGTTAGTGGCTGGGTGGGTGGCTGGCCGGATGAGTGTGTGGGTGGATGTATGGGTAGATGGGTGGCTAGGTGGCTAAATGGGTGGGTGAATTGGGGTGGATAAAAGGAACAAGAGAGAAGAATGGAAAGGAAACGGGGTGGGAAGGAGGAAGAGTGGCTAAGTGAGTGAGTGAATGAGGGAACACCCTCACTCTCCTGACCCATGCTGGGGACAACTCCTTGGTGGAGTCTCCCCCCTCTGCTCAGCCAGCAGCTGTCAAAGTCCAGAGCGCTCACAGAGAGACGCACACCCTCCCAGCGCTGAGGGGCTTCAAGTGTCTCTGCAAAGCCCACAGCAATTCTGTGCAGGCTCAGCCAGAGCTCTGGCTGCATCACGTCTCTGGGGGTGATGTCCGCGCTTCCTGTGTCACTCTTAGAAAAGCAGAGCAGGGGAAAAAAGAGATTTCTAAGAGACAAGGGGGCAAAAAGACTCAAACAGGCAAACAAACAACAACACTTTAAGAAATACAATGCTTCTTCAGGAAGGGGTCGTGGCCTCACTCTAAAAATATTCAGAAAATGACAAGCAAGAGACACATGAAGTTGAAGGGTGACCTCCAGGAAGTACTGCCTGACACTTGCTGAGGCAGGTATTTGCATTTAGCAAGATCTTTTTAAAAAGAGGGAGAGCGAGCGAGCTGCCGAAGTACGAAGACTCCAGTTTCCACACTTTTTGTTTAAACACACTTATACGTCTGTTCTCCTCTTCTGACTTCCGAGATTGGTTACAAGGACTGAAAAGGAGGAAGAGGAAAAGAAGAATCAAGTCTGCGTGGGGAACAACCAGGGGAGACGGCGCACCTCTTCCCCCAGGTCCGAGGCACAGAGACGGCGCCCGGTGGTCTTGGGGAGCGCAACGCAGAACACAGGCAGCTCCCCTCGGCAGCAGCTGGGCCTCTGCACAGCATCCTGGTCTACACTGGGATGGCACGGGAGTTGAGATCCCAAGCACTGGAGTCTGGCAACCGTGGCTTGAACGCTGAACTACAGCTGAGTGCCTGGGACATGGCTGAACCCTTGGCCTCAGTTTTCTCCTCTGTTCAATGGGAAAGATAACAGCAGTGGCTGTGGAAGGTCGCTGTGAAGGGATACAGACCGTCCACGCACAGGGCCTGGCGCTGAGAAAACAGCTGGCTCAGAGCTGTGTCTTCATGGAACACCGGGAAGACACTTCATCTACGCAGGGCCCCCATAACCCACGACGTTCTCATAAAACCCCTACCATACGGGAGCTACTGCATCTTCGTTTTGTAGACCAGGAGTCCCGAGGGCTTGAGCCACTGGCACGAGGTCACAGAGCTGGGGGCAGACCTGGTTCTCAGGCCCGGGTAGATGGCTCTCAGCTCCTGCTCCCTGCCCACAGCATCTTCCCAGCCTCCTGCTGAGACACACTGTGGCTGGGATCGCACGATGCCCACTCTCCAGACCCTAATGCTGAGGAGCAGGGAGCCTGCAGCTCCGGTACTTCCTGTGTGAGTCCCATGAGGGCTGGACTGTGTCCTGTCCCTCTCTGTGTCTGTCTCCAGAGCCTAGCACACAGCAGCACTCTGTATCACCCAACACCACCTTCCTCATCACTTTCGCAGCCAAGTTCAGGTGGATCCCGACATTCCGTAAAATCCAGCATAGCACAGCTCAGAAACTGCACAGAGCAGCCGGACAGAAAAAAACTTGGTTGATTTTTTTTTTTTTTTTTTTTAGGTAAAACCTTCAGTACCCTTTGGAAAAATGCTGCTCTAGACAGTAATTTAATTACTAAACCACTTTACTGAGTACTTACTGTGTTATCAGCCATTTGCTGTATATATTATTAACTCATAAACACTTAAAATTATCCCAACGAGCGGGTGTTATAATGACCCTCATTTCACAGATGAAGGAGCTCAGAGCTCAGAGTCCCTTTGTCAAGGCAAAGGCACACACCCCAGATCCTCCCTAGGCTGCCCTGGATTACAAGGGTGGCCAGTGGCCAAGGTCAACCAGCCACTGAGCCCTGGGCTCAGATCCCCAAACAGCACCCATCCAGACCACCTCTGGAACTAGCCTACACCCTCAGTGGAATGCTCCAGACACTGGGACAAGCTCCCTGGGTCCAGACCAGCCCACTCCAAAGCCACCTGCAGATGGGGTGACCTGGGGGTACCCTCCAATCAGCTACACACTGCCCCTAAGAGGCTGCTGGAAGCTAATGACCACAGAGGGCAAAGACACAAAATACCCCTTCCCATCCTTAGAGCGCTCAGGAACCTTGTCTCTGTGTGTCCTCTCCAAACCTCATGGTAGAACCCACAAAAGCAAAACCCATAGGAAGAAGGGCTGACCGTATTTCAGCTTTGTGGGCCACTTGGCCTCTGTTTCCAGTCCTCAACTCTGCCATTGCATAAGAGCAGCCAGAGATGAGGCATAAATGAAGAGGTGTGACCGGGTTCCCAGGAAACTTTATGTAGCAGAGCAGGTGGCCAACAAGACTAGGCCCAGGGGCCATGGCTGGCTAGCCCTGGAGTTGATTATTTAACACGTTTCAGAGTGGCGTCAAAACAGACTTGCTCTTGGTGAGCCATCCTTCATTGCACTGTCCCTTTAAGACAGCTGGAGTGGGGGAGCGGGGAGAGAATATGAATCTGCCATCTCCTATGAAAGCCTAAAACACCTTCCCAGATGATTAAAAAGATCCTGCTAGACCACAAGCCCTTAAGGCAGGCATGGAGAAAACAAAACGTAAGCTATGAGCTGGCAACAGTCTTCTAAAGTGACCCACGTGACTTCAGCCACAAACTCAGACAACAGAGCACAGGGCCCTGTTTGAGTATTAGCATTTTTATTATTATTACTAATACTGTCATTTCTATTGATAAATTCTGCCCTAACCCATGTCTCAGGAAAGAAAGAAAACAGAAGAGAAAATTAGCTCCAGGGAAAAGTCAAACTCAAAGGAAATTTAATTAAATAAATAGATTTCTTGACTCGAACAGAAAAGAGATGTGACATGCCCCCAGATCCCGCTTCCTCCACAGCCCCTGTCGCCGGGGGAGCTGGCAGCGCATGAAAAATCCAAATCCTCCCCAAAGCGAGGCCTCTCTGATATTGTTACCAACGCGCCGCGGCGCAGTCAGTCATGTCCGATCAGGCAGAACTCACTTTGCTTCCTTGGCCCCTCACCGAGAATGCATCTGAAAAGAAACTGGAGGCGCTCTTGGCTCTCCTGCCCTCCGCCCTACTTCTGGCTAGCACCTTCGGCCAGCACCGCACAATTTCTTTCCTTCCAGGAGAAGTCCCGTGCGTGTCCCACGTGGGCAGACACCTACCCCCGCCCCAGCCGGCCAGAGGCAGGGGAGGGGCGGCCCCAGGCCACCACTCTTCTCTGCCTGTCACTTGCCCGGGCAGCTGCACTTCTTTCTTCATCTGTAAGCTGGGGGCAGGCATGCCAGGAAGTTAATCCACCCAAGGAACATTTCAGGAAAATGAAGCGGTGTTGAAAGCCAGCGAGGAAACCCTGCTGGACTGCGGAAGGAGCGCACGAGCTGGCACAGGTCAGACACTGACTAGGAACAGGAATGTGGGTGCAGTGATGAGAGCAGCCAGGCACCTGGCACACGGTTACTCCATGCCAGGCACCGCCCCGTGCCTACTGGATCTCATTTCACCCTCAACACAGCCCAAGAGGTAGGGACAATTCCACCCTCTCCCCCGTCCCCCCAAGAAGTAAAGAGACAGACAAAGACAGGCAGAGAGAACTCTCATCCTCTGGTTCACTCCTCCAGTACCCACAATGGCCAAGAGGGACCTGGACCAAAGCTGGGAGCTGAGAGCCCAATCCAGGTCTCCCACGCACCTGGCAGGGACCCACATACTCAAGCCAGCACCTGCTGCTTCCCAGAGTGTACACTGGCAGGAAGCTGGATCAGAAGCAGTGGCACGGGCCCGCACCGTGGTGTAGTGGGCAAAGACGCCTGCGGCATTGGCATCCCCTACAGGCTCAGCCTCGGGAGACTAACGCGGCGGCCGTGCTGTGGACAACCCAGAGCCAGGGCCCAGGCAGGGCTGGCGGCCATGTCCCTGTCTGTCCTTTGCAAAGCTCTAGAGGACCCCGGCCTTGCCCCCAGTCCCTCATGGTGTCACTTTCTCCCCACCTGCTGCCTGGCCGGGGGCTCTGGTGCAACCGATCCCAGGGCATCACCAGTATCAACAGAGACCTAGGACGAGGTGACTGCCCCCACTGTGTCCATGTTCCTTGGAACCCGGCCTGAAGCCTTGGCGCCACCAGGCTCTGTGCTGGAGTCCAGCCAGGTGACCTGGGCTGAGCGACCTCTGTACGGCACCTGGGTCCCCGGGACCCGCCGCTGCCCACTTCCTCTCTCCCAGAGCCCGGGACATGTTGTGCAGCAGTAGCCGCGCAAGGCCCCAAGCACGATGCTGGCTCCGCGACTCCCCTGTACTGTGCAGCCGTGGTCAGGTCCAGCCACCTCTCTGATCCCCGACCCCTCCCCTTACACCAGGCTCAGAGAAGTCTGCACTTTGGACAGCTGCAGCAAGGCTGGGTGTGTCGAGGTCCTGTGTGCGACGAGGCCGGCACATGGCAAGCATGGTGGAGTGCCTTGTATGCACAGTGGAAGCCATAACCATCGGAGCAGACACCCTGGGACTCGGTGTGCGGCAGCCGATTCTCTGGGGAAGGAGGCGTGGGAAAGGTTGATCTGTGGCACTGTGATGGGACGGTGATGACCGGGGCTTAGCTACGCGGTGGAGCGACTACAGAGACTGACGCAATGAACCCAGAGAGGGACGACAGATACAAACGTCAAACATGTGCAAAGTGTGTAAGTGTATATCCACTCTGGAGGAGTGGGTTTTGACTGTTTTCCCCATAGCAAAATGGTAAGTGTTTGTGGAGATAAGTGTGCTTTCTATAACTTAAACACCACACAATGTATACACTGTATACACAATGTATACACTACACTGTGTACAAAATGTATCTACTATATCAAAGCAGCCCATAATACCCCATACGTATGTACAATTTTTTATGTCTTCATTAATTTTCTCTTTTTTTTAAAGATTTATTTTATTTATTTGAAAGACAGAGTTACATAGAGAGGCAAAGAGAGAAAGAGAGGTCTTCCATCCGCTGGTTCACTCCCCAGATGGCCACAATGGCCAGAGCTGTGCCGATCCAAAGCCAGGAGCCAGAAGCTACTTCCTGGTCTCCCAAAAGGGTGCAGGGGCCCAAGGATTTGGGCCACCTTCTACTGCTATCCCAGGCCACAGCAGAGAGCTGGATCGGAAGAGGAGCATCCGGGACTAGAATCAGCACCCATATGGGATGCCGGCACTGCAGGCCAGGGTGTTAACCCGCTGTGCCACAGCACTGGCCCCAATGTTCTCTTTTTTCTTACCCATTGGCCGCATGAACATTCAGAAAATATCAGCAGACACTGAGCTGCCTCCTCCTCTCAGCTCTACACGTGTTTGATATCATTAATCTGCCTCTGTCAACAGCTTGGGGTCTGGTCTCAGAGCCAGCGTCACTCAGACCCTGGAGGACAGGAAGTCCAGAGGAGCTGGGCTAAAATCCTTTTCACGCTCTGCTCGCTCCACAGGAGGGAAGGAAAGTGGATGGGGCGGGGTGGGGCACAGGTGTTTTCCCTGTGGGCCTCTCCCTTCTTCCTTTTTATCTTTTGATAAAAAATTAAAAACAGGGGGCCGGTGCTGTGGGGTGGTGGGCTAAGCCTCCACCTGTGGCTCTGGCATCCCATATGGGGCGTGGTTTGAGTCTCAGCTGCTCCACTTCCCATCCAGCTCCTTGCTATGGCCTAGGAAAGCAGCAGAAGATGAACCAAGCGCTTGGGCCCCTGCACCCGCATGGGAAACCTAGAGGTGGCTCCTGGCTCCTGGCTCCAGATCAGCCCAGCTCTGGGGACAGCAGCCATTTGGGAGTGAACCAGTGGATGGAAGACTCTCTCTGTGTCTCTCCATCTCCTTGTCTGTAATTCTACCTCTCAAATAAAGAAAAATCTTAAGAAAAAGAAAACAACACCCAAAAACAAAACCCAAGCAGGACTTCCGGAGCATGCGCATAACTGCCTTGGGCACTGAAGCCCACAAGAGCTTGTACAAACCCCAGTGCTGCTAGAAAAACTGTTGTGAGCCATGACGACTTGAACGGAAAAAAAAATCACAAACCTCAGCAGATTTGCTATTTGGCAACTGGTAGGCAATAAAACAAAACAGTGGGCCCAGGAGCCAGCAAAGAAACCAGACGGGGCTGGCTGGCCTTGGGACTCGGGGGAGGTGTGTTCCCCAGGGAGAAAGTCCCCTGGATTCACCAGACCGGCTTCCCCAAAGAAAGACCACAATGCCTATGGTAATGCAAGGAACACAACCACCCGGTGACCACACCCAGGCCGCGCACCTCGCACTGCCCACAGCCTTGGAGCTAAGACAGATGAAGACAAGAGGGAGGAGCCAGCCACAGAGAAGGTGTCGCAGACAGAAGAAACACGTGCAAACGTGGAAATGGGGTTTTCACGTTCCGAGAATCCACGAGCAGCATCCCTGAGCCGACCCAACAGTCAGCACCGCAGTAGGGAGTCGTGGGGTGAACCCAGCGAGCCAGCCTCAAGGGGGGCGGGGACTCGGCACCCCGGCCCCGTGCCAACACCAAACCCGCAACACAGAGGCAGGGCAAGGGGCTGTGGAGGCCATGTCCTGTGGCCTGCACGTGACACACCCTAGGACAGCAGCAGGCTCAGCGAGGTCAGGTGGCCAACCCAGGCTCCTGCAGCCAGAGATGCCAGGGGCAGGGCCGGGACCTGAGCACTTGTCGCTAGCCCTGAGCTCCAGCCACTGCTGCCTCCTTTCGGATGCAATCGGAAGCTGTTTATCTGCAAAACTGATGAAAGTTTCGACAAGGTCCCTGGGGAGAGAGTGAGCCGGTGTGTGTGTGTGTGTGTGTGTGCGTGCGTGCTATGTGCTCGCGTGTGCGAGGCAGGGGGCGGGGCGCTGGGTAGTACATCCTGACTCCCAGCTTCCATCTGCTTCCTGCTAATTTGTCTAAAGACCTCTGGGAATGCGGTGCTGTGGGCATGAGCAGCCCGGCTCCAACTCAATTAGGGCTTTCTGTGCTCTGACGGGGTCTCGGCTCACACGATCTCCTGGCTTTCACCTGGCCTCTGAAGACTTCAGCTGTCACCCTCCCCATCGTCACCGCCACGGCCTCCAGCATCCCCAGAGCCACAGCAGCCAAATTCCTGGAGTACTCGGAGTGAGTCAAGCTGCAGGTTCTCAGTGGGGAGTGACCGTGCCCCTGGGGACCTGGGAGGCAGGCTGGATCGTCACCTCGAGGGGCACGGGGCCGGAGACGCTGCCCACCACCGACAGTCACCCAGCCCCAGTGATGTTCGTGTTTCTAACTGGACACTGCCAAGAAAATGTGCCCCTGCGGCCTGCTCCAGCAGAAGGGACTGCAGGACAACAGTTGTTCCTGAGAGGCCCAGGACAGCCTGCAGCGAGGGGGACCCTGGGTAAGCCTCTGGCCCTCGCCGAGGACCTCTGTAGTCTGGAAAGCATCTCCCTTTGGGGGACTCCGCACGTCCTGTGTTTATGTACAAGATAAGGGGAACCTTTCCCAAATTCTCACACGTGTTCCAAGACAACGGTGACTGGGTAGCATCTCTGGCTCTGCTCCGACATCTCAGAGATGAGAACACGTGCGAGAGGACCAGCAGACAGCAGCTCACTCTCTGTCTCTGTTTCTTTGCCTCTCAGATAAATATAATTTTTAAAACTCACAGACAACACGCCAAGGTTCAGTATTACCACGCCTGCCTCAAAGACAGGAGCTCCACCAGGGAAGAGGCAGGCCCAGAGGCCCAGTCGGGACGCATACCCCAGGCTCGGAAGGTACTTGACCGGGGCTGGAGAAGCAGCAGCGGCCAGGAGCCCAGCCCCGGGCCTGGTCCCTGTGTCCCTGTGCCAGACATGGGGCAGGTGCTCAGATGCTGCCTTCAGATGACACAAGTCCTGCCGCCTCTCTTGACAGCCACTCCTGGAGAGCGCCCCTGCAGTGGGAGCTCCCCTAGGATGTGCCCCAGGGAATGAAGCCACCGCCTGCAGGTTCCCTGTCAACCTTCTCTCTCCCAACCTGGCCCTGCAGTGTGGCAGGAGGCGGATGCCAGGCCCCAGGACACCAAGGCTGAAGGACGGAGAGCCCTGGCTAGGCCACAGGGGCAGGAGCCTCGAGCCTGCCCCACGCCCTCCTCCAGGGGTCAAGGTGCCCCCTGGCTTCCTCAAGCCGTTCTATCTGGGAATCGGAATTCAGGCCCCACCAGTGCCCTGATGTGGCTGGGTCAGCCTCTCCCCTCCCTGACACTCGGACTCTCCTGATGATTCCACTTAGGGGCGCCTTCTTGGAACCCTGTCCCTGGCACCCCGAGTCCAGGCTCTCGTCTTCACTAAAGGAAGATGGTTGTTGAGCGCCCTCTGGTGGCCAAACATGACACTGCAACTCCAAGAAGTGGCCCCTGTTGGGTGCTGTCCAAGAAAATTAGTCCCCGGAGGAAAAAGCGTCCCAGTGTCTTTAGCCAACCAGCCACGGGGGTCTCACTGAACGCCACCCCTCTGTCCTCCCACCCACCGTGCTCACAAAGGCAGGAGGCCTTTGAAGCTAGAGCTTGGAAAACCCTCCATCAGCCTGTCACCCAGGGTGCCCTGAGAGCCGGCTACAAAGTCTGTCCGCCTCGCTTAGCACCAGACTAAGCAGGGGAAAACAAAACCGCTAAGGAAAGAAAACGATCAGATGACAAAGCTAGCTGAGCCCAGCTCCAAGAACAGGGCTGGCGAGGAGGGGGAGGGAGCAGGGTCTCCACTCTCCCTGCAGCTCCGCAGGTTCCCGCGTGACTGCGGGAAGGGGCCATTTCCCGTTTCCCTTTCCATGGGAGAAGTGACGACCACAGGGAGACCTGGAGTGTGAGAAATCCCGCATCCAGAATCCCACTAGAAAGATGGCTGCTCCCACCCCCAAGCCAACAGTGGGCTCCCACCTGCGTGTGGCCCCCAGAGAGGACGGCTGGGCTGTGTCTGTATACCCAGCACTCCACAGACCACAGGTGTGGTCCCTACCCCAAAGGACTCACAGGCTGGGGGGAACAGGCAAGAAAAGTCAAATGGGGCCAGTGTCAAGGCACAGAAGGTTAAATCGCAGCCTGCAGTGCCAGCATCCCATGTGGGCTCCAGTTCGAGTCCCAGCTGCTCCACTTCCCATCCAGTTCCCTGCTAAGGCTCTTAGAAAGATAGCAGAAGATGGCCCAAGTGCTTCAGCCCCTGCCACCCACGTGGGAGACCTGGATGGAGCTCCTGGCTCTGAGCCTAAGCCTGGCCCAGCGCTGGGCCGTTTGGGAAGTGAACCAGCAGATGTGTGTGTGTGTGTGTGTGTGTGAGAGAGAGAGAGAGAGAGAGAGAGAGACAGAGACTCTGCCTTTCACATAAACCTTTTACAAGAAAGAAAAGAACAGGCAGCACGGAGAACGCTGTGTCATGACAGCGTGTCTGGGGTGAGGCTGATGTGAGCTGAAGCTCAGCTCTCCAAGCGCTGGCTGTGTGACTTCAGGCAAGTCCCTGACCCTCTCTGGGCATGCTCCCGCTTCCTGCCGTCCTGCCTTCCCCGAGCCCTGGGTCTAGCAAGTGCTGGGTAAATGACAGCCCTGTAACTCTGATGGCTCCTGTAAGCGCTGACTCGCTCCCCCCAGCCCTGGTGCTCGATATCCCGGCTTTGTGCATTCACTCTGCTCTTCGTGCTGAGCTCTCTCCTGGTTCGCAACTTGTGTGCATTTGTTTTAACCACATTCTTGTGTGATCTTCATCAACAAAGGTTACTAAACTTTCTTTCAAGAGCCTGACTGCAACGGTTTCAGGTTTGCAGGGCTGTAGAGTCTCTGTCAACAAACAGCACCATTCTGATGCAGCACCAGCCATAGGCAACAGGTGAACCAAGCGAGGCAGGGTTCCAATAAAACTTTATTTACAAAAGCAGGCAGAGGGCCAGCAGGCTCTCGTTTGCTTGCTGCTGATCTACAGAGTAGATATCTCATGATATGTGTTCATTCTACCTCCCACACGACCCCATCACTACCAGCCAAGTGCACCGCAAAACATTCGTGCAAAATGGTATTAAAGAAAAACTTACTCCAGAGCAAAAAACAATTGAAGTCCATGCACATCAGGAGGTCTTCAAAAAGCTCACGCAGATACATACATGAGAAAATAGGCAAAGGTTTCAGGTTCTTGCACAGAAATAAAACTTCTGGAAAGCTTCTCCCTCTTATGTCTCTTTCCCAGAGCAAATCTATAAATGCCTCGATTCTTCCCTCCGAGGACACGGTTTCATTTGTGTCAACACTAACAAAACCTAAGTAAGCAAAACTGGGAGGCTATGAAGGAAGGGACTGTCACAAAACCCTGAGGCAGCACCCCCTGCTGACACACAGCTCAGCACCGCTTTACAGAGAAAGACTTCTGCAGGCACACCTGCCCGGCAGGTGTCCGCCTCGGAATGACGCAGCTCCTGTCAGTAATCCTTGTGGCCCACCATTACAGTCTCTTGTGTAACCCTCCCCACTTCGCCTTTGAAAGCTTCCCCTTAGGGCAGGGGTTGGAGAGGCTGCGATGTCACTGCTTGGGATGCCCACAGCCCACATGAGAGTGCCGGCGCTGAGCCCCATTGCTCCACTTCCAATCCAGCTCCCTGCTAGCGCACCTGGGAAAGCAGCAGAAGGTGGCCCAAGTGCTTGGGCCCTTGCCACTGAGGTGTGAGACCTGAATGGAGGTCTAGGCTCCTGGCTTCAACCTGGCCCAACCCTGGCCACTGAGACCGTCTGGGGAGTAAACCAGCAGATGGAAGATCCCTTGTCTCTCCCTCTCCCTCTACCACTCTGCCTTTCAACAAATAAAATAAACCTTAAAGAAAAGAAAAACAATTCAGCAAAGCAAAAGGCCACTTGAGTGTAAATTGTGATTACAAAGAAGCAGAGTGGTCTGGTAGTTTCCAGCAAGCCTGTCTCAATCTTGGAATGTTCTAGAAAGAAGAAAAATAATCTTGCTCCAGGCAGTGTTCTTCTGTATCCCTCGAGCCCTCCCTGCCTCCCCACTGCACATTCACTGCACCTTTTTCAAATTTTATTTTCATTTTACTTGAAAAGCAGAGACACAGAGAGAGACAAAGAGATCCTCCATCTGTTGGTTCACTCCCCAGATGCCCTCAATGGCTGAAACTGGGTCAGATCAAAGCCAACAGCCTAGAACCCCACCTGGGTTTCCACTGGGTGGCAGGGACCCACCTTAACTGCTGCACCAAATGTCCACCCCTTTACTGCGCCCTTTCATGCTCCCAAGAAAGCCTCGCACCCCGTGTCACAGGCATGGCCGGGAAGGATAAGAAGGGCCCAGATCTGCTGGGAGTTTTCCCATCTGTGAAATGGGCACTGGGCCTGCTCTGCCCCTTTCCTGCATACACACGCAGCCATGAGCTCACACCAAGTCACGCGCGTGCAGGTGCTCTGTGTAGGTGCCACTCGGCTCCCGGAGTTCGCCCGCGGCCTCAAAGTGAGCAAAGCCCCCAGGGCTGCCCCCACAGTGGGGCATAGTAGAAGCACGGGGACCAGGGAAAGTTGTCACACGGGCCTGGGTCCGACGCTCAGATGCTGGGTGAGCCCAGGCAAAGACCCTACCTCTCTGAGCCTCGACTGCCATACCAGAAAATGGAAATCACAATCCTACTGGCCCCGGGAGCTCGCTAAGAGGACGGGATGAGGCAGAAACACACAACGATGATCCCACACGGGACCCGGGCCTGCAAGAAGTCAACCTCTACTATCGTCATCAACCCCCTCACTCTCTCCATGACCGCTCTGTCCACTCCAGCTCTGGGACTGTCCCGGCACGCGGGTTCTCAGTGTGGTCCCCAAACTGGCATCATGAGCATCACCTGTGCAGATGCCCAGGTGTTCCCTGGACTGGGCTGAAGGGGGGTTCTGGGGTGGTGCCCCCCTAAAGGACTGTGATGCACACAGAGGCGTGGAAACCTCTGTCCGAGCGGGAGAGAAGTATGCATGAAGATAAACAAAACCACTTTAGGTGTGGTCGGGCCTACGGAACAAAGGAATGACGGGAAAACAAGGCACTGCCACGTGCCACCATCACCCCAGTCTTAGGAGAACTCCTGCCCAGCAGAGGCAAGAACACGCGCTTCCAGCAGCCAAATCGCCTGCGCCCTGGAGCCTCGGCTCTGGAGGACCGCGGGCCATGGAAACACCGTGTGGCCAGGCAGGGGTGGGCGACCCCTAGAGAACAAGCAGCCCCGACGTGGAGGGGGAAATGGGCTATGGAGATGCAGCAGTGCTGGGGGGACCGTGGCTCGAGGAGGAGAGAAAGAAGGAAGGCGCAGAATCAGAACTCAAGCCCAGGGCCCCGCCATGGTCTGGACGTTTGTGCCCCCCCACCAAGTTCATGTGCTGCAATCTGACCCCCCAGGCGAGGGTACCAGAAGGTGGGGTCTTGGGGTGAAGAGGTCACAGAAGCAGCCCCAGGGGCAGCCTTTGCCTCCTGTCCTGTGAAGCCACAAAGTGGCCCTGTGAGGAGTCGGCCGTCGTCAGACCTCAGATCTGCCTGCACCCTGGTCTCGGGTGGCCCCGCTCCTGGAACTGTGGGCAACAAACTGCTACTGTTCATAAACCACTCAGACTACAGGATTGTGTTCTAACAGCCTGAATGTACCACAGGCTCCCTAGAGCAAAGAGAGGAGGGTAGGAAGAAAGCAGAGAGAAGTGCGCTGGAGACAGAGAAAAGCTAGGGGCCCCTGGTGATGGTGGTGAGGGTGGTGGTGACGGTATCAGCATGGCGGTGACGGCGATGACTGTGTTGGTGATGGCAGCCGTTGTAGGAGGGGGTGGGGATGGTGATGGGGGTGGTGACAGTACGGTGATGAGGATGGCAATGACGGTGATGTGACGGTGGTGGCGATGGTGATGATGTTAGTGATGGAGGTGACGGTGACGGCTGCAGGACGGGGTGGAGACAGTGAGAGTGGTGGTCATGATGACGACAGCTATGGTGGCGATGGGAATGGTGATGGTGCTGATGGTGGTGATGGCAGTATGGTGACAATGTTAGTGATGTTGGTGATGATGGTGATGGTGATGGTGATGGTGATGGTGATGGTGAGGAGACGGTGGTGGCAGTGGTGACAATGTTAGTGATGGCAGTGACGATGATGGTGATGATGGTGAGGTGACTGGTGACAATTTTAGTGGTGATGGTGATGGGAGTGATGGTGGCAGTGGTGATGATGTTAGTGGTGATGAGGATGGCGACGGTCATGGTGGTGGCAGCATAGTAACAATGTTAGTGATGGAGGTGACGATGATGGTGACGATGATGGTGATGATGGTGAGGTGACAGTGGTGGCAGTGGTGACAATGTTAGTGATGGCGGTGACAGTGACAGCTGTGGGATGGGGTGGAGATAGTGACAGTGGTGGTGATATTGACACCATGACAACAACAGGATGGATCGAGTTCTTAATCCAGGCCAGGCCCTCGGACTCGCCTGCCCCGTCTCCTGTAACCCTGCCAAGGGCCAGTGACACAGCCATGACCAGATCCCTGCCCCACTGTGGGAAGTGGAGCTCAGCACCAGGAAGTGCCTTCCCCAGAATCACAGAGCCAACGAGGCTGCTCAGCCAGAACTTCAACCTGGCTGCTGGGCTCCAGGTCCGGCACCCTCAGCAGATGACCGGAGACTGGGAAGGAGAAGGGGAAACAGCACAGAAGACGAAGCCCCGGCCACACCCCAGTCCCGGAGGACACCCCCCTAGCCTGCTCCATTTTCCTTCCTCCACAGCACGGACTATCCTGATGCACCAAGCCATGTGCGTGCTAGTGATGACAATCACCCACTCTCTGCCTCCCTACTAGAACAGACTTCCCCCGGGGACACCCATGGAAGCAGGCATCCCCAGAGCTAAGAACGGTGCCTGGGGGCTGGCGTTGTGGGCAGTGGGCCAAGCCACTGCTCGCAACACCGACATCCTGTGTCATAGCACTGGTCCCAGTCCCAACTGCTCTGCTTCCAATCCAGCGCCCTGCCAATGGGAATGGGAAAGCAAAGGAAGATGGCCCAAGGACTTGGGTCCCTGCCATGCATGTGGGAGACCCAGATGGAGCTTCTGGCTCCTGGCTCTGGCCTGGCCCAGCTCTGATAGTGGCAGCCACTTGGGGAGTGAACCAGCAAATGGAAGCTCGCTCGCTCTCTCTCTCTCTCTCTCTCTCTCACAACACACACACACACACACAGCCTTTCAAATAAATAAATCTTCTAGGAAGATAAATAAAGCTTCCCCCCATCCTCCGAAAGAGAGAGAGAGAGTGAGTGAGAGAGAGAGAGAGAGACTGGTTGATAGGTTTCTTGGCCAGGCACACAGGCACAAAGCTGTCCTTCCTGCGTTTCCGTGGTCTCCACAGGAGATTCTCAACACGTGTGTCCCTTCAGTCACTACAAACATGTGCTGAGCCCCCACTCCATGCTGGAATTTAAAATATCTGAACTCCTCGCTGTAGGAAACTCCAGCCCTGGTTGAGAGCTGGAGACATCAACACAAAGCCTGCAGGAAGCAGGAGTCTGGGGGAGACTAACGCAGTCCCCAGCGGAGGGTGGAAACAATGGAATCACACAGCTCCCACGGTGACAAGAAGCGCCAAGGGACTATCATTTCTGAGGGTAGAATTTGAGAGCAGGATCTTAGCAGACGGCTCACTGCTGCCCCCTGGTGGAGATGAGGAGGAAGCACCTCACCGCAGCCCTGCAATGCCTTCCACCCACCCCAACACTGCATGGTGCCAGGGCCGAAGGGTGCGCAGTCATCCGCCCAGCCTGCCCACAGCGAGGTCACAGTGCGACATGGCAGGAGGCAAGGAGACCACCGCTGTAAGGGACGGCCGCGTGCTGAGAGAGGCACGCAATTCAATCACTCGTTCCACCAAGCTCAGGCCTAGCCGCAGGCGCGTGCCTGGCATGCGGGGAAGAACCAAGGAGGGCAGAAAGGAAATGAGCAAGACGGAGGGGAGAGGCCGGGCCAGCGGTGCCGAGGTCCAGCCCTGGGAGGCCCTGGGGCCATGGCCAAGGGGTCAGCTGGGCTTCAGGCCCAGGAAAGGCCTGGGAGAGGACCACGCTTCGGGTGGGGCCTGAGGATACAGGGGATTCACTAGAAAGACCCGGGGAGGAGACCCCTGGGCCATGAGTGAGGCGGAGCCCACGCCGGGTCCAGGGGATGCACGTGTTGGTCATCGATGGCTAGAGAGGGGTCGTGACCCGTGGGGCTCCCAGTCTGAGCCAAGCCCAGGGGGTGCCCTGTGATCGCGGGATGCAGAGGGGGAGGGCACATTCATTCAAAAGTATCTGCAGGACCCCCACTGCGTGCCTGGTGCTGCCCTGCAGCCTGGGAACAAGACAGGGGCTCCTGCAGCTGACAGCCCAGCGCGGGGCCAGAGGCCTCCGATTAAACAATCACCCCCCAAATCAGAATCAAAACGTGCTCCGTGCACTGAGAGGTGACCTGGGACTCTCGGGAGAGTCAGAGCTGGGGGCCGCCCCTGCACAGGGTCTCAGCTGAGCCGACCTCAGCCCTGAGCGGTGGGGCACTGGCTCTGAGCAGAAGGCACCAAGGGACCTGCTTAGAGGACGCTGTCTCGGGACCTCCCCCGGCGACGTGCGGCGGTTCTTTTAAAGACAGAGAAGTGCTGGCTGAGTCAGAGGACGCTGCAGGCGCTGGACCGGGAAGGCCCCTCTCGGCCGTGCTGGTGCAGCCGGGTCGTGGGCCAACAGCTCCATGCCACAGCTAAGGAGCACATGACTGTCCCAGCGGGTCCCTGCTATGGCTTTGCTTCCCAGAGAACATCCGGAAAGATCTAGAGCCCCTGCTGTCTGTCACAACAGGAAACGGGTCAGGTGACAGGGGCATCCTCAACTATGGTGTGGGGGCCAAGGGTCTGCTCAGGACAACCCTCGACTCACGGTCCCTCCTGAGGTGGGCTGTAGCCCGAATCAGTGTCTGCCAGGAGGAAGAATGCAAACGGACACGCGTGGGGGCTCGGCCGACGGCGGCTTCCCACACGCTGTCTGTTCACCGTCCTGCCTCCCAGCCTCTGGCTCCTAACAGCGCGGGGCAGTTCTTGTCCAGGGTTGGAGTTCGTGCCAGCTAGGGCACCTGACACCCCAGAATGGTGTTCAACAGTGACACCTGCTGGCAGGAAAGGGCATAGCCGCGTCCATGGGCCCAGAACGCTGGCGGTGAGGCAATGCACGCAGACGACCCCTGGGGACTGAAAGACCCCAGAGGTGGTGGAGGAATCACCAGGCTGGAGAGAAGCAGAAGCCTCAAGAGAAGGCTGAGAGCTGCCAGCTACAAACGGCAGACAGGTGCCTGGGCGATTAACTGGAACGACCCAGGACAGATGACACTATACATGAACCCCAAACCCGTTAAACAAATCAGAGATTATTTTATTGGGTAAATTTTAGATAAATATACATATAGAGAGAGCTTCCAAATAATATGTATGGGTAGTGCCAATTCCGCTCTATAAGAAATGCATACATATGCCCATTTGGGGGAAGAATTATACCAAAATTCATATGGAAATGACAGCAGGTCCTTAGGGGATGGGAACTTGGTTCATTATTTTTTTAGTCTATTTTCTAATTTATGCTACCACGAATGTGTATGATTTATGTAAAAAGTCAGAAGCCACACGCTGACCCAAAATCAAACGCCCAGCCAAAAGGCCCGGGTCACCTGCGCACACTGTGCATATCCAACACCTGTCACCCACCCGAGGCCCCCGCAGCCTCAACAGGCAGGAGGTCAGCGCCGGCCGGCCTCGCCCCTCCATCCAGCCTGCAGCCCCAGGCCCGGCTCGGCTCAGCAGCAGCTCCGCCCGGCCCGGCAGCTCACCTGACGTGTGCACGTGGCGCAGGCAGGACAGCGAGGCGTTGAGGCGCGCGCACTCCTCCCGGTTGACTCCGTATTTCTCCACTGTCTCGCACACCTGCTCGTCCGTCATCTCCAGCAGGTCCTCCAGGCTCAGCTGGCCGGGGGAGATTTCCTAGGGCAGGGCACAGAGAACGCTGGTCACCCAGAAGGCCGCTGGGCAGAGGGCACGGCGTCCCAGACTCCTCGCTGCCCTGCGGCCATGCCCTCGGGAAAGGGCTGACAGCTGGGGTGGGGGCTCAGGGCTGGACTCGACCCTGGGCCACCCGCAGCCCGGGACAAGGTTAGAAGATGCAGGACAGTGCACAGTGGGCAAGGGGCCAGACAGGCAGGATCCCCAGCTGTGTGTGCACTGAGCGGGTGTCCCTCACGCCACCTGGAGTCTCCCCTGAGCCCACAGTGATACAGATGCACCTCACCCATTGTCAAATACATGCACTGTGCTCCCTCGGCTGTGTCTATGGTAAGACATACAAGCAGGATACACAATCACATCCAAGGAGATCACGGGAAACAAATAAGTTGACTGGAGTGCACAAACTTTGGAAATGCACGCACTGTTGTTTTTTCATAATATGCCTCTCCGTGAACGTCGGAGAAACCCCTTGTATGCAGATTCTGAATTCTCCTGCACTAAAATCTTTTGCATTTGTGGCATCTAGGAATTTTCTTTTACAGCCCCATTTTCACATCTAACATTATTGCAGTCTATGGATGGCAAGTCTGGACAAGACTGTGGAGCACCTCTGCCCTCTTGTGGCCACATCTGGGTATGGCAACAAAATACAGATTGCACCTTATTTGGTGAGCCGGAAAGCGGCACCCACTTCTGCACAAACATTCTCTCCAAAAACATGAGCTGCAGGGCAACAGCCCAAGCTCGATCAGCGCCTTAGCAACTGAACACAGCAGAGGCATGGAGGGGCCGGGGACAGAGCCATGCTGCGGTGCGCGCCAGGAGGGACCTGGCACAAGCAGCCTCCGGCTCCGGGGGCCAAACCAAATGGCACTGGGAGGGGTCGAGTCCCAGCAGAGAGGAGTCTCCTCTTTGCCACAGGACTTGCTTGGGCATTTTTGCCCTGTGACTTAAAAATACGATCAGTCTACACTGAAGCCTCGGATGGCAAGAATAATCAGACAAGCAAGGATTTTATGATACAAAAAGTGGGGAGAGCCATCACAACCACAGAGCAGCCGCCCTTCTGGTGGGTAAAGTCGCGGTCCCAAGGGGCAGTGTTTGTCCCTGCAGTCCACCACCCCCTATCAGAGTGCCCAGGGCTTGAGCTTCTCGATTCCCAATTCCAGGTTCCTGCCAACGCGGGCCCCAGGAGGAAGTGGTCTGGTTCCTGCCACTCACACGGGTGATCAGAATTGAGTTCCCAGTTCCTGGCTTCAGCCTCAGCCCAGCCCTCACCAGTGCAGGCGTTTGGAGAATGAACCAGCAGATTGAAACTCTCTCTCTCTCTCTCTCTCTCCCCACACCCAATAAATACTTTTTAAAAACAAAACAGTAATAACAGCCGGGATGGTTGGAGCAGTTTTAGGTGCTTCTCATGAATTTTCTTTCAGTGCCACAAAACCACATAAAGGAGGTATTTGCATGACCACCATTTGCAGCCCTGGGACACTGGACCTCGGAGAGGCTACACAAGTCACTCAAGGCCACACAGCGAGGGTGGGGCCAAGCCACCGTGTGAACCCAGGCTTGCCTTCCTGCGAGCTTTCTCCAGTCTCCCTGCTCCTGCACAGAGAGGGGCCCTCTGGTGGACACACGCTAGAACTGCAGGCAGAGAGCAGGGTCCTCACTCCGCCCCCACCCCCTGGCCGGTGGCCTTGAACTCAAGATGCTCGCAGGTATCTGTGGGCCAGGTACATGTCAACCGGCAGAGCAGTGAACCACAGGGAGCCCGGGGGTCGCCGGGAGCCAGCCCGTCCCGGTCATCATCCCTAGGCGGCAGCTCCAATCCACCTGGGGTTTCCGAAACCCCAACTTCTCAACTGAATCCAGTGAACCCACACAAATGACACTGTGCTCGGCCTCACGTGGACGCTTCCTTCCAAGGATCCCAGACAGGAAGCCCCACCCTGGCTCCACGGCGGGGCAGCTGAGCTGACCGCTGCGCACGGGTGCCATGGGCTGGGGTGGGGGGGCTGCATCATCTTGGGGAGGCTCTTGAACTTGGAAGCCAGGACAGCTTCTGCAGGTGGGGCAACCCCTTCAGACAGGGCTCTCGGCCCCTGGGGCAGGGGTCAGCCCCTCCACGTTGGCCCAGCTCAGCGACGACGGGAACAGAGCCCAGTGTGCCCCACCGGAGGCCCCAGAGCCGTGCAAGCTGGCTTCTGCCAGCCTCACTCAGCTCCCTCCCTGAGCGGCTGCCCGCTCTGCGCTGGGGGGTAACAGAGCCATGACTCAGAGGGCCCCTCGCAGTGTCCGCCATCGGCAAGCTTCAGGAAAAGCCTCCATACGACGCGGGCACTGCGGACACAAGGGTCAGAGTTGGTTTTAGGAACAGCCCGGCGCCCTCACGGAAACCCTGGGCACTGGGCTCTCAGAGGGCAGGGGAACAGCACCTCTCTTCTTCTTTTTCTGAGAGGCAGAGAGAGAGAGAGGCAGCCATCTGCGAGTTCACACCCCCGTGGACCCCGGTGGCCCCCAACCAGGGCTGACGCTGGGACCCAGGAACCCAATGCAGGTCTCCCGCGGCCTCCCGGGTCTGCACCAGCAGGAGGCCGGAGTCAGGAGTGGGGGTGAGACCCGGCCCCGCCGACGTGGGGCCCAGGTCACCATCTCACCGGCCAGGCCCAGCACCCGCCCGGGCTCCTGAAGGACAGGGCTGCCCCCGCGGGCAGGCACCAGACGCGAGGCACCGGAGCTTAGCTTTGCCGTCGGGAAACCCGCAGCTCCAGCACCAGCAGGGATCAGAGAAAGCTGGCGGCTAGGAGCGGCGCCAGGAGCCCCGTGGGAGCCGGGCACCGAAATGGGCTCCTCCCCCTGGCCTCAGCGGCCGCGCGACAGGAGCAAAGACCCTTGGCCCTGTCTAGCCGCGGCTCCGACACAGGGCTTCCGGTCGATGAGGCCGCCACCAGCCACCGGGGCCACCACGAGGCACGCGGAAGCCGCACCGGTTAAACACCCAAGAGCGCAGCAGCGGCCACCGCCCTGGGCAGCACAGGCAGGACGCGTTCCCACCGTGGTCGAAAGTCGCCGGTCTTGGCCGGCGCCGTGGCTTAACAAGCTAATCCTCCACCTGCAGCGCCGGCACCCCGGGTTCTAGTCCCAGTTGGGGCGCCGGATTCTGTCCTGGTTGCCCCTCTTCCAGGCCAGCTCTCTGCTGTGGCCAGGGAGTGCAGTGGAGGATGGCCCAAGTGCTTGGGCCCTGCACCCCATGGGAGACCAGGAGAAGCACCTGGCTCCTGGCTTCGGATCAGCGCGGTGCGCCGGCCACAGCGGCCACTGGAGGGTGAACCAACGGCAAAAAGGAAGACCTTTCTCTCTCTCTATTCACTCTGCCTGTCAAAAAAGAAAAGAAAGAAAGCAAGTCGCCGGTCTGGTGGCCCCGTCGCTAAGTGCCAAGGCGTGGGCAGAGCCCAGCGGGGCCTTCGGACCGGACGGCAGCCGCAGCGCGCCCGCGGGGCAGCATCGGGACACGCACTGCCTGCGGGCCGCCTGCGGCGGGGGACCCGGCGCCTGCCCAGGGAGGGGCCCCGCGGTCACCTCCAGGACTTCCTTGCGCACGTCGACCACCCGGAACCAGTGCCGCAGCTGCGGGAAGCCGTCCAGCTCGGCGTTGCGCTCCTGCAGGGCCACCTTCTTCTTGCAGGACAGCTGCCGGCTGAAGTACTTGACCAGCTTGCTCTGCGGAGACACACACATGCGCACACGCGGTCAGAGGACCCGTCCGAGAGGCCCGGCCACCGCCCCGCCCCCGCCCTGGTCACCTGCTCCGGAGTGGGCAAGGTTCGCGTGTATCCCCCGCAAAGGATCATGGGCCGGAAGCCCGGCCCGCAGGGTGTGACGGGATTGAGAGGTGATGGAGCTTCAAGAGGCGGGGCCTAGTGGGAGGCGATGACGTCATGGAGGCCCCTTCCAAGGAAGGCGTTCGTTCTCGCGAGAGCTGAGTGTCAGAAAGCGAGATCATGGCGCGCAGGCCGGAAGTCGTCCACCACGGTTGTGACAGCCGAGGGGCCTCACCAGCACACGCACGCCATACCGTTTGCGTCTTCAGCCACCGGACTCATGAGCCAAGTACGCTTTCTCTGCAAAGCATCCAGCCTCAGGCGCTTTGCTAGAGCGACGCGGCGTGGACGAAGATGGCGCCCTTGTCCCAACCGCGCCGGGCAAGCAGGGCGGCAGGCAGTGGGAGGCCCCACCGCTGCACCTGCGTGGACCCCTGACCCAGCAAGTCCACAGCCGGAACCCGCCCAGCAGACACCCATCCAGTGCGCAATCGCCCGGTCAAAGGGGTGTTCTGACAGTGCTGAGTGCAACGGAGGGACGGCCGGAGCCCTGAGCGTCCGTCTGTCCGTCTGTCCATCCGTCCGCCCGCCCGCGGGAGACTCCTGCACCCACAACGCCAGGGCCGCACAGAGACGCTCTCCGCAGCCTTGAGAGCAAAATGGCGGCTTGAGTCCCACCCGCGCTGCCTCCGATCCAGCTTCCTGCTAACGCGCCTGGGGAGGCAGCGGGTCTGGGTCCCGGGCCCTGACACTCACATGGGAGACCCAGATGGAGCGCCGGGCTCCTGGCTTCAGCCTGGCGCAGTCCTGGCCACAGCAGGCATATGGAGCGTGAACCAGCCTCTCTGTCTCCCTCTGTCTCTGCCTTCTCTCTGTGTCGCTCTGTCACCCTACCTTTCCAATAAATCAGTGCCTTAAAAAAAAAAAAAAAAAAAAAAAAAGTACCCAAAGTATAGGAGGATGCATGAAAAAGTTTGTGGAAAATGGAGTTCAAAGACTGTATTCATGGGGACAGGCATTTAGCCCCTGATGACCATGCTCACTGTCCATATCTGAGGACCTGGGTTCAACACCCAGCTCTGGATCCTACATCATCTTGATGCAGACCCTGGAGTGAGGGCTCCAGCAATCTGGTTCCTGCCACTCACATGGGAGACCTGGTCGCCTTCCAGGCCTCTTGCTCTGGCTCCGGCCCAGCCATGGCAGGCATTTGACGAGTAAACCAGCGGGTGGGAGCGCTCCTTCTCTGTGGGCTTCCACTTCTCTGCCTCTCAAAAAAACAGTATATGTGTATTGAAAAATCACACCATTCCCTGTAAATATGTATGATTACTGTTCACCAAAAAACACTTTAATATGATACATGTAAAATATTAAAAGATTTAAAAATAAGTATTTAGTACAAAATAAGTGAAATTATGCATATAAGGGGTTTTCAAAAAGTCTGGGAAACCCATGTTATGAAAAAAAATACGCATTGCTTTCAAAATATTTTGCATCAAAATAAACTTAGCTCTACTTTTCCAGGAATTTTGTGAAATGCCCTCTTACAACCATCTTTGTGACTTAAAACATAATTACTGAAGCTAATTAAATGAAACAACATGACAACCCTTGGGCACGTAGCTATGGGGGTTTTCTTAGTTAGTCGAGAGGGTAGTCCTGGAGTTTAAGGATCCCAAACCCAGAGCCAGGAGTGGCTCAGGGGGTGCCTGGCTCTCGCTTCTGGTCTGCGCTCCCCTTGTATCTGACAAGAACCTGGGCCTGGCCAAACAGCCTTGCTGGGATCAAGGGTCGCAAATGACCCACCAGGGCCACTCAGTACTTCCCAGGACCTCATCCCAGCACACAGGACACGGCCCTCACTTCCTACTGGAGCTGCCCACAGGGTGTCCCGGAAGCCTGCAGCCACCTGGCCCATCCCTGCCGCCTGCCGCCGTCTGGGGGCTGGCCTGAGATGGAAGCCCACTGGGAAGAAGGCAGAGCCAGGAATGGGGTCCCCTCCAGACCACATGCATCATGTGGGCCCTGGGCCACACACGGCCTCCAGATAACCCTGGGCTCGGCAGTGACGCGGAGCCCACAGTGTCTCTCCCTTTGCTTACACTGGGGTGAGCTGGATTCCTGTCCCCAGGCCTCTTGCCCCAGGGAACAGCTAAAGGGTGAAGAGTCCACCCGTACTAAGGGTATCCCTGCATCTCGGGTGCGTGGGCCTCTGGCTGCTGTGAGGCTCGACCACCAATGAGGAGGCTTTAAAACAACAGAAACTCAACGAAACCAGTGCCACTGGGCCAGAATCCGGGTGTCAGCAGGGCTGACTCCTCCAAGGCTCTGGGGCAGAATCCATTCTCCTACTTCTCAGCTTCTGGATCTGCCCCGGTCCTCGGCTTCCAGCTCCATCCTCCATCCCTGCGGCATCGGCTTCTGAGAGTCCCCACTTCCACCACTGACCCAGCCCTCCTGCCTCCCTCTGAGAGGGCCCCTGGTGGTGACATCGAACTCACTTGGATAACCCAAAATGACCGTCCTGTCTCAAGATCCTCAATTACACCTGCAGAAGCCCTTTTGCTGGGTAAGGGATTGGGACCTGAGTAGCCCTGGGAGGATATTACCCATCTCACCGTACCTGTGCGGTTTTCCTTGGCAACAGGTTCAGCTCTGCCGGGTTTACCAAGTACATACTGAGGCCCTGCCACGGAGCAAGAATGCACTTGGGCCGAGGCATCCAGGGAAGGGGGCAGAAAGGGTCCTGGGGAGCAGGTGCTCCACCTGGTAGTTAAGAGAGTGGTGTGGTTAGCACATGCATGAGTCTCATATCTGAGTGCGGGGTTTGAGTCCCCACTCCAGCTGCTGGCTAGTGCAGCCCCGGGGGGCAGTGGTGATGGCTCAAGGTGTGGGTTCTGTCACCCACGCGGGAGACCTGGATGGAGTTCCCAGCTCCCAGCTTCACTGTGGGCATTTCGGGGGTGAACCTCCGTTCTCTCTCTCTCTCTCTGCTGCTCAAATAAATGACATCTTTTGAAATGAAAGAGATGGCTCTGAGCCCTGCAGGGCTCCCAGAAAATCGCAGAGAAAGGTGAGCAAACGGTCAGTGCTGGGGAGACTTGGAGGTCATGACCGGAGGTAACACAGGTGCAGAAAAGCCCCTGGGACAGTGCCAGCTGCCAGCGAGGACCCTGCCCGTGCACGTATACTTTACTCAGTACTTATGCTTGCTAGCATCCATTGCCACCATTTTAAAAGAAGAATATTCCACGTGGAATGCTGAATTTCTGGTGTCTGCTACAGAATCCAAAGACCCGGTTCCACGGACTCGCATTCGAGGCCAGGCAGCAGGGCTGGGGCAGTGTGGGGCGTGCCCCGGGCAGCCCACACCTCACCACTCCCTACCGCGCCCTACCTCTGCGGCCAGCCTGAACGCTGTTGCAGGGTGGGAAGCCACAGAAGAAAGACTATTTCTTTTGCTACCATCTCCACTTAAAATGAGGGGGAAAAAAAACCTGGATTCTAAGAAAGATGGTAACGGTGGAAGAAGGCCTTTTGAAATCTCCCTGAAGCCTCTCTTGTGAAAATTGACAAAAGGACAGTAAAAGCTTTCAAATCCATGAAAATGGTTTCTAAAGGAATCCTGCGTCTCAGAATCCATACTGCAGAAATGCTCACACGTGTGTGGCAGAGGCTAAGAGGCTGGCTGCTCTTTGCAGCACAGTTTGGGGTTTTAAAAACTTGAAGTTGGGGCCGATGCTGTGGTGTAGTAGGCTAAGCCTCCACCTGTGGCGCAGGCATCCCATGTGGGCACTGGTTCTAGTCCCAGCTGCTCCTCTTCCTACCCAGTTCTCTGCTATGGCCTGGGAAAGCAGAAGAAGATGGTCCAAGTGCTTGGGCCCCTGCACCCACATGGGAGACCCGGAGGAAGCTCCTGGCTCCTGGCATTGGCCTGGCCCAGCTCCAGCCATTGCAACCATTTGGGAGTGAACCAGTGGCTGGAAGACCTCTCTCTGTGTCTCAACCTCTCTCTGTAACTCTACCTCACAAATAAATAAATAAATAAAATCTTAAAAAAAAAAACTTGAAGGTAATTGTTAAAATATGCTTTAGTAGAAAATCTAAATATCAAGCGGCAAGATGGCGGAATAGGAAGGGAGCACACTATTAGTCCGGGGGAGAAACAGGTTAATAAAAGTGGAGATACTGCAGGGTCAAGGAAGAGTAGGGGAAGAAACAGCAGAGAAACTCTTCCGGAACTAGTGATTCACAGTGGACCTGTGTGGAGAGCGTGGGAGCCCAAGTTCGGGACACCAGTGGCAGACTCAACACACCAGCGCTGGAACACGAGGTGAGCCGAACCTCAATAGCCCAAGATACCAGCGGGCAAGTGGAAAGAGGAGACTAGAGGGAACGAGGCTTGAAACTCCGTGGGGAAAAATTCACCAGACTAACTAGAAGAGAGAGAGGAAAAAAAAAGTGACCGATACGGACACGAGTTTCTCTCTCTCCGCTCACCCCTCAAAGGCGAGCAAGACAAAGAGCAGGCGCCATTTTGGACATACGTCATAAGCAGGGCAACCTCAGGTCTGCACCAGCCCTGAGCCTAGCAGAAAAACCTGACTCTGGGGGGAGGGGTGAAATAACAGGAGATTAGGATCTAACTTGGCAACCCAGTGGGAGACTGCAGGAGAGTTGGAGCCCACACTGAGGGCAGCAGAGATTCCCTGTGTGGTCCTTGGGAAAGAGCTTCCAATCTCTGGCTCCTGTGGGTATATCATTTGCCTGCTAACTACCTCCAATTACATTCAGCTGTGCGGAATTACTTCCCTTTTGAATCAAAAAAAGAAAGAGAGATTTACCACACCTAACCTGGGAGTGTCATCTTTGACACACCCTCAACCCTGAGGAACCAAACACAGCTCTCAGTTCACACTCATCTCAAGCCTCTAAGGCTCCACCAAAAGCAGACAGTCCACTTAATATAGAGCCATAGTGTAACAAGAAAAAACACCACAGTGAAGAAACCAAATATCTCCAACATGCCAAACAACAAACACAAAAACCGAGGTAACAAGAACAAGGAAGACACTATGACGCCCCCAAATGAAAAAGACACCCCAATTCAAGATTATGAAGATGATGAGATAGAAGAAATGCAAGAAGCGGATCTCAAAAAATTGATAAGAACATTAAGAAGTTCTCAAAAACAAATTCTTGAACTACAGAAATCCTTCATGGACAAGATAGAAAATCTCTCTCGTGAAAATGAAATATTAAGGAGGAATCAAAATGAAATGAAACAACTAGTAGAACATGAAACTGTGATAATGACAAAAAACCACAATGAAATGAAGAACTCAATAGATCAAATGACAAACACATTAGAGAGCCTTAAAAACAGAATGGGCGAAGCAGAAGAGAGAATATCAGACTTAGAAGACAGAGAACAGGAAAGGAAACAGGCAAACCAAAGAAAAGAAGAAGAAATTAGAAATCTAAAAAACATTGTCGGGAATCTACAGGATACTATTAAAAAACCTAACATTCGGGTTCTAGGAGTTCCTGAAGGCATGGAGAGGGAGAAAGGATTAGAAGGCATTTTCAGTGACATACTTGCAGAAAATTTCCCAGGTTTGGAGAAGGACAGAGGCACCTTAGTACAGGAAGCTTATAGAACCCCTAATAAACATGACCAAAAGAGATCCTCACCACGACATGTTGTAATCAAACTCACCACAGTGAAACATAAAGAAAAGATCCTAAAATGTGCAAGAGAGAAACGTCAGATTACTCTTAGAGGATCTCCAATTAGACTCACAGCAGACTTCTCATCAGAAACCCTACAAGCTAGAAGGGAATGGAGAGACATAGCCCAGGTACTAAGAGAGAAAAACTGCCAGCCCAGAATATTATATCCTGCACAGCTCTCATTTGTGAATGAAGGTGAAATTAAGACTTTTCATAGCAAACAGAAACTGAAAGAATTTGTTGCCACTCATCCTGCCCTGCAAAAGATGCTTAAAGATGTGTTACACATAGAAACACAGAAACATGGTCACCAATATGAAAGAAGGTAAAGGAAGGAAACCTCATAGCAAAAGATCACAAGAAGCTCAATTTCTCTTTGACATAGAATTAAACTCTGATGCTCTGTTAAAGCAATGTGTTAAAGTAATCTATTATGTTCTCTTGATGTCTGTTAAATTCTAATTGTTCAAAAACAGCTGAATTTTTATTAAGAGCTATGGGTTATTTAAATATGTGCTTATTTTCAAAGATTTGAATAATCACCTTGTAACAATGATCAAATTTGGTCTATGTTATGTCATGATTTTAAGGAATCTTATTTCAACCAGATATTTTGGATTTTGAGCCTTCTTGGCATTCTTGACAGGCATTCAAAAAATCAAAGTTTCAAACAATCTGGTCTCTAAAATTTCCAGTAAATCCTGGACTTTGGTTTTTCCAGTTTGGGCCCAACTGAAAAAATCGAAGGACCTATGTCTCTCATCTTATAGAGACACCAACTAATCAGTCTATTTGGATTATATTAGAAGTACTGTCAAGATGTGATGTGGTACCAAACTTTAAGTTTCTATAATGGAAAATGCTATTAATACAAATGTTTGAGAATTAAAAAGTCTAATGATCTTGTGTTACTAGACATGATACTAGACATGAGAAAGCCCCAGAGGCCTAAAGGGTTAAATACTTGTAAAATCCTACAGGTGCTTTCAAAAATACTGTGAAGTAAGCAAGTGCCTCTTGTTGGTTGATGAGTTTATAATTTTAAACATGGCGAATTAAAGTCTTTTGTCATCCACAGTTATATATGATTTGCTGCTCATAAAACTAAAGCGTTGTTGGTTCTGGGTTTAGCTGTCCTCCTATAGGTTCCTATGGACTTTTTCCAGCCACTTCTATTGTATTCAGTACTTTGGGATGGCTCTGTAAACAGATGAAGCCAATAATGTATTAACAGTACCAACTGAGAGAAAGTATGGTTAACTGAGGTTACTAAAAAAGCAATTCAAATCAATTGGCAATCTACAAAAAGAGTTAAAGATTTTAAAAGCTATTATTAAAATTGCTATATTGGTCTACTATGCTATGTTATATGTGTGTACATATTGTATGTCCACATGGGGAAATTTTATTAAGAGTTTTATTTTAAATGGCTTATAGATAAGATTGTCCATAAATTTAAGCTGCTAAAATCAATCAAAGATACATTTTAATTTGTGTGACCTGAATCTGTGTATCATATGTTTTAAACTTGTTGGTAGAAAGAAACTAAAAACATTTTATATGGTTGTGCTTAAGTTTACTGGTTAAACAAACTACACCATGTTAGATATTTAAGAGGTGTTTTCAAATACATGATTCTTAAAATTTATAGAAGGCATTGGACCTTCTGGTAAATGTTTTCTTAAGTTGTTATCTAATGGTTGAAACGGTTTGCTAAGTATTCATGTGATATTGCTATTGTCAGCAAGCGATCTAGGACTTGCTCCCTCATTTCTCTATTCTAAGCCCAACTTGTTCTTTCATTTCTCTATTCTCTTCAAGGTAGGAAACTAATTCTATTATGAAGGAATCTGTAGGACGCACAATTTAATCTTTAGACCTTATAAAAGAGATGGCTAACATTTTTCTGTAATAGCATAGCCAAAATAAGAACTTAAATAATAATCTCATAGCTAGATTCTCTTCGCCATCAGCGAAGTATACAGTACGTAGAAAAAACCTCCCTTTCAGACCAAAGGGAAAGAAAGTTTTTAAGTGAGAATATAATTTTCCTCATGGGCAATGTCTACCTTAGAAAATCTACTACAGAACATGCCTGTGACTATAGACTTGTAGTTCAGGCCACCGAAGATTAGAGATGGGACTTGGGCACTCCCTTGACTTGCATCCTCTGGTCTGCTTTAACACAAACCAGGAGGAAAAGAAAGCTCGGCATCAGAAGCAATGGGTGGCAGGCCTATTAATGGCTGATCTGTACAGTGATCTGCCCTCAAGGAGACCCAACAGGCCAGTCCACTGCAGTGGCTTTCAATGTGGTAAGCCTGGGCTTCAGCAGAAGTCAGCTTGTGAAGAGCCCTGGCAGCTCTGCCAAGAGTTAGATCACTGGAAATGGACCTGCCCTGGAGTCGAAGGATGCCCAGGTCAGAGCCACAGATCTTATTGGCTCTAAGCTAAAAAGCCCTTCACTCAGCCCAACTTCCAAAGTGACCACTGCAGCTGAGGGGATGGTCAAGTAGGGTCAGCAACATTGCAGGCAGAACTGTAAATTTCTTGTTAGAGATGCCACCTGCCTTTACCTGGCCAGCTCTCCTCCCAGGCCAGCCAAGTAATGAAAGTCAACAGAGTGCCTTCCCCTAGAAGGTTCACACCTCCCTTAGGATATACCCCATGTGAAGAGATAGATAGGTCTGGGCCTCTTAACTTACAAAGCCTAAAGCCCACCAGATTATTATCAAGCCCCTTCTGTCAGGTTCTATTTGCCTCTCAATCAGAAAACTTAATTGTAGCTTAGACAGCACCTTTCTTAGCTCCTCTAATAATAACTCTGTCCTTTGTTCTAGACCCTGTCTAGCACACTTAGGCCTCATTCCTTTGTAATCATAACCTCTACTCTACCACCAATGGCTCTACTCCCAACCTGTGTGTACTGATGGTCCTCTTCCCCACTTAATACTGTATAATTGTTCAAACCTGGTAAATGCCACTCTTAGGATCATTGGTTACTATCCTCACTCTGTCTTTTATGACTTTGTCTAAATATGATCAGAGTCGGCAAACTTGGAAGGCTTCCATAGCCTTGGCAACTCATGACGAGAGCCTAGGGTGGTTACTGGTGCCATAAACTAGAGTGTCAATTTGTTGGGTCAACAACAGGAGCCACTGTGCACTTGCTCCTCATGTGGGATCTCTGTCCTTAATGTGCTGTACATTTTGATTTAATGCTATAACTAGTACTCAAACAGTATGTTTCACTTTGTGTTTCTATGTGGGTGCAAACTGTTGAAATCTTTATACTAAATTGATCTTCTGTATATAAAGAGAATTGAAAATGAATCTTGATGCAAATGGAAGGGGAGAGGGAGCGGGAGAGGGGAGGGTTGCGGGTGGGAGGGAAGTTATGGGAGGGAGAAGCCATTGTAATCCATAAGCTGTACACTGGAAATTTATATTCATTAAATAAAAGTTAAAAAAAAGAAAATATAAATATCAGTAAGTTGTAGCACATCACAGAACAGAATACTATGTAAATTTTTAAAAAGGAAGATTGAGGCCGGCGCCGTGGCTTAACAGGCTAATCCTCCGCCTTGCGGCGCTGGCACACCGGGTTCTAGTCCTGGTTGGGGCACCAGATTCTCTCCCGGTTGCCCCTCTTCCAGGCCAGCTCTCTGCTATGGCCCGGGAAGGCAGTGGAGGATGGCCCAAGTGCTTGGGCCCTGCACCCGCATGGGAGACCAGGAGAAGCACCTGGCTCCTGGCTTCGGATCAGCGAGATGCGCCGGCCGCAGCAGCCATTGGAGGGTGAACCAACGGCAAAAGGAAGACCCTTCTCTCTGTCTCTCTCTCTCACTATCCACTCTGCCTGTCAAAAAAAAAATGCAAAAATAAAAAAAAGTAAATTTAAAAAAAAAAGGAAGATTGATACATGTTGATTTGAGTAACTCTCCAAGATGCTCATCTCCAGGGAAAACTCAATTGACAGAGACACTGCATAATAGGATTGCATTTACATTTTTAAAAACTCTACACACGTTTCTAATGCGTAGGAAAGCATCTGGCAGAACACAGCATGTAAAAACACGAGAGCATGGGGGTGACCAGTGGCTTTGCATTCTACTATACACAATTATTGTTTTAGTGTTCTAAATAAGCATGTATTACTTTGCTTTTCCAATATTTAGAATTTTCTTTTACACATGTGGGAGGTTTCCTTCACACACACCTTTTCTAGTTATCTACTCTGTTGATCTGAAAGGTGAAGTCAGAGAGACTGAGGTCATCTGCCCACTGGTTCAATCCCCAAATGCCCACAACTAGGGGCTGGGCCAGGCCGAAGCCAGGAGCTGAAAACAGTCTGGGTCTACGAGGGGGACAACGGGAGCCATCACCTCTTAGGGTGCACATTAGCAGGAAGCTGGAATCATGGGCAAACCCAGGCGCTCTGATAGGAGACGCAGGCGTCTTAACCACCGCACCAAACACCAGTCCCTAGAACTTTGTTCTTAATTTCAGCTGAAGGCCTCTGTCCACACTTCACACACACCTAGTCTTTGTCTCAGGCAACAAGTATTTACTAAGTCCAACTGCATGTAGGACATTGGTCTGGGCTCTGGGAAGCAATAAGAAATACAGTTGACCAACCAACGGTTCACTTTGTTTCTGACATTTTCTGCATACAGAATCAAGGCCAATCCTGAATTTCTAGAAATAAAAATTTAGATATGAAGTCCGTATCTAACATCCACCACCATTTATACCTGTAGTAGGCCCACTTCCATTGCTGCAATGAAATACCCAAGGCAGGGTACTTTATAACGAAGTTTATGGGGACCAGCGTTTATGTGCCATAGCAGGTAAAGCCACTGCCTGTGATGTTGGCATCCCATTTGTGTGCTACTTCATGTCCCAGCTGCTCCATTTCTGATCCAGCTCCCTGCTGATACACCTGGGAAAGCAGTGGAGGATGGCCCAAGTGCTTGGGCACCTGCACCCACATGGGAGTCTGGGATGAAATTCCTGGCTCCTAATTTCAGCGTGGCCAAGCCCTGGCCATTACAGCTATTTGGGGGAGCGAACCAGAAGACAGAGAACTCTCTCTCTCTCTGCCTCTGCCTCTCTCTCTGTAGCTCTGTTTTTCAAGTAAATAAATAAATCTATTTTTTAAAAGTTTGTGAAGCTCCCAGTCTCGGAGGCTGAAAGTCCAGGATTGGGAGGCCCCACATGTCCAGCCTCTGGTGAGGGTCTCAGGGCAGAAGGCACCACAGGAGTTAGCATGGAAGACCTCACAGGGTGAGACAGAGCCAGCCAGCGAATCACAGGCCAGGCTCACTCTTTTTTTATTATTATTATTTGAAAGAGTTACAGAGAGAAAGAAGTAGTCCATCTGCTGGTTCACTTCCCAAATGACTGCAATAGTCAGAGCTGAGCTGGTCTGAAGCCAGGAGCTTCTTCCAGTTCTCGCATGTGGGTGCAGGGGCCCAAGGACTTGGGCCATCTTCTACTGCTTTCCCAGGCCATGGCAGAGAGCTGGATTGGAAGTGGAGCAGCTGGGATTCAAACAGGTGCCCACATGGGATGCTGGCACGGCAGGCTGGTGCTTTAACCCACTGTGCCACAATGTCAGCCGCCAGGCTCACTTTTTTTTTTTTTTTTTTCTTTTTTTAGACAGAGTTATAGACAGTAAGAGAGAGAGGCAGAGAGAAAGGTCTTCCTTCCGTTGGTTCACCCCCCCAAATGGCCGCTAAGGTTCAAGCTGCGCCAATCCAAAGCCAGGAGCCAGGTGCTTCCTCCTGGTCTCCCATGCAGGTGCAGGGGCCCAAGCACTTGGGCCATCCTCCACTGCCCTCCTGGGCCACAGCAGAGAGCTGGACTAGAAGAGGAGCAACCGGGACTAGAACCCGGCACCCATATGGGATGCTGGCACCACAGGCAGAGGATTAACCAAGTGAGCCACGGCACCTGCCCCCAGGCTCGCTCTTGTACTAGGAACCAGCCAGGCCCCTGGCGCACTACAGGAATCCCTTTCAAGGGCAGCACCCCTATGACAAAACCAGCTTCTGCCAGGACCCGTCCCAGAGGCCACGCTGCCTCCCAACATGGCCACGGCGGGGGGGTGGGGTGGTGGTGGTGGTGGTGTGTGGCTTCTGGCACAGACACACTCAAACCACAGCCAAACCACAGCAACGTCCACGCTAACAACTCACAGGACAGAAAAACGCTCTCGGGATTCTTCTTTCCGACCGTGTGAGAAGGAAACTCATGCAATCAACAGCAAAGTGCATCCTTGGGTCCCTGAGAAAAGGCCAGTCTTCAGTAAGGATACCTGTAAGGTGTGTTTCCTTCCCACCCATTCAAGCCGTGGATTCACTGATAACCAAAAGGTAGAAAACAAAGGGACCAACAAAACGGCTGGGAAATCCTTCCTTTTACTGGGTTTGGTTTTGTTCTCATTCCATGGTGGAACAAGAGATGGTATCAGGCTCCTGGCCCCAGGCGCTGGCAGCAGGCTCCCTGGGTTCCAGTCCCCATACTCAGTATCTGACCAGGGAGGGGACCTGTGCCGGCTTCCTCACCTGGGTGGGAAGGTTCAGTCACAGCTGCCTCACAGGGGTGTGGTGAGGGTTCAAAGAAGTTACCACGCAGAGCAGCGTGGAAGGGTTTCTCAGGACACCATAGCAATAGCACGGACTTGGTGTCACCAAGCATCCTCCAAAGACTTTGAGGGGATATACCCCGAATGTACTGACTCCCAATCTCCACAAAAAGGATTTTTGAAAAATCAAAAGTAATTAACTTTTAAATAAATAATATGAGGAGGCTGTCTGGGGCAGTGGTTATAACAGACATCTCTTGGACTGTGCGCATCCCATAGGAGAGTCTGAGGCCCAGCTCTGCTCCCAATTCCAGCTGCCTGCTAATGCGCATCTAGAAGGCAGCAGGCGATGGCTCTGATGGCTGGGTCCCTGCCACCCATGTGAGAGGACCCCACTGAGTTCCAGGCTCCTGGCTTCAGCTGTTGTGGGCATTTGTGGGAATGAACCAGCAGATGGGAGATCTTTTGTGTATCTGTCTTTTGAATAAAATGAAAACAAAAATGTGTGTGGGACAATGCAATTAAAATATAAGATTATTTAAAAAGTAAATAGGGATTGTCATTTGATGCAACAGTTAAAATGTCTTTTATTTTAGTGATTTGTTTATTTGAAAGCAGAGTTACAGAGAGAGAAGGGGAGACACAAAGAGATCTTCCATCTGCTGTTTCACTCCCCAAATGGCCACTATGACCAGGGATGAGCCAGGATGCCAGAGGCTCCATCCAGATCTCCCATGTGGGTGCAGGGGCCCAAGGACCTGGACCATACTCCACAGCTTTCCCAGGAACATTACCAGGGAGCTGGAAAGGAAGTGGAGCAGCCAGGACTTGAACTGGCTCCCATATGGGACGCTGGCGCTGGAGGTCATGACCTAACCTGCTGCACCACAGCACTGACCCCTAAAAAGTCTCATGAGACACTCACATCCCATATCAGAGCACCTGGGTTCAGGTCTCAGCTCTGCTTCTAGTTCCAGCTTCCAGCTAGTGCACACCATGGGAGGTAGCAGGTGATGGCTCAAGTAATAGGATCGATCCTTGCCACCTACAAGGATGGAGTTCCCGACTCCCAGCTTCAGTCTCTCCCAGCTTCAGTCTCGCCCAGCCCCAGCTGTTGCATGCATTTGAGAAATGAACCAGCAGATGGAAGATCTCTCTCTGGCTCTGGCTCTGGCTCTTTGTTTCTGTTTGCCTTTCAATAAATAAATAAATATTTTTAAAGGCGAATGTAATATTTTTCCAAAGGTTAAAGAGTACAGACTAAAGTTATACTACAAGAGAATTAACCTTCAGTTGGATTTAAAAACACAAACATTGTATCTTGTTAACTCATCATTTAAATCCTGATTTTGAAATTAATAGGATGTAAGTTAAATCCATCCAGCTTTCAGAAATAGATGCTCTTTTCATTAGTAATAAACATCTATTGGAATTTTGGCTGTTTTCTCCAAGCCTTTTCTTCCGAATAAGAAAGGTTTTACTGTTTATTACTCCATATCTAAGTATGCCTGTGTTGCATTTCAAAATGGTGCAAAAGAAATAAGGACTGCAGCCCTTTTAAAGAAAATGACAACACTGTTAGCAACTTTCTACAGAAAGAAACAAAGGAAGCAGATGGGAAGCCAGTGATGCCATGTCTTATACCTTTAAAAAAGCATTCAGTGCCACAGAAAACAGAAAACCTAGACTAGTGAGATGGCATTGGTGAGATGGGATTGAATTGTAACCCCCTGGCATGTTTCTAACTCTACCATTTGGGCAAGTCCGATTGAGCATGTCCCAAATTGTACATCTCTTCCTTCTCTTATTCCCACTCTTATATTTAACAGGGATCACTTTTCGATTAAGTTTCAACAATTAAGAATAATTGTGTATTAATTACAGAGTTCAACCAATAGTATTAAGTAGAACAAAAAAAAATACTAAAAGGGATAAAGTATTAAGTTGTTCATCAACAGTCAGGGCAAGGGCTGATCAAATCATTGTTTCTCATAGTGTCCATTTCCCTTCAACAGGTTTCCTTTTGGTGCTCAGGTAGTTGTCACCGATCAGGGAGAACATATAATATTTGTCCCTTTGGGACTGGCTTATTTCACTCAGCATGATGTTTTCCAGATTCCTACATTTCGTTGCAAATGACTGGATTTCATTTTTTTTAACTGCTGTGTAGTATTCTATAGAGTACATATCCCATAATTTCTTTACCCAGTCTTCTGTTGATGGGCATTTAGGTTGATTCCATTTTTTAGCTATTGTGAATTGAGCTGCAATAAACATTAATGTGCAGATGGCCTTTTTATTAGCCAAATTAATTTCCTTTGGGTAAATTCCAAGGAGTGGGATGGCTGGGTGGTATGGTAGGGTTATGTTCAGGTTTCTGACCAATCTCCAGACTGACTTCCATAGTGGCTTAACCAGTTTGCATTCCCACCAACAGTGGGTTAGTGTCCCTTTTTCCCCACATCCTCTCCAGCATCTGTTGTTGGTAGATTTCTGAATGTGAGCCATTCTCACCAGGGTGAGGTGACACCTCATTGTGGTTTTGATTTCCATTTCCCTGATTACTAGTGATCTTGAACATTTTTCTATGTGCCTGTTGGCCCTTTGAATTTCCTCTTTTGAAAAATGTCTATTGAGGTCCTTGGCCCATCTCTTAAGTGGGTTGTTTCTTTTGTTGTTGTGGAGTTTCTTAATCTCTTTGTAGATTCTGGTTATTAATCCTTTATCAATTTCTGCTCACAATTGATGATAATGATAGGACTAAGAGTCAAAGGGATCACATAAACAAGACTAGTGTCTGCTAATACTAACTGATAGAATCAAAAAGGGAGAGAACGATCCAACATGGGAAGCGGGATACACAGCAGACTCATAGAATGGCAGATGTCCTAAACAGCACTCTGGCCTCAGGATCAGCCCTTAAGGCATTCGGATCCAGCTGAGAAGCCCATGAGAGTATTTCAGGCATAGAAAGCCAAGACACTCTGGCAAAAAAAAAAAAAAAATGACCTAAATGAAAGATCTCCACGAGTGAGATCCCAGTGGAAAGAACAGGTCATCAAAGAAGGAGGTACCTTTCTCTGAAGGGAGGAGAGAACTTCCACTTTGACTATGACCTTGCCTAAATATGATCAGAGTCGGCGAACTCAAAAGGCTTCCATAGCCTTGGCAACTCATGACAAGAGCCTCGGGTGATTACTGACGTCATAAACAAGAGTGTCAATTTTTAAGTCAACAACAGGAGTCACTGTGCACTTACTCCTCATGTAGGATCTCTGTCCTTAATGTGCTGTACATTGTGATTTAATGCTATAACTAGTACTCAAACAGTATTTTTCACTTTGTGTTTCTATGTGGGTGCAAACTGTTGAAATCTTTACTTAATATATGCTAAATTGATCTTCTGTATATAAAGAGAATTGAAAATGAATCTTGATGTGAATGGAAAGGGAAAGGGAGCGGGAAAGGGGAGGGTTGCGGGTGGGAGGGAAGTTATGGGGGGGGGGAAGCCATTGTAATCCATAAGCTGTATTTTGGAAATTTATATTCATTAAATAAAAGTTTCTCAAAAAAAAAAAAAGAAAAAAGAAAACAGAAAACCTAGGCTACGACCAGAAGCTGAGTGGTGGGAGCAGTGGCAAAGTGGCCCTCTACTGTTCAAACTCCCACTCCCAGGCACTGGCAATCCCCATTGCAGGCATCACCGATAACTGGAGGTGGTACCCAGGGGTGGCATTAAACGACCTTGCATTCGAAGGCATTCTTGCCCATCCAAACCCCTCCCAGCCATCTGACTATCTGGAGCCAGTCTCCATCCATTGATTAATGTCTGCAATTAGCCCTTGCTAATGTCTCTTATAACAGAGGGCAGGACCCAGGGTCCTGGGTGACAACATGTAACAACTTAATGACACTTTCCTTGGCACTGTATTTATTTTCTCCATGGCCTTCCATTAGTGGCAAGTGATATAGTTTGCCATTACAATAGTTGCACAAATTTTCATTTTTAAATAGACAAAATTGAATTGGGAAAAATATAAAGAAAAAAAATGAGTGGGTTTAAAGAAAATATACAGATATGGTCAAAAGCTTGAGGGTGTTATCCAACTGACGGGTTTGGGAAATGCAGTTCCAGAAAATAAAGTTCCAGTTCTTTCCACTGTCATTCAGGCCTCTGCACTCCACTCCACTTCCTGATCCTCGCCTCCTTCTTCACTTGGCCCTGGCTCAGGCTGCTCCCACCTAAAGTCCTCCTGCCCCTCTGTGCTAGGCTGGAAAGACGACCGGCATCCTGTACCCCTCCCGTGTACTGTGACCTTGGGATCTCACTGCTGCTCCAGAGTCCCTGCCATCTCCATGTGGACACACCCCAGCAGCAGAGAGCACACGGAAGACAGCCAAGTTGGCCCAGTCAAAGCTTTCCTGGCTCAGCCGACAGCCAGCCATTGGCTGACCTTGGCTATAAGGGAGTCCAGCCAAGACCGGAGGAGCCATCCACCTGCCGCTGACAGCAAGTACAAGGCCAGTAAGTGTTCCATTGTGAGCCTCTGAGTATTCACTCGATATACACCGCCCCACCAGCTCAGGGAAACCTGACAGTCTCCAAGCACAGCTCAACTGTCACCCCCTCGAGGAAGTCCTTACACACCCTCCCGGGGGCTTTATTTGTACAGACTCTAGACTTCACAGTTCCGCTTGCATTCCAAGCCACTGGCAGCGAAGACACGGAGATGCCTTTCCTGTAGAGGTAAGGTCAATGGAATAAGTGCACGAGTCAAATATAAACAGCACTGCAGAGCCAGGCCCCACGGAAGGTCGCACGCGTGTCATCTCTCTGGGTGCTCACACTCCCAGGAGCCAGATGCTAGGAAGACCCACGCTTCGCTGATGAGGACACTGGGTGGAAATGCATCCACGAGGGGGCTTCAAAAGGGTCACGGAAGCAGGCGTTTGGCACAGTGGTTAAGACACAACTTGAGATGTCCACACCCGTATCGGAGGGCCTGGGTTTGAGTTCCAGTTCTGTTCCTGAATCCATCTCCCTGCTAACGCACGCCCTGGGAGGCAGCAGGTGATGGCTCAAAAAGCTGG
The DNA here is from genome assembly GCF_033115175.1 of Lepus europaeus. Taxonomy (NCBI): domain Eukaryota; kingdom Metazoa; phylum Chordata; class Mammalia; order Lagomorpha; family Leporidae; genus Lepus; species Lepus europaeus. Next base: position 13,691,432 of record NC_084849.1, read on the forward strand.
GTCCCTGCACCCACGTGGGAGACCTGGACTGAGCTCCTGACTCCTGGCTTCAACCGGACCCAGCCCCAGCTGATGCAGACATTTGGGGAGTGAACCAGTGCATGGGAGCTTGTGTCTGTGTGTGTGTATGTGTGTGTTAGGAGCATTTCAGATGAGGCCCAAGCTGCCACTGACCCTGTCCCGCGCAGGTGCCCTGCTCCCTGAGAGAGGCTCGGCTTCGGCATTTGCAGAGCTCCTCCGCACGCTGGCGCCCACGCACGCGCCCCCGCGGAAGCTGCGCAGCTGGGCTCAGGTGCAGGATCTCCTTCGGCTCCCAGAACTCGGATCACACACAAGGCATTTCTGTGCAGCCTGCTTTGTTCTGCCGGAGCGAGCCTGGAGGAGCTTCCCATGCTGGTTCCCACACATCCGCCTTACTCGTGTTCATCTTCTGCCTGAGAGATTCCTTTGAAACCTGGGTCAAAAGCCCGTGATGCGCGCAGCTCTGTGATGGCTGCTGGGGGTGTCTCTGTCAGCTCGGAGGAAGCATCTTCAGGAAGAAAAAAGCGGCAGTCAGGGCCATCACTTCCCGTACCTGACTGTGTGCCTGGCGCCGTGGGCTTTCTCTGGGCTCACTCCTTTTACTTAAATGCAGACTCTTGTTTTCATTTTCATGTGTTTTTTGAAAGGTAGCGAGACTGGCAGACTGAAGTCTTCCATGTGCTGGTCCACTCCCCAAATGCCCACAGCAGCCAGGGTTTGGCCAAGGCCAAGCCAGATGCCTGGAAGTCTCCCATGTGAGTGGCAGGGACCCAACTACTTGAGCCAGCACCTGCTGCCTCCCAGGGTGTACATTAGCAGGAAGCTGGAATAGGCAGCAGAGCTGGGATTCGACCCCAGGCACTCCAATTTGGGATGCAGGTGTCCCGGGCAGTGCTCTAACCACTAGGCCAAATGCCCATCCCTGTTTGCGCATCTTTAATCATGCAGCAGTGCTGATTGTGAGGCTGGGATTCTGAGCCCACTTTAGGAGTGGGAAAACTGAGGCTGCTTAAGTGGAAGAACCAGGGTTTGAACCCAAAGCTCCCTCTCTTTCCAGGAAGCTATACTCTGAGTTGTTCATGGCCCCTGCCCACTGAACTAGAAGTCAAAGTCGGTCATGAACCTTCAGAGGCAGAGAGAGGGTCTTATTCATCTTGGGAAGTCTTCCAGGTACTGCAAGAAAAGTGAGTTTCTGAATTCTACCCTTGAGGGCCAAGCAGGTCACTCCCGTTCACTGAGCCTCTACCTTGCTGATCTGTAAAATGGGCGTCCATCACTTCTCCTCACAGGCCTGCTGAGCTGGCACATGAGATCCTGTCTATGCAGAGGACCAGCTGAGCCCTCTCCCCTCCCCTCCCCACTCTGTAAACCCATGGTCGTATTTGCTGGAGGATGGTTGCAATTCCAGAGAGGTGGCTCCAGCATCACCCAGAGCATGGAATCTTGCACCTGCCCAGGAGCCAGAATCGAGGGGTGTCCCAGCTAGGATGGGCTGAAAATGAAAGAACAGATGGAGCAAGGAAGACAGGTGGGGAGGGCAGCCTGGCATCCCACCTTTCCCCCGGAGACACAGAGGCACACGGAGCACCTTTGGAGATAAGAGCGTGGTGAGTCAGAGCAGGCAAACCCCAGAAAACGGCCATTAGGTGAAGACAGACTAGGCAGAGATGGTGCAGAAGGTCCCCCAGGGGACGCTGGGAGTCAGCCCCTCTTCCACAGTCCCCAGGGCAGAGCACTGGCACAGGGCACTTGGGCCGGTGGGCAGGGGCGTGCTCTGAGCACACCTTGGGCAGTAACCTGTCTGATTAATCCCCACAGGGATCCTGCGGTTTCAGTCCCATCGCTGTCCTCACTTGACAAAGGAGAAAACCAAGGACCAGAGAGGCTGAAAACTTCGCCCAGAGTCACCAAGGTGCTGGCCGGATACGTTCCGGTGTGAACCAAGTCCACCCAGATCTGTTGTTGACAAAGAACTTCAAGACCTTCTGCCAAACGAAACAATATGGCAATCACAGCATGACACAGAATCCCATTTGCTAAATAGACAATGCACTTGTGTGTGTGTGCACGCACGCACATATGTACATACGTATACACACACACACAGAAGGAAATCTAAAATGTTTGCAACAGCATCTGTGAGTTCTTATAGGTGACATTAGACTATTTCTAAGCACTTGAATCTTACCATTTTCTATCATAATTAATTACAAGTCTCAAGAAAACCAGACCTTTGCCAGAATAAAGATACGTGGGTTCTCCTTCGGGTCAGCCATCCTCAGTGAGTGAGTTTGAAGCACATAGATCCCAGGCACTCTGCTAAGCATTTACTATACATTCTCTCGCTGAACTGTTCCAACAGCCCCAGCCATATCCCCTTGTACAGATGAGAAAACGGAGGGTCTTGGAGCTTCAGGAGCTCTCCTAAGATGCTAGAGTTTTACACATTTCCCCAACATCCTGACTGTAAGAATAACCTGGGAGTGTCAGTTAGAAGGCAAACTTCCAGAGCTAGCCCTCAGAAATCCCAGGTCAGTGCACCTGGAGAGACTCACGGATCTCTAAGAACAAGGACACAGCAGCGATTCTGAGCAGGTGTGAGGCACCTGCGTCTACTGCTCATTATGCAACACCGGCAGCTTTTGTCTCAGACAAAACAAAACCACAAAACAGAGCAGACACTCCAGTCCAAAGCAGCACCCTGGGCCAGCAGGACCCCTCCCCAGGGCCCATGGGCTCGTCTGTACAAAACTGGCAGGGAGAGAACAGCTCGCAGCGTGGTCAGTGCCAGTCCAGAAGGACCTGCCAAGGAGGCCAGGGCACAGGCTGGAAACCCAATCACAAGGCCAAACGGATGGAGGCAGAGAAGAAAGGCGGCCACGTTCAGGGCAGGCATCAAGGGTGCGAGGTGAGGGGAAGAGCCTCTTGCCAGGTGGCACTCCAGGGTCACAGGACAGCAGCGGAGGGGCAGTGTTTATCCCGAGAGAGGCCAGGACTCTCACTCACTCATTAAACAGCACTGGAGATGCTTCCTAAGGACAAGGAGCCGAGGATACAAGGTCGGCGGCACAGCACTCCTGTTTCTAAGGCAGGGCAGTTGAATCTCGTGTTTTCCAAGTGAACCTTGCAAAAGAAATTCTGAAAGCCATGCATAGTTTTTTCTTTTTCTTTTTTTTTTTTAAACAGGCAGAGTGGATAGTGAGAGAGAGAGACAGAGAGAAAGGTCTTCCTTTTTGCCGTTGGTTCACCCTCCAATGGCCGCCGCGGCCGGTGCACCACGCTGATCCGATGGCAGGAGCCAGGTGCTTCTCCTGGTCTCCCATGGGGTGCAGGGCCCAAACACTTGGGCCATCCTCCACTGCACTCCCTGGCCACAGCAGAGAGCTGACCTGGAAGAGGGGCAACCGGGACAGAATCCGGTGCCCCAACCGGGACTAGAACCTGGTGTGCTGGCGCCGCAAGGCGGAGGATTAGCCTAGTGAGCCGCGGCGCCGGCCCATGCATAGTTTTTTCATAAGACTTCTTTCTTTAAAAGATTTATTTACTTGAAAGGCAAAGTTACAGAAGAAGAGAAGGGGAGACAGAGATAGAGAAAGAGAGAGAAAGATTCCATCTTCTGGTTCACACCCCAAATGACTACAACAGTTAAGGAGCCAAGGAGGCCCCAAGTGGGGCTGGGCCAGAAAGAAGCCAGGAGCGTGGCACTCCATCCAGGTCTCTGGCCTGGGTGGCAGGGGCCCAAGCACTTGGGCCATCTTCTGCTGCTCTTCCAGGCATATTAGCAGGGAGCTGGCTCTGAAGCAGAGCAGCTCGGACTCGAACTGGTGCCCACAGAGGATGCCAGCCTGACAGACGGTGTCTTAACCTGCTGTGCCCCATCATGTCTGCTATGAACTTTCTAGAAGCCATTCATCTGCATGGATTCCACCACACAGGTGTGAGAGCCACGGACCACCCAGCTCAGCAAACTTCAGGAGTGAATCTTTTCTTTTTTAACATTTACTTATTTGAGAGGCAGAGTTACAGAGAGAGAGAGAGAGAGAGAGAGAGAGAGAGAGAGAGAGGAGAGAAGGAGAGAAGGAGAGAAGGAGAGAAGGAGAGAAGGAGAGAAGGAGATCTTCCATCTGCTGGTTCACTCTTCCAAATGGCTGCAATGCCTGGAGCTGGGCAGATCCAAAGCCAGGAGCAGGGAGCCAGGAGCCTCCTCTAGGCCTCCCGTGTGGGTGCAGGGACCCAAGCGCTTGGGCCATCTTCTACTGCTTTACCAGGTGCATTAGCAGGGAGATGGGTCAGAAGTGGAACAGCTGGGTCTCAAATCAGCATCCATATGGGATGCTGGTGCTGCAGGCAGTTGCTTAACCCACTGTGCCACAGTGCCGGCACCAGTTATTTTTCAAAATTGTTCCAAAGATACTTCCTTACTTGAGTATCATGGTGATACAGTGGGGTTAGATGTCATCCTACAGGTGGGGAAGCTCAGGCTCACAAGCACTGCAATCGTGCCCAAAGCCAAGGTCACAAAACTAAAGACATACCAGGGTGCAGGTGGAGGTGGGAGCGTGCCTAGTGGTTAAGACACCTGCATCTCACAGCAGAGGACCTGGCTCCAACTCCGACTCTAATTCCTGCTATTGAAGACCCCAGGAGGCAGCGGTGATGGCTCAGATAACTAGGTCCCTGCCACCACATGGGAGACCTGGATTGCATTCCCAGCGCCCAGCATTGACCAAGTCCTAGCCATTGTGGGCAGCTGAGGAGTGAACCAGTAGATGCAATCAGCCTCTCTTTCTCTCAAATAAATAAAAATTAAAAATAGTGGCAGCAGCACTAGGGTCAGGATTTGAACTTGGGACCTGTCATTCTCAGCCCCTCCTCCCAACTCTCCATTGAAATGGGCCATCGGGTCTCCCCCTGCAGGTGGCCGCGTCAATTTTTAGGTCACCCTCAGTTCAAGTGCATGCAGAGCAAAATATCCAAAGGTCCCACCTTCAAAATACAGAAACACAAGATTCCTGGCCATTGCACGTCCACACTGAGCCCACCCTCAGACTCTGCCTTGTCTGGGTGGAGAATAAGGGCCCTTGGGCCTGGGGTTAGAAGGTGCACAGCTTTGTGAGAGTTGAGTGCTTGAGTTGCAGTCCTCCATCTCCACACCAGGGGGCAGCCTGGCATCTTCTGTGGCAGGTGGAAAATTTTTCAGGTTTTCTCCGTGTGTGCTCCCTGGGTCCTGTTTACTGTACCCAGTATTAGCATGGTGGTAAATTTAGCATCATAAACCAAAAAAAAAGTAAAAAGTCAAGATGTGTGACAGAGCTAAAAATAACCATGTCTGAAGTCCCTAATGGGGAACTTTTCACCACGCTAAGATAAGCCCAGAGACCTGTGGCGAGTCCTACACCATCACTCCTAGGTGCTCTTTTGTTTTCTTTGTAAAATGTATTTATTTTTAAGACAGGGGAGAGAGAGGGAGAATATGAATGAATCTTCCTTCTGCTGGTTCACTCCCCAAAAGCCCACAACAGCCAGGGCTGAGCCAGGTCAAAGCTCTTCTCCCATGTGGGCGGCAGAGACCCAAGCACTTTGGCTGTCACCTGCCACCTGCCAGGGTTAGCAGGAATCAGCAATGGGGCTGGGACTTGAACCCGGGCATTCCAAGCCAGAGGCAGGCATTTCAGCCACGGAGCCAAATTCCTGCCCCCGAGGTGCTCTTTCCTGGAAGCAAAGAAGAATCCGGGGGGTGGGGGGGTGGGGGCTGTGAAGGTCTGCTCTGTGCCAGGCTCTTTCACAAAATCATCTCTTGGGTCCATCTCCTAGCAATGCCCATTAGACCCACAAGGAAACAGAGGCTTGGGAGTGTGATTACACTGGCCTGTGACAGCCAGGAGTAGAGGCAGGCTCCCCGCACCCTCTGCGCCCCCAGGGCTGCCTGTCAATATCGCACCATCACTGCCTTCTCCCTGGCAGCAGTCACCTGCGAGCAAGGTGACAGCCAACAGCCCGGGGCCTTGAAGCCACAGGGCCAGCTGTGGCACTGTCCTTCCCCAGCCCAGGGCTGTCGGCATACGCGGCTTCTCCACTGTCTTCCTGACCACCCCTTGATGTCACTGTCACAGCTCCCTGTTTTCTTCCTCGGTAGCACTCTGCTAGTTCACAAATTATCCTGTTTATTGGTTTCCATGGTTACACCTCCCCACAACCACCGCCACACGCCCATCAGAATGTCAGCCCAGGAAAGCGCTGGCTTCTCCCGGGCGTCAGCTCTGGGCCTCGCACACAGTCAGGGTTCCGAACGATTTCCTTGGTCTTTGGATAAACCACATCATTGCCCACTGCTTCTCAGCAAGTGCAGCAGCTTTAGGACCAGGGCTGGCCGGGCAGCCAAGGCTCCTGGGTTGTCAGACCCCACGAGGGTGATGACATGGCCGCAGCCACAGCCAGCGGCCATGCCTTCCTGCGGTTGCCAGGGCAACCATTGTCATAACATCCTGGCCAGTGCTAGCTCCGTGGGGGCCAGATGAGAGGGGAGGAAATTATTTAGTGAATATCTCAAGTAACCCAGATATTTGCATCCCCAGGCAAATCCCCTACTCAGGATGGGCTGGAGGCCTGGGAGAAGTGCCTTCCTTCTCTCCCAGCCCCAGGTTCCACAGCCCAGGCAGAGGGGACCCACTGGGCTGGGGCCCACCCCCAAGGATGCTGGAACACGGGCAGTTCTCTGAGCCTTGTGCTGCCTTGTCTTTTGGTTTACGTCATCACTGCCATTGAATGGTACAAAGCAGAGTAAAGAACAATGCATACATTTCCTTACATATTCATTATTATAAGTTGTAACATTTATGCTACAGTGATACATTATAATATATTTACATTGTACATTATATATATATATATACTGTGTAACACAGTCATATAGAATATCTATAACTTGAAACAATATATTATACATTCATCTGTAATACATATTCTCTAAATAAATGCTATATATTTAGAATAAAAATTACATTTGTGGGGCCGGCATTGTGGCATAGCGGGTAAAGCTGCCATCTGCAGTGCCAGCATCCCATATGGGCACCGGTTCGAGTCCCGGCTGCTCCACTTCTGATCCAGCACCTGCTAATGCATCTGGGAGAGCAGTGGAAGATGGCCCAGGTGCTTGGGCCCCTGCACCCATGTGGGGGACCCAGAGGAAGTCCTTGGTTCCTGGATTCAGATCAGTCTAGCTCCAGCTATTGTGGCTATTTAGGGAGTGAACCAACAGATGGAAGACCTCTCTCTCTGTCTCTCTTTGTAACTCTGCCTTTTAGATAAATAAATCATTTTTTAAAATGATAAAAATTAACATCTGTGATGCTTCCTATATGCTAACCGTGTGCCCAATGCTTTATATGAACAGTGCCATTATGAATAAACTGCTGTACAGTGACATTTTTATAATTACAGTCATAGCTAAGTTTTACTGAGCACTTACTACATGCTGGCCACTTGTTAGGCATTTTATTTCTCTGTTCTGGTTGTCACACACATCCTATTTCAGTCCTATCTTGTAGATGAGAAAAGGGGAGCAAAGAGCAACAGCATAACTCACCTAAAGCGGCAAAGATAACAAGCAGAGGCGGAGGCTGCCCGAGCCTGTCCATTTCTTCTTGCCACACCCTGCTTCCAAGGCGTGGAACTTGAGCTTGCTGCAGAACCGCCTGGGGAGCTTGTTAAAAAAATACACACTGAGCCTCTACCTCAGCCCCCGCCGAGGGCTCCTGGGATGGGGGCTTCGCGCGTCATTTAAACGAGGTCCCCAGAGGGTTCAAGGAGAGGCGATCAAGTTCAGAACCACAGGCTTTGGCTATGCCAGCAGACCCCCTTCCAGAGTCGCTACTGACCCCATGCCGGTTAGGCCCTGGGAGGAACTGGGTGAGTCTGGGGGTGGAATCTGAGACGTGGAAGCTTTGAGCCAGGCCCCGAAGGCCAACAACCCCTATAAAGAAGGAACGGAAGTGAGGAGAGGGTGTGACAAGGACAGCGCCCATTCAGGCAATGTCCATGCCAGAGGGATGACCCTCGTCCTGGTTCTTGGCACCAGGAGGAGCCTCTAAGAAAAGCAAATAAATACACACTTTGGGCTTTGAGGGCAGCAAATTTCTTGAAAAATTCAACTTAGAAATATGCTCAAGTCACTTGTGATGTCGCTCGGTGGAACACAACTTCAGCTGGGTCCTCCTAAGTGAACTTCCCCCACTCGTCATCAGCCAGGGGCCAACAGTGCAGAGAAACACACAAGTCAGACACTTAGTGGGAAAATGGGATTAGAAGACAAGTTTCTCTGGTCCCTTGATTAATGGATGCCTTTACATTCTCTACACATCTGGGATGAAGTGTCGGGCAGGTTTAAGATCACAAAACTCGTACTATTGAAATGCGAGTTAGAGTCTGCATTTGCGGTATTTTATATTCTTTCATTGGTATCTAATTTATTGAGAACAAAGTATCACCTTTCCAACACGACTTTGAAATGTGCAATGAATCACCAATTGCGACATATATTTTATGTTAAAATTGTATTCAGTTTATGTACAATACTAAAACATAACAGGTTCAGTATATTTATAAGTTCCATTTTCTTAGATTCTGATAGGCTACATAAATAGTGCAAAAGGCCTAGTTGTCAACAATTGACATATTTTTCAAAATTCCTGTCTATCAAACAAATACAGTTCAAATGGTTTGAAGATGTGGGGCCCGCGTGGTGGCGTACTGAGTTAAGCCACTGCTAACAACACCGGTATCCCATATGGGAATACTGGTTTGAATCTTGGCTGCTCTGCTTCCAATCCAACTCCCTGTTAATGCACTGAGGAAGGCAGTGGAAGACGGCCCAAGTGCTTGGACCTCTGCGTGGGAAACCAGGATGGAGTTCCTGGTTCCTGGCTTTGGCCTGGGCCAAACCCAACTGTTGTGGCCATTTGCAGAGTGAACCAGCAGAGAGAGAGTCTCTCTCTCCCTCTCTGATGCTCTGCCTCTCAAATAAATAATCTTTAAAAAGATTGTTTGAAGATGTTTAAGGTTGTAGCTAGAAGCAAACATTATGCAAAACCCCTCATATGTCATTGCTAAAATTTGCTAGACGTATACGAATAAAATAATACTGTGTATAAACTAAACGTGGAAGCATAAGGAGGGGGAAGGCATCGTAGCACAGCAGGTAAGACACCGCTTGGATGCCCAAGTGCCTGGGTTCGAGTCCCAGCTCCACTCTCCTTTACAGTTGTCTGCTAATGTGCACACTGGGAGGCAGCAGGTGGTCCGGTCCCTGCCTCCCAAATTGTGGAAAATCCAAATGGGGTTCCCAGCTTTGGCTTTGGCCTGGCCGACCCCCCCACCATGGCTGTGGGAGTTGTGTGGGGGAGTGAACCATCAGTGGATGGAAGCTCTCTCTTTCTCTCTGTCTGCCTTGCAAATAAATAAAACAAATGGAGAAAATAAATTTCTAAAAAGCACACAGAAGGATGCAGGTAATACATTTTTGTTGCTTTAATAAGTTAAATATGAATTGCTTAAAACAAACCAAAAAAATGCATAAGAGTCAAAATTCAGCTCCTTGGCCCCACCAGCTACCTTCCCAGGCTCGGCAGCTGCACAGAGCTAGGGGCCACTGTGGTATGAGACAGCCAAGGCCGGGAAACATCCCTCCTCTCCCCAGTGCTTCCTCTCTCTCCATCACGAGTCAAATTTGCAGCAGCTTTCTTAGGCAGCCAATACTCCCAAGTGCATCTCATCCTAATAGATCATGCTACGCCTCCTAGGGTGGCCAGGGCGGTTCCCGGGGAAAACACAGGCACCTGAGGCACGGAGAGGGCCAGACCCGAGAGGGGAGGGACGAGAACATTGCTGGGGTGAAGGGAGCGCGAAGCTCACCCAGAGACAGGGACGGGGCAGGGTGGAGGGGTGCAGAGGCCGGCCATGCCCACCCGCTCTGCGATGCACTCCGGCGCAGGACCACGCACCCCTGCTGTTCCAGACCAGACGGGAAATCAGGGAGGGGTCTGATTGATTTTGATTGATTTTCCCACTTGGTAAATTTCACACACCAGCTACATTGACTCTGGCCCCAAAACTCGGTTGGATGTTTTCAAGTTTAGCAGGAAATGGCTGAGCTGAGACAAACCACATCACATCCCTACCTCCAATCAAAACCCGAAGTCCCACGTGCAACCCCTCGCTCTGCCGTGAGGAGGGAGCAGCGAGGTCTCAGGTGAGCTACAGAGCCTCTCACACACCTGTTTTTCTCCCCATTCAATGAGAGGTTAAAAAAAACAGTCCAGAGGCGGGCACAAGCCGGTCGGGACACCCACATCCCACAGTCGAAGATCTGGGTTCAATCCCCGGCTCCAGCTCCTGACTCCTGCCTCCTGCTAACGCAGACCCTGGGAGGCAGCTGTGATGGCTCAAGCAGGTGTGTTCCTGCCACTCATGGCGAGACCTGGATTGAGCTCCTGGCTTCAGCCTAGCCCAGCCCCAGCCAACGTGGGCATTTGGGGAGTAAACTAGTGGACAGGAGCACTCTCTCTCTCTCAAATAATAAAAGTATATCTATATTCTCTAAAGAGTGACTCCAAGTTAAACAACTCCAGGATTCTTCTTAAAGGGGAAATTGGCTGGGGGTAAAAGAAAGACAAAAGCAGCCCAGAGAAGTTCCCGGCCTCGTCTCAGCTCTACTGGGCAAGCAAAACAGCTTGAGCTACACCTGCAACAATGGCCCTGGGGCTTGGAGTTAGAAGGGAACGAGCCAGGTATGTAGCACTCAGGGTCGCGGCGTGAGCCTCCCGGCGAGCAGCTCCAAAAGCAAGCGACACACTGCAGCCCACTCACTGCAGCCCATCAGCAAAGTGAGTTCACGGAGCAGAAAGAGTCCCAGCCAGGAGCTGTGCGGGAGACAGGTCCCATCTGGCTGTCTCCCGAAGAGGCTGGCGGAACGTCACTCGGCAAACCGCTTAGCCAGCACTGTTCAATAGAACTCTGTGATGACGCAACATTCTACGTCCACCATGTCCAATATGGTAGCCATCAGTCGCCTGGGCCTGTGGAGCACTGGGACGTGTCTAGTACATGTGACCGAGCAGTCGGATTCACAGCTGGACGAAACGTTCATTAGGCTAACTTTATAGCCACATGGAGCCAGGGCAGCACAGACAGAGCCCTTCTCAGCGACGTTTCTCCTCGCAATCACACCTGCTCCTCCCTTCTTTCCAGGGATGCCTGGAGGCTGAACATGGAGATTACTACACAGGGCTGGTGGGCGGGGGGTGCTGACGGAAGATCGCTTCAGATGCGGGGGTGCACCTGCCCAGCTAAGCTTGCACAGTCTCCCGCTCACACCGTGGTGTGGCCTTAGACACAGAGATCCAGGGACCTAAGACTGTCACCCCAGACCTTCCTCCCCATGGCCTCAAACACGAATTTGGGGTACATGCTGAATACAATCCGAACCCCTTACCCCAGGCCCACGAGGCTCTTCCAGCCCTCCCCACCACGAGTCTCACAACCCTGTGTTACCAACAAGTCCTCACCAAGGCACTGCCAAGCCTCCAATGAGCCAAGCGCACTTGACCCCAGGGCCTTTGCCTAGGCCAGCCTCCTCACCAGGAATCTCCCTCGACCCCACACACCTCACCAGCTCCCCCTCATCCTGTGAATATCCATTCATCTCTCATGTCCATCCCAATCAAGACAAATGAGACCCCCACCCCTTGTCCTTTCCCAGTCACCATGTTGTTCTTCTTCCTAGCACTCAGCACAACTTCACATCCTTCTCCCTCACCGGACCATAAGTACTTGGGGGCAGGCACCAGTCCACTGAGCCCTCCTCTGTATCTCTGGCACTATCACAGTGCTCAGCACATAGTAGGAGCTTAACACTGGTTGGACAAGGCAGTGAACGAACACGTCCCCTATGCTTCCCTCTGCTGCTGCTCCGCCTGCACCAGGACATAAAGCGGGTTCCCCAGAGTGGGGGCACGGGCACCAGCTGGGGTCTTGTTGGACACACACCAAGTGCAGCCCTGCGGCTGGCACAGCAAACTGTTTGCCCCAAGCAGATTTGACAAGCCGATCTGGATTACATGGTCAAGTGTGAGAGCTGCTCTGGGCCCCTTTGTGTATCTGAAAGGACCTTCCTGGGCCAGCGCTGAGGCTCACTAGGCTAATCCTCCGCCTTGCAGCGCCGGCACACCGGGTTTTAGTCCCGGTCGGGGCACCGGATCCTGTCCCGGTTGCCCCTCTTCCAGGTCAGCTCTCTGCTGTGGCCAGGGAGTGCAGTGGAGGATGGCCCAAGTCCTTGGGCCCTGCACCCCATGGGAGACCAGGAGAAGCACCTGGCTCCTACCTTCGGAACAGCATGGTGTGCCGGCTGCAGCGCACTGGCCGCAGCGGCCATTGGAGGGTGAACCAACGGCAAAAGGAAGACCTTTCTCTCTGTCTCTCTCTCTCTCACTGTCCACTCTGCCTGTCAAAAAGTAAAAAAAAAAAGAAAGAAAAAGAAAAAGAAAAAGAAAGGACCTTCCTTTGAGTCCTGCTCACCATTCAGGCTCTAGCTCAATGCTCTGTCTCTCCCTGGAAGCCCGCCTTCTTTCCCATCCAGAAAGACGACCCAGCAGCCCGACCACGTAAACACAATGTGGGTGCTTTGCAGCTCAAACATACTTCCTTGTACTGGAGCTGCTCTTGTTCTTGAGTTAATTCCCCTACCACACTGTCAGCATCTTTCTTTCTTTTTTTTTTTTTTTTAAGATTCATTTATTTACTAGAAAGTCAAAGTTACACGGAGTGAGGAGGAGAGGCAGAGAGACAGAGAGAAAGGTCTTCCATCCGCTGGTTCACTCCCCAGATGACCGCAACGGCAGGAGCTACGCTGATCCAAAGCCAGGAGCCAGGAGCTTCTTCCTGGTCTCCCAGGCAGGTGCAGGGGCCCAGGCCATAATACAGAGCTGGATTGGAAGTGGAGCAGCCAGGACTCAAACAGGCGCCCATATGGGATGCTGGCATTGCAGGCGGCGGCTTTACCTGCTCTCCCACAGCACCAACCCCTGTAAGTATCTTTCGTAAAGTTTATCTTTATTCATTTGAAAGGCAGAGTGGCAGAGAGAATGAGAGCAGAGAGTGAGAGCAAGAGAAAGAGAGAGAAAGCACACTTCTGCTGACTCACTCCCCAAATGCCCACAACAAGCCGAAGCCAGGAGCCCAGAACTCCATCGAGGTCTCCCCTGTGGGTGGCAGGGGCCCAAGTCCTTGAGCCATCATCTATGCCTCCCAGGGAGCACATGAGCAGGAAGCTGGATCAGAAGCAGAGTTGGGCCACGTGGTCCTACAGGGATATGTGTGTCCCAAACAGGGCTTAGCTCACTGCCACGACGCCCACGCCCAGAGTTTAAGCATCTCCAGGACAGGGGGCTCATCTCGGTTCTCCTTGCATTCTCCCTACGACAAACACAGTGGATTCCCCCTGGGAAGTCACCAGAGCTGTCGATTCCCGACTGAACGAACGAAAGGCCTCCCCTTTGCACCAAAACTACAGCGGTCCACTGGGCCCCGGCTTCAGATTCCCGGCCTGAGCTCTGGGCTACTCGCCGTTTTGTTTGTGTTGATCCATTCTGGACGCCGAGGACCACTGGTGACTCGCAGACACGAACACGACAGACGGGCAGCTCCAACCATCTGCTTCCAAGCCGGAGATGAGGGTGCTGACGGCTCGGAGAGCGCAAAGCCACTCCCCCCAAGGGCCAAGGGAGAGTGCTGGGTTCTTCCAAACAGGTGCCCTGGGGAGCAAGGCAACTGCCCTTCCCATTCTGCTCTCCCGTCCCTGCCAGGGCCTTTCTCCCACCCAGCTCAGCGGCGGGCACAGGCTGACAACCACCTCTGTTCTCTCCAGGCTCCTGGTGTACATCTCGCCTCTCTGTTATGACCTGCAAGGATGGCTTCATTCTCCCCTTTCTACCGATCAGCACACAGGAGGCCAGGGGAGCTGCACTGGGCCGAGCGGGAGCTGACCCCAGGGCTGTGGGGCGGGCCCGTAAGAGTCAGAGCTGAAGGCCAAGGTTGTAACGGACTCCGGTTCAGCAGGGTCAGTGACTGCATGCATCTCTCAAGGTCGTGAGAAAAAATGGAAAAGCTGGATCGGGGCCTCACCCCGGTACCGTAGTGCAGTTTGGCGTTCCTCTAGAGGGCTTTCGGGGTGTCCTGAGCAGGTTTACAGACATGCATAGGTTCCCTAAACCCTGGAGGCAGCCACAGGCCTGGGCAAGGAACCAGCACAGTGGCCATAGAAGCCAGGTCAATCTGAGAGGAGAGCATCCCACCCAAGGCTCTCGGTGAGACCAGAGCTGAGTGCACAAGGAGAGGAGGAAGTCCCTCAACACAGAGCAGGGGGCACAAGCCAGGCACTCAAATGTCAGAGGGGTGACTTCTGGGAGGGAAAATCTGAGAAAGCTCCCTGGAGGAGGTAGCATCTAAGCCAGGCCTTGGCAGGCACTCATAGTTTCCTGTTTCCAAATCACTGTTCAGCCGCCACCTACACACACAAACACACCCACACTGACTTCCCCCTGAGAAGACAGGAGTCACATTTGAAGAGGTGTTGAGTTGAGTGAACTTTGAGGTTCCTTTGAATCCTGGAACCCCATGATTACAAGGATCTGGGACCATTTGTCCAACCATGCATCCATCCATCCACCCACCCACCCACTCATTCAATCCAGCTATCCAACCATCCATCACCTATCACTCAGACATCATTCCACACATTCAGTCATCTATCCACCCATTCCACTGTCCACTCATCAAGTAAGCAGATCACCCCTGTACTGGCCTGGAATCATATAATAAAAACATACGGGTAGCCATTTGCTGCAGCCGTTAAGATGCCGCTGGGGAGGCCTGCAGCCCATCTGGCAATGCCCGGGTTTGAGTCCTGGATCCACCTCTCATTCCAGCTTCCTGCTCATGCACACCCTGGGAGGCAGCAGTGATGGATCAAGCACTTGGGTCCCTGCCACCCACATGGGAGACACGGATAGAGTTCCTGGCTCTAGTTTCAACCTGGCTCAGCCCTGGCTGTTGTAGGCATTTGGGGAAATGGCCAGTGCCTGGAAAATCTCTCTCTCTCTCTGCCTTTCAAATAAATAAACTGTTTTTTAAAAATACGGGAACTGGAATCAAGTCCAATCTGGAAAGCCAGTGATACCCAACAGGCATAGCAGGTTACACACAACGGTTACATCCACATGATATAAATCATAATTATCGTTGTTCATAGTAAGAATCATTTATAGGGGGCTGGCGCTGTGGCGTGGTAGGTTAAGCCACCGCCTGCAGCACCACCATCAAGTCTCACCTGCTCCACTTCTGATCCAGCTCCCTGTTGATGCACCTGGGAAGGTATGGGAGGTTGGCCCAAGTGCTTGGGCTCCTGTACCCATGTGGGAGATCCCAAAGAAACTCCTGGCTCCTGGCTCCTGGCTTTGGCCTGGCCCCGTCCCAGCCATTGCAACCATTTGGGGAGTGAATCAGCAGATGGAAGATCTCTCTCTGCCTCTCCCTTTCTCTCCATGTAACTCTGACTTTCAAATAAATAAATAAACCCTTAAAAAAGAGAGAAAGAGAACAATTTAGGCACACAGTAGAATCAATGAGATACTGTTTTAAAGCTTCTTATTGGGACCACCGTTGCGGTATAGCAGGCAAAACCTCCTTCTGCAACGCCAGCATCCCATGCGGGCACCAGTCTGTGTCCCAAGTGCTTGGGCCCCTGCCAGCCAAGTGGGAGACCCACATGAAGCTCCTGGCTCCTGGCCTTGGCCAGCTCACACCTGGCCATTGTAGCCAACTGGGGAGTAATCAGTAGATAGAAGACTTCAGTGTCTCTTCTCCTCTCTCTGTAATTCTTTCAAATAAACCAATCAACCTATTTTAAAAGGGAGGGTGCAGTGCTGTGGCACAGTGGGTTAATGCCCTGGCCTGCAGTGCCGGCATCCCATAAAGGCACCGGTTCGGGACCCTGCTGCTCCTCTTCCAATCCAGCTCTCTGCTATGGCCTGGGAAAGCAGTAGAAGATGGCCCAAGCCCTTGGGCCCCTGCACCCATGTCAGAGACCCAAAAGAAGCTCCTGGCTCCTGGCTTCAGAGCAGTGCAGCTCTGGCCATTGTGGCCAACTGGGGAGTAAACCAGAGGATGAAAGGCCTCTCTCTCTCTCTCTCTCTCTCTCTCTCCGCCTCTCCATCTCTCTGTGTAAGTCTGACTTTCAAGTGAAATAAATAAATCTTTAAAAAAAAAAAAAAACACCTTGCTTCTCACAGTGCCTGGCACATGGCAGACAACAACAGCTGATTTTGTGCACTTGCCAACCACTGTGCTAAGCTCTGGGGTAAGGGGGTGAGTGAGGCAGGCTCGGTCCCTGCCCTCACGGAAAGTCTCTCTGATAAATGCTCTGGTTGCAATAAAGAGCCAAGGCACATAACAGGGAAGGCTGCTTTATTAGCTGGTGCAGCCCAAGGATGTCTCCCTACAGAGGGGACCAAGCAGGATGACATGCAAAAGTCCTGAGGTAGAAAAGAACATGGCATAGAGCTGAAAACTGAGGGCGGCCGGCGCCGCGGCTCACTAGGCTAATCCTCCGCCTGCGGCGCCGGCACCCCGGGTTCTAGTCCCGGTCGGGGCACCGATCCTGTCCCGGTTGCCCCTCTTCCAGGCCAGCTCTCTGCTGTGGCCTGGGAGTGCAGTGGAGGATGGCCCAAGTGCTTGGGCCCTGTACCCCATGGGAGACCAGGAGAAGCACCTGGCTCCTGCCATCGGATCAGCGCGGTGCGCCGGCCGCAGTGCGCTACCGCGGCGGCCATTGGAGGGTGAACCAACGGCAAAAGGAAGACCTTTCTCTCTGTCTCTCTCTCACTGTCCACTCTGCCTGTCAAAAATAAAAAAAAAAAAAAAAGAAAGAAAAAAGAAAACTGAGGGCAAAGGGAAGCAGCAGCTAGGGGCTGCTATGATTCGGGCGGTTTGTCCCCTCCAGTTTGTCCATGTTGGAATCTGATTGCTCTCGTGGCGATGCTGGGATGTGCACCTTTGGGAGGTGACTGTGTGGATTAGAGAGATTAATGCTCCTGCCCCTCTTGTCACGGCAAGCCTCGCCAGCACCTAACCGGGCAGAGGCAGGGAAACCACACACACACACACACACACACACACAACACCTCCCTGTCTTCCCTCCCAACGTGCACCAGGCAATGCCAAAGGATGTCTTTGCCCGAGGAAGGACTGACCCCAGCTGTGTGTCCCTAGATTGCTCACTTCGCCTGCCTGGGCTTTGGTTTCCACTGCTTTGAATCCAGAATCCAGAATCCCTGTTGGATGCAGATGGCAAAGCCCAGGCTCAGAGAAGCCAAGTGACTCCTCCGAGGTAACACTGCCAAGAGTGGCACAGCTGACCTAGAACCCAGGTCCCCAAGGGGTCAGAAGTCATTACTGCTCCCACTGGTTCAGTGCCTAACTACATACTGGGCATGGACACCACGCAAAGCAATTCACCCACATCCTACAAATGCTGCACAACCCTACAAAGTGAAGTACATTATAAGCCATTACATTTTTTTGGACAGGCAGAGTGGACAGTGAGAAAGAGAGAGAGAAAGGTCTTCCTTTTCCGTTGGTTCACCCCTCAATGGCCGCTGTGGCCGGCACGCTGCGGCCAGCGCACCACACTGATCTGAAGCCAGGAGCCAGGTGCTTCCTCCTGGTCTCCCATGGGGTGCAGGGCCCAAGGATTTGGGCCATCCTCCACTGCACTCCCTGGCCATAGCAGAGAGCTGGCCTGGAAGAGGAGCAACTGGGACAGAATCGGGCGCCCCGACGGGGACTAGAACCTGGTGTGCTGGTGCCACAGGTGGAGGATTAGCCTAGTGAGCCGCAGCACCAGCCAAGCCATTACATTTTACAGATAAGGAAATCAATGCACAGAGAGCTTACGGAGTTTGCCCAAAAACACAGAGCCAGAAAAGATGAAGCCGTAAAGGAATCAGCAAGTCTAGTTCAGAGCCCAGATGGAGTCCCTGACCACTGTGCTACCCTGGTAGGGGAATCTCTGGGGAAAAAGTGTGCGTCCACATGTATGTGTTATATGTACATAGGTGTTATGTGTACAAACGTGATACATCATACAATAAATACACGATTTTATGTGTGCTTGTATATAATATATATACATAATCCTATAAACATATCTTATATACTATGTATATTGTGATGTACATACAATATACATACATATTATATATAAAACATTTATGTGTACATCTATATATGTTTTGGGTAATTGTTACATATATCCCTCTTTCTGTTTTTCCTATGTGTATTTTATCTCCTAAGCAAGTGTTACCTGGATTATTAAAGAGCCATCACCCAGAGGACAGAAAATATCTTGTCTTTATTTGTTCAAGAGGCAGAAATACACAAGAGGAGATCTTCCATTCACTGGTTCACTCCCCAAATGCCAGCAACAGCATGGGCTGGGCCAGGTCAGGGCCAGGTCAAAGCCAGGAGCCTGCAACTCAATTCAGTTCTCCCAGTGAGTGGTAGGGACCCAACTGAGCTGCCTCCGGGGTCTGCATTAACAGGAAGCTGGCGTCAGGAGCCGGAGGCAGGCATGAGACCCCCACACTTCAGGTACAACGCACTTGTGTGTTGTCCCTGCGAGGCTGACCCCCTGCCCTTGTCTTCTCTCCAACAGGGGTCTAAGAACCAGGTCAGGCCAGGAGGGACAGGCTCAGGGGAGCATTCCATGCAGCTCCAACGTAGCCAAAATCAGTCCACTCGGGCCTCAGATGGAACCACAAGCAGCAGCAGGGCCCTTGGTCACTGAGAATCCAGTTGTCAGTAGGGTGCTTTGTATCTAGGGTGTTCTGTTTGAAGGAACTAAAAACCTTACCAGGGACTGGCGCTGTGGCCCAGCACGTTACGCCACTGATTGCGATGCCAGCAGCCGTATCAGAGCGCCAGTTAGAGTCCTGGCTGCCCTACTTCCAATCCAGCTCCTTGTTGATACACCTGCGAAGGCAGCGGGTGACAGACAGCTTAAGTGCTTGGGCCCCTGCTACCCACACGGGAGACCTGGATGGAGTTCCTGGCTCTTGGCTTTAGTCTGGCCCAGACCTGGCTGTTGCAGCCATTTGGGGAGTGAACCAGAGGATTCTCTCTCGCTCACTCTCTTGCTCTTGCTCTCACTCTGCCTTCCAAATAAATAAATCTTTATTTTAAAAAACTTACTAAAAGTGGCTTCAGTGATGGGAACCCTTAGAGTGAGCAGGAAATCCAGAATCACAGTGGCTCATCCACAGCGTCAGGGGCCCGTGTCTGATTGCTCTCCTAGTGGGCAGTTTCCTCCAATCCCTTTACAGGGAGGGCCCAGCCACTGACATCTCCCCACATCTCATTGGCTGGGAGGGAGTGGTCACATGGCCATGATCAGCCAATCCCTGCAACAAGAGTGTCATTGGCTTAGACCTGCATCAGTGACCCACTGAAGGGCATGCTACTCAGATCAGCAGGAACATAATCCAATGAGGATTCTAGAAGCCAGGAGGAAGAAGGATGGCTTTGGGTAGCAAGCAAGGGCGTCTACCACACCAAGGGTATGTCTCAAGGAGGGGTCAATGCCCGGGACAGTAGTTCTAAGTAGACAAACAAGCATGGGAAAATCAAATGAAAAGATAAATTGATTTTTTGAAATCTACAGTACACATTTTCCAAGAATTTTTGAAGACCCCTTGTATGCATGGACTTCAAAATCTGTGCACCCAAACAAACCCACCTTTTAATCCCATCTCCCATGAGCTTTCTGAAGTCCCCGCAAAACTCCTGGCCTCCAACTCTCTGATGCAGATAACTGTAAAGCCACCATGGCTTCTCCGGTCTCCGTTTAGACGTTTGATCTTTGGTTTTCCCCCAAGGCACTTCTGAACTTTCCACTGGAGGCCAGACCCAGCTATGGAGGACGCTTCTGGGAACGTTCAAGGAGGGTCAACGCTACAAATAAAAACTCCCACCAAAAACCCCCACCTAAACAACGTGGTAATGGATGACCTCGCTCAAATGAGGTGCCTAGAGCTGTCAGATTGACAAGGAGTGGAATAGAGGTCAGGGAGTGAGATTAAGGGGGAATGCTGTGGACAGGACATTGGTCTCCTCCCTCATTCACGTGCTGAAGCCCTAACTCCAAATGTGATGGTGTTTGCAGGTGGGGGTCTTTTTTTTTTCATTATTATTTGATAGAGTTAGACAGTGAAAGAGAGAGACAGAGAGAAAGGTCTTCCTTCCATTGGTTCACCCCCCAAATGGCCGCTACAGCCGGCGCGCTGCACCGATCCGAAGCCAGGAGCCAGGTGCTTCCTCCTGGTCTCCCATGCGGGTGCAGGGCCCAAGCACTTGGGCCATCCTCCACTGCCTTCCCGGGCCACAGCAGAGAGCTGGACTGGAAGAGGAGCAACCGGGACAGAATCCGGCACCCATATGCAGGTGGGGGTCTTTGGGGGGTGAGTAGACTTGGGCAAAGTCCTGAGGGAGAGGCCCCATGACAGCATTAATGTCCTTACAAGATGAGGCAGAGAGCAGAGCTCCCTTGCGCTCCAGCAGGTGAGGACACAGCAAGAAGGCAGCCTTGGGGCCGGCGCTGTGGTGTAGTGGGCTAAGCCTCCGCCCGCAGTGCCAGCAACCCATATGGGTGCCAGTTCGAGTCCTGGCTGCTCCACTTCCAATCCAGCTCCCTGCTGATGGCCTGGGAAAGCAGAATATGGCCCAAGTGTTTGGGCCCCTGCACCTGCATAGGAGACCCAGAAGAAGCTCCTGCCTCCTGGCTTTGGATTGGCCCAGCTCTGACCATTGTGGCCACTTGGGGAGTGAATCAGTGGATGGGAGACATTTCTCTCTCTCTCTCTCTCTCTCTCTCTCTCTCTCTCTCCCTCTCTCTCTTTCTCTCCCCCTCCCTCCCTCCCTTCCTCCCTCTCAAATAAATAAATAAATCTTTAAAAAAAGAAGGACAAGGAGGAGGAGGCAGCTGTCAACAGGCCGGAAAGAGAGGCCTCCCCAGAACCCAACTGTGCCAGTGGGAGACCCAGCCTGCAGACCTCCAAGAAATAAAGTATGTTTTTGATGCCATCAGTCTATGGCATTTTGTCAGGGCAGGCCATGTCGACAGAATGTCAGTTTGGGGCGATGACAACGTGGGGAGCCGGATGGTGGAGACGGTTATCCCACAGGGTGAATCTACATCATACCCCTGAACTGTGCACTGGAAAGTAGTGCACACGGCAAACGGTGTGGTAGGTATACCATTCTGCAAAATCAAGAAGGAATGTTCCTCCTGGTATCGCCCTGCCATAAGAGCCAAAACACAATCAGGTACCTGCATGGCTGTCTTGGCATCTGCTGTACAGGTGACTGGTGGGGGCAGAATGAGACCTCCAAGGATCACGCCCCCGATCCCAGCCTCAGATGCCTCTCGGCACTCAGGTCTTGCAACACTCAGGTCTTGCGCTGAAGGAGCATCCAGGCCCCAGGCAGTTCAGCAGCAGCGGAAAACAGACCTCTCCTGGTTATTATTAGCCGGTGCGGCAGCGGGTGTGGCGGGCACAGCTGTGCGGCTCTCACGGGACAGGAGGCCAAGGTGGAGCTGAGGGGCCGCAGGCCCCAGCATCAGGGCAGCAGCCTCTGCAGTCACACTGACCTCAAACTTTCCACCAAAATCCCCACTGGTAGCTTCTCAGCTCTGAGGGGAAAATTAACTCACGTCCCCAGGGTCGAGATTTTCCATGTTTAGCTTCAACCCAAAGGAAAATTTTGTTAGAAAGTTGAAAGGGTGTGACTACTTTGAATAATGAGATACGGGCCAGAGCGTCAGGGCACTCGAAAAAATACAGAAGCCTTGCATTCTGCCTCTTCTCCTCCCCGACCCCATTCAAGTGGCTAATGTGCAGATGAGAGTTAATATTTAATTCAGAGCCTACCAAATGCCAAGAACTTGCTTTATGTGAGATCGGTGGTACTTAGTTAGTGGCGATGAGGCTCTTTCTCTATGGGACACCTGGCTATGTCTGGTTGTCACAACTTGGTGTGCCGTGGGGGGTGCTACTGGTATTTAGTGGGTAAAACGAGAGATGCTGCTAAACCCCCTCTGATGCACAGGACAGCCCCCTACCTCAAAGAGCCAGCCAGCCCCAGGTATCAATAGGACAGGCTGAGAAACCCTCTTTGAAGGCCTATCATTGTCAAACCAGAGCAGGCATCGGAATCACCTAGGGGCGCAGGAGGTGTGAAAACAGAGTGCTGGGTCCCACCCCCAGACTCACCCCCCCCCAACATGAGGCTGGCGCTGAGTGGCCAGGGACCACTTAGGTCACCCGCACAACAGTCCTGAGGCATAGGCACTGCTCGTCATGTTTCATGTATGTGAGACCCAAGAGCAATCACGCCAGGTTCCTCCCAAGGAGGAGAAGCACCGCTCAGAGACGTGGGTCCCACAAGCTAGGGCGTGACAAGCCAAGTGCCATCTTTAAACCAATACCCTCACCGTCAGCAGCCTCCATGGGCTTCCAGACGGTCGGCGCTCAGCCACAGGTGCACGGCCCAGGAGAGCTGAGCGCCCTCTGACCTTGCCAGTGACAACCATCGTCCCTTTCCAGGGGAACACCGTTGCGAATGCTGCAGCTGGCTCCCTTTTTCTGGAACTCACAGCTCCCAAGGATCATCATTAATCTCATATTTTTCAACTATTTAAAGCTCCTCTATGAGTGAAAGCCTTTGCAGGTTCTAGAAACTTCTCAGGGAAGAAACATCTTATCCAGGCTTCCATGCCCCGTTTCTTTGGTGTGGGCACCGGCCCCTCCTGTGCTTTATCCAGATTGCTGTACGTGGAGTTGTTTGTGCATCCATAAACTGTCATTTTTTCCCCTTCCCTCTCAGATGCACCATGGGATATCTTTCTGCCAAATCTTGCATCACGCTTGAACAGTGTAATGGAAACAACGCCGGACACGGAGTCAGGAGACTTGGGTTCCAGCAGATGGGAAAAGGAGGTCTCTAAGTGGAAGACTGCAATCCCCCAGCTGCCACCGCACAGGGCAGCTGGAGTCCCTTGTTGATAAGGAACTGCCACTGGGTCGCCTTGTTACGTGGTGCAGCACTGTCTCCATGCCCGAAAAAAACTAAATCACCCCAAGGTCACTCAAGAAGTCAGGCGGAGAAAGGGAAAAAAAGAACACAATGTTCCTAAATTCTTAGTCCTGTATTTCAAGTCACCAGAGCCTGCTCCCTTTATTGGAAATCATCTTCATAAACCTGAAACCATGGAAAAAACCAACCAGGTCATCTTATTCCTCCTCACTTCCTCTTATGCCTGCCAAACAAAAGACTCTCACAACACAGTATTTCCACTCAGATTTCTTCCTTTTACAACTATCTCATTGCATCTCCAGCCTTCGAAGATTTGGTCTTTGTAGACCAATTTCAGACTTTCCCAAACATTTTTTTCCCCAAACTGGCTTCTGGGAACAGGTACTCCTTCCCCCTACACAAGTAGTCAGCAAATGACTGCTCAAAGGCCCAATCTGGCCCTTGACCTGTTGTTGTAAATAAAGTTTTATTTGAACACAGCTACAGTCTTTCATTTACATACTGGATGCAGCTGCTCTTGTGCTACAACGGCGGAGTCGAATACTAACCGATCTGGAGGGCTCAGATATGTTAGAGGGCTCTTTCTAGAAAAGTCTGCGGACTCCTGATCTGTGTTCAAAACAAAATCAATTTCAGGGGCTGATATCATGACGGAACAGGTTAAGCTGCTGCCTGCACTGCTAGCAACCCATAGGGACGCCGGTTCCAGTCCCGACTACTCCACTTCTGATCCAGCTCCCTGCTAATGCACCTGGGAAAGCAGTGGGAGATGGCCCAACTGCTTGGGCCCCTGCACCCACATGGGAGACCCAGAAGAAGCTCCTGCATCCTGGCTTCAGCCTGGCCCAGTCCCAGCTATGTGGAATTCGAACAACAGATAGGAGATCTCTCTCTCTCTCTCTCTCTCTGCCTTTTAAATAACTAAATAAACTGATTATTTGCTGAGCCAAGTGAATGAATTGCTAATAAAATTTAAGAAAAAAAAAAAAGAGTGAACTTTGGAGAAGACCCTACGTAAACTAGAAAAAGCCTCTTCCAGAAGAGGAGCCAACTTTCCAAAGACTTGATGAAGAGGCTACTCGTCTATAGACGAGGACCAGCATATTCCACCGTCTGCAGGGTCGGCTGAGACTCCTGAACGTGAAAGCCTAGAGGTCTGGGCCCTCCCCCAGACGGACCACCCACCAGCCGTGTGATTGGTGAAGACACGTGAGCTCTCTCACCTGTATGTGCACACTGAGAATGCTCTCGCCTACTTCTAACGGGTTCTCGTGAGAACTCTGTGCCCCCTCCCAGTTCCCAGACCACTGGAGATGCTTGCTTTTCACACTGTCTGGGAGACAGGGAAAGGCAGGGCTGGGGGGCTATGGAGAGGGAGGCATTCTTTACGGAAGATCCACAATGTCAGTAATCAACATAAATAATATTTTAAGGCAGTGTTTTAAAAAGTCAAAATGAACACCAAGCAAATCCATCAAGGACAAAATGTCAAAATTTTAAATGAAGACAGGATCTAACCTTGACAGCATCAGGGTGCACTGTACCAGTACCAGGTCACGGGACAGCGTCGCGTAAAATGCTGGTATTTCATTTACAATGAATTTTTGTGCTAATTTCTATCTATAAATTTTCCATTAAAAGACTACCTATGATGGACTTTTTGTGCCCAAGGTGGGGGTCCTCGTTGGCCTTAGCCAACTCCAGACCTGGGCCAGAGTCCTGCTGAATATCTCATGTGTACAAGAAAGTTCTGGGAGCCCAGTGGTTCTCAAGCCCACAGTACCTGAGACTCAAACAGGGAAATTAAAAATATGCTACTAATAAACTACTGACGACAGAGAATAACGTGGGTGATGTGGTAGCTGATATTTTCCAAGGGGCCTCCCGCCCACTTCACACCCACTAGAACGACCATCACAGAGACAAGAGCAAGTGTGGGGGAGGATGTGGAGAGATCGCAGCCCTCACTCCCTGCTCGTGGGAATGTAACACAGGGCGAGCACTGCGGAAAACACTGGGCAGTGAAAAACACGAGAGCATCAGACACGGAATTTCCATGTGACCCAGGGAGTCCAGTCTCGGGCAGAGACCCATCCAAACTAAAAGTGGATCTGCACACAAAAACTTGCACAGGAACGTTCCCAGGGGCATCACTCGTATGAGCCGACAAGTGGGGATGACTGACGGTCCATCAGCGGATGAGCCCATTAAACTCGGCACATCCACGCAGTACTAGCAGAAAGGAATGAAGTCAGGTGGGCATTGGCATGGAGCTCAACACACTGCTCGGGACGCCTGCAGCGCATATTGCTTGGGGGTTCAAGTCCTGGCTCTCCTTCCAACTCCACTTCCTGCTAAAGCGCACCCTGGGAGGCAGCAGGTGATGGCTCAAGTACTTGGGTCCCTGGCACCCATGTGGGAGACCCACACTAACCTGGGCTCCTGGCACTGGTTTGGCCCAGCCCTAGATGCTGCGAGCACCTAGGGAGTGAACCAGCAGAGGGAAGGTCTCTCTGTTTTTCTCCTCCCCTTTCCCTGCCCATCCTTTCCTTCCATCTCTTCTCTTCTCCCTCCCTCTCTTTTCTTAAAAGGTCTTTTTAAAATTTTTTATTTTATTTGAAAATCAGTTCTAGAAACAGCAATTTCCTACATGTTGGTTCACTCCCCAAATGGCCAAAGCGGCCAGGGCTAAGCCAGGCCAAAGTCAGGAGCCAGGAGCTTCCTCTGTGTCTCCTACGTGGGTGCAGGGATCCAAGCACTTGGACCACCTTCCACTGCTTTCCCATGCATATTAGCAGGAAGCTGGATTGGAAGTGGAGCAGCTAGGACTCGGACCAGCACCCATATGGGCGGCAGCTTAACCTGCCATGTCACAATGCTGGCCCCTTCCCTCTCTTTCAAATAAATGAAACAATAAATAAACTCAAAGTGATTGAGTGATGCAGCTGTAAAGTGTGACTTTTGTGACATGTGAATTATAGGCCAACTTGTAAGCATCTCCCCACTTGACTCTAACACACCACCAAGGTACTTCGTGTTTGTCTTGATCCAATGGGTGTGCTGGGAGTCATGGGCCTCTGGGGTTAAGGGTCCTCTGAGGCTAAGGATCCACTGGGAGAGCCCAACAGGGCAGGCGCTGTACCCCTGGGGACTGTGAGGCTTCCTCCACCCACCCAGGAGCTGTAGGAGGGCAGAGGTTTCCCGCACTGTCGTCACCAGAAGCCACTGCCTCATCTACGCCCCTCTCCCAACGGTGGCAGACGCCAGTTTCAAACCATATTATGCACAGCAGAAATGATCTGGGGCGGGGAGAAAAAGTACCGAGGCCTGGGTGCCAAGGAGATACATGCAAACTAAGAATAGCCGAGCTGGAGGGGAGAAGGCCGCCTGCTCCCTGCCCCGGCAAGGCTGAGACCTCGGCGCCTCTCCCCAGGAAAAGCAAGCACTCCGGTCTCCTAGGCAGCCTCCCTTGGCACAGGCACGAAAGGTTGACCAGCTGACCACGTCACCCTGGCAGCATCCAAAAATACAATCAAAGCGTGGCTGGTGTCTCCTGTGATTCCCGGGTGAAGGGCTGCTTCCCGGCTGCCTTCTGCCTGCCTGCACGCTGTCCTGGTTACCTGGCTGAACAGACACGCCTCTGACGCAGCACTGGCCTTCAGAGGGGAGGAAAATTCTCCCTGCGGAAATCCCCTTTGGTACAAAAATAAGCGCTGAGTTGATCACTTTTTTTTTTTTTTTTTAATGTGAGCTGGGTGACCGGCTGGATGAGCTGGGTGCCGGCTCTTTTGCAAAGCTAAAGAAACCTGCTGATGCCAAAGTCCTACAGATAACACAGGCTCCATCCTCCCAGCTGTCGGGGCGACCCTGGCATGGTGAAATCTCCCACGGAAACAGCCATGCAGGCCTTCCAGTTCGCTTGAAAGTAGAGCCACTCCCACACAGGAGGGTTGCTCGTCCATGTGTGTGTGCACACACATGCGTGCAGTCATATGTTACCCTCCATCAGCAACTGAACAGTGCCCCCAGCTGACTTCCCAGGCAAATTCAACAATGAGGAACACCAGCCAACAGCTTCCCGGACATCAGCGTCCTGCAAAGTAGTCACCCGTGGGCAGGGGGCAGGAGGCTTAGCGCATGCGCGGGAGGGGTCGGATTTCCCACCCCTCGGGGTCCTTTGCCCGGGGCAAAGACACTTCAAAGTCTCTTTCTCCACTCTCTAAGAAAACAGTAGGAGGTTTTCATGGCTTGCTTGTTTTTGTTTGAGTGCTGTAAGGTCCAGCTACAGTGAACTCCTGCTGCGAGGCAGGGAGCCAGACTGGATAACCCCAGAAGGTTCTTCTTGCCATTAATACAGTTGTTTAAAGTCCTCCCCTTTCATAGGACCTTGATACAGATCATCTTAATTGTGATATAAATTTGATTGGCATATCTTGGACACTCAGCATGTGACAAAGCCATAAAATCCCGACTTATCTCCAAGTGAAACTGCTAGCAACTTCCCACCTCTTGGAGACACAATCATGAAATAAACTGTGAGTGAAGTCCTGGGAGATGGGAAATGGTTTCCACAGAGCCGTTGCCTTAACATCAAAGGGTTTCTTCTAGGGGGCTGAGGCCTGCATGAGTCTAAGGGGCCCCATGATCCCTGGCCATTGGTCTTATTGTGCAACCTCTCCCCTTGAGTGGTGGGGAGGGGAATGAGGCAACTTGCTTCCAACCAATAGAATACAGCACAGGTGATGGACAGGGCAAGCAACTTGCTTCCAACCAATAGGATACAGCACAGGTCATGGGCTGTCCTCCCATAACTACAACTCATTATCTAAAATCCCATCACAGAGGACTACAGAGTAAGACTTCTTTGGCAGCCTTGGAGACACAAAGAGCTGTGCTGAGAACAGAGGGCCACTTGAGAGCAAGGGACTCCAGACAACCTCCAGGGCACGAGGTGGGTCCCCAGCAAAGTTGTTGGAAGCTAGAAGCTCTTGGTCAGAAAGCTGCAAGGAAACAAATTCTACCAATGACTTGCATGAGCTGAAGAACAGCTCTCCCTACAGCCACACCTTCAGAGAACAGAGCCCAGCCAACACTGGGTGCAGCCTCACGAGACCGTGAGCACAGGGCCCAACTGCTGAGGCACGGAAACCTGGAAATAAGAAGTGTCTGTGTGTGTGTGTGTGTGTGTAAAGATTTATTTATTTATCTGAATGGCAGAGTTACAGGGAGGCAGAGGCAGAGAGAGAGAGAGATCTTCCACCTGCTAGTTCACTCCCCAAATGGTTGCAATGGCCAGAGCTGGACCAATTCAAAGCCAGGAGCCTGGAGTTTCTTCCAGGTCTCCCACATGGGTACAGGAGTCCAAGTCCTCGGGCTATTGTCCACTGCTTTCCCAGGCCATAGCAGAGAGCTGGATCAGAAGAGGAGTAGCCAGGACTTGAACCGGCACCCATATGGGATGCCGGCACTGAAGGAGGTGGCTTTACCAGCTACGCCACAACACTGGCCTTGTGTGTGTTATTTTAAGCTGCTAAGTTAATAATTCTTGTGCAGCACTAGAAAACTGAAACAGAAACCCTCAACTCCTTCCTCAGAGGCTCACAGACTTCCAGTACCTAAGACAAGGGCTACTGACTCTCACTATATGAAGTGAGGTGCACATTTTTCCTGCATCTCAATGGTAAGAACAAGAAACTAACAAAGACATAGCTAGCAGGAATGGACCCTGAGGACAGCAGCCAAGGATGCCACGGGCGGTCTTTAGCACTCAAACAACAGGTGATGAACTCAGGAAGGGAAAGGATAGGAAAACAGCCATAAAATCATAATGACCACCACCTACTGAAACTTTGGTGCACACCACATATAGTGCCAGGGGCTTACACATATGTCCACTCTCCTGTAGACAAACAAGTTGGTTATTACTGAGTTTCTAAGATGTCACAGACTAACAAGCCCAACTTCCAACTGTGGTAGACCGCTTTGTATTATCTTTTCTATCATAAGAACATAACATTATGGCCAAAACCCAAATTTCAGAGTGCATCCATAGTGAGCTTTGTTGACTGGCACCGGGCTACAAGATTAACTGTGAAGAGCAAAGGTGACGATTGGGTAGACAAGCTCTGGATTGCGTGGATCCCCAATCAGATCCAGTCAATTCTCATGCTGCCAAACCAAGCCATGTTTGTGCCAAAACACTGAGGCCAGCGTGGCAACGCATCGGGGTCCAAAGGTGGTCTCATCTATCCTAGCAGAGAACCTGTTGGTGCCCATTAATCCAGAGCCATCAACGGGTCTTCCCCAAAAGTCAGCTAGACATGGGTGAAGGAGAGAGCGAGGGGTCACGGAAACAGGGATCATGGCTGTATGAGACAGGTGCAGTACTCACCCCAAGTGTAAAACTGAAGGGGCAACCAAAATCTTAGGAATATAATAATATACGAGGACAGGCTGGCGCCGTGGCATAGTGGGCTAAGCTTCCGCCTGCGGCACCAGAATCCCATACGGGCTCTGGTTCGAGTCCCGGCTGCTCCACTTCCTATCCAGCTCTCTGCTGTGGCCTGGGAAAGCAGTGGAAGACGGCCCAAATCCTTGGGCCCCTGCACCCATGTGGGAGACCCGGAAGAAGCTCCTAGCTCCTGGCTTTGGATCAGCCCAGCCCCGTTGAGGCCATCCGGTGAGTGAACCAGTGGATGGAAGACTTCTCTCTCTCTCTGCCTCTGCCTCTCTGTAACTCTGCCTATCAGATAAATAAATAAATTCTTAATAATAATAATAATATATGAGGGTACTTCAAAAAGTTCAAGGAAAATGGAATTAAAAGTTTAATTATAAATAAATAAAATATTTCTGAAGTCCACACACAGTTATGTCATGATGTACATTTTCCATATACTATGAAAAGAAATGTTTTGTATCAAAATTAACTCATGCTATTAATTCTTTATTTATTCAAGAGACACAGGGGCCAGCCTGTGGTGCAGCGGGTTAAGCTGCAGAGTGCCAGTTCAAGAACTGGTGCTCCACTTTTTTTTTTTTTTTTTTGATAGGCAGAGTGGACAGTGAGAGAGAGAGACAGAGAGAAAGGTCTTCCTTTGCCATTGGTTCACCCTCCAATGGCCACCGCGGCTGGCGTGCTGCGGTCGTTGCACCGCGCTGATCTGAAGCCAGGAGCCAGGTGCTTATCCTGGTCTCCCATAGGGTGCAGGACCAAAGGACTTGGGCCATCCTCCACTGCCCTCCCAGGCCACAGCAGAGAGCTGGCCTGGAAGAGGGGCAACCGGGACAGAATCTGGCGCCCCGACCGAGACTAGAACCTGGTGTGCTGGCGCCGCAGGTGGAGGATTAGCCTATTGAGCCGCGGCGCCGGCCGGTGCTCCACTTCTAATCCACCTTCCTGCTAACTCATCTGGAAGGCAGAAGTTGATGGCCCAAGTGCTTAGGCCCCTGACACCCGCATGGGAACCTGGATGGAGTTTCTGGCTCCTGGCATAGGCCTGGCCCAGTTTTGGCTGTTGCAATCATTTAGGGAGGGAACCAGTGGATGGAAGATTCTCTCTCTCCCTCTCCCTCCCCCTCTCCCTCCCCCTCTCTCCCTCTCTCTCTCCCTCTCTCTTCATCTCTCTCTCTCTCTCTCCCTCTCTGTGTATCACTCTGCCTTTCAAATAAATAAATAATATTGCTGCTAGTGTAAAAATGCATTTTTTAGAAAGAGGGCGAGAGACAAAGACACAGAGACAGAGAGAAAAATCCCATCTGTTGGTTCACTCCTCCTCAAAGACTTAATGCAGTTCGAAGATCAGGCCAGGGTGGGAACCAGGAGCCAGGAACACAACCCAGGCTTCCCATGTGGTTGGCAAACCCAGCCACTTCAGCCATCACCACCACTTTCCAAGGTGTCCATTGGAAGGAAGCTGGAATTGGGAGCCAGAGCCAGGTACTGTACCCAGGCACTCCGATACGGGCCATGGGCATCGTAACAGACATCTTAGCTGCTAGGTCAAATTCCCGGCCCAATTTCATTTCCATGAACATTTTGAACTACACTGTACAATATAATAAATACACAATATGTAATAAACACGTACCAACATTTTAAGTAAAAGATACACTATGTTAATGCAACACCTTTAAAAATAAAAATGAATGCTAAATTTCACAGTGAACAAAATTCAGCGTTTCTAAACGACGTGCTATGGCTAATTGTTTGAAGACCTCCCATTACTACACAGTAGGGACTGTCATTTCCAATCACTTCTCACTGCCCCCAGATCCATGAGGCCACCGCAGCCTGTGCTGGGTGGGTTGACGAGGGGTGACCACACATGAAGCAGGGCTGACAATGCAGGGCGTCATGGACAGTCGGGCTGTCTCACTGTAGCCCTGTGACTGACTCTGCCGTCAGCTGGGAAGTCGGGAAGGTGCTGAAGTGAGGACACGCGGGCCACTCAGATGCCCCTGGCTCCTGCTCTAAGACGCATGTGTGGCTCTGGAGGAAAAGTCCAAACCACCTTCCCCAGCCTGCATGTACCCAAGGCATCTGTCTTCAGAAACACCTGAGCCGCCCGTCTCTAAGCATCACTGTGAACTCAGTTTGAAATTTTAAAAATTTGTCGCAAGGAATTCTTTGTATGCTTTCTACAGGTGTGTTGCCAGGAAAGGAGAAAAAATGGGGGGGGGGGTGTTGTTGGTAGAGATGTCAACAGACAAATATGTGCAGACATCTCTGCTACATCAACCCCAAAGAGAAAGTCCCTAATAGGGTTCTCCTTACAACTTTATCACTGGGCGGTACAGAGAGGTCAGTGTGCTTGCATTCAAACCCCGATTCTGCTGTCTACTGGCTGTGTCACTTGAAGCAAGTTCCTTAACCTCTCTGAGCCCCTGTGCAAGGGAGGACAATTGTGGTCTCTCTTCATAGGGGTGTTGGAAGACTGTATTTGAAGCACTTAGAACACAAGTCCCCGACAAATGGGAACCATGTTAATACGGCCACCAGTTTGGTTTCTATATTAAGAACGTACTTATCAAGATACCCCCATTTGATCTTTTCAGTTACATTTTGTCACCAGTTTTGATAGAATTATGGTGAGAAAGACTACGATTCCTAAGAAATAAGAAAATAAGAGTTTCCCATCTAGGCCAGCATTGTGGACATTTGGGGAGTGAACCAGGAGGTGGAGGATCTCTTTCTTTGTCTCTCCTTCTCTCTCTCACTCTGCCGTTCAAACAAATAAAATGGAATCTCTTCTGATGGCTCTTTTATCATGAGCAAGCCAGACAGGGCAAAGAACTGTAGATCAGGTCTTTTGATGGGTTTTGTCCCCCCTTATAACTGAATGGCAAGGTGACACGTTTTTTCTTCCCCAAAATTGCGCTTAGAAACCCCACTACCACCAGCCCTTTGGGTTTTTGCCTCTCTAGGAGCCCCCTCCATGCCACTCTGGCTGGTGGTCTCTCACTCTAATAAGTCCTGCTTTTAAATCTCAAATAAATAAGTAAAATGGAATATTTGAAAAAAAAAAAGGTTCAATGTGAGTGGTTGGTCAATGGGTCTAAGTTCCAGTTAGAAGACGTGAGTTCCAGTGCCCCACCGCACAGTAGGTGAGGACCGGCAATGACAAGGCACTGTCTATTTCAACAAAGCTGGAGGAAAGGATAATGAGTGTTTTCACTACAAAGAAATGATGGAGGTTTGGGGAGATAATTATGCACGCTCCGGCTGGGACATTACCCAGCGTCTACACATATTTAAATGTCACGGAGGCATTGATCCAAAATTTAACTTTAGCTGGCTGGGGGGGGGGGCGCATATCTGGCCCCCCTACCTAGGGTCAGAGCTCAAATATCCCCTTGTCACCAAACCCCGCCTCCCTCCCACACGCTGACAGTGGCCAAGGGTGAATGGTGCTTGGGCTCTTCTACTTAAGGCAGCATAAATATTTTAAGAATATGAATATTAGCAAATAACTTCCAAAGCCTTCGTAGGAAATGGGTCACATCCCAGGCCCTGAAGGAGCAAATGTCGCAAGTCAGGGGACATCTCTGCAAAGAGACGGGACGCAGAGAAGCGAGAGCTGATCACCAGGCCGGTTAATCAGAGCCCGGGGGGCCCTAACAAGAGGACACTGGCCTCCCCAGGAACTCTTCCACATCAGGAGGGGCTTCCGGTCCATTCCACACCTAAAGCTGGCTAAAGAGACTGGAAGTCCAGGGCTGGTGCTGCTGTGAGTGCCGGCGTGTGGTTCCATCTGTCTCACCCAGCCTCGTGGGGACAGAGAGGGCGGAATTCAGAAGTCCAGCCCAGGTCATCGAGCCTCATGTTTTCCACATCCTCTCTGCTTACCAGTCAACTGTCTAGGGGCTGGTGCTGAAGTGGGTAAAGCCGCCGCCTGCAGTGCCAGCATCCCATATGGGCACTGATTCGACTCCCGGCTGTTCCACTTCCAATCCAGCTCTCTGCTACGGCCTGGGAAAGCAGTAGAAGATGGCTCGAGTCCTTAGGCCCGTGCATGGGAGACCTGGAGGAAGCTTCTGGCTCCTGGCTTCGGGTCGGCGCAGCTCTGACCATTGCAGCCAATTGGAAAGTGAACAAGCAGGTGGAAGACTTCTCTCTCTCCCCCTCTCTTTCTCTGCCCCTCCTCTCTCTGTGTAACTCTTTCAAATAAATAAATAAATCTTAAAAATAAAACAAACAAAAAGTCAACTGTCTTGAAGAAATAAGGAAATATCTACAAGCACAATAAACCCCAGTCCTCCTAAGTAAAAATCCTAACAGCTTCCATATGCAAGGGTGCATCAAGATAATCAGGAAAAAATGGAATTCACAGGTAAGTGCATTGGGTACGGACATATTTTAAATCCATGCCTATAGGGGGTCTTCAAAAAATTGAAGGAAAATGCACGTTAAGAAAAACTTAGCATGGATTTCAAAATTTTACATCACAGTATATGAGGGTACCTCAAAACATTTGTGAAAAAAGGCATTTTTTAAAGGTAAGCTTACTTAAGTCCAAAATTTTTGAAACCCATGCATATGACAGGTCTTCAAAAAGTTCATAGTCAAGGTGTATTATGAAAAAACTATGCATGGCCGGCGCCACGGCTCACTGGGCTAATCCTCCACCTGCGGTGCCGGCACCCCAGGTTCTAGTCCCGGTCAGGGCACTGGATTCTGTCCCGGTTGCTCCTCTTCCAGGTTAGTCCAGCTCTCTGCTGTGGCCCAGGAAGGCAGTGGAGGATGGCCCAAGTGCTTGGGCCCTGCACCCGCATGGGAGACCAGGAGGAAGCACCTGGCTCCTGGCTTCGGATCGGCGCGGCACGCTGGCCATAGCGGCCATTTGGGGGGTGAACTAACAGAAGGAAGACCTTTCTTTCTGTCTCTCTCTAACTCTGCCTGTCCAAAAGAAAAAAAAAAAAGAAAGAACAAATGAACGAACCAATGAACTATGCATGGATTTCAAAAGTAGCTTTTGCATCAGAATAAAGCGATCCTTTAATTCTGTTTTTCCACTAGATTTTTGTTTATAATGTTTATTTATTTAATTTTTTGAGAGGCAGAAAGACAAAGAGAGTGCCCATCCAGTGGTTTACTTGCTAAATGCCCTAAACAGCTGGGGCTTGGCCAGGGCCAAAGCCAGAAACCAGGAACTCAATCCAGGTCTCCCCCACGAGAGGCAAGAACCCAAGTACTTGAGCTGGCACCTGCTACCTGCCAGGGTCTGCATTAGCAGGCAGCTGGAGTCAGGAGCCAGGGCTGTGAATTGCACCCTGGCACTCTGATGTGGAACACAGGCATCTTCACCACCAGGCCAAACACCTACCCCTGCACACTCCTTTTGAGGCACCCTCCTAGAAGCACTGAAAAACTATGCAGAGCTCAGAACGACCATGGTGTGTCTGCTTCTCCTAAGGGCAGCTTGACGCACCAGGGGATGAAAACACCAAAACACAGACTGAGATGTCGGAGACACAGGTGACCGGGGTTCAAATCACAGCTCAGCCTTATGCTTGGGGACGAGCCATCGACCATAATGCGAGGGAAATAACAAACAAAACAACCACAAACTAGGAATCGTATGTCCTGTCTGTTTGAAAAGACTTAGATTAAATTACACCTAGTTCCCTTTTTCCTGATCTGATTCCCAAGCAGGTGCTTGTTTGAGTTCCGGCTGCTCCACACAATGGGAGACTGGGGCTGGCACTTTGGCTCACTTGGTTAATCCTCCACCTGCCGTGCTGGCATACCATATGGGTGCCGGGTTCTAGTCCCGGTTGCTCCTCTTCCAGTCCAGCTCTCTGCTGTGGCCCGGGAAGACAGTGGAAGATGGCCCATGTGATTGGCGCCTGCACCCGCGTGGGAGACCAGGAGGAAGCACCTGGCTCCTGGCTTCGGATCGGCGCAGCGCCGGCCATGGCCATCATTTGGAGGGAGAACCAACAGAGGGAAGACCTTTCTCTCTTTCTCTCTCTCTGTCTATAACTCTACCTGTCAAAAAAAAAAAAAAGACCATGTATTATAAAAAAGAAAAAAAAAAAAAAGGAAGCCCAATGTGAGGCTGCGGGTGATGGCTCTTGAAGCTGGGCCCTTGCCACCCTCTGGGGAGCAAACCAGCAGACAGAAGATCTCTCTCTCTCTCTCTCTCTCGCTCGCTCGCTCTCTCGCTCTCTCTGTAACCCTGACTCTTAAATAAAATGTATGGAGTGGTGATCACAACAGTGAACATTCGTTCCCTCTTTCTGCAAACGTTTACCGAGCGCCCACCGTGTGCCAGGCACCATCCCAGCTGCTAAGGATACAGTGCTGATAAACACATCTTCATCAAAAGAGAAAAAAAAAAAAAGAGAGAGAGAGAGAGAGAGAGAGAAAAGCCTCCTGCCCCACACAGCTTCCACTCCAGGGAGCAGTCGGCTTCTGAGGTGCTCCGTATTCCCTGCCGCCCCCCACCCCCACCCCTGCACCACTGCTCCCAGCAGGGGTTCTCAAAGTGCGGTGTGCACAAGACCACCACCCCCCCGGGGTGGGGGGGCCTGGTCAGGCACGGGAGGTAGGCCCCACTCGCAGAGATGCAATTCAGACATGGTCGGATCTGAAAATCTGTACTCCTGTTCTTTTTTAACATTTATTTATTTGGAAGGCAGAGTGGGGCTGAGAGTAGGGTGAGGCCGAGAAAGAATCTTCCACCTGCTGGTTCACTTCTCATATGGCAGCAACAGCCAGGGCTGGGCCAGGCTAAAATCAGGAACCTGGGACTCCATCTGGGTCTCCTTCGTGGGTGCAGGGGCCCAGGGACTTGGGCCATCTTCTGCTGCTTTCCCAGGTGCTTTAACAGCGGGCTGGATTGGAAGCTAATGGTCATGACTCAAACCTGCACTCGGATACAGGAGGCCGCTTAACCCCCAGAGGCAGCTAACCAGCGTGCCACAACACCAGCCCTGAAAATCTGTATCTCTAACAAGTGTCCTGGCAAAGCTTCTACTGAGGGAGGTGGTCAGGGACCCTACTTTGGAAGCCACTGGCTTTCCACAGTTCTACGGGGAGGTACTTTTCACATCATCTTCAGACAGACGGAGAAATTGCTTGCTAGGATGACCACAGTAGCTGGGGGCAGGCGGCCATTTGACATAGTGGTTAACACACCACTGAGACACCCACAACCCACATCAGACTGCCTGGGTTCGAGTCCTCGCTTCCTGCTAAAGCAGACCCTAGGAGGCAGTAGCAATGGCTCAAGTAGTCAGGCTCCTGACTCCCACGTCCGAGACCTGGATTCCGTTTGTGGTCCTGAGCTTTGACCCCACCCAGCCTCAGCTACAGAGGACATTGGAGGAGTGAGCCAGCGAGTAGGAACTCGCTTTTGCTCTCCCTCTGAATAATAAAAGAAATGACCAAGAAAGTAAGTGACAGCACCAAGGTTCACCCCTGATTCTCACTCCAATGCCCACGAGATCAGCCGTGCACCACCACACTGCTTTAGCTCAGGATGGGGAGCCCAGAGACGCCGACTCGGCAGAGACAGTGCAAGTGTTACAAAACTCAGAGCTGAGTCCTGTGTCCTGTGAATCCCATGTGCCAGGTCTGGGAGCGCAAGATGACACTCAGCGATCTCAGGTGAGATCTGGTCTCCAGGTGAGGACGTAACAGCTGCTCTCCTCTCCACACCCCACCCCGCGCGCTAATCTACAGGGCTGGATTGACGTCAGCCACATGGAAACTGCTCTCCTGCCCTGACCTGTTTAGAGATTAAGAGAGCACAGAGCAGAGAGAGAGAGAGAGAGAGAGAGAGAGAGAGAGAGAGAGGATGGAAAAACCTGCAAGGAAACCAGCCACCTGTAAGAATACAAGGCTGTTTAGTTAAGAAATGCAAATGAAGGAAAATTAACGTGATAGTTCTCCAGAAACTTCCAGAAGGAGAACTGTAGCCACATCAATTTTCATTTTAAAAAAAAATTCCCCTTTGTTCTTCCTATAAAGCTATATAATATT
This sequence comes from Lepus europaeus, assembly GCF_033115175.1. NCBI lineage: Eukaryota > Metazoa > Chordata > Mammalia > Lagomorpha > Leporidae > Lepus > Lepus europaeus. The sequence goes on from NC_084849.1 coordinate 13,729,140, forward strand.
GGTTCCACAATAATCCTTCCACTGTCCCTCAGGGAACTACCAGCTTGCTGCAAACGTATTCAAAATCATCACACTGCTTGTCTCCTGGAGAGAAAAGAATCGACTGCCAGTTCCTCCGAGAGCTGGAAGACACTGAACTGCCCAGGTGGGGCAAAAATTAAAGGGGTAATTAGTTTCCAAGAAGGACGAATGCAAATAAGAGAAGGAAACACTTGAGGTGGATGCTTGCAGGAGAGACGGTTCACAGTGTAGTAAGAGTTACAGTATAGCAAGAACGGCTTCCATTCGTATCCCATGTTGAAATGCAAATGATTCACATATGAGAAACCAAAGCACAGAACATATGTAAATGAACTCATCATATATCCATTTACATAGGTTTCCAAAAAACATAAGGAAGAAATTAGTTTAAAACTCATTACCTTTGGCTTTATGCTTTTTCCCCAAGGCTAACTGTTTACCGAGTTTGGTTTTTCCTCCGGACTCCGGTGTGTTTACGGGGTAAGACTGTTTTGCGAGAAAAGCAAGGCTTTGGAAATCTGAACGAAGGGAGAAAGGCACTCCCACCTTCACCTTCACGGGATTTGATGGGGACAAAATACTCCCGAGCAAACAGCCTCAGGCACAGAACCGAAATCAGAACTACAATTCCTGTAAGCTGCCCTTCCTACCACACTGGGAAGGTGCATCGCTTAGATCTTCAACACAAAGACACTCAACCTCTGGGGTCTGAACAGAGAAGCCATAGATTTCTGCGGTCAAAGGTGCTTCACTGGGCAACGACTCCTACAAGAATGGGGGCGCCCAGCACATAAAGTCCTCCTATTGCCAAAAAAAAAGCAAGCAAACGTTTCAACACAGCACACGGAGAAGTCATGCACCTCACATAAGTCACACTTGAGTTTCCAAAAAAGTTGCAGAATATTCTCAAGTCATTCAGGCAAGGGTGTAGCTGGGTAATAAATGTCCTCTTCAGTATTTAATTCACAAGATTATTAAGCCAGGGGCCGGCACTGTGGCATAGCGGGTAAAGCTGCCACCGGCATCCCACATGGAGGCCAGTTCAAGATCCGGCTGCTCTACTTCCCATCCAGCCCTCTGCTGTGGCCTGGGAAAGCAGTAGAAGATGATCCAAGTGCCTGGGACCCTGCACCCGTGTAGGAGACCCGGAAGAAGCTCCTGGCTCCCGGCTTCAGATCGACATGCAGCTCTGGCTATTGCGGCCAACTGGGGAGTGAACCAGCGGAGAGATTAGATTCCAAGTTGGTTCCAACTACCAAGACCAACAGGCATGGCCTCCTACCAGTGGTTCTCAAGCTGGGTCCCACAGAACCCTCAGGATTCCACACTAGAATCTTGCAAGCTGGAGTCAAACACCTTCAATGGCTTCAACCCAGTAGCTTTACTTTGACCTATTTTATATATTGGGGTCCTCAGTAAGATTTCACTTGGGAAAAGGTGTTCCAAAGATGTAAAAAAATTTGGGACATTGCTACTGTTATTGTATCACATAATGCAAATTTTCTCAGGGCCAGTGTTGTGGTGTAGCAGGTAAAGCCAGCGCCTGCAGTGCTGGCATCCCTTGTGGGCGCTGGTTCGAGTCCCAGCTGCTTCACTTCTGATCCAGCTCTCTGCTATGGCCTGGGAAAGCAGTAGAAGATGGCCCAAGTGCTTGGGCTCCTGCACCCGTGTAGGAGACCCAGAAGAAGCTCCAGGCTCCTGGCTTTGGATCGGTGCAGCTCAAGCCATCACGGCAATTGGGGAGTGAACCAATGGATGGAAGACCTCTCTCCCTTCCTCTCCCTCTCTCTCTCCCTCTGTCTGTGTGTAACTCTAGTCAGTGCTGGAGTCGAGAGGGGTCTCCTTTCAAAACTGCTCCTATATGTGGCTCAGGGAGTCAGAACTGAACAACACCTCTACCCTCAAGGAGGCCACACCCACGGCATTATTTTTACATATTATCACAAGTTTCACTTACCTTGCTTTAGAAAAGCATCGAGGTTTCACAAGATCCCTGGAGAACTGCTCTAAGAAGCATGTCTACCCAATGTGATCATGTTGGAAATTCCCTAACAGGTGCTCTTGCTATATAGGCCATTGAGGAACTGGTAGAGCAAATGGTTGTAATATTCACTACTTTATTTTTAAGAAATCGTGTGTTTCTAAACCTCCACGCATCACTCATGTTTGTAAACTTCTATGCATCCTTCAAAATCCATTTCGAAAGTCGTATCCTAATGGCAGGCATTGTGGCACAGTGGGTTAAGTCATCAGCAGCCCTTATGTGCTAGTTACAGTCCCAGCTGCTCCACTTCCAATCCAGCTCCCTGCAAATGCACCTGGGAAAGCAGAGGAAGATGGCTCAAGTGCTTTGGTCCCTGCAGATCATGTGGGGGACCCAGGTGGAGTTCCTGGCTCCTGGCTTCAGCCTGGCCCAGCTCCAAACATTGTAGCCATTTGGGGAGTAAACCAGCAAATGGAAGGTTCTCTCTCTCTCTCTCTCTCTCTCTCTCTCTCTGAAAATGCCTTTCAAATAAATAACTAAATCTTAAAATAATCTCCTCTCTTAAACCTTCTGTAGGGACCGGCACTGTGGCGTAGCAGGTAAAGCCGCCGCCTGCAGCGTTGGCATCCCATACGGGCGCTGGTTCAAGTCCTGGCTGCTCCACTTCTGATCCAGCTCTCTGCTATGGCCTGGGAAAGCAGGCCATGTAGCATCAGTCACTGTGCTGTGTGTGCTACATGTGCTGATTTCCTGTGTGACAACAGTTAAAACCCACCATCAGCTTGCATACTTCTGACCTGGCATGTTCTTAGTTTTCCTTGTTTCTAATACACCAGGAAACTCAACGAATGAATGTGACCAGGGCTCTGTCACCCGCTAGGAAGCGTCATGGTAAACAGGAGTCCTGGATTTTTCCATTAGGTACTGAATGTAAAAGTTAAGTTCTCCCAAGACTAGGTTAAGCAGTGCTTGTCTGGTGAGAGCCAAGCTTAGTGAGAAAATCTAATTTGAAAAAAAATATTTATTTACTTAAAAGTCAGAGGTACATTGAAAGAGGGAGAGACAGAGAAATCTTCCATCAGCTGGTTCACTCTCCAGATGGCTGGCACGGCCAGGGCTGGGCCAGGCCAAAGCCAGGAGCTGAGAACTTCACCTGCCACGTGGGTGCAGGGGCCCAAGCACTTGTGCCATCCTCCACTGCTTTACCCGGCACATTTAGCAGAGAGCTGGATCAGAAGTGGAGTAGCGCTGGCGCCGCGGCTCACTAGGCTAATCCTCCGCCTTGCGGCACCGGCACACCGGGTTCTAGTCCCGGTCGGGGCACCGATCCTGTCCTGGTTGTGCCTCTTCCAGGCCGGCTCTCTGCTGTGGCCAGGGAGTGCAGTGGAGGATGGCCCAAGTGCTTGGGCCCTGCACCCCATGGGAGACCAGGAGAAGCACCTGGCTCCTGCCATCGGATTAGCGCGGTGCGCTGGCCGCAGCGCACTACCGCAGCGGCCATTGGAGGGTGAACCAACGGCAAAAGGAAGACCTGTCTCTCTCTCACTGTCCACTCTGCCTGTCAAAAATTAAAAAAAAAAAAAAAAAAAAAGTGGAGTAGCCGAGACTCGAACCAGTGCTAGCTTTACCTGCTATGCCACATATGCCAACCCCGGGAAAGCTGATTTTTTTATATTTCGTTATTTGACTCACTGACCTTGCTTAATGCTATATCTTGGCTTCTTGCTAAAATAAAAGAAGAAATAAGTTCTGGTGTTCTATTGCACAGTAGAATGACAAGATAAAAACAATGTACTACACGCTGAGATACAGTATCTCAAGGGGCCGGCATTGTGGGGAAGCAGATGAAGCCACCACCTGTGATACTGGTATCCCATATGGGTGCCAGTTTGAGTCCTGGCTGCTCCACTTCCAATCCAGCTCCCTGCTAATGTACCTTCTGTGAAGACAATGAAAGATGGCCCTCATGCTTGGGCCCCTGCACCCATGTGAGAGACCCAGGAAAAGCTCCTGACTCCTGCCTTTGGCTTGGCCCAACCCAGCAGATGGAAGATTTCTCTCCATCTCTGTCTCTTCCTCTCTCTCTGTAACTCTACCTTTCAAATAAACAAAATAAATCTTAAAAAAAAAAAAGATTCCGTGGGAAAATGGAATTTAAAAGTTTATTTTGGTGCAAAAATGTTTTGAAGTCCCTGCATAGTTTATGCATCATATACATTTTCCATGACCTTTTGGAAGGCCTCATTTATGTGTGAATCCCAGATTTTTTTGCACTAAATCTATCTCTTAATTCCCCTTTCCATGAAATTTTTGAAGTACCCTCATCTGAAAGAAAGGATTCAGAATGTTTTCACCACAAAGAAACTTTAAATACTCGAGGAGCTAGATTGCCTACCCCGATTTGAACATTATAGGATGTATATGATATATAAAAATATCACATGGTACCCCATGAACATGTACAATATGCATGTGTCCATTAAATTAAAGAAATATTTTAAATAATAAAAGTAGGATTAGTTTTATTCCAACATTAGTATTTTACATTCTTCCGGGAAACACAAAAATATACTTATAACTGTAAGGCCTTTTGGAACTATGAAAATTTATGGCAAAGCTTTGCCATTAAAACAGAGTTGTAATGTATGTTTACCTGGAAAAATCACAATTCTGCATGTCTACAGGGATTTCAAAGTTGTCTGAGCCTTTTGAAAACGATGGAGAAATTACATGTGCAAATAGTCAAACCAGGTTAAGCAAGACACAAAACTTTCTATGCAGATGTCCCCAAGCGTGCTGTGGCGTGGTGGGGTGATGACACTCTGTCCTGTACCTCTTCACTTTTACATTCTGTCCAAACGTTCAACAAGGAACCCAACGTTTAAATAGAAGAGAGAGAGACAGCTGTAAAGGAAGAGTGACGCGATCACCACTTTTCACAGTGCTTTCTGCTCGTAGTGCTTCCTTGGATGGCGTGTTTTAGGGCGTCGCCACTGGCAGTCTGGGAAGATAGTGAAATACCAGCTCGGGAGGTCACCGGACAGGCAGTCCCCTGCGGCAGTCACCGTTCCCAGCAGTTCTGAAAACAGCTTGTTCCCAGTGAACCTTCTGATGAGAGCCTCCAGCAAGCAGGGAGGGGAGGGGCCCCACCAGGGCAGGGAGCAGGGAGATGGAGAGAGCAGGGGACATCTTGCACTAGAGATGGGAGGGAGCTGGCTTAGGAAGCCAAGGGCCCAATCCCCCAACCCCGGGTGGGGGGTGCCCAACAGGTGCAATGCCCTGGCATCTGCACAATGGGTTTCTACCCCAGGACTTGGGGATCTGGTACACTTTGGCTGCAAGTTGAGGGAAGCTTAGAGAGTCCCTCCCACAGCAGCAGTCACCACTACCACAGGCCATGGAGCAGGGGTGATGCCCAGCCTTCTGTCCCCTCCTCTTCCATGCACCACACCCCTTTACACCTGTCTGTCCTGCAGTACTGGGTGGAATAGAGTCTCCCGGGATTCCATGTCTTGTGCAGATGTAATGAAGATTAGAATTTAGAGATCATACCAAATCAGAGCGGGGTGGAGAGCAGGCATTTAGTCCAGCAGTTAAGACATCCACATCCCATGTCAGAGTACCTGAGTTCAATTTCTGGCTCCGGCTCCTGACTTCAGCTTCCTGCCAGTGCAGACCATGGCAGGTAGCAATGATGGCTCAAGTAAATAGGTTCCTGTCACCCACATGGAAGACCTTAGCAGGCATTTGCACAGTGAAACCCTCAATGGGGGGGGGGGGGGAATCTCTCTCTCTCTCTCTCTCTCCTCCTCCTCCTCCCAAATAAATTTTTTAAAAAATAACAAAGATGAAAAACTTTAAAAATAATCAGATAAATTAGGCCCTAAATGCAGTGGGAGCTTCCTGTAAGAGAAAGAAGTAGGGCCGGCGCCATGGCTCACTAGGCTAATCCTCCGCCTTACGGCGCCGGCACATCGGGTTCTAGTCCCGGTCGGGGCGCCGGATTCTGTCCGGGTTGCCCCTCTTCCAGGCCAGCTCTCTGCTGTGGCCAGGGAGTGCAGTGGGGGATGGCCCAAGTCCTTGGGCCCTGCACCCCGTGGGAGACCAGGAGAAGCACCTGGCTCCTCCCATCGGATCAGCGCGGTGCGCTGGCCACAGCGCGCCAGCCGCGGCGGCCATTGGAGGGTGAACCAACGGCAAAGGAAGACCTTTCTCTCTGTCTCTCTCTCTCTCTGACTGTCCACTCTGCCTGTCAAAAAAAAAAAATTAAAAAAAAAAAAAGAGAAAGAAGTAGGACACAGGGAGAGACAGACAAATGCCACGTGAGGAAGAGACAGAGCTCAGAGGGAGCCTGCTGGGGCCAAGCAGAGCTGGGAGTCTGCAGGAGAGCTAGGCTAGGCTCCTCCCCTGCCGAGGGCCCTGCTGAGCCTTTCATTTGGGACCTCAGATCCACCTGCTCCATGGTATTTTGTTATTGCAGCCCAGAAGACTTGCGTAAGGGGGGTCTCCAAAAAAAACACTATGCACAGTTTTCAAATGTTTGCACAAAATAGTTTGTTTTTGTTCTGTGTTCCTATGGGCTTTTGAAGCTTCCTCACACACCTTTCATCCTGTAGGCTCTTACCTGGACCCTCTCCGCCCTCCTGGACCCCCAGTACATGTCTACCTCTCCATCCCTCTCCACTCTAATGAGGCAACTGGCTTCCAAGCGTTCCAAGGTGCCCAGCCATGAGGGGCTGTGTGACTCTGGACACGGCACACCCAGCTGTCTGCACACCACAAGGGAAAATCAGATTCTGGCTAGACTGTCACCAAGAGGATCAAGAACAGTCACCCCTGCAAAGCATGCAGACAGAGCCCTGAGCGCTGGGGAGCCATTCGACCAATTTCATCTATCAGAATCGCAGAGAGATCCTCCGTCTGCCGGTTCACTCCCCCAATGCCAGGGTTGGACCCGGCCAAAGCGAGGAGCCTGGAACTCGGTCTGAGTCTCACACATGAGCCGAAGAGAGCCAAGTGCATGAGCTATCACGTGCCGCCTGCCAAGGTGCGGATTAGCAGGGAGCAGGAGTCTGCAGCGGGGCCAGGCACTCCGATGTGGGATACGGGCTGTGCACGTGCCTGCCCTGCAACAGTCCTGCTTTCTACAGCTCAGCTTTTTGCTCCCTGACTTGTGGCACTTCCTCCTAAGCAGATCTACACGCTCCTGAACAGAAATGGAATTAAGGGACCAGGAGAAAGTGAGTGACCGCTAAGTTGAAAATTGGGAAATCTTGACCACTCTGCGGTGCATGACTTGCGCTTTGATTCTCACAATGCTTTTGCAAAGGAGTCGTCGTCTCCATTTCGCAGATGAAAAGACAGAGCCCAGGAGGAAGGCTTCAGATCCAACCCACATCTATGAGCGCCGAGCCTTGCTGGGGGCCTCTGATGTCGTTCTCTCTCTGCCTCTGTGTCCGTCTCGATGCCTGGCAACGGTTCGACATTAATACGACAAAAGTCGCAAGTGATAAATTTCCATAGGCAATAAGCTGCCCAAGTGGGAGCTGAGGGACCAGAAACTGTGGCGGGCTGGATGACAGCAGAGCATCTCAGATACACAAGGCCAATGCAGGACACGTCGGGGTAAGCCAGGACTTCCGCTGCACAGTGGTGGTGAGTGACACCAAATGGCAGGTGAGGTCAAAGGCCACCAGCAACAGCCCGTGACCATCGTGACCTTTTTTTGCCACCCAAAGGACAAGATGCCACGTCCATCAAGTTCCAAGAAAGGCAACAGTCAGGCTGTTGTCACCATGTGCCAGAGACTGGCTTCGGAACTACACGTACTGCTCACGGCTCTGCAGGCTGAACTCCAAGATGGAGACTTCAGCAGAATGGGTGACTGCTGAGGGCGCTCCTCCAGGCTGCGGACTGCTCACTTAGGGCACCCGGACGGGGCAGAGAGATGGCAGGAGCGCTCTCTGGGGGTTCTTCTGCAAGGCACTGATTCCACCCCTAGAGACTCCACCCTGTGATCTGATCACACCCTACAGGCTTCCCCTCCTGAGGCCATCACAGGCGGAGTGAGGATTTCAACTTGGAACTTGCAGAAGGGGGCAAGCACTCCGTCTCCTGGGCAGAGAGCTCTCCAAGGGCTGTCCGTGCATTCTCTCCTTCAACTCATAGTGAACTGAAGATCCGTGCAGAACAGGCCATGGGGGAGACAGTGCTGAGCCAAGCCAACTGTGGCCTCTGCCATGAAGCCGACCTCAGCCCAAGGCCTGGGAAATCCCAGAAAACCCGGCATCTCCCTGTATCCTCCCCGGATGTTGGAAGATGTTGAGCAGCTTCAGACACATCCTGAAAGCACCACTCTTCCCCCATTCAAATGTCACCTCCACTTTGAAGAGTTTCCAAGGCTGAGGAAGACTGAAAATCTCCCACACCCACAGCACCTCACACCCTATCCCCACGAAACCCTTCCCTGCCACAAAGCAGACTTGGAGGAAACAGCCCGGGTCTCATTTTGCCAATGGAGGATGAGCCAATCATTCCACTTCCACTCCCTGACTTTCCCCAATCCCATGCATTCTGCCATTGGCCACAACCACGCTCCTCAAACCAGGATATGCGAAACCTGGGGGAGCCGCACATGAATCCTTGGGAGTCTATAGGTTCCATACAAGACTATTTTCTAAAAGATTTATTTATTATTTATTTGAAAGGCAGATTTGCAGAGAGGAGAGAGGAGAGAGGAGAGAGGAGAGAGGAGAGAGAGAGAGAGAGAGAGAGAGAGAGAGAGAGAGAATCTTCCATCCACAAGTTCACTCACCAAATGGCCACAGCTGCCAGAGCTGAGCCAAGCTTAAGCCAGGAACCAGTAGCTTCACCCAGTCTCCCACATGGGTGCAGGGGCCCAAGCACTTGGACCATCCTCCACTGCTTTCCCAGGCCATTAGCAGGGAGCTGGATTGGAAGTGGAGTAGCCAGGACTGGAACCAGCACTCATATGGAATGCTGGCATCACTGGTAGTGACTTAACCTGCTATGCCACAACACTGGCCCCCATACAAGACTTTTAAAATAGGAGCTTTTATAGCAAAAGTAAGCTTTAAAAAATGGAATGCAGTGCGCATTGCGGCACAACGAGTTAAGCTGCAGCTTGCAAGGCCAACATCCCATATTGCAGTGCTGGTTTGAGTCCTGGCTGCTCCACTTCTGATCCAGCTCCTTGCTAATGCTCCTAGGAAGTCAGCAGAGGGTGGTCCAAGAACATGGGCCCTTGCCACCCAGGAGGGAGACCTGATGGAGTTCCAGGCTCCTGGCTTTGTCCTTGCCCAGCCCTGGCTATTGCAGCCATTTGGGGGAAAAAAAAAAATCAGTAAATGGAAGAGCTCTCTTTCATTCCCTATGACTGTGTTTTTTTCTTTCTTTCTTTTTTTTTTTTTTTTGGACAGGCAGAGTGGACAGTGAGAGAGACAGAGAAAGGTCTTCCTTCCATTGGTTCACCCCCAAAAATGGCCACTAAAGCTGGCACACTGTGCTGATCCGAAGCCAGGAGCCAGGTACTTCCTCCTGGTCTCCCATGTGGGTGCAGGGCCCAAGCACTTGGGCCATCCTCCACTGCACTCCCAGGCCACAGCAGAGAGCTGGACTGGAAGAGGAGCAACCAGGACAGAAGTGGCGCCTCAACCGGGACTAGAACTGGGGTGCCAGTGCCGCAGGCAGAGGATTAGCCTAGTGAGCCAGGCGCCGGCCCCCATGACTATATTTTCAAGTAAATAAATAAACCCTTTTTAAAAAATGGAACGTGGGGGCTGGCACTGTGGTGCAGCAGGTTAATCCTCCATCTGTGGATCCGGCATCTCATATGCACACCAGTTTGAGTCCCGGCTGCTCCACTTCCGATCCAGCTCTCTGCTATGGCCTGGGAAAGCAGTAGAAGATGGTCCAAGTGCTTGGGCCCCTGAATGCACATAGGAGACCCAGAAGAATCTCCTGGCTCCTGGCTTCGGATTGGCTCAGCTCTGGCCGTTGCAGCCATCTGGGGAGTGAACCAGCAGACAGAAGACCTTTCTCTCTGTCTCTCCCTCTCACTGTAATTCTACCTCTCAAATCAATCAATCAATCAATCTTTTTTTAAAAAAAAAAATGGAACATGGTATAAGCACCTGCTGAATCTACTGGCTGTCTGCTTTACAGACAGTCCTGCCTGGTACTTTCCATGGCTGTAATTCACAGTCTGTTTGGTGCCAGCTTACGCTGCTTCAACTATCTCAGGCTAATGTGACTGGAACCAAGGCAGACCTGACACACAAGACGATGCGGCCCCATGCGTGCAGGCCACGTGGAGCTGCTCCTCCCACGCTTCCTTCCTCGCACTGCAGGAGAACCAGGCCAGCCAGGGTACCCACCTGAGGTTCACCAAAGACAAAACTGCCTGTGCAGGAGCAGGTGGAGCCCCATTCAAATTTCAGTGAATCATTTCTGTCGGCAAAATATCATTTGCATCACTGAGGTTATCCACTGGAATATATCGGCTTTGCAAAATAGTATTTAACGTTAGCAAATTGGTTTTGGCTTCATAACTGTTTGACATCTGTAAACAAACTACAGTTATACCAAGGCTTGTGCGTGAGATTTCAACCTGGACACTACTGATGGTTTGGACTGGATGACCCTTTGTGGTGGGGGCTGTCCTGTGCAGTGTAGGCTACAGATCAGCATCCCTGACCTTTATCCATCGGATGCTAGTAGGACCTCCTCCCCCAAGGGCATGACAACCAAAAATGTCCCCTGGGAGAGGACAAACTCACCTCCACATAAGCACTGCCCTGTGTTGGCAGATGTTTCAGTAACATGATAAAATAATTAAGTCCGTATAACAAAGGTAATGTCCCTTTACCAAAGGGACATTCCCTGAGCTTGAGAAACTCCAGGCCACAACACAGCACATACAACCACAGGTAGGTACATCTGCGGATACACTGGAATATAATACAGACTCCAAATCTTTACCATCCAAGAGAACTTCAAAAAGTTGATGGAAATGGATTAAAAGATAGTTTTAGTTTGGAGTAAAAGAATTTTGAGGGCCGGTGCCGTGGCTCACTTGGTTAATCCTCCGCCTGCGGCGCCTGCATCCCATGTGTGCGCCGGGTTCTAGTCCCGGTTGCTCCTCTTCCAGTCCAGCTCTCTGCTGTGGCCCGGGAGCGCAGTGGAGGATGGCCCAAGTGCTTGGGCTCCTGTACCCGCATGGGAGACCAGGAGGAAGCACCTGGCTCCTGGCTTCAGATCGGTGCAGCGCCGGCCGTGGCCATCATTTGGGGGGTGAACCAACGGAAGGAAGACCTTTCTCTCTGTCTCTCTCACTGTCTAGCTCTATCTGTCAAATAAATAAAAAAAAGAAAGAACGAATTTTAAAATCCATTCATCATCTTTGCATAATATGCGTTTTCCACATACTATTTAAATACCAGTTGTATGCATAAATTTCAAAAAATTCATAAAATAAACTTGTCTTTTAATTCCACTGTTTCATAAAGTTGTGCCCTCAGGTATGGCCTCTCTGTAGTTTCTGTCTTCAGTAGCACAGGATGAAAATGGGCACTCGATGAGGGCTGACTTTCGTCCTTTGTTTTGTTTTAATTTATTCAAGAGGCAGAGACACAGATTAGGAGAAAGAAAGAGAAATGAATTGGCAGAGCTCCCATCTGCTGGTTCACACCCCCACATGTCCACAACACACAGGACTGGGTCAGTCCAAAGCCAGGATCCAGGGACCCAATCCAAGTCTCCCACGTGGCTATGGCAGGAACCCAGCCACTTGAGCCATCACTGCCACCTCCCAAGGTCTGCATTCGCAGGAAACTGGTGTGAGGAGCCAGAGCCAAGTACCAAACCCAGGTCCTCCCATCTGAATGCGGGCATCCCCACCAGCATCTTAACCACCAGGCTGAACACCTGCCCCACAGACAGGCAAGAAGTGGCCTGAGTTGCTCCGACAGGAAGCAGGCCACTGTGGTTTAGACTATGCATCTATTTAGGGGGACACTGCCGTGTTCATTATGATGGCTTCTCTAGCACCTCTCTGCTTTTGAGTCTGCAGCCTTCAACCCTACGTGCTGCCTGTGCAACATCCCAAAGCACATCTCTGGTCATGCCACTCTCCTGCTCATGAACATGCATGGGCTCCCTCCACTGGTCAGCTGAGTAAGTATTCGGAACTTTAACAATATGGCCCCAGACCCAATGGCCAACTTCCACACACTCCAGCTGCAAACCTCGCACCTCCCTGCCCCTGCCACTGCCTGCTCACTGCATTCCTTTTCCTCTATTATCTTCTAGTCAATACCCAGGGGTCAACCCATTTCAAATACTCTTATTAACCTTTCCTGGTCCTTCAAACCAGGCGTCATCTTGTCCTTGCTCTGAGCAATCCCTCTAACTATGGCTGATGGTAAACAAATCCCTGAGCAGCCCCCAGCCTCCTCACATCCTCTAAAAAGGACAAGAAAGTCCAGATTTCCATGGTGGTCCCAAGCCCAGGATTGCTTTACAGGGCCTTCGCGTCTATTTGTAGCTGTTAACTGTAATGAACAGGAAAAAGGGACAAGTAGAAGTCTAAGGAGTAAGAGGAGGTAGCATCAGTTTGGACACAATGTAAATCTGGAGTAGAAGGTAAATCATCAGGACATATGTAGTAGGTTACACGTTGTAGCACTGTTTGTAACAGCAAAAGGCTTAGAAATCAACTAAATTAGCCAGTGCCATGGCTCAGTAGGCTAATCTTCCGCCTTGCGGTGCCGGCACACCGGGTTCTAGTCCCGGTCGGGGCACCGATCCTGTCCCGGTTGCCCCTCTTCCAGGCCAGCTCTCTGCTGTGGCCAGGGAGTGCAGTGGAGGATGGCCCAAGTGCTTGGGCCCTGCACCCCATGGGAGACCAGGAGAAGCACCTGGCTCTTGCCATTGGAACAGCGCGGTGCACCGGCCGCAGCACGCCTACCGCGGCGGCCACTGGAGGGTGAACCAACGGCAAAAAGGAAGACCTTTCTCTCTGTCTCTCACTGTCCACTCTGCCTGTCAAAAAAAAAAGAAAAAAAGAAATGAACTAAATGACCTTCAGTAGGAACATGGCTAATAAACTATGGAAGATCCACATTATGGTTGTCATTCCATGTAAGAGACTGTATTTCCCCATATCTTTTGAAGTAGGTCTGGCTATGTGGCCTGTTCTAGCCAGAAATGGCACAGTTCACATCCAAGTGGTAGCCTTCAAGAACCAGTGTGGGAGTACCTACATCCCCCTTTTCTGCCTTGGCAATTCTGGAATTGAAATCGCGAATCCGATTAGCAGAGGTTCCTGCTCACCAGCACTGAACACACAGCACAAGAACAGAAAGGAAAAAAAAAAAAGATTTTGCTGCAATTAAACCATTTAAACATGGGGATTGTTTATTTCTGCAGCATATCCTCTCCCGTGCTGAGTGGTGTACATTCTACAGAATACAACGCAACATTTTAGAAGGTGGGGCTAACAAACACAAACATATATGCACTTCATAGTATGGCTCCACAACACATGAAATAGAAACTCACAGACTAGAAGGGAGAAAGAAACTAACAATGGGAGACTTCAGTACTCCACTCTCAGCAAATGATGGAACCACCAGACAACACAAGAAGGACACGGAGAACTTGAAACAGAAGGAGCTGGTAAGAGAACATACTACTAGGTATAAAAAGAAGATTACAGAATGGTGTATTCAATAAACACATTGAAAACAAGGACGTATATTTCCTACAAAACATACATATGAGTGCAATACACAGAAAAGGGTCTAGAAATATATGCAATGAATTCATAAGACTAGTTAGCTCTGCCCCAGGATAGACGGTCTGGTCAAAGGGCATTTCACTCCTACCTGCTATATTCTAATTTTCTACCAGGAGAACAATTCCTGCATGATCTGATTGTTTTAATGAGTTAAGTGAAAGGGTAAAGAATGTGTACCCTCTGATGGTGGTTTTGACCTAGAACAGGGAAAGAATAAGATCATGTCTTGAATAAAAACACAGTGTAGAAATGATGGTAATATATTGCTGCCATTGATTGAACATTTATTACATCCAGGTACCAACCCAGCTGCTTCCCATGTGTCAACTGAAACCAAACACGCCAGAGGAGATAGTTGAGATTTCTTTTTTTAAAGATTTATTTATTTATGTATTTGAAAGTCAGAGTTACGCAGAGAGAGGAGGAGAGGCAGAGAGAGAGAGAGGTCCTCCATATGCTGATTCACTCCTCAAGTAGCCGCAACAGTCGGAGCTGTGCAAATCCAAAGCCAGGAGTCAGGATCCTCTTCCGGGTCTCCCACGCGGGTGCAGGGGCCCAAGGACTTGGACCATCTTCCATTGCCCTCCCAGGCCCCAGCAGAGAGTTGGATTGGAAGTGGAGCAGACGGGACTCGAACCAACGCCCACATAGGATGCTGGCGCAGCAGGTGGCGGCTTTACCCACTATGCCACAGTGCCAGCCAGGTATAGTTGGGATTTCTGTGGCTCGATGGGCAGAAATCCTTTTTCTGAGAATTTGTAACCCAGCGACTTGACTTCTACACAGAAAGGCAATGCCTAGGGTGGAGACTGCTTGTGGGTTCTTGGGGTGGCAGTCGCATCACAGGACCAGGCAAAGGTGAGAGAAGATCTGAGCATAAAGAAGCAACAGAACCTGCACGTGGCATCCATCTGTCTTCAAAGAGGGCTTGTAGCCAACAGATGGCAAATTCCCAGGGGGCAAACTTAAGAAGCTGTGGTCTCACGGTGGGACGAACCTATCCCCGTCTTCCCGCTGAATGACAGCTGCCTGTGCAGCGTTCGCGCTCCCAGCATCACTGTCCCCTCGCAGAGAGACAGTAACAGAGGAACCAGCACCACACATTTGTGCAGATCCCTGCTTGGCATTGGCTCGCTGTGTGACTTTAACCGCTTACTTAACCTCAGTGGCCTCATCTGTAAAATGGGTAACAGTAAGACGTACGTGATCATCAAAGGATCGTGACAACGACTACATGACCTGACAGATGTCACGTCTCAGGACAGCAC
Organism: Lepus europaeus; assembly: GCF_033115175.1. Taxonomy (NCBI): domain Eukaryota; kingdom Metazoa; phylum Chordata; class Mammalia; order Lagomorpha; family Leporidae; genus Lepus; species Lepus europaeus. Next base: position 13,744,231 of record NC_084849.1, read on the forward strand.
TCAGCGCATGAGATGTACACAAGCAGCAATGGCTTAAACTTGTCAAACAAGTTGTTACTCTTAAATTCCATAAGTGCCAGCTGTGATGTCATATATATATGATATCATATATATATATATATATATATATATATATATATATATATATATAGGGCAAAAGTCCAAGAAATATCAAGCAAATTGAATAAAGCTGTCTTTGAGGTCACACAGCGAGACCTTATTATAAGAGGCTTTTCAAACATGTCTATCGATGGCAGTCACCCAGGATTTGGGGTCAGGTGGGCCTTCATTCTGTCCCAAATAGGCTGTGTGACCCTAGGTAGATTGCCTCCCCTTTCTGAGCCTCAGTGTCCTTACCTGGAAACAGGAGAGGTTGAAACAACCCCGTGAACCTGCTGTGAGAACCAAGTGCAGCTGATGCAAGCTCACAGCACCATGCCTGGCTTCTAACACATGCTCACCACCAGAAACTCAGTCCCCTGGCGTCGGGCCCACCCAGTTCTAGCCCCTCTCCCCAGTGTACCCATAAGAAGATGCTTAGCTATGAACCTGGTTTGAACCTTTCAAAATAAAAGAAGTAACCAGGGGCCAGCGCCATGGCTCACTTGGTTAATCCTCCACCTGCAGTGCCAGCATCCCATATGGGCACCAGGTTCTAGTCCCGGTTGCCCCTCTTCCAGTCCAGCTCTCTGCTGTGGCCCGGGAAGGCAGTGGAGGATGGCCCAAGTGCTTGGGCCCTGCACCCGCATGGGAGACCAGGAGGAAGCACCTGGCTCCTGGCTTCAGATCGGCGCAGTGCCAGCTGTGGCAGCCATTTGGGGGGGTGAACCAATGGAAGGAAGACCTTTCTCTCTGTCTATATCTTTCTCTCACTGTCTAACTCTATCTGTCAAATAAAAAAAAAGAAAGAAAAAGAAGTAACCAGTAAACAGTAAATGCTCATCTTGTATAGATAAATGCAAATCCCCGAAGAATCTAGCAAATGTATGTTTGTGTGACAGCTATTTAGGGAGGCTGTATACTTTTATTTGCCTAGCATCGGATGCACTATATGTAAACAAAGTATTATGAAGACTCTAATAGAAGCAGTCCCCAGACAGAAACCAGGGCTCTTTCCCAAGCTCTCTGGAAGGTTGGCTCCTCTGCAGGCGTGTTGATGCAGTATATTTAGGCTGTTAGTCACACCCAAAAGCGTTCCCACCTATCTGAAGACAGGGCAAACCCAGCAAGTCTCAAATTAGCAACATCCTACAAAATCTCATCAGTCAATCGCATGCAAGCAGTTTAGCTTCTTCTCAGAGTAATGCTGTCAGAAATTGTCCCAAACAGGCTCAAGTTCATGGCTCAAGTTGAATTATCAGGGCCAGATAATGAGCAGGGGCCTCCCAGCCAAAGTCTCTCTGGCTGAAAAAGTAGATGTCAATAAAACTCAAGTAAAGCAGACACCGTTCACACGTATTAGCAGAGAGTCCTATTTAAAGAAAATCCAGAGGCCGGCGCTGCGGCTCAATAGGCTAATCCTCCACCTGCGGCGCCGGCACACCGGGTTCTAGTCCTGGTTGGGGCACCGGATTCTATCCCGGTTGCCCCTCTTCCAGGCCAGCTCTCTGCTGTGGTCCGGGAGTGCAGTGGAGGATGGCCCAAGTGTTTGGGTCCCTGCACTCCATGGGAGACCAGGAGAAGCACCTGGCTCCTGGCTTTAGATCAGTGTGGTGTGCTGGCCGCAGTGGCCATTGGAGGGTGAACCAACAGTAAAGGAAGACCTTTTTCTCTGTCTCTCTCTCACTGTCCACACAGCCTGTCAAAAAAAAAAAAAAAATCCGGCTAGATCATACGGTCGGGGGAATAACAGTCAAAGAAGAAGCGATTGGGAAATCTGTGCATCAGCACAGCTTGGTGTAAGACATTTATAGAGGACTCATGGCAGTAGATTTGATAGAATTATGACCAGTGTGCTAGCTCAGTGCTCTACTGAGAATGGATCACATTTCACAAGAGGAAATACACCTCCAAGCACAATTAAACATATAGTTATAGCTGTTACGGCCATAGTAGAATATATCCACCCGACTTGAGGATTCTCTCATCCTGCACCATGAAACATCCACCATGTCCAAGGCAAAGCCATGCATTCCTTCCCCTTGCGGGACTCAAGACTTAGAGCAGAGCAGAGGAAAAAGAAATGGAGGCAAACATCTTCATTGTTTAAGTGATCATATTAAAGTGAACATAGAGATAGGATTAAGTGTTAAAGTGATCACATAAATAGGATCAAGTGTCTGGTAATAATAATAGATAGAATTGAAAAGGAGAGAATGTTCCAATGTGGGAAGCAGTCCACAGAGCAGACTCATAGAATGATAATTGCTTTAAGTAACACTCTGACCTCAGAATCAGCCCTTAAGGCTTCCTGGTCTGGCTGAAAAGACCATGGGAGCATTTCAGGCATGGAAAGCAAAGACATTGTGCCAAAAAAATGTTCTACATGAGGGATCTCTGTGAGTGAGACCCCAGTGGAAAGAAGTGGCCATCGAAGAAGGATTTACTTTTCTCTAATGGCGGAGAGAAATTCCACTTTGCTTATGGCCTTGTTTAAATACTGATGGAGGAGCCAGTGCTATGGTATAATGCGTAAAGCTGCCACCTACAGTGCTGGCATCCCATATGGGTGTTGGTTTGAGTCCTGGCTGCTCCACTTCTGATCCAGCTCTCTGCTATGGCCTGGGAAAGCAGTGGAAGATGGCCCAAATCCTTGGACCCCTGCACCCACGTGGGAGACCCAGAAGAAGCTCCTGGCTCCTGATCAGCATAGCTCCCATCATTGCAACCATCTGGGGAGTGAACCAGCAGATGGAAGACCTCTCTCTCTCTCTCTCTTTCTCTCTCTCTCTGCCTCTCTGTAACTCTGCCTTCCAATAAATAAATAAGTAAATAAATAAATACTGGCAATCTGTGGATTCAAAAGGCTTCCATAGCCTAGGCAGCTCAAGTCAAGAGCCTTGGATGGTGACCAACCTCAAACATAAGAGTGTTAATTGTTAAATTAGCAACAGGAGTCACTGTGCACTAACTCCCCATGCAGGACCTCTGTCCACATTGAGTTGTATTATGAGAGTTAACTGTAAAACTAATTCTCAAACAGTTTTTCTGTGTGTGTGCAAATTGTTGAAATCTTTACTTAGTGCCGAGTTGGTCTTCTGTGTACAAAGTCAATTGAAAATGAATCTTAATGGAGAATGGGTCTGGGAAGGAGAGAGGGAGAAGGAGGTAGAGTGGGAGTGTGGGTGGGAGGGCAGGTATACTGGGAAGAATAACTATATTCCTAAAGTTGTACTTATGAAATTTGCATTCCTTAAAAAAATTTATTTTAAAAAAGAAAATGGAGGCAAACAAAACAGAGATGACCCTGATTACTTGCAGATTATTCTTTTTAAAAAAGATTTATTTATTTACTTGAAAGTCAGAGTTACACAGAGAGAGAAGGAGAGGCAGAGAGAGAGAGAGGTCTTTCACCCACTGGTTCACTCCCCAATTGGCTGCAACAGCCGGAGCTGCGATGATCCGAAGCCAGGAGCCAGGAACTTGTTCCAGGTCTCCCACGTGGGTGCAGGGGCCCAAGGACTTGGGCCATCTTCTACTGCTTTCCCAGGCCATAGCAGAGAGCTGGATCAGAAGTGGAGCAGCCAGGCCTCAAACTGGCACCCATATGAGATGCCAGCACTGCAGGCAGTGGCTTTACCTGCTATGCCACAGCACCGCCCCCTTGCAGATTATTCTATTTGCTGATTTGTCTACTCACTAGAAGTTATTTGCAATCCCAAAATCAATACTGGTGGTGTTGTCCCGGTCACATGCAGGGGAAAACTTCAGTGCCCAACATTCATGTTGCAAGCTGAGGCCAAACAAGACAACACTTTGCCTTTGCCTTCTTGTTTCTTATTTTTGTGTTTTGTGTGTGTGTGTGTGTGTGTGTGATTTCAGTGTTTAACATGGCCCCCAAGTTAGAGCTGAAGTGATGGCTACCAATCTTAGGCTCAAGAGGGCTATGATGTGACTTACAGGAAATACCACGGTGTTAGACAAACTTTGCTCCGGTGTGAGTTACACAGTGCTGTCGGCCAGGAGTTGAAGGTTAATGATTCAGAGGGAGACAGAAAATCTTTAAACAGAAGTGCATAAAGCCAGGTGGCGTGTTGATCAGTTGGTGAAAACATGAGCAGACCCTCGCAGGAGCCTACCCCTGGATCTGCCGCACAGGTGTTAATTCAGCATTCACGGAATTATAGAGAACACGGCAACCACGAATGACAAGCACCCACTGCAGTGCACATCTGGAAACAACGAAACAACTGAGCTGAACAAGAGCTAAACGGGCACTCCCTGCCTTACACTCTCAGCATGCACAGTAGAGGTGAGAGTCTACCTTTCGAGTAAGCAGCAGGTAACATTCATTACTGCACTGCTTACATATTGATGTGCACACATATATATTTGTTTTTTAAATAGAGATTAAGACATAAATAAAAATCTCTAACTTGGCTGGCGCCGCGGCTCACTAGGCTAATCCTCCGCCTTGCGGCGCCGGCACACCGGGTTCTAGTCCCGGTTGGGGCACCGATCCTGTCCCGGTTGCCCCTCTTCCAGGCCAGCTCTCTGCTGTGGCCCGGGAGTGCAGTGGAGGAAGGCCCAAGTGCTTGGGCCCTGCACCCGCATGGGAGACCAGGAGAAGCACCTGGCTCCTGCCATCAGATCAGCGCGGTGCGCCGGCCGCAGCACGCTACCGCGGCGGCCACTGGAGGGTGAACCAACGGCAAAAAGGAAGACCTTTCTCTCTGTCTCTCTCTCTCACTGTCCACTCTGCCTGTCAAAAACTAAAAAAAAAAAAAAAAAAAAAATCTCTAACTCAAATCAATGAACCCGTAACTACACAGATTAACTCTAGCAGAATGCCTCCTCATGGACAAAAATATTAAAAATAAAAACTTTGGGGGCTGGCGCTGTGGCACAGCAGGTTAACACCCTGGCCTGAAGAGCCAGCATCATCCTATATGGGTGCCAGTCTGTGTCCCAGCTGCTCCACTTCCAATCCAGCTCTCTGCTATGGCCTTGGAAAGCAGTAGAGGATGATGGCCCAAGTCCTTGGGCCCCTGCACCCATGTGGGGGACCCAGAAGAGGCTCCTGGCTCCTGGCTTCGGATTGGTGCAGCTCCAGCCATTGCAGCTAATTGGGGAGTGAACCATCAGATGGAAGACCCCCCCACCTCCCTCTCTCTTTCTCCCTCTCCTCTCTCTGTGTAACTCTGATTTTCAAATAAATAAATAAGCCTTTTTTAACTAGATTCAGTATTCTCACTTATTTAATGGAAGAATTTACATATCATAATTTTGAAACATATATAATAAATATTTGGGTCAATATACTTACAAACCAAGATTTCTATCCTAACAGAAAAGTGAATAAAAATCAAAAAGCTAAAGAAAATCATCTAATCTTCTATTCAAACTGGAAATAGCATTCTGCATTCACCTCTCTCTCTCTCTCTCTCTCTCTCTCACACACACACACACACACACACATTCGCGTGGCCTTAGCCACTGAAAGGAACCCCAGTAGCAATGAGCAACCCCCTGCCCCGCCCCGCCCAACCCTGGTTAGCAAAAGCCCTTTTCTCTCCGCAGAGAATCAGGGCTCCATCAAGAAATGGTGGATTCCAAATATGGGGAAATAACTCATCCTGGAGCAACTTGTGCAGGAAAGCCCGGAGCCATGCATGGCAGCTCGGACTGTGACTCCGAATGTGGCGAGCATCTTCAAGGGGCTCCCATGGGTCCAAGATGGGACTGCGAGCTTCAGAAGAGCAAAGGGGGCAGGCATCTGGCACAGCAGTTAGACCCTGCTTGAGATGCCCGCGTCCCATACCCAAGTGCCTGGGTTCGAGTCCCAGCCCTCCCTCCAATTCCAGCTTCTTGCTAATGCACAGTCTGGAAGGTAGCAAGCAATGCTTTAGGTGTTTGGGTCCCCGACACCCATGTGGGAGACTCAGAGTGAACTCCCAGCTCCTGGCTCAGCCTGGCTCAGCCTGGCTCAGGCAGGCATTGGAGAGTAAACCAGCAGATGGGCGGTCTATCTTTTGTTTATTCTGGCATCTCTCTCTCTCTCTCTCTCTTTCTCTCTCTCTCTGCCTATCAAATAAGTAAATAAATAAATTTAAAAATACTTTTAAATATGCATTTGTTTATTTGAAAAGCAGAGTTACAGAGAGACAAGGAGAAATACACACACACAGAGAGATCTTCCATCCACTGGTTCACTACCCAAATGGCTGCAATGGCTGGAGCTGGGCCAGGCCAAAGCCAGGAGCCAGGAGTTTCTTCCGAGTAAGTCTCCCTTGTGAGTACAGGGGCCCAAGCACTTGGGCCATCTTCCACTGCTTTCCCAGGTGTGTTAGCAGAGAGCTGGATCTTAAGTGGAGCAGTCAGCACTCAGAGTAGCACCTATATGGGAATGCCAGCATCGCAGGCAGCAGCTTTACCCATTATGCCATAGCACTAACCCCAAATAAGTATTTTTAAAAGTAATAATGGCTGCAATGGATTAAAACACATATCAAACATTTTTAAATCCTGTTTTCCTAGTAATATTCTTAAATATTAACGGCCATCTTTGGAGGTTGCTAGGGTACTGACTCGTTATTTGAAAAAGTGATTAAGGAGAAAAATCAGCATTAATCCTGCCTGTAAACTGTATTTCCAGGTAACCCTAAAGGTGATAAAAGTTATCTCTAAAATAATCCTAGCTTATAAATCAAAAAGAAGGGACGAATTTGAAAAACATCATTGCTACAATCCCTAATGGGATAAGGGATCCCGCTATGGTCATGTCCGGGTACCAGTCATCAGGGAAACCTCATGACGAACAGATTGGGCTGAGGGCACCTGACCTTGTGCCGTCCATCTTAGCATCCACGTGTGACATGCAGACAGCATGTGCTTGTTGATGTGCATGACACAGCACACAGCACCGCCTACCAAGTATTCTTGCAAAACAAAAAACAAAAACCTGAACTTAAACGTCTCCAGATGGAGCTATCATTGTATCATTTTACAGGAAATGTGGGGGATAGAGAAACAAGTTAAATTGTATCCCAAGGAGGCTTGAAAACTCTACAGTTCGAATGACTCAGTTTCTTCAACAGATTAGCAGCAATAGAGAAAAGGGAACGAGAACTGCAAAGATTAAGAATTTTAGAAACATAAACCAAATGCAATGGGAGATTTCTATACAGATCCTGGTACAGACAAATCAACAGCAGCAAGACATTCTGAAGACGTGGAGATACATGACCACAGGTAGTAAATGATATTAAAAAGTCAATTTTGGGAGCGGGCACTTGGCACAGCAGTTGGAATGCTGCCTGGGACACCCCACATCCCACGGCAGAGTCCTTGGGTTTGAGTCCCGGCTCCACTTCATCTGGTTTCCCGCTACTGCACATCCTAGGGGGCAGACATGGATGGAGTTCCCAGCTGCTGGCTTCAGCCTGGCCCAGCCCCAGCTCTGTGGGTATTTGGGGAGTGAATCTGTGGATGAAAGATCTGTGTGTGTGTGTGTGTGTGTCTGCTTTTCAAATGAATTAAAAAATACGTATTGATTTTTTAATGTTAAAAGAAGCTAATTTTTTATTTTACAAGCTAGGGCAATAGCTTTGTGGGTATATAATTTCAAAAGGTCTCAGTTTTTTCAGATGGCTATTGAAATTTCTACACATAAGTGTCTACAAACATTTGGGATTTACTTCAAAATACTCCAGCACACACACAGACTACACAAGTTGGGCAGACTTAAACAAAATAAGATGGGCAAAATGCTAAGCATTATTGAATCTGAGTGATAAGTACATGCAAGTTCACCAAAATTTCTTTTTATGTTTAAATTTAGAATAAAACATACTTTAGAAAGAAATTGTCAAGAACTGGTGTTGGGGCATAGCGGGTAAAGCCACTGCCTGAGAAACCAGCATCCCATGTGGGCACCAGTTCGAGTCCCGGCTGCTCCACTTCCGATTCAGCTCCCTGCTAATGCATCTGGGAAAGCAACGGAGAATAGTCCAAATGATTGGCCCCCTGCACCCATGTGAGAGACCTAGAATAAGTTCCTAGTTCCTGGCTTCAGCCTGACCCAGCCCCGGCCATTTGGGGGAGTGACCAGCAGATGGAAAATCTCTCTCTAACTCTGCCTTGCAAACAAATCTTAAAGAAAAACAAAAGAAAGAAATTATCTCCTCCTGACCTAACTCTGTAAAGGCAAAGAATAGTTAATGTTGATGGCTTTTAACCAATTACAGAGTTGTTTACCATTGCTTTAATACCTGGCAATTTTTTGCATAACAGTAGTGACAACAACAGCAGTATCAATTAATATTATTACTCCCTACATGTTTGATAAGGCCAAGCACTTCACACGTATCACTTCATTAGACCCTAACCCTAGGGGCAGGTATCTGGTCTGGTAATTGACAAGCCACGAGTCACCCACGTCCCATATCAGTCTGGTTCAAGGCCGGACTCCACTCCCAATTCCAGCTTCCTACTAATGTGCGCAGCAGGCAGTGGCTCAAGTGCTTGAGTCCCTGTCACCCACATGGGAGTCTTGGTTTGAGTTCCAGGCTCCCAGCTTCAGCCTGGCCCAGCCTCGAGTATTTATGGCTTTTGGGGAGTGAATCCGTGGGTGGGACATCTCTCAGACTCTCTCTCTCTTTCTCTACGTGGATGTGTGTGTCTCTCTGTCTCTGTCCCTCAAATAAATAAATGATTTTTAAAATCCTAACCCTGAAAGATAGGTACTAATACAGATCATAAGCACCAAATGTAGGATTTGAACCCAGGACTAATTCCAAAGAGAGTGTGTGTGTGTGTGTGCGTGCATGTGTTCTTATCTGCTGTAGGACAGTGCCCAAGGCGGTTTTTCACAAACAAGCTAATGGCTGCTCATGGATCTTTCTCTCTAGATCTGAAATCATCAACAGAGGAAAAAAGACAACCACCACCAGCTCTCTCTGCCTCCCAGCCGGGGCTCCCTTCTCAGCGAGCCAGGCAACGCCGCACCAGCCTGTCGTGTGCTCCGCACAGAAGCAGCCGTGCTGGGGACTTGTTGACAGGGATGCCACGAGCAGCAAGCTGATGGGCACAGCACCCCCAAGGATGCCGAGTGCGCCCTAGTTCCCAATTAGCCTCTCAGCTAGGAATCTGGGCGCTGCTGCTCGGCGCTGAATTACAAGTGTGATCTGTACGTGTCAGGGCTGCTTTAGACGGCAAAAACGGGCTGTCTCTACCAACGCTGGATCCGTGGATTCTTGCCAGCACCTAGGAAGCCCCCCTGAACAGCCACTCTCCCTGGCATATGTGTGCCCCCGTCCAGAGGAGAACAATCAGCCAGCAGCCACGACAGGCGTCGCCCGGGGATGACCCTGCTGCTGGCAGCTGTGGCCCAGGGACCTTCACGAACTACCCTGTCCCTTTAATATGGACACACATCTAAACATCTAAGGGTGGGGGTGGGGCAGGCCTTTGGGGCAGCAGCTAAGCTGCCTCTTGGGACATCGCATCCCACATCGAGGTGCCTGGAGTTGAGCCCAGACTCCACTCTCCATTCTGGTGTCCTGCCGATGCGCACACACCCTGGGAAGCAGCAGGCACCTGCATTGCTGCCATCCGCATCGGAGACTCAGAATGTGTTTCCAGCTCCTGCTTTTGACCTGGCCCAGTACTAGCTGCTGCCCATTTGGGGAGTAAAGCAGCAGGTCTGAGGTCTCTGTCTCTCTGCCTTTGAAATAAATAATAACAACCACAATGGAAGTCGAAGGGTGAGCCTGCCAGACTACCTTTGGGCAGGATCCCGGGGCAGCACAGCACGGCCTGTAGGGTGCAGATCCCAAGGCTCTCAAATGCCACCTCCACCAATTACTAGCTGTGTGTCTTGAGACAAATTGCTTGCTCTCTCTGTGCCTCAGTCCAAGTGATGTTCCTGCTGTGGGAGATGTTTAGCCCAGACGTTGGCACACGGTTGGCATCCAATAGCAACACTGATCACTGATGGATAATGACTATCACTGGTCTATTACTCAAGCCAATAAAGGGACCAGGCCTTTCCACAGCACTGAACACTGGTATGTGAAAGCAGGGTACTCGACGCACTCATGTATTCAATGAGCAGCTGGAAGCCATTGTCCTCCTTTTTCTCCTTATTGTTCAATTGTACTAAAACACGTACAACATTAGGCAGTAGTCAAAATGCACATTGAAACTCCCGTGTCAGAGTGCCTCGGTTTGAGTCCAGCTCTGCCCTCAATTCCAGCTTTCTGTGAATCCACAGCCTGAGAGGCAGCAGGTGATGGCTCAAGTACTTGGACCCCTGCCACTCACATGGGAGGCCTGGACCGAGTTCCTTAGCCTGGCCTAACCCTGGCTGTCGTGGGCATTTTGGGAGTGAACCAGTGGATGGGAAATCAATCAATCTCTCTCTCTGTCTCTCTCCCTCTATTTCTCTCTCTCCCCCTCCCTCCCTCTCTCTCCCTCTATTTCGCTCTCTCTCTCTCCCTCTCTCTATTTCTCTCTCTCTCTCCCTCTCTCCCTCTCTCTTCTCTCTCTGTTGGTTTGCCTTTCAAATGAAAAAAAGAGATGGAGGAAAAACACTATAAAAGCTATAACACAGCTGAGCCTCAAAAACATTACGCTAAGTGACAGAACCCAGATTCCAAAGGGCCAGTGTTGTATGGTTCTACTTCCATAGGGTACCTAGAAGAGGCAAATTCGTAAAGACAGAAATTAGAATGGAGACTTCCAGGAGCACAGGAAGGAGGAATTGCGACTTACTATTTCCTGGGTGCACAAATCCTAGTAGGGAGAATGAAAAAGTTCTGATGATGATTTCGGACTCATTACACATCGCTGTGAACACATTGAATGTCACTGAGTGGTGCCAATTAAATGATAAAGTGACATATATATGTTACCACAATAAAATACCATTATTTGGCCGGTGCCGTGGCTTAACAGGCTAATCCTCTGCCTTGCGGCGCCGGCACACCGGGTTCTAGTCCCAGTTGGGGCGCCGGATTCTATCCCGGTTGCCCCTCTTCCAGGCCAGCTCTCTGCTATGGCCCGGGAAGGCAGTGGAGGATGGCCCAAGTGCTTGGGCCCTGCACCCGCATGGGAGACCAGGAGAAGCACCTGGCTCCTGGCTTCGGATCAGCACAATGCGCCGGCCGCAGCGGCCATTGGAGGATGAACCAACAGCAAAAAGGAAGACCTTTCTCTCTCTCTCTATCTACTCTGCCTGTCAAAAAAAAAAAAAAAAAAAAAAAAAAAAAAAAAACCATTATTTTTAATGGAGGTAGTCTTAGAGTTGTTCTGAGGGTTAAGTTGCTCAAACTTTAACGCAGACAAAAACCATCTGAGTGCATTTCAATGTGTGGCTCAGGGGCTGGTGTGGCACAGCTAAGCCACATTTAATGATCCTGGCATCCCATACTGGAGTGCTGGGTCAACTAGGCTGCTCGATTTCCCTTCCAGCTCCCTGCTAGTGCACCTGGGAAGGCAGCAGGTAATGGTCCAAGTACTCATGTCCCTACACCCACGTGGGAGACCCAGATGGAATTCCAGGTTCCTGGTTTCAGCCTGGCCCAGCCCTGGCCATTTTGGCCATTTGGACAAAGAATCAGTGAATGGAAAAATCTGTCTATGGCTCTCTCCCTCTCTTCCTCTTTTCCTCCCTCCCTCCCTCCCTCTTCCCCTCCCCCCATCACTCTGACTTGCAAATAAATAAATACATCTTTAGAAGTAAGATAAAATGCAATTCAGTGAGCCTGAGCCAGGTCCTGGAACCTGGTGTCCTAACTAACTCATGCTAGCCCAACCAAGTGCACAGCTACCCGCCCACGGAGCACACTCGGGGCAGCTGTGCACACACACTCCGCTGAGCTGAGCCCCACGCACACAGTGAGCGGTAGCCCCAGGTGCAAGACGGGCCTTTAAACAACTTCGCCTCCGACGAGGAAATGCTCACGACAAGGGGCGAGAAGCACGCTCGGATCTGCCTGAGATCAAGCACACTCTTCACAGAAGCGACAAGAAAGTCGTGCACGGCACACTCCAGCGGCTGTGTCTCCCACAGACATCTAAAAACACTCCTCTCCGAGCGTCATACAGATAAAAACACCACCCTGGAACGACATTTCCATTTTAAATGAGATCAAGCAAAAAGCAGCATCCGCAAGACGCGAGGGAGGGAGGCACCGGGGTCTGGCCAGTCCCTGAGCAGCCCTCAAACACCCCTGACAGCTCTGGAATTCACGGCTAACTCCCCCCCCCCCCCCCCCCACCGTGTGCTTGGAGCCCACAGGAGAAGAGGGTGCCAGACCTAGTGGGACCAGGGCTGCAGAGAGGAGTGCGTTGCGCGTCCTCCGCCTCACACAGCCCAAACTGCCACCATTTGAGCAAACTCGGCTGCCTCAGCCTTGAGATTTTTGTGGTTTTTTTTTTTTTTTTTTTGGACAGGCAGAGTGGACAGTGAGAGAGAGACAGAGAAAAAGGTCTTCCTTTTCCATTGGTTCACCCTCCAATGGCCGCTGCGGCCAGCACACCGTGCTGATCCAAAGCCAGGAGCCAGGTGCTTCTCCTGATCTCCCATGCGGGTGCAGGGCCCAAGCACTTGGGCCATCCTCCACTGCCCTCCCAGGCCACAGCAGAGAGCTGGACTGGAAGAGGAGCAACTGGGACAGAATCCAGCGCCCCGACCAGGACTAGAACCCGGTGTGCCAGCGCTGCAGGCAGAGGATTAGCCTAGTGAGCCACAGCACTGGCCTGAGTTTTGTTTTTTAACCTGTGACACTGAACTATAATACCTGCTCTGCCTCTTCAACGTGCAATGGGGAAAATCAAATGAAGCACAATATATACAGCACCTTGTGAATTATAAAGTAAAATAAATGTAAAGATAGGGGCAATCATAGAATCCGATTACCATCCTACGTTTATAGGGTTTTGCTCACAGTAAGGCATTTTAAGCAATCATTCCCCATCAGCTAAATATCCCTTGAGGACACTTGCAGGAGGACAAGGCCATTATAAGATTAGGTCACATGACAAAGTGGAGGGGGTTTTGCGGATGTAATTAAGGTCACTAATCAGCTGACTTCGAGTGGGCCTAGTCAGGTAAACAAGAAATCAGAGCGTCTCCAGGAGACCCTGGAGAAGTAAGAACCAGGGCCGTCACTGTGCTGTGGCCCAGGGGGTTCAGCTGTCCCTGTGAAGCGAGCGTCCCATATCGCAGCGCCTGTGGGAGTCCCGGCTGCTCTGCTTCTGGCCAGCTCCCTGCTCATGTGCCTGGGAAAGCAGCTGGTGATGGCACAAGTCCTTGGGCCCCTGCCACCTACACGGGAGACCTGGATGGAGTTCCAGGCTCCTGGCTTCAGCCTGGCCCAGCCCTGTCTGTTGTGGTCATTTGGAGAGTGAACCAATGAATGGAAGATCTCTCTGTCTCGCTCTGACACTCTGCCTTTCAAATAAATAAAATAAATCTTATTTTAAACAAAGAAGAATCATGTTGCAAGAGGATCCTAAGGGTAGCCACCAGACATAAGAGCTACCCTCTAGCTGTCAGCCAATGAGAAAAAAAAAAATGAGACCTCAGTTATACAACCAGAAGGAATTGCTATCAGCCAACAATGTGGATGAACTGACAGAATACGCCAAGCTCCAGGTGCCAGGCCAACTCCTAGAGCTCAGCTTTCCGAGACACTCGGGAGGAGAGTCCAGCTGTCCCTGGACTCCTGATGTACGGAACTCTGAGCTCATGAACAGGGATGATTTGGGGTGACTGCTGTGGCACTGCGTGTAACACCCACAACCCGAATTGGAGCGCTGGTTTGAGTCCCAGCTACTCCACTTCTGATCCAGCTTCTTGCTGACGTACCTGGGAAGGCAGCGGGGAGTGGCTCAAGTACCGTGGTTTCTGCTGACCACATGAGCGGCCCAGATGGAGTTTTTGGGTTCCTGGCTTTAGCCTCGCCCAGCCCCAGCTGATGTGAGCATTTGAGGAGTGAACCTGCAGATGGAAGCGCTCTCTCTCTCTCTCTCTCTCTCTCTCTCTCTCCATCTCTCTATGCCACTCTTCCTTTCAAATAAATAGTAGATAAATATTTTTTAAAAAAAGTTTGCATGAAGCCATTAAAAAGTAAATAAATAGGGGTGGGTGTGGGGTGCAGTGGTTAAGACACCAGTTGGGACATCCACATCCAATATTGGAGTGTGCCTGGGTTTGAGTCCTGGCTCCACTCCCTATTCCAGCTTCCTGTTAATGCACACATTGGGAGGGAGCAGGCTATGGCTCTAGAGGCTGGGCCCTTGCCACCCCTGTGGCTGACCTGAAGTGAGCTCCTGACTCCTGGCTGTGCAGGCATTTGGGGATTGAACCAGGGGATGGGAGCTCATTCTCTCTCTCTCTCTCTCTCTCTCTCTCTCTCTCTCTGCTTTTCAAATAAATCCTTCTTCAAAAAGTGAATTTGGAAAACCAAACACAGATGATTCTAGACTAGCCAGATTCATTTCTACAGATTTACCCTGACGGCAGTAGCTTACTTCTGTGGCGTGTTCATCCCACGCCAGACATGCTGAACTATCAGCATTTGGTACATGTTGTCTGATGCTTGCAACAATGCTATGAGACAAGTACTATCATTTTCCTGTTTTTACATGTGGGGAAATAGAGACACAGAGATTGAGCCCAAGGTTATGGCTTCTAACTGGAAGAGACAACACCATTCTCCAAAAGTTACAGTTATCTGAAAAGAAATTAAAAGTCCTGGTGTTAGAAGGTCAACAGATATAAATGAACCAAATGACAGCCAAATTCAAGATTTCAAACAGAGCCTAAAACCACAGTCAAAAATAAGAACAAAAAGTTTACTTGCAGGGCCGGTGCTGTGGCGTAGCGGGTAAAGCCAGTGCCTGCAGTGCCCGCATTCCATTTGGGCACTGGTTTGAGTCCCAGCTGCTCCACTTCCAATCCAGCTCTCTGCTATGGCCTGGGAAAGCAGTAGAAGATGGCCCAAGTCCTTGGGCCCCTGCACCCGCGTGGGAGACCTGGGAGAAGCTCCTGGCTTCTGAATGGCCCAGCTCCAGCTACTGAGGGCATTTGGGGAGTAAACCAGTGGATGGAAGACCCCTCTCTCTCTCTGCCTCTGCCTCTCTGTAGCTCTTTCAAATAAATAAATAAATTTTTTAAAAAAAAGAATCCTGGCTATGTTGGGACAGCAGAAATCAAGCGTCTGCTCCAGCCAAGTCTATTAACTTGGAGTGACAGCATCCCCAAGCATTTGGTCCGAGGTCACTTCGGCTTAGTCCACCAGACTCAGAAAGGGCTGACTATGCTCCCTGGCTCCAAAACTGACCAGTACAGACACCGTACCCTGGTGATTCACAGGGGAGAAATGAACCCCGCCTGGCTGGGCGAGAGGATGCTCACAGGCACCCGTGGGAAGTCACCCAGCTCCTCCTGCATGAGGCTAAGGACACAAGTGCAAGCATGGGGCTTCCTGCGGTCACACTGACAGCAAGGAATGACGGTGGCATGGGGGGAAGTGGAGCTGGCAGCTGGGGAGAGAGGTCCCTGCCTGCATCCCGAGGTCCTGGGACCCAGCCCTGCTACCGGGAACGTCTCAGTGACATTAACCAAAGAATTCTTCCTGCTCACCTTATTAACCAGCTTGAGGTCAGTTTCTGTTACTTGCAACCAAAAGAATTTGGATTAACACAACCAGTCAATGTCACTAGCTTATATAGCAATCAACAGGCAAGGTCAGAAACATCTGGTGGGGTGGGCGCTGTGGCGTAGCGGGTAAAGCCGCCTTCTGCAATGCTGGCTCCCATATGCGTCCCCGATCCAGTCCTGGCTGCTTCACTTCTGATCCAGCTCCCTGCTAATGCGCCTGGGAAAGCAGTGGAAGATGGTCCAAGTGCTTGGGCCTCTCCCACTCACGTGGGAGACCTGGAAGAGTTCCGGGCACTTTGACCTCAGCCTGGACCAGCCTGGCCATTGCAGCCATGTGGGGAGTGAGGCAGCAGATGGCAGCTGGATTCTCTCTCTCTCTCTCTCTCTCTCTCTCTCTCTCATGCACACCCCAGAGACAGCCATGACAGCTCAAGGACTAGGGTACCTGACACCCATGGGGGAGACCCAGATTGAGTTCCTGACTCCCGGCTTCAGCCTGGCCTAGGCCTTGCTGCTGTGGCCATTTGGAAAGCGAACAAATAAACCCAAGTGTTTTCTCTCTTTCTCCCTCTCCCTCTTTCCTTCTCCCCTGCCCCCTCTCTCCCTCCTCCTCTACCTCTCTTTCTTCTCTGTGGCTCTGTCTTTTGAATAAATAGATCTTTTTTAAAAATTGTGTCTTCATCGGACTAAAAGATCCCAATGACCAGGCCCCTCTCGCTCGTCCGATCTTCAGCTCTGCACTCTGGTTACACCCACTTCCTGGCCATTCTTCCAAGACCACAGGGCCTTTGCACGAGCTGCTGCCTCACCCCGAGGCTTCCTCACGGGCCACGCCCTCACTTCCTTGAAGTCTTTACTCCAGGGTCCCCTGTTCCATGAAGCCTGCTGTCCTCACCCTCCCTCTCTCTCTCACCCTCCACAGCTCCCTTATCCTTCAGGTCATCCTCCTCCCGTGGGTCTCCCTGCGTGAGAACACAGGGCCACGCTCCTCACCGACACCCCCAGCCCGAGAACCCCCGTGTGCATTGCATGCTGGGAAATCCAGGGTTGGGATAGAGCAGATCCAGGAAGAAGGAAACAGGTCCCAAAGACAAAAGGGAAGCGCCAGGGAGACGAGACCAACCCGAGCGAGAGCCTAGAGGGCGCCAGGTGCCGCCGCCCCATCTGGCCCCAGCTCCGGCCCACCCGCTTCTTCCCAGCCCTACCTTCGCAGAGCCCGAGTCCCCGTGCGAGCAGACAACTGGCCGTGAGAACATGCGATGACACACCCCGACTGCACAGGAGGGGAGAGTCCGCCTCCTGATCCGAGTTCATTTAAGACTGCTCTCATTACCGCTAATCTGATCAAACAATGACCGGCGTCTCAGACCTGTAGCATGCTACTGATGAATTTTTCATAACTCTGCAGAGCCATTCTCTACACTGCTGTTAATAATAAGCCACAAAGCACGGGATTTCAAATGTGTTTCCATTTCACCTCCTCAGTCCTCCCTTCGTGAGTGTTTGCCCATTTATTATTATTATTATTATTATTATTATTATTATTAGTGGCTTGTATTTGTTGTGGTGTTAAAGAACCTGCCTCTATCTTAGGGGACCAATAAATTCATGTTAGGCTTTCAAATTGTATTTGAGAAGTAGAGATCTAGATTAGAAGGTTTTATTCAATTTGGCCAGGGAGACTGCCTCGTTCTCCCATAATAAGGAGGAGATGAGGCAGGAAGAAGACACACAGGGACCCAGTTTAGAGAGAGGAAAATGAGCCCCAAATACTCTATCTTCCTGCCACGAAGGTCTTCGCTCAGTCCCTGGGATAAGCCACGCTCCTGCCCAGCTCTCGGCTCTTGCACTGACCGTCCCTCTGCCTGTGTTACTGTGTCCTCATCCCTGGGCAAAGGCAGAGTGTCTCAGGCCTCAGCTTGAGTATCACAGCTGGACTTCTGACCCAGTGCCGACCACGGCACCTGCCACACGATGAGCACTTGTACGTCGTGAACTCTGCATGTGCAAGATTTCCAGGCCCTTCTGGGTGTCTAATGCATTTAACACAAAATAGAATTCCTGAAGGAACCAAAGAAGGCCAAAGCTAAATGAACAGGGCTCTTGCAAAGTAGACATCGTAGACAGGTGAAGACATGCCCCACTCCAAAGCTACAACTCCCCACTCAGAGCTTCCTTGTAGACATCACCACCATGACATCGTCATGATCATCTTCAAGGGCAACAGATTCTGTTGCTTGAGAGTGGATTTTACAGGGGCCGGTGCTGTGGCGCAGAGGGTAAAGCTGCCATCTGTGATGCGGCATCCTATATGAACGTTGGTTCAAGTCCCGGGTGCTCCACTTCTGATCCAGCTCCCTGCTAATGGCCTGGGAAAGCAGTGGAAGATGGCCCAAGTGCTTGGGCCCCTGCACCCACATGGGAGACCCGGAGGAAGCTCCTGGCTCCTGGCTTTGGATCGGCACAGCTCCAGCCGTTGCAGCCATCTCGGGAGTGAACCAGTGGATGGAAGATTTCTCTCTATCTCTCTTTCTATAATTCTGACTTTCAAATAAAATAAATCTTTAAAAGAGAGAGAGAGAGGATTTGAAAATGGATGCACTATAAGTGGGCAAAATTCACTGGGAATTGGTCAAGTGGCCCCAGTGAAGCCTATCATATGGGGTAAAAAAGAGAGGGAGGGAGGGAGGGAGAGGGAGAGGGGGAGAGAGAGAGAGAAACTTGCTTCCATGTAAAGTAGTCTAGAGCCTATCTACTTTTTTTTTTCTTAAAGATTTATTTATTTATTTATTTGAAAGGCAGAGTTACAGAGAGGCAGAGGCAGAGAGAGAGAGAGAGAGAGAGGTCTTCCATCCACTGGTTCACTCCCCCAGATGGCCACAACAGCCAGAGCTGTGCCGATCCGAAGCCAGGAGCCAGGAGCTTCCTCCAGGTCTCCCACATGGGTGCAGGGGCCCAAGGACTTGGGCCATCTTTACTGCTTTCCCAGGCCATAGCAGAGAGCTGGATTGGAAGTGGAGCAGCTGGGACTTGAACCAGTGCCCATATGGGATGCCGGCACTGCAGGCAGCAGCTTTACCCACTATGGCACAGCGCTGGCCCCACAGTTACTTAGGCTGGTCTGCCTAAGTAACTCCAGCAGAGTTAGGGCAAAGCAAACGCCTTCCACAGTGGCTGCTTTGAGAAGCACAAGGGTACTTCTGAAAGTGTGCAGAGAAAATGGAATTTACAGATTAAGGACATAATGATGCAAAAATGTTTATAAATCCATGCGTTTTTTCATTACACACATTTTCCATGAACCTTTCAAAGGCTACCCTTCTGGGTATAAATATTTTTATTTGTTGTTTAAGGAAATACCTAAAGAATTGAGATGACGGTAACTTGGTTATGCTTAAAACAGAGCATGTGTTGTTTATTTAAAACACACTCATATGCTTGGAGACAGGATGGCTAACAGGAAGGTAGAGGAACTTCTAATGTTCTCTAACACAGTGGGATACCTGCAGTTACTTGACAACCATTAAGTGAATATTTTTAAATGTTTCCAATGCAAAGAAACAAAAATCATCTGAGGTGATGGATGGTACGCGTTACCCTGATCTGACCATTATGTCCGTGTACTGAAGTATCACACTACATCCCACACATACGTACAATTACTATCTGTCATTTCTTTTTTTTTTTTTCAAATATTTATTTATTTATTTATTTGAAAGGCCAAGTTACAGACAGAGAGAGGGAGAGACAGAGAGAGAGAGGTCTTCTATCCACTGGTTCATTCCCCAAATGACCGAAACAGCCGGAGCTGTGCCGATCCAAAGCCAGGAGCCAGGAGCTTCTTCCGGGTCTCCCACGTGGGTGCAGGGGTCCAAGGACTTGGACCATCTCCCCAGGCCATTAGCAGAGAGCTGGGTCAGAAGAGGAGCAGCTGGGATACAAACCAGTGACCAGATGTGATGCCAGCGCCACAGGCAGAGGCTTAACCTACTGCACCATAGTTACCCTAGCTGTAATTCACATAAATGTGTAAGGGTGGGCGTTTTATCTAGTAGTAAAGATGCCAGCTAAGAGGCCTGCCTCCCACTGCAGAGGCTCTGGCTTCCGGCTCCACCTTGCTGCCGATGCACAGCTTGGGAAGCAGCTCAAATACTTGACTCCCTGCTGCCATGTGGGAGGCCTGGATGGAGGCTTCTGGCTTGAGCCAGGCCATTCCAACCACTGTGGGTCTCTGGGGAAGTGAACCAGACAATGAGATCTCTCTCTCTCTCTTTCTCTCTCTCTCTCTCCCCTCCAATAAATAACACACATAAAATATATATAAACATATGCAGAAATGCATTGTTTTGATGGCCTGGGAATTGCTTCAAAACAATCCAGGAGGCTTGGGAGGACTGATCATGATTTGATAATTATTGAAACTACGCAATGGGTGCAGAAGGGTCCCTTCCGCCCTTTGCTCTACGTTTGTACAGGTTTGAACTCTGTGCATGTATCTGCTTGCATCTTTGTGTGATGCACATGTTCACATCCACGCAGGAGACTGTCTGGTCCCAGTCACATCTCTGACTTTGCCCTAAGTACTTAGCTACCAAATAAATATTGCAAAACCAACAATTAATTGGTGATCCCACTTTCTCCAGGCTAAATAATGTAACCATAATTTTTTTCAACTCATGGATGGGCAGGATTAGAAAAAAAAAATGGCACTTGTCAAACCACTGGTGTTCACAAATTTTCACAGAGCTGACGACCTGCATCTTCTTCGTCCTCACTCAAAATTGCTTCAACATAAACACACACACATGCGAATTAATGGCGAGGTTCTTAATCAGATACTAATGAGACAACATCTGCTTTTTATTAACATCATATAATCATCAATGCACACCAGAAACAAAGCCCCGGGACTATTCCCTTCCAAACATCAATACTTGATGAACTTCATGAACCATTCATTATAAAACCTGCTCTGGTCTGAAGAGCACCACGGACATCGCTACCTGCAAAACCAACCACAGCTTCAGGGTCAGCCCAAGGCTGCACTGCGTGGGAATTTCACCTCGATCGCCTGCAAACTCTCTGCTTTGTAGAGAGCTCAGAAAATCAGCATCCCATTTACTAAACTCGTGTCCATCTCCTGCTGGAACATGAACGTAGAGAAACCCAGGTGCCTGGATGATAAGGTTTTCTTGCAATTTGGATGGAAGCTCTTGGTGCCCCAGCACCCTCCGTTCCACTCACATTTGAAAGTGAGAATCATTGTCTCTCCCAAGGACGGAGTTCGTCTGTGCACTGTACATTATACGAACCTTTTTATTGCTTTTTCATCAACACACTCAATGCTGATTGAAAACACTCAAGCACATGAGCACAAGACCGAAGCTAAAATAGATTTGCTTTGTTTGTTCTTAAGGAATACAGCAGGCAGCACAAAGAGACAGCTCACAGGCTCAACCAAACCTACAGGTATGTTTTGTTTGACTTTCGTGATGTCGTGTTGTTTTGAATGCTCTAGAAAAAGGGAATGTTCACATTGAAACTGTTGATTTCTGGAGTCAGTGTTGTGGCGCTGCAGGTTCAGCGGCTGCTAGGGACATCCACGCCCCACGTCGGAGCACCGAGTCAAGTCCTGGCTGCCGCACTTTTCATCCAGCTCCCTTCTAATGAGCCTGGGAAGGCAGCAGAAGATGGCCCATGAGTTTGGGTCCCCGCACCCAAGTGAAAGACCTGGAGGGAATTCCTGGATCCTGGTTTTGGCCTGGCCCAGCCACAGTGGTTAAGTCCTTTGGGGGAATGAAGCATCAGATGGGAGACCTCTCTTTCTCTCTCTCTGCCTTTCAAATAAGTAGATTTTATTTTCAATTTTTTATCTCTAGCTGGGAATAAAGTGCTCAGCTCACAACGACCCCTCTGTCACCTCCTAAGGACCCTACCCCTTGCCCATTTTCTTCCTGTGGGTTTCCAGCCATGTGAACAACTCACTGTGAGAGCCTTAGTAATCAGAAAACCTCATAGTAAAACGTATTTGTTTCTGATACAATTTGTCAAAAGAAACATCTTGTTAGGTCAGGCCTCCATATCATGATGGGATTTAAACTATTTCAACTCAGAGTGTGTTTCTTTTTTTTTTTTTTTTAAGATTATTTTGAAGATTTATTTATTTGAAAGGCAGAGTTACAGAGAGGCAGAGGCACAGGCAGAGAGTCTTCCATCTCTGATTCACTCCCCAGTGGCCAGAGCTACGGAGCCAGGAGCTTCTTCCAGGTCTCCCATGTGGGTGCAGGGGCCCAAGGACTTGGGCCAACTTCTACTGCTTTCCCAGGCCATAGCAGAGAGCTGGATCAGAAGAAGAGCAGCTGGGATTCGAACTGGTGCCCACATGGGATGCCGGCACTGCAGGTGGCAGCTTTACCCGCTACGCCACGGCACTGGCCCCAAAGAGTGCATTTTTTTTTTTATTTTTTATTATTTATTTGACAGATAGAGTTAGACAGTGAGAGAGAGGAACAGAGAGAAAGGTCTTCCTTCTGTTGGTTCACCCCCCCCCCAAATGGCCGTCACAACCGATGCTGCACCTATCCAAAGCCAGAAGCCAGGAGCCAGGTGCTTCCTCCTGGTCTCCCATGGGGTGCAGGGCCCAAGCACTTGGGTCATCCTCCACTGCCCTCCCGGGCCACAGCAGAGAGCTGGACTGGAAGCGGGGCAACCGGGACAGAACCGGCGCCCTTATGGGATGCCGGCGCCGCAGACGGAGGATTAGCCAAGGGAGCCACGGCGCCAGCCCCCAAAGAGTGCATTTTTAAAACCTAAGTCTGCATCAAGTTCCTTAGGTCATCATGACATACTGACCCACAGAGGTAACAGAGTGACTCCAGATATTTTTATTAACTCACAAATTTTTAAATTTTTTAAAATTTCCATTTCCTTTGAAAGGCAGAAAGACAACAAGAGAAAGGGATCTTCAATCCATTGGTTCACTTTCCCAAGGCTCGTAATAGCCAGAGCTGGGCCAGGCCAAAGCCAGGAGATTGGAACTCCATCTGGGCCTCCCATGTGGGTGGCAGGGACCCAGATCACCTGCTGCCTCCCAGGGTGAGCATCAGCAGGAAGCTGGAATTGGAAGCAGAGCCAGGACTTGAACCCAGGCAGTGCAATATGACATGGGGGCATCCCAAAGCGCTGAGCCACAGACCCACTCCTAAGTCACGGATTTGTTTGCAACATTACCTCGTCACAGTTGTCATTCCTGGAGACACAAACCAAAAGCCTTCTCTTTTAAACTCCGTGAAGGCTCACAATTGGCCCAATCTTTCTAAAGGATCATTGGGCCAGAGAGGAGAAAGCCTCCCAAGCACATGGTGATTCTACTTCTAGGTATATTCAGCAAACAAAGCAGAATGCTTCACAGAGGTTTTCTTTCCAAAGTGGTCATTAAAGTCTCTGTTTACAAGAGTGAGAAGCCAGATACAATCTAGCTTGCTAAAGGGTACGGCCAACCCAGCTATGCTCTATCTTGATGCTGGAACGTTACAGAGCCATCAGAAACTCTAGAAAAAACAGTTTTGCTAGCGAAAGACATTCTTAAGTCTATTTTTTTAAAGATTTATTTTATTTATTTGAAAGGCAGAGTTACAGAGAGAAGGACAGAGAATGAGGTCTTCCATCCACTGGTTCACTCCCCAAATGGCTACAATGGCCGAGCTGGGCCGATACAAAGCCAGGAGATTCTCCAGGTTTCCTACATGGGTGCAGGGGCCCAATCATTTGGGTCATCCTCTACTGCATTCCCAGGCACATTAGCAGGGAGCTGGATCACAAGTGGAGCAGCTGGGACTCAAACAGGCACCCATATGGGATGCCGGCACTGCAGGGAGTGGTTTAACCTGCCATGCCACAACACCAGCCCCAGGTCGATTTTTTTTTTTTTTTTTTTTTTTGAGAAACAGATAAGAAATCTCCCACCTGCTAGCTCATTCCTCAAAGTGTGGCTAAGTCAGGCCACAGCGGGAGGCATCCTGCACAACCAGCGAACGCATGGAACAAACACTCCTGACCCCAGGGCTCCTACCCAGTCTGAACCTGGAAACATTTCATCAGCTTTCAGAAAAAGTTTTCTCCCAAAGGAGTCCCATCCCCCTCACCAAATGTGCATAGCGGCATCACTCACAACGGTCACCAGGGGGAAAGGCCTCAAACGTCCATGCGCTGGCGAATGGGCATACAAAGTCCACCCACACAACGGAGTATTATTCAGCCATAGAAAGGAATGATGTACTAATACACGCTATCACACGGATGGACCTTGAAGATGTGATGCTGAGCGAAAGAAGACGTACTGCAGGACTTCACTTGTAGGAAGCGTCCAGAACAGGCAAAATGAGTGACAGAGGACAGAGGAGTGGACAGCTGAGACTGACCGCTAATAGGTACAAGGGTTTTCATGGGTAGTGATGGAAATGCACTGGATTTGGTTAGCAGTGAAGACTGAAAAAGGCTGAGATATTAAAAACCACTCAACTGCACACTGTAACATGGTTAGAGTGCTGCCCTTTATCTCAATATTTTAAAATAAAGAAAATCTGGAATGACAATATTAATATCGAAGAATACAGTTTTCAGAGAAAGGAAAATTACAAGGAACTCTAAATGATGATACAAGGCCAACTGACCAAGAAAGAACCATGCAAGTGTGTACACACTTTACGTAATCCAAAGCACATGAAGCAAAAACTACTGGAACTGAAAAATGACATGGATAAATCCACAACGTGGCAGAAAACATCATCTCCCCCTCTCTGTAAACAATAAACAACCAGAGATGTTGGCGCTGTCTGTGGCGCTGGCATCCGAAATGGGTGCTGGTTCAAGTCCTGGCTGCTCCACTTCCTATCCAGCTCTCTGCTGTGGCCTGGGAAAGCAGTAGAAGATGGCCCAAGTGCTTGGACCCCTACACCCACGTGGGAGACCCACAGGAAGCTCCGGCTGTTTCGGCCAATTGGGGAGTGAACCAGCAGACGAAAGACCTCTCTCTCTCTCTCTCTCTCTCTCTCTGCCTCTGCCTCTCTGCAGCTCTGCTTTTACAATAAATAAATAAATCTTATAAAAAAAAAAAAAACTAGAAAGAAAACCAAAATATAGAGGATCAGAGTAATACCATCAGCCAACTAGATTGATTGGCAGTTACGTTCACCAAAAGAGAGTATAACCAGAGTAATAAAATAACCCTTCCGTATTTTAAGAGAATTGAAACCATACAAAATGTGTACACTGGCCATAGTTGAATTAACATAGAAATCAATAACAAAAACATAACAGAAAATATTCAAACATCTGAGAATCAAACAACATACATCTATAGAATACAAGCATCCAAGAGGAAGTCTGAAAAGAAATTAGAAAATAGTATGAATTAAAAAACAATGAAGGAGGCCGGCACTGTGGCCTAGAAGGTAAAGCCACCACCTGCAGTGCCAGCATCCCATATGGGCGCCGGTTTGAGGCCCAGCTGCTCCACTTCCAATCCTGCTCTCTGCTATGGACTGGGAAAGCAATGGAAGATGGCCCAAGTCCTTGGGCCCCTGCACCCGTGTGGGAGACCTGGAAGGAACTCCTGGCTCCTGGGTTCGGATCAGTGCAGCTCTGGCTGTTGCGGCCAACTGGGGAGCGACCCAGTGAATGGAAGATCCCTATCTCTCTCTCTCTCTGCCTCTCCTTCTCTCTGTGTGTGTAACGTTGATTTTCAAATAAATAAATCTTGGAAAAAAAAAAAAAAGAATGAAGTCCTCAAGAAGGTTTCACAGTGAAATTTATAGCAATAAACACTTATATTAGGAAAGAAGAAAGGTCTTAAATCAACAAACTCAGCATCAACCCTCAAGAAATAGAAAAACTAGAGCAAAATAAATCCAGACCAAGAAGAAGAAAGGAAAAATAATATGAACAAACATCAATGAAATTGAAAACAAAACAGAAAATAAGTGAAGTCAAAACCTGGTTCTTCTAAAAGACGAACTGAAATGATAAACTTCTAGGCCAGTGCCGCGGCTCACTTGGCTAATCCTCCGCCTGTGGTGCCGGCACCCCGGATTCTAGTCCCGGTTGGGGCGCCAGATCTGTCCCAGTTGTTCCTCTTCCAGTCCAGCTCTCTGCTGTGGCCCAGGAAGGCAGTGGAGGATGGCCCAAGTGCTTGGGCCCTGCACCCGCATGGGAGACCAGGAGGAAGCACCTGGCTCCTGGCTTCGGAACAGCACAGCGCACCAGCCATAGCACCATTTGGGGGGGTGAACCAATGGAAGGAAGACCTTTCTCTTGGTCTTTCTCTCTCTCACTGTCTAACTCTGCCTGGCAAAAAAAAAAAAAAAAAATGATAAACTTCTAGCCAGACCGACAAAGAAAAAAGAAAGAGAAAACATATTACCAACAGCAGGAATGAAAGAAGGAGCAGCACTACAGATCCTACAGCAATGAAAAAAGAGAGAAAAGAGCAACTCTACGTATATAAATTCAATAATTTAAATAAAATATATTAATTCCATAAAAGCCATAAACAAGGAAAATTCACCCAAGAACAAAAACATTATATGAATAGACTTGAAACTATTTTTAAAATTCAGTTTGTTGTTAAAAGCTTTCAACATACACAACTAGTCCCATATAGTTTCATTGGTGAATTCCAAACAACACATAAAGAAAAGTATCAACAATTCTGTACAATTTCATCCATAAAATAGAAGTAGAAGAAATACTTCTCAGCTTATTTTAGGAGGCAAGTATGACCCTGGGACTTAAAGAAAAACAGTACAAGAAAGTAAAACCACAGACTAAAATGCCTTATCAACATAGACACAAAAATCTCCATGAAAAAGCTAACAAGTGTAATCCAGTAATAACACTAAAATAATAATATTCTAATAATACACCATGACATGTACAGGAATTCAAAATTAGTTCAAAATTTAAAAATCAGGGGCCGGCACTGTGGTGCAGTGGGTTAACGCCCTGGCTTGCATCCCATATGGGCGCCGGTTCGAAACCCGGCTGCTCCACTTCCGATCCAGCTCTCTGCTATGGCCTGGGAAAGCAGTAGAAGATGGCCCAAGGCCTTGGGCCCCTGCACATGTGTGGAAGGCCCAGAAGAACCTCCGGGCTCCTGGCTTTGGATCAGCGCAGCTCCAGCCATTGTGGCCAACTGGGGAGTGAATCATTGGATGGAAGACCTCTCTCTCTCTCTACCTCTCCTCTCTCTGTGTAACTCTGACGTTCAAATAAATAAAGAAATCTAAAAAAAAAAGCAATTAAAAAAATTTCAAAATCAAAGAGTATAATCCACCATACTAATAGATAAAAAAGATAAAACACATGACCACATCAATTACCACAGAAAATGCACTTAGGGGCCAGCATTGTGACATGGTGGGTAAAGTCACCGCCTGTGATGTTGGCATCCCGTATGGGCATCAGTTCAAGTTCTGACTGCTCTACTTCCAATTCAGCTCTCTGTTATGGCCTGCAAAGGCAGTAAAGGATGGCCCATGTGCTTGGGCCCCTGCACCCACATGAGAGACCCGGAGGAACCTCCAGGCTCCTGGCTTTCACCTGGCCCAGCTCCGGACATTGTGGCCATTTGGGTAGTGAACCAGTGGATGGGGGATCTCTGTCTCTCTCTGTCTCTCCCTCTCTAACTCTCCCTTTCAAATAAATCTTTGTTTAAAAGTAAAATAAATTTAACAAAATTCAACACCTATTCATCAGTAAGGCTTTTAATAACAGAAATACAGAGGAAGTTCTTAACCTCACAAAGGAAGTGCATATACCAAAACAAAGCTAACATCATACTTCACAGTAGAAGCCTAAACGCTTTCCCCCTAAGGAACAAGACAAAGGTGTCTTTTCTCACTATTCCCATTCAACATCACAGTGGAAGTCTGCTCAGTAAAACAAAAATGAAGTTTTATTTTTAAAGAACAACTGTCCCTATTCACATACAACATGACTGTCTAGGTAGAAAATCCCAGAGAATATAGAAAAATAAAACACTTTTTACTACTTCCAAATATGTTTACCAGAGTCACAGGATACAAGTTCAACACACACACACACAAAATCACACTTCTAACTATGGAAATTAACAATCAGAAATCAAAAAGGATTTTTTAAAGACTTATTTATATGAAAAGTGCAGTTACAGAGAGAGAGGGAGAGAAAGAGAGAGAGATTTTTCCATCTCTTGTTCACTCCCCGAATGGTTGCAGCAGTCAGGTGAGGGCCAAGCTGAAGCCGGGAGACTGGAACTTTATCAGTGCTCCCAACGGGTGCAGGAGCCCAAGTACTGGGGCCATCTTGCACTGCTTTTCCAGGTGCGTTGGCAGAGAGCTGGGTCAAAAGTGGAGCAGCCAGGACTCAAACCGGAACCCATATGGGACGGGGGCATTGCAGGCAGTGGCTTAATCCACCACACCACAATCCTGGTCTCTAAATAAAGAAATATCACTCACAACAGATCCCAAAACCAAAATACTTAGGTATTATTCTAGTAAAATATGTGCAGGGTCTATATACTGAAAACCACAAAACACTGAAGAAAGAAATGAACCAAGACAAAAGCAGACATACCACATTCATGTACTGCAAGACCTGACATAGCTGTCCATTTCCTCAAAACTAATCTGTAGGTTTAAGAACTAACTAAATACAGGCTGATTCTAAAGCTTACAGGAAAGGTCAAAGGAGCTAAAACAATTTTGAAAAAGAGAAGAAATTTGGAAGACGCGTACTATTGTGCTTTAAGAATCACTACAAAGCTACCATGTCTACAATAATGTGGTCTCTGCAAAGGAGCACACACAGAGATGAATGGAACAGAAAAAAGAATTAAGAAATAGATGCTCACACATATGACCAATGGATTTTTTTAAAATAAGTACAAAGGGCCGGCGCCGTGGCTCAACAGGCTAATCCTCCGCCTAGCGGCGCCGGCACACCGGGTTCTAGTCCTGGTCGGGGCGCTGGATTCTGTCCCGGTTGCCCCTCTTCCAGGCCAGCTCTCAGCTATGGCCCGGGAGTGCAGTGGAGGATGGCCCAAGTGCTTGGGCCCTGCACCCGCATGGGAGACCAGGAGAAGCACCTGGCTCCTGCCATCGGATCAGTGCAGTGTGCCGGCCACAGCACGCTGGCTGCGGCGGCCATTGGAGGGTGAACCAACGGCAAAGGAAGACCTTTCTCTCTGTCTCTCTCTCTCACTGTCCACTCTGTCACAAAAAAAAAAAGAAAGAAAGAAAAGAAAAAAAAGTACAAAGGCAAGTCAATGGAGAAAGAAATCTTTTCAGTGAATGGCTTTGAAACAACTAGACATTCAAATGCAAAAATAAAAAAAAAATGAACCTTGACTGAAACCTCACACCATATATAAACATGTACCATAGACGTAAATGTATACTGTACAAGCATATAACTTATATAACTTTAGTGAGAAAATATAAAAAAAAAATTATGACCTGATGTTTGGCAGATTCCTTACATAGTACAACAAAAAACATGACTCATAAGCACATAAAATGATAAATCAGACATTATCAGATTTGAGAAGTTTTGTACTATTAAGAGGGGGAAAAAGACAACCCAAAAAATTGAGAGAAAATATTTACAAACTATATATCTGACGGAGGACTGTACTGAGGCTATGTAAAGTCCTCTCAAAACTCAACATTGGGGACCAGCACTGTGGCATAGCAGGTTAAGCCACTGCCTGCAGCGCCGGCATCCCATATGGGCGCCAGTTCTAGTCCCAGCTGCTCCACTTGCAATCCAGCTCTCTGCTATGGCCTGGGGAAGCAGTAGAAGATGGCCCAAGTCCTTGGGCCCCTGCACCCACATGGGAGACCCGGAAGAAGCTCAGCTGGGCTTCAGACTGGCCCAGCTCCAGCTGTCACAGTCATTTAGGGAGTGAACCAGAGGATGGAAGGTCTTTCTCTCTCTTCATCTCTCTCTCACTGCCTCTGCCTCTCCCTCTCTGTAACTCCACCTTTCAAGTAAAATAAACGTTAAAAAAAAAAAAAAAAAACTAAAAAAGGAAACAAGCCATCCAATTTCTTCCAGTGGGCAAAAGAACTGAACAGACATTTTACCAAAAAGGTTATATGGAAACAATTACATTTAAAAAAAAAAAACAAACAAAAAAAACCTCAACACTGTTGGTCATTATAAAAATGAAAATGAGGCCGGAGCCGTGGCTCACTAGGCTAATCCTCCACCTGCGGCGCCAGCACCCTGGGTTCTAATCCCGGTCGGGGCGCCGGTTCTGTCCCGGTTGCTCCTCTTCCAGTCCAGCTCTCTGCTGTGGCCCAGGAGGGCAGTGGAGGATGGCCCAAGTGCTTGGGCCCTGCACTCGCATGGGAGACCAGGAGGAAGCACCCGGCTCCTGGTTTTGGATCGGTGCAGCGCGCCAGCCGTAGCGGCCATTGGAGGGTGAACCAACAGAAAAAGGAAGACCTTTCTCTCTCTCTCTCTCTCTCTAACTCTGCCTGTCAAAAAAAAAAAAAAAGAAAAAAAGAAAAGAAAAGAAAAAAGAAAAAGAAATGGAAATGAAAACCACTACACAGGGGCAGGCGCTGTGGAGCAATGGGTTAACGCCCTGGCCTGAAGCGCCGGCATCCCATATGGGCGCCAGTTCGAAACCCAGCTGCTCCACTTCTGATCCAGCTCTCTGCTTATGGCCTGGGAAAGCAGTAGAAGATGGCCCAAGTCCCTGGTCCCCCCTGGGCCCCTGCACCCACGTGGGAGACCCAGAGGAAGGTCCTGGCTCCTGGCTTCAGATCAGCACAGCTCCAGCTGTTGCAGCCAACTGGGGAGTGAACCAGTGAATGGAAGACCTCGTTCTCTCTCTGCCTCTCCTCTCTCTGTGTAACTCTGTCTTCCAAAATAATTAATTAATTAAAAAAAAGAAAGAAAACCACTAGTCAGTTAGCAGAGAGGCAACAATAAAAACGCTGACCTTACCAGTGTTGAGGGGCTTGTGGAGCCACTGCAGAATGGTACAGTTACTCTGGCAAACAGTTTGGCAGGGTCTTACGAAACTAAACCTATCCCTACACCATGATCTGGCCATATTGCTTCCAGGTATTTACCCATGAGAAATTAACACTTACGTCCATACCAAAACTGCAAGCACATGTGAATAGAAGCTCTCCACGCATGATCACCAAAACCCAAACACCAGTCAAATACCCTCCAACAAGTTCGTGGGTAAGCATTGACCTAATGGATGCTTCTTAGCAACACGAAGGAATGAAAGACTGGCACGTGGAAGCATTGGAGGCTCAGCACTGTGCTGAGTGAAATACGCAGTCTCCAGAGCTACTAGCCAAATGATTTCATTTCTACAACTCTCAGAGAGCCAGAACCGTGGACACAAAGAACAGGTCACAGTCGCAAGGGGGCTGCACAACAGGGAGGGGCCGACGACAGAGGGGAGCATAAAGGAGGGTTTTTGGAGGCAAAGAATTGCTCTGTGCCCTCATGGTGGGAGGCCTTACAGGAAGCCATCATGAGCTAAAATTTTTTTTTTTTTTTTGACAGGCAGAGTGGACAGTGAGAGAGAGACAGAGAGAAAGGTCTTTCTTTTGCCGTTGGTTCACCCTCCAATGGCCGCCGCGGTAGCGCGCTGTGGCCGGCGCACCGCGCTGATCCGATGGCAGGAGCCAGGTGCTTCTCCTGGTCTCCCATGGGGTGCAGGGCCCAAGCACTTGGGCCATCCTCCACTGCACTCCCGGGCCACAGCAGAGAGCTGGCCTGGAAGAGGGGCAACCGGGACAGGATCGGTGCCCCGACCGGGACTAGAACCCGGTGTGCCGGCGCCGCAAGGCGGAGGATTAGCCTGTTGAAATTTCAAGTCAGAAAGAAAAACAGGGGCGGGTGCTGTTAAAGCCTCAGTCTGCGGCGCCAGCATCCCATAAGGGCACTGGTTCAAGTCCCGGCTGCTCCACTTCTGATCCAACTCCCTGCTAATGCACCTGGGAAAGCAGCAGATGATGCCACAAGTGCTTGGGCCCCTGCACCCACATAGGAAACCTGGAAGAAGCTCCTGGCTCCGGATCAGCTTAGCTATGGCCGTTGTGGCCATTTGGGGAGTGAACCAGCGGATGGAAGAGGTCTCTCTTTCTCTCTCTGTGTGTGTGTGTCTCTACCTCTCTCTGTAACTCTTTCAAATAAATAATAAATCTTTAAAAAAAACAGTTATGATGGATGACTTCATTTATACACAGGCCTAGACCAGATTATAAGCTAATTCATCAGGGCCAGTATTGTGGCATAGTGGATTAGGGGGCCAGTTGTGGCTCTGGAATCCCTTAAAGGCACCGGTTCAGGTCCTGGCTGCTCCACTTCCAATCCAGTTCCCTGCTAATGTGCCTGGAAGGGCAGAGGATGATGATCCAAATTCTTGGACCCCTGCCACCCACATGGGAGACCTGAATGGCATTCTTGGCTCCTTAGCTCAGCCCTGGCAGTTGCAGCCATCTGGGAGAGTGTGAACCAAGAGACAGAAGATATATCTCTCTCTCTCTCTCTCTCTACCTCTCTCTCTCTCTCTCTCTCTCTACCTCTCTCTCTTTCTCTCTCTAATAGATAAATAATTTAATAAAAGTAAAGAAAAAATCAGAAAACTAGTTGACTTAAGAGAAAAGGTGAGACTTAGCTGTGTGATGGTAAATACTCTATATCTTGGTAGACGTTTAGGCTACACTGGTATACACGTGTCATAACTTAATGAGGGGGTCAATGCTGTGGCGTAGTATGCTAAGTTTCCACCTGCAGCGCCAGCATACCATATGGGTGCCGGTTTAAGTCCTGGCTATTCCACTTCCCATCCAGCTCTCTGCTATGGCCCAGAAAAGCAGTAGAAGATGGCCAAAGTCCTTGGGCCTCTGCACCTGCGTGAGAGACCTGGAAGAAGCTCTTGGCTCCTGGCTTCAGATCGGCACAGTTCTGACTGTGGATGAAGGATCTTTCTCTCTGTCTCTCCCTCTTTCTGTGGCTCTGCCTCTCAAATAAATTAATTTTTTAATTAAAAAAAAAAAAACTCAATGAACAGAGGCAGGCGTTTGGCACAGTGGTTAAGACACCTCTTGAGATGCCCAAATTCCACACTTAAGTGCCTGGTTAGAGTCCTGGCTCCTCCACTTCTAATCCATTGTCTTGCTAACGTGCATCTTGGGAAGCAGCACACAATGGCTCAAACTGTTGGGTCCCTGCCATCCAGGTGGGAGATATGGGTTGAGTGTGGGGCTCTTTGCTTCTGCCTGGCCCAGCCATGGCTGTTGCAGGTATTTGGGGAGTGAACCAGTAGACAGAACATATCTCTCTGTCTCTGTCTCCCTCTCTCTAGCTCTCTACAATTCAAATATAATGAAAAAAAATTTAACTTAGTGTATATATTTATAATCTGGACTTTCCATTCTATGTCCATTTTACATCAAAAGAAAAAAACTGAACTCTAATTAATGAGCAATATATGGAAGTACTTAGGGGAGAGAGTATACTGATACCTAAAATTTTTTTTAATTTATTTTTTAATATTTATTTATTTATTTGAAAGGTACAGTTATAGGAAGACAGGGAGAGACAGAGAGAGAGAGAGATCTTCCATCCACTGGTTCACTCCCCAAAATGGTCACAATGGCTGGAATTCCAGTCAAGGCCAAGAGCCTGGAACTCCATCTGAGTCTCCCACAAGGGTAACAGGGGTCCAAGCACTTCGGCCATCTTCTGCTGCTTTCCCAGGCACATTAGCAGGAGCTGGCTCAAAAGTGAAGCAGCCAGGACTCAAATCGGCAATCCTATGAGATGCCAGCATCTCAGGCAGTAGCTTACCTCACTGTACCACAACACCAGCTCCACGCTGCAATCTATTGGGAAAATATCGATCAACACGATGGACTCACCGATGGAAAGAGGGAGTGATTGATGGACAAATACGTAATAAAGCAAGTGGAGCAAAATATGAGTGGTACCATGTGGTAACGTTCAAAGTATCTTCAACTTGGCTGCATGTTAGAAGCTTCTTAATAAAATACTGAGGGGGAACAAGCTATTGCTGTCCTGTTGCCCGGGTACAAGCTACTGGGTGAGTGTGAGAGTGTGCAAGACAGGGTGTGCCAGGCAGAGGTCCCTGAAGGGCAGCCTTCCTCGGAGCTGAGGAATAAGAATCCACACTTGCAGCTTGGACGTTGTTGCTTTTCGGGCTTATCACAAAACACTGCTTCTCCAAGTCAGATAACAATAACAATATGTAAAGTGGCATTTAAAGGTGCTGTGCCCCTTAATTAATAAAAAAAAAAAAAAGTCCCTGAGCTGCCCCACTGGACAGATTCTTCTTGACACCTGTTGGCCTGAGTGTTGAGCCCAGGCTGCCAACCCTGGTTAAGCATCACCCTGGTGATTTCGTGCACGGACAACAGGGAAACACTCGTGACTCCTTCTGACTGGTGTGATGATGCTCTGGGTACCAGGTCTCACAAAAGGATAAGAAGAGAACTCCCACACAGCAGCAAAGTTTGGACCAGAGACTTGCCCGGAGTCTATAGGCACAACCATCTCTTGGTTGTACCTGGTAGGTTCATGATCTAGGTGTAAGCTATTTTTTTTTTTTTTTGACAGGCAGAGTAGACAGTGAGAGAGAGAGACAGAGATAAAAGTCTTCCTTTGCTGTTGGTTCGCCCTCCAATGGCCGCCGCGGCTGGCGCGCTGTGCCGATCTGAACCCAGGAGCCAGGTGCTTCTCCTGGTCTCCCATGGGGTGCAGGGCCCAAGCACTTGGGCCATCCTCCACGGTGCAAGCTATTCTTAAAACTATCTTTCAGCATATATATATTTTAAGGAGATGTGTATATATATGCCTATATATATATATATACATACACATCTATATATATATATATACACACACACATCTCCTTCAAATAAATAAAATAATAAATTTGTAAAGGAAATTATGTCATTTTTAAAAGATTTATTTTATTTACTTGAAAGACAGAGAGAAAGAGAAAGAGATCTTCCACCTGCTAGTTCATTCCCCAAATGGCTACAATGGCTGGGGCTGGGCCAGGCTGAAGCCAGGACCTGGGACTCCACCTGGGTCTCCTACGTGGTCTTCCAAGCACTCGGGCCATCTTCCACTGCTTTCCCAGGTGCATTAACAGGGAGCTGGATTGAAGCAGAGCAGCTGGGACTCCAACTCATGCTCTGATAGGGGATGCTGATTTCAGTTTAACCAGCTGCACCACAACACCAGCCCCTAGCTTGGTTTTATAAGCAAGGAAACTAAGGCTTGTAAAGGAGAGATTTAGGGACATAGTAATTAAGACATCATTTGGTACATCTGCATCCCATATCAGAGTGCCTAAGTCCTGGCTCTGCTCCTGATTCTAGCTTCCTGCCAACGCACACTGTGGAAGGCAGCAGGTGATGGCTCACAGGGTTGGGTCCCTGCTACCCACATGGGAGATGCTGATTGAGGTCCAGGCTCCAGGCTTCACCCTGACCCAGCCCTGGCAATTTTGGGCATTTGGGGAGTGAACCCGCAGGTGGGAGCGCTCGCTCGCTCGCTCTCTCTCCCAACCTTGGTGGGTGGGTGGGTGTTTCCCTGCCTTTCATAGAAATAAAATAGGAGCCGGCACTGAGGCGCAGCGGGTTAAAGCTCTGGCCTTCAGTGCTGGCATCCCATAGGGGCACCGGTTCTAGTCCCAGCTGCTCCTTTTCCGATCCAGCTCTCTGCTGTGGCCTGGGAAAGCAGTAGAAGATGGCCCAAGTCCTTGGGCCCCTGCACCCACATGGGAGACCCGGAAGAAGCTCCTGGCTCCAGATCCGCACAGTTTCAGCCATTGCAGCCATCTGGGAAGTGAACCAGCAGGTGGAAGACCTTTCTCTCTGTCTCTATCTCTCTGTGTAACTCTGTCTTTCAAATAAATCTTTTTTAAAAAAATGAATCAAATAAGTAAAATAAGTAAAAAACAGATTAGAAGCCTCCTCCCTCTTTCGCCTCATCCTCACTTGCCTCTGAGAATGCCCCCACCCGTCCTACACCTCCCTTCAACAATCATCCTCTGTCACAGTCACCGAAGCAAGTGCCACAGGGACACAGCCGCTCACCCTGACTCAGCCCCACAGCCGCCCCTCCCGCCACATCACTGCCATCAGCGTCCTCGCGTCCCCTTCCTGCTTTCTACCCTCCCGGGCCACGGCTCGGTCGGGGACCCACAGTAGAGCAGTAAGCCCCCATCCCTGCACCCGCTGCTGCCTTCCTAGGTAGTGTGGGTCACACCATTGCTTCTGAACTCAGCAAACTCGCTTGTAAACCAAGAACAGCCACGGTGTGGACGCAATCCACGGGAGGGCCACACGAAGCGCCATGGAGAGCCTGCTAAAGACACCAGTCCACACTTTCTGCTCCTGCTTTGGTCCCCGCTCCCTCCCCATCCACCAGCTTCTCCGTCCTCCTTCCTGGCCACCACAGGTCCCCTGCCTGTCTCGGCCTCTGAACACCTCCCCTGACGCCAAGCCCAAAGCTGCACACCCGGGACAAGGGAGAGGGCCTTGTCCCATCTTCCCAAACAGCTCGGGCTGACTGGGTGGGAGCCCAGAAAAAGACGGATTCTCTGCAGGGAGGAAGACGTCCCAGGTTGCTGCCCACCGGGAACACGAGGATAACAAACTCCCTCACAGAAGGCAGCCCCAACACCCAGGGGGCAACAACCCTCTGGAATGAGATCTCACTCACACTCCACGAGAACAAGACAGAGGACAGGACAAGGTCTTTCCAGGCTGGCCACCTTGGGAAAGCAGTAGAAGATGGCCCAAGTGCTTGGGCCCCTGCACCTGCGTGGGAGACTCGGAAGAAGCTCCTGGCTCCTAGCTTCGGATTGGCACAGCTCCGGCCATTGCAGCCAATTGGGGAGTGAACCCTCTCCCTCTCCCCTCTCCCCTCTCCCCTCTCCCCTCTCCCCTCTCCCCTCTCCCCTCTCCCCTCTCCCCTCTCCCCTCTCCCCTCTCCCACTCCCACTCCCTTTCAAACTCTTTCAAATAAATAAATTTTTTTTAAAAAGCCACATCACTACTGGCTTAGACTTCCACAATTACTCCCAACTGCCTCTCTGCTCGCAATCCTATCCCCCTGCAGTCCACCTTCCCAGCAGCAGACAGATCTTTTAACAACACAAATCAGGGCCAGACGTTTGACCTGGGGGTTCACTCTTCAGCTGAGACACACAGTGGGTTCAGTGCCCACCTGTACCTCCTGGCTACAGTTTCCTGCTGATGCAGACCCTGGGAGAGAGCTCTGATGGTTCAGGTGATTGATGGGTTCCTGTCACACACAGGGAGGCCTGGATTGAGTTGCTAGCTCCTGGCTTCAGACTGGCCAAGTCAGGATTGTTGCAGGTATTAAAGGAATAAACCAATAGATGAGAGGGCTCTCTCTCTCTCTCAAGTAAATAAAAAAAAATTTTTTTTGACAGGCAGAGTTAGACAGTGAGAGAGAGAGACAGAGAGAAAGGTCTTTCTTCCATTGGTTCACCCCTCAAATGGCCGCTATGGCCGGCACTGCACCGATCCGAAGCCAGGAGCCAGACGCTTCTTCCTGGTCTTCCATGCGAGTGCAGGGCCCAAGCACTTGGGCCATCCTCCACTGCACTCCCGGGCCACAGCAGAGAGCTGGACTGGAAGAGGAGCAACCGGGACAGAACTGGTGCCCCAACCGGGACTAGAACCCGGGGTGCCGGCACCGCAGGCGGAGGATTAGCCAAGTGAGCCGCAGTGCCGACATAAATAAAATTTATATATCAGTCTCACTACCGATACAATAAAATCTGAGTATCTATGACCAGGGCCGAGCTCCTTGCTCCACGGCGTCCCTCATCCCTTCCCCATCCACTCACTCCAACCCCAGTCATCTCCTTGTTCCAACAGCAATGCCAGGCACGTTTCTACGCAGGAAGATGCCCCTGACATTTCCTCGGCCCCAAGTATTTCATGGCTCGCTGCCTCCAGGCAGCCTTCGCCACTCATCCTGCACCCCTCCCCACTGCTCTCCCATATCCTTTTGGGTCCGTCTTCTGTCATTACGGCGGCATGTTGTTATACTGGTTATTCGTTGTCTCCCCCTCCCCGCCCACACAACCCCATAAATCAGACCTCCTGAAACCCACAGCCACATCCCTGATTCTGGGCTTGTCTATATAACATGATCCGGTCAGCAGGACTTCAGCAAGGGTTGCTGTGGCGTAGCAGGTAGAGCCGCCTGCTGCAATGCTAGCATCTGTATGGGCGCCAGTTCACGTCCTCACTGCTCCACTTCCAATGCAGTCCCTGCTAATGGCCTGGAAAAGGCAGCAGAAGATGGCTCAAGTGCTTGGGCCCTTGCACCCATGTGGGAGAACCAGATGAAGCTCCTGGCTTTGGCCTGCACTAGCCTGGGTAATTGCAGCCACTTAGGGAATAAATCAGAGAATGGAAGGTGTGTGTGTATGTGTGTGTCTGTCCCTCTCTGTGTTACTCCGACTTTCAAATAAATACAGTCTTTAAAAAAAAAGGAAGTAGCAGAGGGCTGGCACTGTGGCTCACTTGGTTAATGCTCCACCTGTGACACCGGCATCCCATATGGACGGCAGTTCTAGTCCCAGTTGCTCCCCTTCCAGTCCAGCTCTCTGCTGTGGCCCGGGAGGGCAGTGGAGGACGGCCCAGGTGCTTGGGCGCCTGCACCCACATGGGAGACCATGAAGAGGCACCTGGGTCCTGGCTTCGGATCGGCGCAGTGCCAGCCATAGCAACCATTTGGGGAGTGAACCAACAGAAGGAAGACCTTTCTCTCTGTCTCTCTTTCTCACTGTCTATAACTCTACCTGTCAAATAAAAAAAAAAAAGAAAGAAAGAAAGAAATAGCAGAGATTTAAGAAGGGCTTGTGCATCAAGGGCTGGCCCTGGAAACACTGCTGCAGCCACCATGTCCAAAACCAGGCTATCCTGCTGGAGAAGCCAAGTGGAGAAGAACCGAGGCTCCCCAGCCAACCACAGGCCCCCAGCACCTGAACAGGGCCCATGAATGAGCCCAGGCCAGCATCACCCACAACATCATGGAAAATGAAGATGGTTGTCTCAAACCCAAAGTTTCCCAATAGAGATCTAAGATGGAACACAGGCAGGACAAATAATTGACAGGTGCATGCGACGAGGCCCTTCCTGCACAAGGAGATTCTGCACTGACCCCTGTACCTGCAATTTGACCAAAATCGAGACCAGCTCAGAACACATCCGCCTTGGCCAGTGCTCTCTGACCCTAGTATTCCCTGCTCACCTTCCGGGGTGAGTCCTTCAGGGTCTCACCCATCCCACCCATCCTACAGCAAGCTTCAGCCACAGGCCAAATCTGACCTACCACCTGTTTTGGTAAGGCCTGGTAACTAATACATTTTACAAAAGGAAATGTCAAAAAAAGTCAAAAGAAAAATAATATTTCATGACATGTGGTGAAAATTTTATCAAAATCAAATTTCAAGGTCTATAAGTAAAGGCTTATTGGAAAATATCCCCCGATGTCCGCTCTGGAATGCATTGTCAGTGGCTACCACATAACAGCAGGGTTGTGTGCTTGTGTTGAAAAGCACAAGGCCTGGAGCCAGCACTGTGGCACAGTGGGTTAAAGCCCCGGCCTGAAGCACTGGCATCCCATATGGGCGCCAGTTCTAGTCCTGGCTGCTCTGCTTCCAATCCAGCTCTCTGCTATGGCCTGGGATAACAGTGGAGATGGCCCAGGTCCTTGGGCCCCTGCACTAGTGTGGGAGACCTGGAGGGGGCTCCTGGCTCCTGGCTTCAGATCGGCGCAGCTCCAGCTGTTGCGGCCATCTGGAAGCGAACCGGTGGATGGAAGACCTCTCTCTCTATCTCTACCTCTCTGTAACTCTGTCTTTCAAATAAATAAAATAAATCTTTAAAAATTTTTAAAAATAAAATAAAAAAGCCACAAGGCCCAAAAAGCCTCAACTATTTACCACCCGCTCCTTCACTAAAAACATTTGCCAGTCCCTGGTGTAGACAACAGATGAACCATTAAATGGCTCTTTTATTGGATTCACTCCAAATCTATTCAAACCTGGTTGGTCTGACTCCCCTATCTTCAATCAGACCCCAGGAGTTTGAGCGACTTACACTGGTTTTGTACGACCCACTATCAGGTAACCCGCATTCAGGGCAGCTGGTCCCTAAGTTCCCTGTGAAGACATGGTAACGGCTGCAATTGCAGTGTTGCTCTTGCCTAGCAAGCTCTAGACCCTCCCATCCTCCACGCCAAATCCCCATCTCCCCAACCATGAAGGCTTCCCTACCTGCTTTGCCCATGTTCCCCCCAGTGTATTCTGTGGAATAAAAGTCCCCAGAGAAATCCTTGGAAAAAGGAACCGCTGTGGGCTCTGTGCGCTCCTGGAGGCACAACATACGTGTATGGCATCAAAGGCTCTGAGAAGTCCCGCAGTAAAGACAACCATTTTCCTTTGCTTAATCCAATCTTCTCCAAACGTAGTAACCAAGTAGCTTTTTTTTTTTTTTTTTTTTTTTTTTTTTGTCTACAGAATGCTTGCTGACCATAGCATCCAGTACAGTGCCTGGGTTTCAGGATGTGTTACAAATGAAAAATGCTGACACACTACAGAATTAGGGTTCAACAAACATACTTTGGAAATACAGCCAAGTTCCTTCCTCACTCCCTCTGACCTGAGCTGTTGCCTCCCACATTATCTGTTGCATGCCATGTAATGCTAACTGTCTGACCATCATGGCTGTTCTTAGCTTAGCATCAGCAGGCACTGGATTTTCCATAGTGCTTGTCTCCGGACAGTGTTCTCTCTTTTAGTCCTCACAGTCATC
The DNA here is from genome assembly GCF_033115175.1 of Lepus europaeus. Taxonomy (NCBI): domain Eukaryota; kingdom Metazoa; phylum Chordata; class Mammalia; order Lagomorpha; family Leporidae; genus Lepus; species Lepus europaeus. Next base: position 13,784,908 of record NC_084849.1, read on the forward strand.
CTCTCAGGTCTACTTTTGCCATTTTGCCAAAGAAGAAGATGAACTATGGATCAAGGAAATCTAAATCACTACTAGCCTAAGATAATGTAAAAGAAGAGCTAAAATTGAAATATACATCAGTCTAGCTCCACAGTTCACTAAACTTTTCTTACTACCAAGATATGATCTCCTCATCACCTGCTATGCTGGAAACTGCTGACTGACCATCCAATAGCCACTTGTGCCAGAATCCTGATTTTGTATGGAGCGACAACAAGTCATCTCAGGCCACAGAGAACGATCTACATAAGCCGATCATGCTGTGTTCCCACTTCCCCACTCCCTGCCTCCCTTGCAGCTAGATCTAGCCATCCAACTCAGGTCTGACCACAAAGACACAATTAAACACCATCTGTGAGCTAAAAGAATGAGGTGTCTTGGGGAAACAAAGGCATGGCCCCTAATCCTCACCCTGACCTCTTTCCTGCCTTGAACTGGATGTGACAGCTGAAGCTGCAGGAGCCATGTTGCAACTCTAAAGGGAAGGGCATGGGAATTTCCAAAGACATCAGCCCTGATCTTACTGACCAGCTGGGACAACTCAAGCAACCATCATCCCTCCAGAATTCTGACTCCCTGAGAAAAAGAAACCATGATTTGCTTCCCCATTACGGTTAGGTTTTCCATTTCACGCAGCCTGACGCACACTTAATGGGCCCACTCACCACCTTCCATGTCAGTTACTCTTTGGACTTTAGCACTTTTCACACAGGTTTTATTAAATTTGTCTCCCTAACCATGGTGTATGCTCCTTGCAGGTCAAGTGCATGTTGGATACTTTTGTTTCTACAGGAGTTGCACGCATGTTAACAAGTTTTGCTGATTACCAAGGTTTTCAGAGATGGTCTATTCCATTGATTAATTACGTGAGTCTTTGTGAACAGGAAGGTTTCACCATGAGGTCACTGAGATACAGTATCTATTTCCCAATGGATTTGTGTTTTTTCCAGAATGTCAACAGGGAACCATGCATCAGAAACTCCTAGACGGTGCCCTTCTCCAATCCCAACCACACTCGCATCTCTGGGGCTAGCAGCAGAGAATCTGCATCTTAACAAGTACCCACATGTGGTTTTGAGACTCAGAACTAGACAACTGCTGGGTAGAAAATTCAGCAGATTCAAGCCTGAGGATTGGCAGGACTTAACAGAAGCCCTTGCCTGGTCCTGGAGGTCTGAGAAGTCTACACTGGCATAATCGCTGGAGATTGCTCCCCAGGCAATACGGAGAAAGCGGTTGGCATCCTTTGAGGCTAACTGGGACCAGGAAACCACACACAGATACATTCCCTACATCTCCAACTCCCCCAGCACCGCTACCACTACACCAAGGCCTCCACTGCAAGTTTGAAAAAGAATCACATCTGCAGAAAGCCAGCAACAAAACACAGAACCTCCTGGGACAATCACTACTGTCCAGATAGTCATTAGAGGGTGGAGTGGGGCAGAAAGGACAAGAGGAACACTCCGGAGAAACACATAGTAATACAGAAACTAGCCTTTGGGACTCGCCTGGCTCCCAGGAGCAGACGGGCTTGGGTGGCCTTTGGGTTATTTATCTTTTTGCTGCATGCAGTTTGGAACAGAATCTGCTCTCGGACACTGCTGTACAGAGACAGAGGGTGGGCGCCAGAGCACAGTCCTACCCTGCTCGCCCAAGCTCTGAGAAAGGCAATACCTGTGCCTCCCAACACAATTCCCACTCCCCCAACACCCCCTTGACATTTATCTTATTTCGTTTCTGAGGGTCATGTTCCCAGATGACAGGTGCGCACAGACTCACATCCAAACAGCGCTTGAAACCACACACACAAACACCCACTGAACTCCTCTTTCAAAGGATGGCCTTCTGTATGTTGACCTCTGGCCAAATTTAAAACGATGGAAGAAACAGGCCTGAAAGTGAATCAGAGAAGCCTTTGCCCAAGCGAGAACACGAGGGCCCCAGGGAAGAAAGAGTTCAGGCCTTGGAGACGCACAGGGCAGGACCAAGGTGAACCTCCTGCATCCACTCCACCAGATAGAGAACCCCTGCTCACCGCTGCGACCCTCGGCAAATGCCAGGCAGCCCACAGCAGTCCCCAGATCTAAGCAACCCAGGTGGGCCGCTGAGCCGCTTTGAGGGAGGGGAGGCGACGTGGAAGCCTTCAGGTGTTGGAAACAGCGTGGATGCCCCGTGAGTCCACAGACACCTAGCATCTTACAGTGTACCAGAAACCCTCCTTGGACCACACGGCGTTGTGCGGGAGTGACTGCTGATGTCTTCCTTCGGGGAAAGTTTGCATCCTTCCCCTAACCCATCCCACCCCTCAAAACACCGCTCCAAACTCCCCCTCAACTTCTGTCGGGAAGGAGGTTCCAACACACCCAAGGCATGGCCTCCTCCGGACCGGCTTCGGCGCAGTCCCATTGGGATCCAAGAGGGTTTCCCACACCACCCGGGTGTGCTGATTCAGGCATTGCTCGCTGTCTTTCCCTTTATACACATTTCAGGCCTGCAACAGCTCGCTGCATCGAAAGGATCCGATTGGCAATGGATTGCTCCATAGGGATTTTTCCCCCCAACAGCACTTTGCGTGCTAACGTGTACATCACTGGAAACAAAACAAAACAGAAATCCAAGGAGCAAAGGAGGGGGTGGGGGTGGGGGACAGTGGCTGAGAGAAAGCAAAGGTCTCACATTTCCCCGCAGCCCCATTCTGCAAGCAAAAGCCACCTTTCGACCACCTGCAGAACGCGCAAGGTCACGTGGGTTCTCTGCAGCTCCTTAGCGCCTTGCCCAGCACAGAAGCCCCCGTGGCATATAAACAAATCCACAAGCGGAAAAAAAAAACCGAGAGGACTCCCCCTTCGGAGGGGAAGCGAGTGAGGATGCTATGATAATAAATACGGAATAACAACCACTACTTACTACTACCTCCACCCAGCCGAGCAGCGCGGCGAAGCCTGCGCCGGGCGATCAATCACAGAAAACCTCCCCGAGCCCACCTGGCGTCCATTCCCTCCTCCAGCCTCCTGCCCCCCAGCCCGCAGGATCCCAGGGCGGAAAGGGCCGGGGAGGCGAGGCTCGATGGTCGCCGCAGGCAGCACCTACCTCCAGGGTCCGGATTTCTTTTTGTGTGAGGTCGTTGGAGGTAGCACATTTGGTCCTAAGCCCTTCCAGGTTGGAGATGCTCAAATCTATCATGTTTTGGACCAACTCGCACTGCTGTAGGGCTTTTTGCAAACTCAGAGGTTGGTGCTCTTCGCTTTTCGTCATGTTTTCCTCATCCATCGCTTGCACTGCAGCCCCCCTTCCCCTCCTCCTCCTCCTCCCAGAGAGAAAAGGGGGGAGGGGAATGCTGGCGGAGGCAGTCTCCCCCCTGCGCCGCTCCAGCCACTGCGACTTCTCACCAGCGTCTCCAGAAGCAGCAGCCCACCACCTCACACGGGCTTGAGGGGGCGGGGAGGGGGGGAGGAGGAGGAGGAGGAGGAGGAAGGGACGAGAGCTAAAATGTATTATTTTATTTTGGGGTACCAAGCAGACTCCATTAGAATTGTCCCCTCTCTCTGAGTCCCTGGGCTCTGAACAGGAGAGATGCCGGTTCTCAGGAGCCAACCAGGTGATGTGATGCTGTCTGTACACTTAGCAAGGAGGACAAGGAGGAAGAGGAGGGGGAGGTGGGGGAGGAGGGGAAGGAGGAGGAGGAAGAGGAGGAGGAGGAAAATAGCGCTCACTCTTTACACACCGGCTCCGTGAAGGACAAAATTATATACTGGGGGCTGGCTGGCTTTTATGTCAAAAAAAATCTAGTTGGCCCCCCTGCCGGCTGCAGGGAGCCGGCATGGTCCACGGTTTGGGGCGCGTTCTCAAGGCGCGGTCTGCATCGCTCCCGCGGCGGCGGCGGCTGCTGTCTCCTCTCCGCGCCGCTGCTGCTCCTGCCGCCGCCGGGCTCCGGGGGTGACGGCTGCTGCAATCGCTCCTGCCTCGCTCCACACCGACATCTTGCCTGTCAATCACGGGGCGGGGAGGGGGGAGCGAGGGAGCGCCGGCGAGGGATGGAGAGCGAGCGAGGGACCTGCAGGGGAGCGGGTTGGTGGAGAGGCGCCGTGCGCGCAGCCGCCCCAGCCGGGCCCCGGCCCCGGCGCGCCAGGGACCCGCTGGAGGAGGCGCGCGCAGACTCGCGCACCTGGCCGGGGTGGGGGGAAAGGCCGGCTGCCGGCGAGGGCGGCGGGGAGCTGGGGGCGGACTTTCCAGGGGCTGCGGCGCTCGCGTGGCAAAGTGAAATTACTACCGGGCGTGCGTGCGTGAGTGCGAGCGAGCGCGCGCGCCGGGCCGAGGCTGCTCCCGGGGGCGGCGGCGGCGGTGGCAGCGAGTGTGCCAGAGCCGGGAGGCTCGGCGAGGGGGCGGGGAGAGGGACTGGGCGACGGGGGTGGGGGTGGGGGCCACTACTACGGCACCGCTCTCGCGAGACGAGGCCGGAGGACCGCTCAGCAGGTGCGCTCCGACTGGGAGCAGGTGTGCGCCCAACTTTAAAACGCTCATTGCGCGCTGGGGAGACTTCAGCGTGAACCTGGGCACGTCCTCTCTGTCGTCCGGCTCGGCGTGTGCGCGCGCCTGCCTTTTGGTTCGTTTGCAATTTCTTGTAACTGGGCGAAAGTAAACCTGAGGATCAACTAGCAGGAGCTGTAGGAAGCCGCGGCTGGCGACCTGCCGGGAAGGGAGAGGGGGGCTTCCTTTTGGACCAAGGAAGGGGTTTTGTCTTTTCCTAGTGGTAACTATGTCCTCCCGAGGACCTGCTTGGGCTGACCCCAGCCTACCCAACCGACCTTACAGCTGCACATGATGGCCCCAGAGTGAACAATGGTTTTTACATCTTAAAATGGTTAAGAAAAAATACATATATATATATGTTGTGGCCTGTGACAAGTACATGAACTTCAAATTTCTGGGTCCCTGAATAAAATGTTGACCACCACCACCAGTTTTCCGTCTTAGTTACTTTTGCCCTGTGACAGCAGCGCTGAGTTGCTTTCAACGGGCTGCGCCATGCACAACACCTAAATTATTTCTCGCTCTTTAAGAGAAGTTGGCCAGCCTCCCATTAAATCCTCGTAGGCCGTGCCGGCGCTGCCCCTGGTCCTCTCGCTGTTCTCCCTGTCTTGTCACTCAGTGTCAGTTCAAAGGTTGGCAGAGAAAGGACTCAGCAGCCTAATAGGATTCCCAGCACGCATTGCCCACAGGATGCATCCGGGCCTTCGGTAAGACGCTGCTTGGGGAACCCGCATCAGGCGCTGTTGTAGTCCGGCTCCACTGCCGACTCCAGTGTCCTGCGGATGCACACCCTGGGAGGCCGCAGTGATGGTGCAAGGACTTGGGTCCCTGGCACTGGGTTGAGTTCCTGGCTTCTGGAACGTATGTCTCTTTTCGTCTATTTCCTCCACCTTTTTCCCGACCTCGCTACTTAGGGTTATTGTTAGAGCCCTTGTTTAACCTCAACACCTTACTCACCTGTGAATCTCTTTCTGTGATTTTTCCCTTTGTTTTCTGTGATTTGGCCCTGTCCCTGGGAAAGCCTTGTAACTTTTGTTGAATGCCAGACATGGCATATGAAAAAAAAAAATCGAGTGAGGGTCTTCAGGTGGTCCCCCAACTCTGGAGAGGGCTCCGCCTTTCTCTGCAACACAGGTGGCATGAGAGCTGAGCATCTCATCCAGCTGGGAGTGGAGTGGGGTGGAGGCTGGGTCTCGGTTTTCAGACACCATCTTCTGGTCCTTGACTTTCAGGGGTTCCAGGTGAGAACACTGGGCATTCCTAAGGCCCCTATCCCTGGTCCTGAGCCCGAACCCTGTTTCTGCCGCATGCCAAGCCTTTGGAAGCCTCTGCTCATTTCTTCCAGGATTTTCGCCTCCGAGCCCCTTGCCCTGCACAGTCCCAGAATTTGCTACATCTCTTATTGGGGAACCACCAGCATCCATAAGGCTCCCTCTCCTGCCCCGCCCTTCTCCCTGGACATCAGCCTCGCAGGTCCTCAGTGGTGTTCTCTCCAGCTCTCTGAATCTGCCCAAGGTTCTGCTGATTCTCCATCCCCAACAGCTGCCCTCTCGCCTGGGAGAAATTTAGATTCTCAGCTTCTTTCACGGTGAGCAAATTGGCAAATGCCCCTCTGGAAAGAATAGTAGAGGAATTCAGCTCACCTCACCACAGTTCCCCTTGCCCCGGCATCATGGTTCCTCTGGTCCTGGTTGACTCCACAGCACCCTGAGTGTCTTTAAAAGCAGATGATGATGGTGGTGGTGGTAGTTATGGATTGATTTGAGGTTTCTAATTGCTCTCAGAGGAAGAACAAGCTTAAACAATGAAAGTCCCTAGATTAGAAGTTATCAACCTGCAGGGCTGTATCATTCAGGTGCATTCTATTTGGCCACTTTTTAAAAAAAAAAAATTGCTGGTTACAGTGGACTTTGGTTATACTTTGCAGCTCCCCGGCTTCTTTTGAATGCCCTCTACGTCTAACAAAATTCTCCACGTTATGGGGCTCATCTCAAGAGAAACCAAAGCACTCTTCCAGAGCCTTCCTTGTAACCAGGTTGTATGCGATCTAGGATCTGCCATTGGGCATACCATGTGAGATTCCTACCCAGATGTGAGCAACACAAAGTAGAGTAGCCATGACGCAAGCCAAAAGATCTGCTTCCAGGTGCCACACTCCTGGGTATCCATGCTGTCTGTGCTGAGAGGCAGGGCATGGCAGTCACAGGGGCAGCCCCGTGGGACAGCCTGAGCCTGATTCTCTTGTTCTCCTGGAGATTCTATAGGTTTTATAACCACTCTATTAAAATAACTCTGCTTAAACTACCTGGAACAGATTGTATCATTTACAACAAAGAACCCTGACTAATACTCTTGCCAATCATTCCAAAATCAGAAGATACTACCAAAAAAAGCAGATCTCTGGCCTTTCAGGGAAAAAAAAATAAGGACATCTGGTCATATTGGGCAATAACCAGCTAGAAGAGAGGCAGCTGTCCCTTTGAGAGAGGGCCTGGGCCCTCGGTTCCCCAACAGCCCCACCTGGTCCTCTTCACCCCTACTTCCTGTTCCCTGCCTGGGCCCTGCCGGCACCTGCATTTGCTTCCTTTTGGTAGAGTGCTTTTCCCCTAAGACTTCTTGGAACCTCACTGATTACAAGCTTGGAGAGCTGGAGTTGGCTGTTGGGATGTTGTTGTTGATATGGTCGCATTTTATCCTGGAATCTGCATACGCCCTCCAGAGAACACACGTGTTGGAGTGGTTTTATCAATAATCAGAAGAAGTGACCACCACAGGGCTACTGAGTGGACTGAGGCTGGTGGAGGAAGGGGAGGTGGGAGTCAAGAACCGGCTTTGCTTTCCCTCCGCCACTGCTTGTCAACACTCAGGTCCATCAGCAGAGCTCCGTCCTCTGTGAGACGTATCTTGATAGATCCCATAGCTTTTAGATTAGTTGCGACTCTCAGACTGGTGTCATCAGGCATTAGAAATCCAGTCTGGTGCAACCGAAACTCCAATCGCATATCCAGGTTAGCACCATGCTCCCCGTGCCTGCCTATCTGATCCACAGATGGCTCAGGGCTGTTCAGGGGAGCCGAGGCTGTGTGTGCCCCTCCATCCTGCTCTCCAGCTTGCCTTGCGAGAGGGCAGGAGCAGAGGGGTGAGTGGGAGAGACCCTCCGCTGGGAGCAATTGGGCACAGGAGGTCAGATGCCCCACTGTGCCCTGCCAAGCACCCATATGTGGATCTTTTTACATAGGGTGCACTAAAGGAACTTTAGAGACCCCTGTGGGGACCTTGGAGGAGCTCAGCACATTCACGAAGCAGCTCCTGTGTCCCCCCCTTCCACCTACACCCCAGAAAATACCTCCACATCCTCTTACTGGAGCTGCCCAACCCAGCTGTGCTCCGGGGGTGTTACCTGGTGCACGGGTACCAGGACACAGCTCTGACCTGCAGAACTGGCAGCACCGGCCACTCCTCTGGCTGCCCTTTCTGCTCCCTCATGCCACCCCGGGCAGCCCACGGGGGAGTTACCAGCCTCCCTCCCCAGTGCTGCCAGTCTGATGAGTGACTTCTCTGAGCCACCTTCACTCCTGGCTTGGGGATTTGTAGAGCGAGAGAAACCTTCCCTGGATAACATCTTGACCTTACCTTGTGTAGGCTAGAGGTTGATGGTTATTGATGGTCAAAGGACCAGTCTGGCTGCCTGTTAACAGAAGGAGGAAGTATGTCACCCAGTGCCCTCACCTCTGAAGCCTTAGCAGAAGTTCTGGGACAACAGGAGAGACCTCATTCCACTTTCTGCCCTATTAGCAATGAGCTGGCCCCAGTACGGTCAGAGCAGCACCGTGAACAGGGGTACACATGGGGCAGTGGCAGACTGACAGGCAGAGGGGTTGTCTGCCTAGAACCAAGCAAAACCAACACTGGCTTCTCTGTCAAGGGCTCCCCATACTGCTTTTCCAGAAAGTTTCTTTTTCTTTTTCTTTTTTTTTTTCCTCTTTTCCTACCAATATTTCAGGGAGAAAAAAATAGACTGCTAACCCTAAAGATCCAACCAAATCTTTCAGAGCTATCTCGTTCTAGTTTAACCCATGGTTCCCTAAAATATGTGACTTTTTAAAAAAAGATTTATTTATTTGAAAGAGTTACAGAGAGAGAGAGAGAGGTATTCCAACCGCTGGTTCAATCCTCAGATGACCACAATGGCCAGAGCTGAGCTGATCCAAAGCTAGGAGCCAGGAGCTTCTTCCAGGTCTCCCACACAGGTGTAGAGGTCCCAGGACTTGGGCCATCTTCTGCTGCTTTCCCAGTCCATAGCGGAGAGCTGGATCGGAAGTGGAGCACCAGGGACTTGAACTGGCGCCCATATGGGATGGCAGCACTGGGGCTTTAACCTGCTACGCCACAGTGCTGACCCACATATGACTTTTTTTTTTTTTTTTTTTTTGACAGGCAGAGTGGACAGTGAGAGAGAGAGAGACAGAGAGAAAGGTCTTCCTTTTGCCGTTGGTTCACCCTCCAATGGCTGCCGCGGTAGCGTGCTGCGGCCGGCGCACGGCGCTGTTCCGATGGCATATGACTTTTAAAGATCCTTTTGATGAGGACAGATGGAATATTCCTCTCTCTAACTTCATTAGGTTTTTCCAGCATCAGAAAACTGGTGTTTCTAGAGCCGCCCTGCTTTTGGCCTTTTGCCTCTTGGTCTCTTCACTTCCATCGCGAGCAAAGCAACCAGAACACTCTCATGATGGTGAGATAACTTGAGCTCATGGCAAGGGACAATTTAGCCCAGTGATTTATGCTGGCTTTACAAATTAAGCACTCAGCAATGCACTGTGAACTCTCAGCTGTAACCCCTCAGGATGGGCGAGGATGTGCACTGTGGCTCTCTCCAAGTACTTAAAGACACACAGGAAAGGAATGCTATTAAAACTGCTTCCAGCGCCGCAGCTCAATAGGCTAATCCTCCACCTTGCGGCGCTGGCACACCGGGTTCTAGTCCTGGTTGGGGTGCTGGATTCTGTCCTGGTTGCCCCTCTTCCAGGCCAGCTCTCTGCTGTGGCCCAGGAGGGCAGTGGAGGATGGCCCAAGTGCTTGGGCCCTGCACCCGCATGGGAGACCAGGACAAGCACCTGGCTCCTGCCATCAGATCAGCGCAGTGCGCCGGCCACGGCGGTCATTGGAGGGTGAACCAACGGCAAAAAGGAAGACCTTTCTCTCTGTCTCTCTCTCTCACTGTCCACTCTGCCTGTCAAAAAATTTAAAAAAAAAAAAGAAAGAAAGAAAACTGCTGTCAGCTACGAGCCACAACAGCACTCAGTTCTTGGGAATGAAAGTCAAGATCGGCAGGAGCCCAAATGGTGTCTGGTTTTTGAATCAGGAAAAGGCACCTGGCTGGAAAGGCATCACCCTGGGGGTGGAGCACGTGGTGGATGTCGGCCAGAGAAACCTGCTCAGCATCCATCCACAGTAGCCCCCACGACATTTGTTTGAGGTAAAATACACACAGGGACTTCAAAAAGTTCATGAAATAAGGGAACTAGAAAATCAGTTTATTTTGGTGCAAAAAAAAAAAAAATTTGGAATCCATGCACTTTTTTTTTCCTAGCAAGCTTTTTGAAGAGAAAAAATATACCTGCAGTGACACTTGGTAGATTGGCAGTGTTGTGCCACTCTCACCACTACTAGTTGCAGGCATTTTCATTCCCCAAAAGACCTCGTAAGCAGCCACTCCCATTCCCCTCTTCTCTCAGCCTCTGGCAACCGTGACCTCCTCTCTGTCCTTCTCTTCATATACTACACGGACTGCTGTGTTTGGCTTCTTGCACTTAGCAACATGATTTCAAGATTCACCTGCGTTGTAGCAGGAGCCACTGGCTGGTTCTTTTTATGGCTGAGTAATTTTCTGTTGATGGGTATTTGGGTTGGTTCTTCTACCTTTTGGCTACTGTAAATAGTGTTGCTGTGACCGTGTATGGGCAATTTTTTTGTTTGTTTGAAATTGATTTTCCATTCTTTGGATCTGTATACCCAGGAGTAGAACAGCAGGCTTGGGGTCAGTGCTGTAGCATAGCAGGTGAAGCCATGGCCTGCAGGGCCGGCATCCCATATGGACACTGGTTTGTTGCGGTCATCTGGGGAGTGAACCAGTGGATGGAAGAGACCTCTCTCTCTCTCTCTCCCTCCCTCCCTCCCTCCCTCCCTCTCTCTCTCTCTCCCCTCTCTCTTTCTCTCTCTCTCCCTCTCTCTCTCTCTCTTTCTCTGCCTCTCTTTCTCTCTGTGTGTAACTCTGACTTTCAAATAAATAAATCTTAAAAAAAAAAAAAGAGCAGCAGGCTTCTGTGCTAATATCATTAATATCATGTCTGACTTTGGCAGAACTGTTTTCCATGGTGGCCACTCCATTTTCCATGGCCATCAGCAAGACACAAGGGTTCCAACCTCACATCCTTGAATCAGTGTTACCTCATTAGAGGCAGGCATTTGGCATAGCAATGAAGATGCCGCTGGAGATGTCCACATCCCATATTGGAGAGCCTGGTTCAAGTCCTAACTCCTCTTCCAATCCCAGCTTCTTGCTAATGCACCTGGAATGCAACAGATGATGGCTCAAGTACTGGGTCCCTGCCGCCCACCTGGGAGACCTGGCTTCAGTTCCTGGTTCCTGACTTCAGCCTGGACAAGTTCCAATCATTTAGGGAGTGGCCCAGCAGGAGGGAACACTCTGTCTAACTTTCCATGTGTTTCTTAGTCTCTCTCTCTCTCTCTCTCTGCTTCTCAAAAAAAAATTATATTTTTAAAAATTATCTCATTAATAAAAATAGTAATAGGATACTCATGGAAAATATGCATTGACTCATCCAGTTCTTGAGTGCCTGCAATGTGCCAGGTGTGATGCTGTACGTGTGGGACTTCATTACTTCATTACCAATAAACTACGTGTATTCATCAGTATTCCTTTAGCTGAAAGAGACAAACACCCAACACCAACCAGTTAGGAAAAAAAAAAAAGCAAAAAATAAACCAAACAAAAATCCCCTCCATCGTCAAGTTCAAGGGAGGAGGCTTACTCTGGCCTTGCACCTTTCTCTGCCCAGTTCTCAGCTCTGCTTTCTTCGGTGTTGGCTTCATTTTCCCCCAGCACACAGCGAAGATGAGCACAAGCAGCTTAGCATCGCTCTCAGATACGTTCCCTCCTTCCTAGCAGCCCTTGCTCCAAGATACAGGGCTCATTATGTGCTGACCTGGTTAAGCTCCCTCCACACCCCTGAGCCAAGGAGGAGAGTTTGAGTCAGCACAGGCTTGGGTTGTGGAGCCGCTCTGGGGCCTGGGGAGAGGCATGGGTGCTACCCCTGGTCTGTGGTATGAGATGGGAGGAAGGCTGCTCTCCCAGAGGAAGGGGGATGCTACCATCAGAAGGAGAGGAGGCATGCTGGGTGGACAAAACCTTCAGCCTCTCCCGCCCTCCCTGAGGGAGTCCCGGCTTAAGGCAGATGCCTGCGTCCACAAACCCCGTGATTATAATACACTCCGGGGATAGAGGAGAGGAGCCCTTCAACCCCATGGGAGGGAACGGGATGCTGGAAGGGCTCCGATGAGGTGATTGGGTTCTTGTCTGAGATGTAAAGAGAGAGCGCCCATCTGCTGGGCCACTCCCCCAAATACCCACAACAGGCAGGTCTGGGCCAGGTTAAAGCCAGGAGCTGGGAATGCAATCCAGATCTTCTACATGAGTGCCAGAAACCCCTTTACTTGAGCCCCCACTGCTGCCTCCCAGGGAATGCGTTCACTGGAAGCCAGATTTGGGAGGCTGGAATCAAACCAGGCACTCTGGTATGGGATGTGGGTGTCCTAACGGATAAGCCAAGTGCCCTCCCCAGTGAGATGACTCTGAAGCTAAGATTGAAAAAGAAACGGCAATCTCCCAGTTGCTGAAGCACAGAGTCCTGGAATCGTTGGTGGTCCCAGACAACCCCAAGGGACATACACCTGTCACACGTGTTTGAAATAGTACTATTGTTAGGCTCTACCTTGAGAAGGGCTACGTGGCAGCTTCACACCTTAGCCCTGATGTTGGATTGTGTCCTGATGAGCTTCAAGAAGTCCCTGTAGGGTGACAACCACCTGATTTACTTGGGACCAAGAAGGGTCCTGAGATGTGGGACCTTCAGTGCTAAAACTGGGACAGAGCAAAGCGCACTGGAACAACGCGGTCACCTGAAAGTTAAGTCCCCAACTCATGAGTACCTACGGCGTGCATAGAGTTGGGATAGGTGCTACAGGGGCATACGTTGCTCTATATGAATGATTCCTGCCTTGAACTAAAACCTGCCTTTGAATGTGCATAGCAGCACTGTGTACAACAACCACAAGGTGGAAATAAGCCAAAGGTCCACCAATGGATGAAGAAACAAAATGTGGTGTATCTCCACGGCAGAACATTACTCAGCCATAAAAGGGAAGTTCTCATTTATGTCACAGCATGGATAAATCTTAAATATGACGCCGAGGGGAAGAAGCCACACACAAAAGACCACGAAGTGTGTAATTTTTTTAAAAATTTATTTGACAGGTAGAGTCATAGACAGAGAGCGAGACAGAGAGAAAGTTCTTCCTTCCATTGGTTCACCCCCAAATGGCTGCTATGGCTGGCGTACTGCGCCGATCCAAAGCCAGGAGCCAGGTGCTTCTCCTGGTCTCCCATGTGGGTGCAGGGGCCCAAGAACTTGGGCCATCCTCCACTGCACTCCCGGGCCACAGCAGAGAGCTGGCCTGGAAGAGGAACAACCGGGACTAGAACCCCGCGTCCACATGGGATGCCGGTGCCACAGGCGGAGGATTAACCAAGTGAGCCACGGCGCTGGCCCCATGTGTGTGATTTTTTTATACAGAATATTTAGGAAAATCTACAGGGACCAAGGCAGATGAGTGATTGCCAAGGGACAGGGGAGCAACTGCTGACGAGTATCGGGTGACGAGAACGTTTAGGAACCAAAGAGCAGTGATGGCTGCATAATATCGTGAACGTACTGAAGTATACACTTCAAAAACTGTGAAAAGGGGGCCCGTGCTATGGCACAGTAGGCTAAGCCTCCACCTGCAGCACCGGCATCCCACTTGGGCATGAGCTGCTCCACTTCCGATCCAGCTCTCTGCTGTGGCCTTGGAAAGCAGTAGAAGATGGCCCAAGAACTTGGGCCCCTGCACCCGTGTGGGAGACCAGGAGAAGCTCCTCCTGGCTCCTGGCTTTGAATCAGCCCAGCTCTGGCCGTTGTGGCCATTTGGAGAGTGAACCAGTGGATGGAAGACCTCTTTCTCTCTCTCTGTCTCTCCCTCTTTCTGTCTGTAACTCTACCTCTCAAACAAATATTTTTTTAAAAAAATTGTGAAGATGGTAAATTTCATGTTAAGTGGATTTGACCACAACAGAAAGTTAAAAACAAGGATCCTATTCCCTCCCCCCTCCCCCCCCGGGGGCTGTGAACCAGAACAAACAGGCAGCCGGCAGGCCACATCAGGTGCGGATAACTTTCATTTGGCTACACAGCTATAAAAGAACTTGAATCTGGTGCTAAGATTTATGAAAGGGGATTTTTCATGTAAAAATTCCAGTGGTCACTTGATCTTGACAAGCCCTGATCCCACGTGGGCAGCGTCTCTGACAACGTGGTGAGGTGGGGGAGGGGACAGGCTCTCCAGTGGTCCCCAGGCCCATCCCCCACACTTCAGCCAAACCAGCCTGGGGCCCAGGAGCACTAGAGTGTAGGGTTTCCAATACCTGCACAAGACGGTAGATAGCAAGGTAGGGAACGGGGACTGAACACCTGGTGAGTTCAATTTCTTTTTTTGCCAGGCAGAGCTAGACAGTGAGAGAGAGAGAGACAGAGAGAAGGGTCTTCCTTCCATTGGTTCACCCCCCAATTGGCCGCTATGGCCGGCACGCTGTGCTAATCTGAAGCCAGGAGCCAGGTGCTTCTTCCTGTTCTCCCATGCAGGTGCAGGAGCAACCGGGACAGAATCCAGCGCCCCAACTGGGACTAGAACCCGGGGTGCTGGCGCCACAGGCAGAGAATTAGCCCAGTGAGCCGTGGCGCCAGCCCTGGTGAGTTCAATTTCAATGCCTTTGTGAAGAAGGCAAAGGCCCGCGACCGCTCCCTGCAAGATCTGACAGGACTATTGAAAGGCTAAGGAAATTTCCCCTCAGAGCAGTGGTTTGTCACCTTGACTGCACGTGGGAATCACCTGGGAAACTTCCCAAATCAGCAGGGCCTGGGTCCTACCCCTAGACATGCCGAGTTGCTTGGCCTGGGGTACAACCCTGGCACTGGGGTTTTTAAGAACTCCCCAGGAGGCCAAGGCGGTACAACTCCCACTCTACAGCTTCCTTTCAGACAGCTGTCTCTTGCTGGCCTCAGATGTCATAGCGCAAACCAGGCGCAAATTAAGAATCTTTTTAAGGGTAGGCGATTAGCCTGCTGGTTAAAATGCCACTGGGGATGGCGGCATCCTGTATCTGAGGACCAGTTCTGGCTCCAGCTCTGATCTCAAGTCCAGCTTTCAGCTTATACCCCGCCTTGAAAGGCAGCAGGTGATGGCCCAGTGGTTGGGTCCCTAACACTCATGTGGGAGACCTGGATGCAGTTCTCAGCTCCCGGCTTAGACCTGGCCCAGCCTTGGCTGCTGGAGAGTGAACCAACAGATGGGCGATCTCTGTCTCTCAAACAAATAATACATTTTTTAAAATAATCCTTGGGGCTGGTATAGTTGGCTAAGCCTCTGCCTGCAGCACCGGCATCCCATATGGGCGTCGGTTCGAGTACTGGCTGCCCCAAGATCAATCCAGCTCCCTGCTAATGTGCCTGGGAAAGTAGCAGAAGATGGCCTAAGTGCCTGGGCCCCTGCACACACGTGGGAGAACTGGATGGAGTTCCAGGCTTTGGATCAGCCCAGCTCCAGCCATTGTAGCCATTTGGGGAGTGAACCAACGGATGGAAGACCTCTCTCTCTGTCTCTTCCTCTCTCTGAAACACTGCCTCTCAGATAAATTAAATCTTTTTTTTAAAAAAATCCTTTTAGTTTTGACTAAAATATCTGGTATTGTTGATAGCAAGGGGATCTCAAAAGTTCATGGAAATGGAATTCAACGATCAATTTATTCTGGTGTAAAAAACATTGGAAATCCATGCCCAGCTTTCCTCTGCGCTCATTCTCCATGAACACCTTGAAGACCCCTTGTATGCTCTCACAGTCTATCTTCAGCCCCCCCCCCCCCCCAGCAAGCTTCTTGACAGAGACAAGAAACATGGGAATAAATAACCCATCTTTCCATTTTATTTTTTTTTTCTTGGAGGACAGTCTGCTGCTTCCTTGTCGAAAACAGCACGGAAGGCATTTCACGAAATCCGAGCGTAGCCTCCGTGTGTTGGAGCAGTGCGAGCGGCTCTCGTCGGAGGAGGCCCCGCGAGGACGCGCACGTGCCCCGTGTCCAGGCTGGGGTAGTACTGGTCTGTCGTGCCAGCAGGTGCGCACCGCTCAGAGCGCTCGCTGGCTTGCAAAGGGCTCCCGGGGCGCACGCGGGACCTGCGCTCCCCAACCAGAGCGCGTCAGGGGTACACACGAGCATCTACTGCAGGGAAAAGCAAAACCTTTCCAAAGGCTGGACACAGGCAAGCCCCTCTTCCTCCGCAGGCCGTCGCTGCCCTCGCCTGTGCCCTGGACAGAGAGGACGCCCACCACTTGCCTTCCGGCTCCCGCGAGGGCTGTCCTTGGTCACTAAAAGCGTCTCTCCTTCTGCCTTAGTACTGCCTCGGCTCCCAGCGCCCATCTGTGACTTGGAGAAAAGAAATGCGCACAGCGAGGGAGTGAAAGAGCCCACGTAGGCAGAGCCCAGCCTCAGCTCACCCCGACTTGGGCTCCTGAAAGGCACAGCCCCCGCACCCATGAAGACCCCCCGGCTGTCCAGTCTCACAAAATGAACTAAAGGTCCTTCCCGTGTTTATTCATCCAGGATTTTTATTTTCCTTGAAGAAACAGGGAATGAGGGGATGAGAAATGTTGAACTTTTTGTGCTTTGCATTATGGAATCTGTTGACTCTTTAAAAATTATTTATTTGGTAAGTAGAGAGAAACACATAGGCAGACGGAGAAAACTTCCATTTTCTGGTCCTCTCCCCAAATTCCCGCAAGCACCCAGGGCTAGGATGAGGCCGAGGCCAAAGCCAGGAGCCAGGCACCCAATCCAGGTCTCCCATGGGGGTGGCAGGAATCCAAGTACTGGAGACAGCCCTCACTAAAGCCTCCCAGGACATCCACTGAGCTAGAAGTGGTGTGGCTGTTGATCCTGGGGTGTTTATTCACTCACTGATTCCCCTAATTTAAATATGAATGCATTTCTGATTATCAAGGTTCTTATTTCAATGGTAGGATTGAAATCAGACTCCGAAATAATAGGATGTGAAGATGCAGAATTGGAGGGGTGATGAGCCTCCATCCTCACAAGTAGAGTTGGGGTGCAGGGGAGTGAGCCCAACATTGCAGGTAAGTCCTGGCTCTAACCAGATGGCTTTTGTTAATGGGCACCCTGGGAGGCAGCAAGTGATGGATCAAGTACTTGGCTTGCTCCCACCTATGTTGGATGCCCGAACTGAGCTCCTGGCTCCTGGCTTTGGCCTGGCCCAGTCCTGGCTGTTGCAGGCATTTGGAGAGTGAACCACAGGATTGAAGATATCGCTCTATCCCCTTCTATCTCTATTATCTATCTCTATTTCAAGCTCTCTCTCTTCCTCTCAGATAAAATAAATTAATATAGTAATTTCTTTTTCTTTTTCTTTCTTTCTTTCTTTTTTTTTTTTGACAGGCAGAGTTAGACAGTTAGTGAGAGAGACAGAGAGAAAGGTCTTCCTTCCGTTGGTTCACCCCCCAAATGGCTGCTAGGATCCGAAGCCAGGAGCCAGGTGTTTCTTCCTGGTCTCCCATGCAGGTGCAGGCACCCAGGGACTTGGGCCATCTTCCACTGCCTTCCCGGGCCACAGCAGAGAGCTGGACTGGAAGAGGAGCGACTGGGACAGAATCCAGCACCCCAACCGGGACTAGAACCCGGGGTATCGGTGCCACAGGCGGAGGATTAGCCTAGTGAGCCGTGGCGCCGGCCAATATAGTAATTTCAAAAACAATTAATGCAAGTGTGTTCCAATGCAACTAGTATATATATATATATATATATTTTTTTTTTGACAGGCAGAGTAGATAGTGAAAGAGAGAGAGAGACAGAGAGAAAGGTCTGCCCTTGCCGTTGGTTCACCCTCCAATGGCCGCCGCGGCCGGCGCGCTGTGACCAGCGCACCGCGCTGATCCGATGACAGGAGCCAGGTGCTTCTCCTGGTCTCCCATGGGGTGCAGGGCCCAAGCACTTGGGCCATCCTCCACTGCACTCCCTGGCCACAGCAGAGAGCTGGGCTGGAAGAGGGGCAACCGGGACAGAATCCGGTGCCCCGACCAGGACTAGAACCCGGTGTGCCAGCGCTGCTAGGCGGAGGATTAGCCTATTGAGCTGTGGCGCCGGCCACAACTAATATATTTTTTAAAAAACAGCTTGGTGCTGATCCGCAGTGCGCCGGCTGCAGCGTGCCAGCCGCGGCGGCCATTGGAGGGTGAACCAACGGCAAAGGAAGACCTTTCTCTCTGTCTCTCTCTCACTGTCCACTCTGCCTGTCAAAAAAAAAAAAAAAAAAAAAAACAGCTTGGTGCCAAGTCCAAGAGCATCCTTTTGAACAGGACTCTGATGCTCCAGGGACATTTTCCTGCTTATTGCAGGCTCACAACTATGGGTCAAGAGGAAAGGGTATTGAACATGTGGTCTCAAGCCCAATGTTACTGAGTTCTTCCTTTTTCTCACTGTTTCTCCTATTCATCTCCATTCCCTGAGACATACTAACAGGGGCCCTGCATTGTGGCATAGCAGGTAAGGCCGCATTGCAGGCAGCTGCATCCCATATGGGCACCACTTCAAGTCCCGGCTGCTCCACTTCTGATCCAGCTCTCTGCTATGGCCTGGGAAAGCAGTAGAAGGTAGTCCAAGTGCTTGGGCCCCTGCACCCATGTGGGAGATCCAATAAAGTTCCTGGCCCTGCCCTTCAGACCCACTCAGCCCTGGCCATTGCAGCCATTTGGGGAGCAAACAAGCAGATAGAGGACCTTTCTCTCTCTTTCTCTCTAACTTTGCCTTTCAAATAAATAAATGAACCTTTAAAAAAAAGGAAAAGAAATACTAACAGAAAGCTATTGATGTTTATTAACCAATTATAGAGTGTGATAAGTATACTCTTCACAAAGTTGACAGGTTATGAGGATTTGATCAGATAACTCCTATAAAGTCCTTAGCACAGTTCTTGAGTGGTAAATTTTGTCCCGTTTAATTCTCAGCACATTCCTAGGACAATGTTATAACCACGTGACTGTTGTTAGCCCCATTCTTCAGATAAGCAAAACAAAGGCTCAGAGGAGTGAAGAGTGCGGCCCAAAGTCACCTGGCACATTGGCAGAGTTGGGCTAAAAAATGAGCTGTCAGACTCCAAAACCTATGAACTTGACTCTGTTGAGAATACTGTCAAATCTTTGATTTCATGAGAAGTTTCCCAACTATGCAAGTTTAAATTATTTTTCATTAATTTATTTATTTGAGTGACAGGGAGACAGGAGAGATCTTTCATCTGCTAGTTCACTCCCCAAATGGCCACAAGAGCCAGGACTGAGCCAGGTCAAAGCCAGGTGCTTGGAACTCCATCCTGGTCTCTCACAAGGGTGGCAGGGACCCAAGTACGTGGGCCATTTTCCATTGCCTTCCCAGGGACATTAGCGGGGAACTGGTTGGGAAGTGGAGTAGCTGGGACTCAAACAGCCATTCCAATATGGGATGCCAGCGTCCCAAGTTGGGGCTTAACTCACTGTATCAAAATTTCATGAATTAATTTTTAAAATTTCAAAATATCACATGCATATTGATTTTACCGTCTTGAAGTATTAAATGATTCATTCAAATAGCATGGTTGAAAAGTCCACAATCTAAGAGTCTCTGTCCTTAGATTCCCATCGTACCTACCAAGCACCATTCCCCAAAGACAGTCACTTAGACTTTACACCTTGTCCCTGGTGCTTATCGGCATCCTTCCAAATTAGAACAGGGGCCAGCCCCGTGGCATAGCGGGTAAAGCCACTGCCTGCAGTGCCGGCATCCCATATGGGCACCGGTTTGAGTCCCAGCTACTCCACTTCCAATCCAGGTCTCTGCGATGGTCTGGGAAAGCAGTAGAAGATGGTCCAAGTCTTTGGGCCTCTGCACCCAAGTCGGAGACCCAGAAGAAGCTCCTGTCTCCTGGCTCTGGATGGGCTCAGTTCTGGCCATTATGGCTATTTGTGGAGTGAACCAGCAGATGGAAGAGTTTCTCTCTGTTCCTCCCTCTCTCTGTCACTCTGCCTCTCAAATAAATAAATAAAATCCTTTTTTAAAAAAAGGAGCAATTTTGACAATATACTGTAATGAAAGGGGCAGCATCTGGTCTAGCAGTTAAGAGCAGTCAGGATCCCTGAGTCCCAGTTCAGAGTGCTGGGTTGGACTCCCAGACGCCGGCTTCCTGCCAATGCAGACTCTAGGGGGCAGCAGCGGTGGCTCCAGCCATTGGGTTCCTGGGACTGAGCTCCCAGCTCCTGGCACCAGCCCCGGCCTCCTGGGGCTTTAGGAGTAAAGCAGCAGAGAGTGTCTGCTCTCCCCACCTCCTCCGCCTTCTTCTCTCTCTCTCAGCCTCGCCAGTAAATAGTAAGATTCAAGTTATTGAAACAAGTATGAGTGGTTTGTTCCTGGAATTTCCATTTAATATTTTCAAATCGTAATTAATCATGGGCTACAAACTGCAGAAAATAGAATTCTGGGTAAGAGGGGACCTCTGTCCTGCAGTTTCCTGATTTTTCTAAATATCTATACTTACTTCTCCAACAGAGAAGCCTTACTTGTCCTCCTCCTATCTCCCCAACGTCGTTAGACAATGGTTCTGGGGCAGATCAGTGGTAAATGTTTAGATTACGATCCTCTAAATATGATTACCACCAAGTCAAGGAGATGCACTGTGCTGCCTCTCTTGTTCAACCTTTGCTTTTCCTGGAGTTAATAATTGCCTTGCTTTCTCTCTTTCCCGATTGCTGCCTCTCTAAATAAATAAATAAATGCAATTGCTAAAAGCAGCAGGTGATGGCTCAAGCAGTTGGGTCCCTGCCACTGACCCAGTAGACGGATTGAGTGTCCAGCTCAGGCCTGGCTCAGCCCTGGGTGTTGCAGGCATCTGGGGAGTGAACCAGCAGATGGGAGGCCTCTCCTTGTCTGGATGGTCTGGCTGAGTATAAATCTCTAGACTGGCGAGCTGGTGACTGTTCTCTGTGGCACACTGTGTCTCACACATACCTTGTTTTACTCATCAATATTACGTTTCATGGAGATTTCTGAAGAAGTAAAGAAAGACACAGGATATTTTTGTCTCATGCTTAACTGAAAATTCATCCAGCAACATTTTGTCTCCCAAATTTACTGAAATCTTTTACTGCTGTCTCTCCTCCCAGTTTCAGGGTCCTTCTAATAATTTAATAATTTTTCATTCTTTCATGGTCTTTTAGCTAAGTTTTGGGAGGAATAGGAAATATGTCTCCAAATTGGTTATGTTCTTTTTATTTTAAAAAATGTATTTTATTTGAGACAGATCAATTTTCCATCCTCTGGTTCGTTCCCCCAAATATGTACAGCAGCCAGGGCTGGACCAAGTCAAAGCCAAGAGCCAGGAGCTCAAGCCCTATCTCCCACGTGCACCACAGGGACCCAGGTACTTGGGCCAAATCTGCTCCCTTGCAGAACGCACACTAGCAGGAAGCTGGAGGGAGGAGCGCAGCTGGGACTCAAATCCAGGCCCTCTGATAGGGGGCTTGGGGCACCCAAGCAGCGTTTGTAACCACTGTGCCATGTGCCCACCCCTTGATGTGTTGTTTTTAATTGGAAATCCCACAATGGTTTATAAATCAAAATGCAAATGTCTTGGTCATTGGCGCTGTGGCACTGCAGGTTAAGCCACTGCCTGCGATGCTGGCATCCCATCTGGGCACCAGTTCCAGGCCAGGCTGCTCCTCTTCTGATCCAGCTCCCTGCTAATGCTCCTAGGAAAGCAGTGGAAGATGGCCCAAGCACCTGAGCCTTTGCCATCTACATGGGAGACCTGGATGGAGTTCCTGGCTCATGGCTTTGGCCTGACCCAGCCTTGGCTTCTGGAATCATTTAGAGAGTGAATCATCAGGGGGAAGATACTTTCTCTGTCTCTTCCCTTCTCTCTCGGTAACTCTGCCTTTCAAATAAATAAATACATCTTTATTAAAAAAAAAAACCCTCAAATGTCTTGAATCAAATTTTGTTAAGAGGATATTCGAAAGTGTTCACAAATATTTCTGAAGTTGGAGACACCTGGGAGTTTGCCAGACTTGGATGGGGAAGCCTGACCTCTGCTTAGTTCTCCCTTGGTGACAAATGATCTCTGGATCCTTCACGTTGTGCAAAAATTAAACTCTCAGCAATCTCTTCTTTAGTTAACTCAAGTTGTCCAATGCCGAGAAGAGGGCAGTAAACCTTCCTGCCTGCCCCAGACACACTTTGTGATCATAAAATCTCTGCCCATCCCATCGCAAGCAACACACATCCGCGAGTATGAACAGAAGGTGAGTGGCTTCTAACTCTTATCTCAGTTTGCCCAATACCTGTACAAGGGGATTGCATCCCTCATACACAGGTTAGCAAAGGCAGCCAGGCTTTGTTTTCCTATTTGCAGACAAGGCATTAAGAAACTGGCAGAGGGGCCGGCGCTGTGGCGCAGCAGGTTAAAGCCCTGGCCTGAAGTGCCGGCATCCCATATGGGCGCCAGTTCTAGTCCCAGCTGCACCTCTTCCAATCCAGCTCTCTGCTATGGCCTGGGAAAGCAGTGGAAGATGGCCCAAGTCCTTGGGCCCCTGCACCCGTGTGGGAGACCCAGAAGAAGCTCCTGGCTCCTGACTTCAGATCGGAGCAGCTCAGGCCATTGTGGCCATGTGGGGTGTGAACCAGCGGATAGAAGACCTCTCTCTCCATCTCTACTTCTCTCTGTAATTCTGTCTTCCAAATAAATAAAATAAATCTTAAAAAAAAAAAAAAGAACCTGGTAGAGTAGAAGGCATTTGGCACAACTGGCACAACAGTGAAGATGCCTGGGATGCCCACGTCTCCTATCTGAGCACCCGATGTGAGTCCTGCCTCCTCTGTTTCCCAGCCAGCTTCCTGCTAACCTGCACCTGGGAGGCAGCAGGTGATGGCTTACTTGAGCCCTAGATCCCTGCCGCCCGCGTATGTGGGAGACACTGAGTTCTTGAATCCTAGCTTCCAGCTGTCCCAGCCCTGGCTGTTGTGTACATTTTGGGGAGTAAACCAGTAGATGGAAGATCTCTCTCCATCTGTGCGTGTGTGTGTGCAAGTGCGCGTGCGCATGCCTGCCTTTCAGATAAATCAATAAATGAATCTTTTACACAAACAGGACATGGAAGGACAGAAGAGTGCCGAGGTGTCCTAGTAAAAGGATGGGGAAGCCTACGCTGCTCTTCTGTAACAACATTTCAAAGTTTTGTTCTTCAGTTGTGCTTGTTTGGATTTTTAGTTTTAAAACCCCTGACCATTCAATAGCTGTTTATCACAGTCTTCAAGGCCCCGGTCTCCCCTCTCAGGTGGGTTCCTGCTGCAGGTTAGTTTGGCGTGCGTTAGGAAGTAGCACCTGTGAGAGGAGGAGGAGGGAGGAGAGCAGGTGGATGGGAAAGTCTAACCATGCCAGGCAGCAGAGCCCCAGGCAGGCAGAGAGGTCTGCAAGAGAGGCTGGGCCGGGCCAACATTGCAGGCCCCTGTACTCCAATGCCAGCCTTCCCTCCACCCTAGGTGTGAGCTGCTCCCAGGAATGGCGTGGCCGGGGCTGAGACAGCTCTCCGAAGCTGAGGCCAACCCTGAAGGAGCAGAGAGGGAAGCTGTCTCCTGGATTTAGGCTGTGGCGGGCCCACCAGCCCTTCCTGGGCAGCACGGCCCCTCCACGTTGATCATGACTGCACAGTTTGCTGGTGCAGCTAGAACAAATTAGTGCAAATGTGGTGACTTCTTACCTCAATTCATTTATGTTTTTAAAGACTTACTCATTTGAAAGGCAGAGTTACAGAAAGGAAGAGGGAGAGGGGGAGAGGGAGAGGGGAGAGTGGGGGAGGAAGGGAGGGGGAGGGAGAGGGGGAGAGAAGAGGGCAGGGTGAGGGGGAGGGGGAGGGGGAGGGGGAGGGGTAAGGAGATGGAGAGGGGGAGAAAATCTTCCCTCCACTGATCCACTCCCCAGATGCCACAGTAGCCAGCACTGGGCCAAGAGGAAGCCAGGAGCTTCTTCCCGGTCTCCCACATGGGTGCAGGGGCCCAAGCACTTGGGTCATCCCCCATCTTCCGTTACTTTTCCCAGGCACATTATCAGAAAGCTGGATTGGATGTGGAGCAGCCAGGACTCAAACCGGTACCCGTATGCCAGTCCCCTAAAATTTAAATTTCTTTTTTTTTTTTTTTTTTACCAATTCTGGGCAGGAAGTCAGAAATCCAAAATAATCCACTGGACTTAAGTCAGGTGCTAGCAGGGTGAGTTTCTCCCAAGGGAGCCAGGGAAGAATCCCTTTTTGCTGGCTCCTCCTCCCAGAGGCTGCCCACATGGCTTGGCTTGTGGGCCTCTCCCCACCTGTCCCACGGCTCCCCTCTCTGCTTCTAACATCACAACTCTTCCTCTGCCTCTCCTGCCTCCTCCCCTTTTTTTTCTTTTTGACGGGCAGAGTGGACAGTGAGAGAGAGAGACAGAGAGAAAGGTCTTCCTTTTTGCCGTTGGTTCACCCTCCAATGGCCGCTGCGGCCAGCACATCTTGCTGATCCGAAGCCAGGAGCCAGGTGCTTCTCCTGGTCTCCCATGGGGTGCAGGGCCCAAGCACTTGGGCCATCCTCCACTGCCTTCCTGGGCCATAGCAGAGAGCTGGCCTGGAAGAGGGGCAACCGGGACAGAATCTGGTGCCCCAACCGGGACTAGAACCCGGTGTGCCAGCGCCGCAAGGCGGAGGATTAGCCTGTTAAGCCACGGCGCCGACCCCCTCTTTAATTTCTAAGGACAGGACCCTTGCAATTACACTGGAGCCGCCATGACACTCTAGGGCACGCTCTAGACCCTTAGCTCGGTCCCATCACAGTCCCTTTGGCCATAGAAGGGCGCATTTTCACTGTTTCTGGAGGTCAGGACACAAGCGGCTTCTTGGGGGATCTACTCGGCTGCCCACCAAAGTTACCAAGGAGCTGTTCTAGAACAACAGGCAAGAAGTAACACCAGGCAGATCCTTGGAATCAGGCCCCTGACTGTGTCTACAACACTAGCTCACGGTCCCGAGAGCTTACTCCATCCACGCACTGTGCCGCGTGCTCCACCTGAGTGTCTCACGTCTCCCCCTCAACAACCCTCGGAGGCAGGTGCTGTTGCTAGCATCCTTATTTTGCAGTGGCAGGACTTGAGGCCCTAAGAGGTTAAGCTATTTGCCGTTGGTCAAACAACTAGTATGAGAACACTTTAAAAAGCTCATGGAATATGGAATTGAAAGGTAAGTATACTAGGCTGAAAAAAAAAAAAAAAACCATTTTGGGATCCATGCATAGTTTTTCCTAATACACATGTCCCATGAGTTTTTTGCAGCCCCCATGTCCAGGGCAGACAGTCCTAATCCAAAGCCTGCCCTGCCTACCTCCATGGCTGGTGCCCTTCCCCATCTATTTCTCTTTCCTTGTACAAACACCAAGTCGTCAGGCGTTCAACACAGCCACCTCTTCTCGCTCCGTGGGCCAGTTCAGGGCAGCACTCAACAAAGGCTCAATCAATATTGGTTAAACTTCACCTCCCAAAATGAGTCTCTTGCCAGCTTCCCCAGAACTCTTGGGCATTCCCAAATTCCCATATTCTCATCCTTGCATCCAATAAACTTTTATTGGGCATTTGGTGTTGGGCACTGGGGAAATCCAAAGATGAAAAAAACATGCTGTTTACTTCCAGGGAGCTCACTCGCCAGTGAGGTGGTCAGGATTATAACCTTGGCGAACATGGTCATTTCTCTCTTTGTCCTTCCCGTCAGACAATTGGCAATGACTTTTGAAAACAGGAAGTGGTATTATTATTGCTCCCCCCAACTACCCACAACATGAACTTGACGAGCAAGAAGAGAAAGGCTAGGAGCTCTTCAAACTTTTCTTTCCTATTAGTGGATTTTTTCCCTAGCGCATGTACGCACACACAGGAGTGATTTTCAGGTTTTTTTTTTTTTTTTTTTTTTTTGACAGGCAGAGTGGACA